>NC_089229.1:85419429-86038714 GCF_963924675.1 Phocoena phocoena
TATTTTTAAATTAAGGTATGTACATTATTTTTTTTAGACAAATGCTATTGCACTCTTAACAGATCGTGGTATAGTGTAAACATACCCTTTATAGGCACAGGGAAACCAAAAAATTCATGATTTTCTTTATTGCAATACTCGCTCTATTGGGGTGATCTGGAGCACAGCCTACAATTACCTCTGAGGTCTGCCTGTAATTTGGTGGGGATGGGGGAGGTTTTTACCTAGTTGGAGGCTTGGGAAGAACCTTTGACGAAAAGACATTTGAGCTGACACCTGAAGATGAATAGCTGTTGGGTAGAGATGAGGTGGTGATAAAGAGAGGACAGAGTTCTATGCGTGGGAACTGTACATGCCAAGGTGCAGAGGTGAGGAAGTATACTCTGTTCAATGATCTGAGGGAAACTCAGATGAGGAAAAGGAGTGGAGCATGAGAGGAGACAAGAGAGACCAGCAAGGGCTGGACTGTGGAGTGTATGGTGAGTTAAGAGCCTTAAGGAGTTACATTTCCAATCCACGAAGGATGAGAAGCCATTGAAGTTCTAGATAATGGAAAGTGTTAAGGAGTCAGATGTGGTTTTTAAAAATTTTTTTTAACTGAATGAAAAATTCTTTAAATTCTATAGTGCTTTACAGTTTGCAACTTTCACACACATGA
Source organism: Phocoena phocoena (assembly GCF_963924675.1). Lineage (NCBI taxonomy): Eukaryota > Metazoa > Chordata > Mammalia > Artiodactyla > Phocoenidae > Phocoena > Phocoena phocoena. The sequence goes on from NC_089229.1 coordinate 85,420,088, forward strand.
TTTCATATAATCCCGTAATAACTTTTCCCCCGACCCCTACATTGCTCCTCCCCCCTTCCATCTCCCCACTGATAACCACTAATTTGTTCTCTTTGCCTGTGAGTCTGCTTCTTTTTGGTTTTATTCACTAGTTTGCTGTATCTTTTAGATTCCACACATAAGTGATATCAAACAGGATTTATCTTTCTCTCTCTGACGAATTTCACTTAACATAATGCCTTCCAAGTCCATCCATGTTGCTGCAAATGACAAAATTTCATTCTTTTTTCATGGTTGAGTAGCATTCCATTGTATATATACACCACAAAAAGCACTATTACTAGTTGCAGGACAGGCTAGCAGGAAAGTAACTGTGCCATGGTCTAGGATGGAGAGTTTTGCCCCAATATTGGAGATAAGCGTTACTTTCAACTTCTTTGCTACAATCATTTCTTCTATACAAACTTGCCCAAATCATTGTAGATTGTGGACCAATGACCATGTTGGGGATATTTAGGGTCATTAAAAAGAGTTTAATGAATGTTGTCAAAAATAACGTATGCTAATCTAAGAAATGTGAACACTTCTGAAATTTCGTCACTAAATGGATGCTTTCCTCTAAAAGTTGACTAAAAACAATTTGTTTTAGCACCAAGCCAGTGTCAACTGAAAAAAAGATTGCACAACCTAAAAGTTGAGAACTGTGTTTTATTCAGCAGACTTTCTGAGGACTATAGCCTCTCAGTTCACTCTGAGGGACTGTTCCAAAGAGGTAAGGCAAGAGCCAGGATATATAACAACTTGTGCTTAAAAAAAGAAAAACAAAAAAAAACAAAAAAAAACCATGAACATGTAGTCAGACATCAAAAGGTTACTGCTAATTACAAAGACAGACATCTCAAGTTAATGACTTTAAGTATTTTCTATGTTTGGAAAGATGCAAGAGTCTGGACTTGCAGAAATCATTGAAATCATTGATTTCAATGATTGAAATCATTCCTTTGATATGCTTCTTAACTATCTAGGGCCAGTATCCTGTTTTTCTCCATCCTGAATTCCCCTCAGGGTGTACCATGGGGCAGGTGCGGTGGCTGATGACTTCATGCACAAAACATCCTTTGTTTACTGAAATGGCAGGTGACATTCTTTGTCCACACCAGCTTATTGCCTGACATAATATTTCTCCCTGCTCCCTCCTCAAACTGGACACCATAGTTCTGGGTTACATGGTACAAAAGGCACATGGAATAATTCAGAAAACTACAGTCAAAAAGATGTGGTAGAAACTGATTATGATCAAGTTCACTACTGCAATCTGAGGCAGGAGTTCTAAAGGTGGAGACCTTGATGAAAGTGAACTTCCAGGAGTTTGCAAACCTTCCCAAATCGTATGTGAATATTGTGTGCTCATACGTGTACGTGCTTTGTCAGAGAAAAGGACTGAATGATTTCATCGGATTTCCAAAGGTCCCTGTGATTGATGTGAGAACCACTGCTCTAAAGTTCCCTTAACCTTGGGTTCCTTTTTATTAACCCAGAATGTTTAGAGCCAAAATAAAAATGCTATTTCCCCTAAGTGCTGTTTTCCAAATGGCCTTTCTTGAGAGCAGAGTAGAAAGGATTCCACCCTCCCCAAGACTTAAAGATGTGTGATACTGCTCACTTTCTCCCTCTGCCCCTCCCACCACCATTTTCAAAGATTCATCAGTATGTTGTTCAACAGAGTTACAGTCGGCCGTCTGTATCCACGGTTCCACATCTGCGGATTCAACCAACTCTGCATCAAAAATAGTCGAAATAAAATTCCAGAAAGTTCCAAAAAGCAAACCTTGAATTTACCACGTACCAGCAAACTAGTTACACCTCCATTTACATTGTGTTAGGTGTTATAAGTAACCTAGAGACGATTTAAAGTATATAGGAGGATAGGCATAGGTTATATGCAAATACTATGCCATTTTATATAAGGGACTTGAGCATCCTTGGATTTTGGTATCCACAGTGGTGGTTGGGGAGTGGTGTCCCCAAACCAACCTGCTGGGGGTACCAAGGGACAATTATACTTACAGTCCTGCTATCTAAATCTTGTGGGCTCTGGAGTCAGACTGCCTGGATTGTAATCCCAACTCCATCATTACCTTTGTAATATTGGATCCATCTCATAGCCTCTCTGTGTCTCAGTTTCCCCATCTAAAAGTAAAGGTAATAATAGCATCTTCTTTAATAGTGTTGTGAAAACTAAAAGAAACACCAACTGTAAATCACTTAGATCTGTGCTTAGCATCTATTAACACTCTGTTACCTTCTTGTTATCTCTTATAAAGTTTATTCATAAAATGGGGACATTCATTTTCACACTAGCTCTTACTTTGAGCAATTGCATGTTTCTATTTTTAAATGCAGAAGAAGAAAGAGAAAAATAATACATGGATCAAAGTTACTACAACGCTGTAATTAGAGGTTGGGGTTTCCTTGCCTGGTGTGGATATGCAGTGGCCATGTCATGTCAAACGCATCCTGAACCACACCACATGAAACACACAGTCTCTGTAAGAACCATGCTTATCACACACATACGTTCAAGATGAGTACTGTCTCTCCACTTCCCTTTCGTCCAGATTGCCATGACTAAGCCCTTCCTGTATAAAATATTCAGAGCTGCTGCTGTGGATGTAATCAGGATGGGGCGTGCTTGTGGATATGCTCTTAGTGTATCACCTCCCACCGCCCAGGACTGCGGCTGTTTTGATTTGAACCACAGACCCAGCTGACTGCTAGGTACACGAACATTTGGTGGCCATCGTCACCAGTAGCATTTAACCTCTTTCCTACCAAGACCTGCTGCCTCAGAGAATGATGTCTAACTGTGTAATGACGATCCCTGCTTCCGTAACTATGTCTTGGGACAGGAGGGTCTGATTAGTAGCTATGCACACTGAAATCATAGACTTCTAAATTCGCTGACTTTTAACCATTTAAAAATAGTGAAGAGTCTCTCTCTCTCTCTCTCTCTCTCTCTCTCTCTCTATATATATATATATATATATATACTTACATTTATATATTATAACATATATCTCCTTTTTATGGCTGGTGCCCACCTCCCATACTGCCTTGGAATTCTGCTTTTAACAATATCAGCAGTGTTTCTAGATAAAAACTTGAGGTTTTAGCTACTTCATTGACATATATGCTATGATAGCTCATCTTTCCTTTCTGATGAAAGGCTTGATACTTTGCCCTCACACTACAGACAGCTTCCATGTTGTTTCAGGAAAATATAGATCAATAAAAGACAAAGTACATGTTTGAAAGTGAAGGGTAAGTCCAAATTCAATGACCTACACTGTGGTAAAACAATAATTCATTAAAAAATATGTGTTGGTGAACCTTTGGTTTGTACTCCAGATTTGAAAATAAGAATGACCCTATTTCTCAGCTATCATATTTATCTTTTTTTTTTTTTGCGGTACGCGGGCCTCTCACCGCTGTGGCCTCTCCCGTTGCGGAGCAACAGGCTCCGGACGCGCAGGCTCAGTGGCCATGGCTCACTGGCCCAGCCGCTCCGCGGCATGTGGGATCTTCCCGGACTGGGGCACGAACTCGTGTCCCCTGCATCGGCAGGCGGACTCTTAACCACTGCGCCACCAGGGAAGCCCTATCATATTCATCTTTAATGAGCATGCCGAGAGAGGAGTTTGGGGTATAAGGTGTTAAATAGAGTGAAAATTAAGGAAAGTCGTTGGCATATAAATCCGGGAAGGACAGGGAGGACCTGAAGTGGAGCTTGAACCTGTGAAATAGCAGTAAGAGGACCTCCCCACAGAAAGACTGTACGGGGAGAAGCTTGGGGGGTGGGAAGATTTATTTACAATCAAGCCTCAACCAATATGGGATGAAATTTTAAAAAATTTTATGTTTTTATTCCTGATAGACTGAAAGAACATAGCCATAGTATTTGTAAACATTCTAAGGCTGTTTGGGGACTATTTATCTCAAGGTTGAAGGGCTCAAATGGGAAAAAGAAGCAGCAGATTAATTGTGTCTATCTTTGCATTTCAATTCTCAAATGTAACCATGTATTTTTTTTGAAATAAAAAATTTCTCTTCTCCCTTACATCCTTTAGCAAATAAAAATATGTTTGCATTAACCCGAGTGTATTTTAATTTGCAACACATAATCTAACAAACAAGGATGTTCAAAGGTCTCTGGGCAAGGTACACAGTTGCAAATAAAAGAGAGTTTTCAAGACCTGAAATGTGAATAAGACATTTAAGAAGTGTATGCCATCAGAACCCGATAACATAGTCCCCTGGATAATATAAACATGAAGGAAAATAGTCTACAAAGAGGAGGAATTATTTGGAGATTTTCAATTTTTATTGACAGTGGGCTTGAATAAAGCTTATATAAATATATATACCTTTAAATATGTTGCTAAGATGTGACTCCAAGATGTTAGAGAAAAGTTCTTCTTTTTAGTTGCTATTGCAAACTATTTCTCTAATTTTTTTTTTTTTTTTCCTCAACAAGTGGTTTTGACGGTTCCTAAGTTTTCTGGAATTTGGGGAAATATTTAGGCATCCTTGAGGTTGGCATCAATTTATGTAGACTCAGATTCGTGGTTGAATGGTTAAGTGAATCCTGTCTGTTCTGGTGCAGTCCGAAAGGCTCTGCTTGCAGGTTTGCAGAGCCTCTTTCTGGTCCCACGCTGATCTCATCAGCCACCTGAACTGAGATTGATAGTGTCCTTATTATCAGATTCTGCTCAAGTGACAGTTTAAGTTTCTTTTAGGTATGGTCAAAAAGTTTGTTCTTAAAGATCAAGTTTCTAAGGACAATACATTTATGTAGGCTTATATGAAAGTTACATGTAATATTTACATGTTGGGAGTTACATTAGCTCTTTTCTTTTATAAATTAATGAACCCGGTTGTATCATGTAATAGTATTAACATTTGCCTTTTGTGTCTCACCTGTCAAAAGGCAATTTATCAAAGTGTGTATTTTGAGTGATTCAGACTTTCAAAAAAATAGGCAAATGGCAATTCTACCTTTTGGCTCTCAGTTATGACTATCAGTAAGATTTATTATTTAAGGTCTACTTTATTGAAATAAGAAATTTAAGAGATGCAGTAGCTATCAAACCCTACCTCCTGAAGAATTGAAATACCTTATGAAAAACCATGATGAAAAATAAGACTTCTTCTTCTTAATATACAAGTAACAAAATTGTCCTTGGAAGTGGGGTTGATGATTGGTGCCAGAATCTGTATTGGCTTGGGAATTTTATACAGGATTTCTTGAGTCATTCCTTTGCCTGTGGTTCATGGACAAAGTATCGCTCAAGAAATGGATTCACATTGTTTTCATATTCTCATACGAGGTGATTGCTTTGAGCTGGCACGGGAAATATCCTGGCCAGTTTACTGAAGGCCTTTTTCCCCTTGGTCCTCTCTATTCCTCCCACCTGTTTACTGAACCCCTCCTTTTGAATGCTTAGGACTCTCTGCTTGTACCTTCTGCTCCCAAAATAGAGCCTTGCCTCTGACTGTTCTCTCTGTCTAAAAATTTCTTCCTCATGATATCCACTTGCCTGATTTCCTTACCCTTTTAAGTACTCACTCCAAATATCACCTTTTCAATGAGGCCTAATTTTTAATACTGCTGCTCCAACCTGCCCTTCCTCCCCAAGTGATGTACTGTTTTAGCCCCCTTGAACAGGTGAGCTAATTGAGCCTTAGACAGGTTACATGAATTAACTAGTTCAATTAAAGTTGGTTACAATTTTTCACCACCATAATTCTTTAATAAATATCCTTATACACACATCTTCTTATTTTTCCCCCAGGACAGTTTTCCAGATGTAAATGTGCTGGGTATAACAGTCTGCATATTTTCCAAGAGTATACATATTTTTTGGCTTTGTGTTTTAATAGTGGTAGCAGCAATGCCAGAGAGGCAAAATGAAATACCATATGAAAACTTGTATTTGTTTCATTGGGTTTGACATGAGGATTGGGCCAAGCATACCCCCCTCAAAATGCATCAGCTTCTCCTTGTCAAAAGGTACTTGCTTGGTCTCCTGGGAGACTTATAATTTGAGCAGTGGCTGTTACTTGGTCGTATTTTATCCCCTTGGACCACTGTTGGAGAAGGGGTGAAATGTGATTACTGCTGCTGAGGGCATGTGTCATGACAATAGCTGTTTGTCTCGCCTTTGACACTTCCATGTGGATAGAGGTCTAAGCCAAGTACTGCTTTATTCCAATTGTCTCTTCAGGTTTCCTTGAAATATTTGTACTTCTCTGCTGCTGCCAACCTGCTGCTTTCTGAGAAGCACCCAGCATGAAATTGAACAAAATAGTAACTCTTTGATAATGTCCCTTAAAAATTTTCTTTTAGAAAGTTAAATAAACCCTTGCGCTTGATGGATCCCAAATGCTAACTTAAAAATGAGCACTAACCCAGTATTGTATATCAACTATACTTCAATAAAAAAATGTTGGCTTAAGTAACATAGAAAAAAATGAAGACTCGTGTCCATCCCTTCATCACTTAAAATGAACTACTAACCTGAATGATAATGGGACCTTTTCTTTTTAACAGTTGGTGGCATCTATACTGTGATTCAGACAAAGGCCAAAACAACAGCAGATGAATGGGGAGACAATTACTTTCTGCTTGGTCCATATTTTGAGCATAATGTGAAGACTCAGGTGGAACAATGTGAACCTGTAAATGATGCTGTGAGAAGAGCAGTGGACGTGATGAACAAACATGGCTGCCAGGTAAAGGATACTGTCTGACACTTCATTAAGCAAGCCTTAGTAAACTGTTGTGGGAAAACACCACAATGTACACGAACTCACAAGAAAAGGCCACTCATCTTCTTAGGGGGAAGGAGTTGGTTTAGAAAAAGATGATGAACTTGATTTTAAATAGGTTACATTTGAGGTACTTTGTGAAAACCATAATATATCCATCTAGAAGTATACTAGGTTTGGAACTCAGCAGAGGGTATAGAATAGAGATGTTTGGGGAAAAGTGATTTGTGTCTAAATTGTAGTTGACAATATGGGTATTGATAGCATTATTCAGTGGAAGATTATAGACTAAGAGCAAAGGTTTTGAGCCAGACCTTGGGCAATGTGAACATGTTAGAATATCTACACAAAAAGAAGTCAGAGACTGCAAAAGTAGAAGTTCAGCTGGTGATTAGAACCAAGGATGTCTAAGTGTTCATCCTCAGAACCTGTGAATATGTTACCTTATAAAGCAGAAGGACTTTATAGTTGTGACTATGTTAAGGTTCTTGAGATGGGAAGATTAGCCTGGATTATCTGGGTGGGTCCAATGTAATTACAAGGGTCCTTATAAGAAGGAGACAGTAGGGCTTCCCTGGTGGCGCAGTGGTTGAGAGTCCGCCTGCCGATGCAGGGGACACGGCTTCGTGCCCCCGTCTGGGAAGATCCCACATGCCGCAGAGCAGCTGGGCCCGTGAGCCATGGCCGCTGAGCCTGCGCGTCCGGAGACTGTGCTCCGCAACGGGAGAGGCCACAACAGTGAGAGGCCCGCGTACCGCGAAAAAAAAAAAAAAAAAAAGGAGGCAGTAGAATTAGAATCAGAGCTGAGATGTGACAATGGAAGCAGAAATTGGAGTGATGGGAGCTTTGAGATGGAGGAAGGAAGGGGCCACAAGCCAAGGAATGCAGGTGGCCTCTAGAAGCTGGGAAAGGCTAAAGAACAGATTCTCCCCTAGGGACTGCAAGTGGAATGCAACTCTGCTGACATGTCGCTTTTAACCCATAAGACCCATTTCAGAGGACTTGCTCCCAAATCTTGCAGATAACAGATTTGCGTTGTTTTAAACTACTAGGAAGGCAGTAATTTGTTGCCATCACAACAGGAATAGAGATGTCAAGACAAGGAAGGAGAGAGTTTCAAGTATAGAGGAGGGACTGAATCAACAAAGGATTGAACCAGGGTCAGCTTGGTTTAGCAATATTTAGGCCATTTGTGGTCAGCCTGCTAACTAACTTCAGGGGAAAAAGGAGGGTTAAATCAGATTGCAGTAGCGTGAGGGACGAATGAGTGGTGAGATAAAGGATGTAGAAGTGTGGCTATGGGATTTTTCTGTGAAGAGGAAAGATAATTAAGTTGTTTCAGAGTGACATGGTTTTGAGAGTTGGTATTTTCTTAAATATGAGTGAGCACATTTATATGACAAAAGGAAATACCTAGGGGGAGCAGAGAGAAGCTGAAAGTTCAGAAGGAATGGATGATTGAAGAGAGTAAGATCGCTGAGGACAGGAGAGGGAACGAGATCCAAAGCACTACTAAAAGGATCGTTCTTCACTCCTCACTCAAACTGGAAACAAAGGATGAATGCAAACAGAGATAAGCTGATGGAGAACTCAGGATGGTCTCACTCAGTGTTTCTGATGATCTTAAGAGCTAAAGGTCATCTTCTGAGAGGCAGGAGGCAAGTGTTAAAATAAGAGAATATGACAAAAAAAGTTCAGAAAGTATTCAAGGAATAGGGAAAAGAATTTCTAGACATTTTTAAGGTACAGTCGTGACTTTTTTGTTGTTTGTTTTTTTTTTTTTTGCGGTACGCGGGCCTCTCACCGTTGTGGCCTCTCCCGTTGCGGAGAACAGGCTCCGGACGCGCAGGCTCAGCGGCCATGGCTCACGGGCCCAGCCGCTCCGCAGCATGTGGGATCCTCCCACACCGGGGCACGAACCCGCATCCCCCGCATCGGCAGGCGGACTCTCAACCACGGCGCCACCAGGGAAGCCCAGTCGTGACTTTTTAATGGCACAAATATACACGACTGTGACTTTCTCCAGCAGCTAGAGTGGAAGTGAAGGAAGTAAATAGTTGGAGATTTGGTGGTGTTTAATTTCAGCATTTGTGCAACGGGGCCAGGTGGCACAAGTCTTAGAGGTAACTGTATGATTGACTGAATTAATTGTTGAGTTGATGAATTGTTAGGTCTGAAATGGATAGGAAAGGAAGGGTGAAAGGAGAAAGATGGGTATGATGTAGGAGAAAATGGGAGGTTCCAGAAACTGGAGGTCTTGAAGGGAGGCATACACTGGGAGAAATATAGTGAGAGAAGTGGAAGTATGGTAGTTGTGGTCAAGGGATACAATGCTAAGGTTGAACATTTCAGAGGAGGAACAGTTTGGATTTTGACAAGGGTAAGATTGCCACGAAGTTCTTTGAAGTCAGTAACGTCCAATAGCTATGATGTAAGTGTGTAGGAAACAATCCTGGATTTTAAAGTTGCCCAGAATAAGGTAGAAAAGTAACCAAGAGATTTGTAGAACAAGGAAAGTAACATATTTGCATAAGGAAAATTTCAGAGATGTCTTTATATACGAATAAAGAATAAAGTTTTAAAAGTTTCAGTGTAATTTTTAAAATCCTAACTTTCCTTCCTACTCACCCCATGAATATAGTTTCTGGGGGTGAAAAATGAGAAGTTCTTACTGAGATGTCCATGTCAGTGGTGATGTCTAGGAGGTATATACAAGGTTTAAGGTGCAGAATATTTAGTTTAAAAGGGAACTTGAGGTCCCAGAGGGCACCATGGAAGCATATCACCGTGAGAGTAACATGGAGAATTAGGAGAGTAGGGAAGGTTGCATGTTGTACTGTTGGGATGAAATGAGTGAGATGTTAGAAGGGGTTCGCATTTGAAGCACTTGCGATAAAAGAGGGAGGTGAAAGCCATGGTGGAACTGACTGGTCTCAAGATTCTAAATGGATTTCTGACGTAAGGATGTTTCCACGTCAGGGCTGAGAATGCACTGCACGTCAAGACAAGCTAGCTTACATTCTCTGTTCAGCATTCCACTGTGTCTTAGCTCACTGTATCATATGTCACATACTAGGCAGCGAGTAGCTATTTGTTAACTGAATACATAAGTCAATGAGCATCCCAAAGAGAAAACGATTGAAAGGTTGTTTGGGGCTCAGGAAAAAATCTGAAAGAGTGCCATGATAAATACTGAATTACAGTGGAAGCGACTGACACATAATGAGGGTCTTTCAATGTTGACTGAGGCATGGCTGGGAAAGAGACATCACCATACATTCCTGAGTCCCAAGCAAGGGAATGATGATCAAACGGGCTTTCGTGCTCTGTAAAATTCAGCCTTGGGTGGAGTCATAACGTCAATGTAAGCAGTGTAGACACATTCAGTTTACTAGAGAGGTCTGGATACCCAACGAGAGAAGCTCTTAGCTTCTGCCAACTTCAGAAAGGGTTTGAAGTGATTTATGGAATTGCCTTGCATGTAATAGGAGAATAAACATAAAATAAAGAGCATGAGTAAATTACTATAGAAAAATAGAGACCAAAGGGGAAGTTAAAACTTGGTTATACAAGTGACTAAATAATTACAATTGGAAAAATTTGAAATAGCTACTGCATTAAAACTTGCACAAGGTAAAACATTTAGGAATAAAAGAATCAATTTGATGAATGTAATAGAATTAGACCTTGAGCTGCTAGGTTAAAGAGAAAATGCATCTTGGGCAATACATTTAGTTACGACCTCTGGCAGCAACCATATTGGGAAGCACTTGGTGTCACATTTTCTTTGTTAGGAGGAATAAGGGAAATTATACACATTTGTCTAGAGAAACAACTTTTTTTCTGGCAGGAAATGTCGTAAGTCCTGTTGCATAAAGGAAAATAAGTGACATGGTAGACATATCCAACTCCGGGTTGTTAAAGATACAGAGCAGTTCACCTTATGACTCTATCATAAAAACATAGACCATAATATTAAATCCTAAAACCATGGGCTCAAGGTCACAGGAGGATAATGAGGGACAGAAGAACAGAGATTACATGATCTAAATACTTCATTTTAAAATAACCAAATTTAATGAAGTGCAGGAACTTGGAGATTCTAGAAGAATGGGTACCAGCCCATTCCCTCTTCGGGCTCAAACATCAGATGCTCTGTGTTATCACTATGGTTTCCTATACGGCTTGTGTAATCTGCTTTTGAGTTCTAAATACAGTTTATAGCTTCTAAACCCAAATACATTGTTCTCCCTTGCATTGCCTAGTATTCCTCCGTGGCTGTGTGTTCTTTTATGGCAGGTGCACTTTGGAAGATGGCTCATAGAAGGGAGTCCTTATGTGGTGCTCTTTGACATAAGCTATTCGGCTCAGAACCTGGACACGTGGAAAGGTGACTTCTGGGAGGCATGCAATGTTGGTATCCCTTATCACGACCAGGAAGCCAATGAAATGCTGATATTTGGATCGTTAACTGCCTGGTTCTTGAAAGAGGTACTGTTTACTGTAGAGTCGTACAACAGAGGAGAAGCACGGTTGCTCTCCGTGGCCAGCAACGATCCTCTAAACTCTAAGCCAATTTTGAGATGATGCCATTATTAATTGTCCTAAAACATTTCAAAGGGATCTGAGAAAACATTCAGCCTTCCCGTAACTGAATACCAGCTTCTGGAACAGGGTGATGATAATGCTTATTCATATTTACCTCATGTCAGGTTCAACTAGAATGATGTGGATAAAACACCCAATTATATTCCCCATTACATAGATAATATTCAACATATATGCAAGAGAAAACAGTATACATCATGCACTATGTACCTGATTTCTAGCGTCATGGGAGTAGAAAATGGCCTGAAATCTTTGATTTTGTTTATGTGTGAGTGCTCGTGCGACGTCAGTGGCTCTTAGATCTTTTAATCATTTGCTAAAGGCTGAAGTGGTCTCAGCAGTTGCTAAGGAGTCCACAGCAGTGAAATAGTCCATAGATGTAAAAAAAAAAAACCAAGAGCATTGGAAATCAGTCCTTGTTAAATGAGCCAAGCCTGTACTCAATTCCTGAAAGCATGGCAGTAGGATTTCTTCCTATTCCTTTCATTACCTCAAGATGATTACGCCTCACTTAAAAATCGGAGAATGAAGAGCATCCCTAGCAAAGTGGGACTGTGGTCTAAGGACAGATCACAGGACTCTATGTTGGGAGTGTGTCCCCCTTGACCAGTATAACTTCTTTCTGATGAATTAAGTCCAACAGCCATAAAGGGCTGCTTTGAGGTGAAGGGGAAGTGAAGGGGTGGTCCTATTGCTTTGTCTTGGTGACACCGTAGGAGAAGAAGAGTGAGGCTGCTGACAGGATCTGGCCTAATGACAGATAGCTGCAGGCTTAGCATCAGTTGCTGAAACCAACTCTTCCTCTGCCGACTGCCCCAGGGCTGAGGCCAGCCTCCACGAGCACCCACACATGCCACACATGCGTGCATGTCAAGCCTTCCAGGTGATTCTGATGTACCCTAGGTATGAGAACCGCTGCCTTAGGTTAACTCTCCAGACTTCCCAATTCTCTGGGCAGGCTCCTTGAACACAGGTGTTTTTCATTATCGATGCTACTCCCCCACTAGGGAAACAGTCATTAAGGGGAGTGGAATGTAAATATTAATTTTTTGTTAAGGGTGAAACAAAGTAACATTTTTTATTGAAGTGCAGTTGATTTAAATATTGTGTTAGTTTCAGGTGTACAGCAAAGTGATTCAGTTATATATATATATTTTTTTCCATTATAAGTTATCATAAGATACTAATATAGTTCCCTGTGCTACACAGTAAATCCTTGTTGTTTATCTATTTTATATATGGTAGTGTGTATCTGTTAATTCCATATTCCTAATTTATCCCTCCGTCCAACCCTTTGGTAACCATGTTTGTTTTCTATGTCTGTGAGTCTGTTTCTGTTTTGTAAATAAATTCATTTGTATTATTTTTCAGATTCCACATATAAGTGATATCATATAATATTTGTCTTTCTCTCTTTGACTTACTTCACTTAGTATGATAATATCCAGGTCCATCCATGTTGCTGCAAATGGCATTATTTCATTCATTTTAATGGCTGAGTAATATTCCATTGTATATGTATACCACATCTTCTTTATCTATTCCTCTGTCGATGGACGTTTAGGTTGCTTCCATGTCTTGGCTACTGTAAATAGTGCTGCAGTGAACATTGGGGTGCGTGTATCTTTTCGAATTATGGTTTTCTCTGGATATATGCCCAGGAGTGGGATTGCTGGATCATATGGTAGCTCTATTTTTAGTGAAACAAAGTCACTTTTAGGTTAAGGAACTGATGCCCTGACTAGTGTTAGAATGAGACCTGGAATTAGACCTGGGTCCTCAGTGTGTTATTAAATTTCTATTTGATTCTAAGCAAGTTATTAATCTCTTTCCCTAGTTCCAAATTCTTAAAATAATAGTATATCATTTAAAATGTTTTTGGCTTCAAGGAACAGAGAGTCCAAATGAGACTGACTTAAAACATGAAGTCATTTATTGTTTATTAAATAGACGTTTGTAAGTGGGTGGTCCCAACTAATTCAGCAGCTCAGTGAATCTTCAAGGATAATAGTGCTATTATTCATTCCTCCATTTAATGAATAGTTATTGAGTGCCTACTGTGCATTTATTCAGGAGTCCCCTCTGTGGATACAAAAATAAATTTGATCCATATTGAAAGAGAGGATTATGCCATAAACATATATGGGCTTTATGAACATGCAGCTAAATTCTATAAAACCGTTATATTTGCTAAATCTGCCTGCTTTGTCTTTAGATCCCTTTAAATTGTGCTAAACTTTACAGGCATGATAACTTTCCTTATGCTGTGGGCCACGAGCAAGACCAAACTACACCACCAACTTTTCTAAAAGCTTCTTTTCCGGTGTAGGTGACGGATCATGCCGATGGGAAACACGTCATTGTCCAATTCCATGAATGGCAGGCTGGGACTGGACTGATTCTTTCTCGAGCTCGGAAACTTCCGATTGCTACAGTCTTTACCACTCACGCCACGCTGCTTGGGAGGTATCTCTGTGCAGCAAACATCGATTTCTACAACCACCTTGATAAGGTAATTAGTCCTTCCACCTTCCCCGCTCATCACCTTTCTTTCTGATCCTTGAAGCTGAAGGATGGGAAATACTGACCTTCGTCTTTCGTCTGTCATCCAGATGGCAGAAATGCCCTTTCAACCAATCAGTATTCATGACAAAGCCTCCCCTGAGTGACTGAGAGCTCATATAGTTTAACTTTGTTCAGAGTGCTGTAGAGTGTAGCAGGGAGAGGCCAGATGGCTGTCCACTTTGGAGCAATAGACCCAAGGTCCAAAGGCATCTGGTGGGAGTCAGACACTGAGGATGTGAGGTCGGGCTGCTGTCTACTCTGAAGCTTGGGAAATGCTGTGAGGACTCTGGATCCACACACAGATCTGAGTGGCAGGTGCATGGCAGGGAATCTAGCCATCAACTTGTTCTATGAGCCTTACTTCCTCCATCCTTCAAGTGAGCAAAGGTCAGATTTCTGCTGTGACTCTGCAGTGAGTTATAGGTGGAGCTTTGTGGGGGTCTAGTAAAACAGAGTTATCAAAGACAGGGATGTGGGGCTTCCTTTGTGGCACCGTGGTTAAGAATCCACCTGCCAATGCAGGGGACACGTGTTAGCACCCTGGTCCGGGAAAATCCCACATGCCGCGGAGCAACTAAGCCCGTGCACCACAACTACTGAGCCTGCGTGCTACAACTACTGAAGCCCGCTAGCCTAGAGCCCGTGCTCCGCAACAAGAGAAGCCACCGCAATGAGAAGCCCACACACCGCAACAAAGAGTAGCCCCCACTTGCCGCAACTAGAGAAAGCCCGCACGCAGCAACGAAGACCCAACACAGCCAAAAATAAATTAATTTTAAAAAAATTTTAAAAAAGAAAATAAAAGAATAGATGAAACAAAATAAATTCGGAGAGTATTAAGATGAAATTAGTACAAGATAATGAAAAAAAGATGAATGAAAAGATCTACGAGTAAGAAATACATCTCTGAAGAAAAGAAAAAACAGGGATGTGGGTCCTTCATGACTAAACAGTTGGGTTTGCCTATCTTAGAAGACTGCCTTATTCTATGACCCAAAGTCATTCAGTTTTGACTTCTTCTATTTTCCATCAGTTCAATCAGATTAATAAAAGTATGTTTCTCACATCATCCTGTCAGTAATAGTGATCAAGCATTTGAGTAACATAAAGCCAGGAGTTTTGCAGATTTGGTATCTATGTTGCCAATTAAGTCAATTTAGTATTTTAGGGTTCTGTTCCACTATCAGGAACATTAGGAAGTTGGAAAGTCGATTTCTAAGGACTCCCCCAGTTTAAAAAAGTTCTAGAATTCTATGAAACAGAAAGCATGCTTGTGTGAGTGTGTGTATGTTTGTGTGTGTTTGTAACATATGAATACTACTACTCAGATAATGAGGGCAGAAAATTATACTATCATCTCAGAGACATTTTGAGTTCAGGAAAGTTCTTTCAGACAAACTTTAACATTTGCAAAGCAATGAATGGTCCTAAGGAGAGCTTGCCTATAAAAAGGTCAGCTAAACCTGAAGGTCAAACTGTAAACATTAGATGTATATTTAAAATAAAGTCAACAAGGAATTCAAAAAGTCAGGAGATCAGGGAGATTTCCTAATGGTAGACTAATGAGGGCAAACCAGTGATCTGTGATAAACTCAACCACCATGTTTCCTGGAGAAGAGCGGACTTTGATTTTTGTGAAAGAGAAAATATTACAGAGGCATATCAAATATTTCACAGCAGAATATTTAAGAGCATTGGATAAACAATTAATAAAAACAACTAATAATATTCATCAGATTTTATTAATCGTTTTTAAGGAACAAAACCATTATAATATATAGTTATATATTATAACTGTATCTGTTCAGTAAAAGGTCAGTGTTTATATCACACTGTTTTCAAATATGATTATATATCTCCCTCGCTTAAACCCCTCACTTGTTGAAATATGGAAGCTTAGCCAGACCCCAGCCCATCTCTCTACTAAAAAGTCCTGCTCAGCAGAGTGGCTAGTAAATAAATAACAAGTAATTAAGAACTAGGTTTTAAGTTAAAAACTCATAATCAGGGCTTCCCTGGTGGCGCAGTGGTTGAGAGTCCGCCTGCCGATGCGGGGGGTGCGGGTTCGTGCCCCGGTCCGGGAAGATCCCGCATGCCGCGGAGCGGCTGGGCCCGTGAGCCATGGCCGCTGAGCCTGCGCGTCCGGAGCCTGTGCTCCGCAACGGGAGAGGCCACAGCAGTGGGAGGCCCGCGTACCGAGAAAAAAAAAACAAAAAAACCCCTCATAATCATTATTCACAGGAAAGGCCCCCATATCAATTTCTACAGCAGACCTTCCAATGCTCACAGTAGGTTTAGAAATTCAGTGAAACAGCAAAACACCAAATTATATATATGAAAAGTTTTTAAAAGTTCAACATAAGAAATGAGTCATAAATTAGTGTTTGGTTCAGGATCCACAGTCAGTTTCAGTGAGCTCTGACTCAGGCAAGTAGACATCGGGGGAAAATGAGAACAAGGATAAAAGCATTTAACTTTGATAAAAGCAGAAAGATTAGAACTATTTTACTCAAAGACATTAACTGACAACCTTTTTGGTTAATAGCCGATTCATAAGGACCTTGATGTTTGTTTATGTTTTGGCTTAAATGTATTAGTTAAAATAGGATTGCAACTATTTTCAGCCAGCATATGAATTTTCTGAGACTCTCCATGAAGGTGTTTCAAAATTCATTCTTAGTGGTCCTGCCATTGGTCAATCATCTCCTCAATGATAATGACTAGATACCTAATGCTTTAAATAAAAAGGGGATGGGCATTCGTTTTCTTATGTTTAGGCCTCTCTTTTCTTGATAGCAATGGGATTTCCTAGATGGGAAAGTGAGGACAGGGCTGTTTGGGATTAGAAAATGGTGAAGAAAGCCATAGACAATTGTTTGGTGGATTTTAACTCTTTCCTCTGACCAAGTTTTGAGCTGGTCAAGTTCAATTATAGGGGATCGCAAGGCCTCTGCTATCCTCTCCCTGTATTTTTGCATACTTGGTTTCCTCATTTAGGAACCCTATCTTCTCACCTCTAAATAGTATTCAAATGTTAAGTGCTACCCCTATGTGAAATCTTACTATTCTCTACAATAACAACACTACTAAATAATAACAATAGCTGAAATTATCAAGCCCTTTCCATATGCCAGACACTTTTCTAAACATTTGATATGTGTTAACTCATGTAATTTCCCCCAAACTTAATGAAATAGGAAACGTTTCATTCCAGAGTTATTTTTCTCAAACATAGACTATGTCTTTACCATACCCTCTAGCTGAGCCCTTTCAGTGCTTGCCATTGTATTCAGGACAAAGGCTGAATTTCTAGCCTTGTCTTCAGGGACTTCTGGGATCTGGTCCTATTACCAGGATGTCTCTCTATTACGTGTCCTACATTCTACACCCAATGCTATAGTCACGTCAGATGTCCTGCCATTTTCTGCACATACAGCTTGACTTTATATATTTGTTCTTTGGGGCAGCTAAATTTCTCAGTCCAAAATAACCTTTCCCCAAATTAAACTTTCATGCCTCAGTCCAAATGTCATTTTATTTATCTAATCAACTTAGAAATACAAAGATTAATAAGTCATGTTCCTTGCCCTTGAAAATCGTACATTCTAGAGGTGATATTGACGATATGAACAATTGCATAAATATGAGATACTTTTCTCTCTCCTCAGCCAGGATGAATCAGACCCTCTCTAATCCTGCACCTTACTCAGACACTTACTCATTTCTGCCCAGTTTTTACCTGCTTTCTCATTCATAAGCTCTCTGAAAGCAACAAAAGTATGTAAATTACTAAACAAATGTAGGCTGAATGAGAGATTTGGTTGAATGAATGAGACCAGCCATACAGAGCTGATCTAAGCATGCCATATAGAGCCTTGATTCAGTCATTTTCAGAGAGATGGTTGCAAATATTACAGTCAAGAAAGAATGCTCTAGGGCTTCCCTGGTGGCGCAGTGGTTGAGAGTCCGCCTGCCGATGCAGGGGACACGGGTTCGTGCCCCGGCCCGGGAAGATCCCACATGCCGCGGAGCGCCTGGGCCCGTGAGCCATGGCCGCTGAGCCTGTGCATCCGGAGCCTGTGCTCTGCAACGGGAGAGGCCACAACAGTGAGAGGCCCGTGTACCGTAAAAAAAAAAAAAAAAAAAGAAAGAATGCTCTAGGAACGTCCCTGTTGTAATCTCTAGAATCATCCAATGAGTCTCCTTTAGTACATTCCTCTATATGGTGCAGTCGTTATTGGGATTGCCATGTTGATTGAGCTGGAATCTACTTGATATAAAAGCAGGCAGGAGCCCAGGTGTGGAGTCAAACTGATTTGGGATCAATTTAGGGCTCTGCTAAGATACTTAATAGGAATGTGACCTTGGGCCAGTTTTTTAACCCCTAAAAGTTTCAATTTCCCCCTACGTAAGATGAAGACAAAAAATGTGTCTCTGGTTTATGAGGATTAAATATGATATCGCTCTTAGAAGGGTCTGATACATAGACTTGAGCTTCTAATAATCTTTATTACAAAAAGCACCCCACTAATACAATGCCAGAAACTTTATATACTTTTTTGTCTTAGACACTGCTAGTTTCATCTGCAGCTATAGAGACATAACATTCATTAACTAAGCAGAATGGCAAAAGCCCACAACGGTTGCTAACTGTGTTAAGTAATTGTTCGGGGTTTGGCTCTTTTTTTAAAGTTAAGATACCCAGAATCATGGATGATTACAGAATCTAACACACCATCTAATTAAAGTAACTGTACACTCCTTGAAATTTCACGGTGTTGGGAGTTATATAGCATGGAAAAGCATTGTCTTTTCTCTTTGTCAGGTTTCTTTCCTTTAGTGAATAAGAAGGATAATACTTATCCTTACTTTCAGTATCAAGTTTAATGTCAGCTTTGTTTCATTTCTTATGGAAAAAATATGATAAAGACCTTGGGGAAAGGAATTAGCTCAACATTTATAAAATAAGTAAAATTAAAATGCCAAAAAAATCAAGAATTCTCTATGATTATAGCAAAGGGGAAATATTTACATAGGGGGTTAAATGACAGTTTAGAAGCACAGATGAACTAAACAGCACTTTTTGTAAGCATACGTAGCTATGTGCTTTAGTAATGGGTTTAACAGAAATTTATCATTATTTCTTTTGTGGTCATAAAATTTCACACAGCTTTGAGGAAAAACAATATGAGAAATATGTGATTTTGTTTTGCTCGTGTAGAAGGATCGGTGTAAGCAAATGTGTATGTGCATGTGTTTTGTTTTGTGTTCACAGTTTAACATAGACAAAGAGGCTGGGGAAAGGCAGATTTATCACCGGTATTGCATGGAGCGTGCCTCAGTCCATTGTGCTCATGTATTCACCACTGTTTCTGAAATAACAGCGATAGAGGCAGAACACATGCTGAAGAGAAAGCCTGGTAATTATTATCCCTGAGTTTGTCACCGACCTATGAGAATTTTGTTTGAAACAAAAATGCGTAAAATAATAATTAGAGGCAAAATTGCATTCACTATTACCACTCAAATCTTTACACATATTTTCAGTAGCTTTGTTGAACACTAAGCTATATCTGGAACATACTAGTGTACAATCTGTGCTTGTCTTATAGTCTATGCTTAAAATGACCTAGTTCTGAACTGGGTTGTCATAATGACTT
This sequence comes from Phocoena phocoena, assembly GCF_963924675.1. Classification (NCBI taxonomy): domain Eukaryota; kingdom Metazoa; phylum Chordata; class Mammalia; order Artiodactyla; family Phocoenidae; genus Phocoena; species Phocoena phocoena. The sequence continues at coordinate 85,439,728 of NC_089229.1, forward strand.
CCTGTGCGTAAGCAAGCTGAGTTGATTTTTCTATTTTAAGAAAATGAAAGTCCAGAAAATATCAGAAATGTAAGTGATACTACCCTAGTCCTACATCCTAGAACATCGCCTTATTAGTCCTGTTCAGTAGAAACCTGTTGTTTTACTTCTCCCAAGATTTTCTTGTAAGTTTTTCTGGGAACTATCCCCAGACCCATCCAGAGGTTGCAATGCCAAGAGGCATGTTCCTAAAACATGACACTGTCACCTGACCACAGCTGATTGGTCCAGAGGTAGACATCTGACATAAGCTGGACCAATCAGAATGCTCTCATAAGGAGTCTAAACAGATGAGTCTGTTTGAATGCACTCTTGTATAACAGAAATGTCACCTTGGAAGCTGTTAGCAGTGCCCATTTTCCCATTATGTTGCATGAGATGCAAAGAAAGTTAAACTACAGTGAAGTACAATAAGAAGCAGAAACAGTTTGAGAGAGAGAGAACTCTGTACTTTCCACAGTGATTTAGACCATGGTTTAAACTAATTCCTGAGGCCCAGCTAAGTCTTTGCTATGAGAAACTCCAGCATCTTATTAATAAATCCCTCCTTATTATACTTAGTGTTAATAGGCTTCTGTCACTTGCAACCAAACAGTCCTAATTAGTACATCCTCCTTGCTTGATTGCTGTGGTCTTGTCTCTAGTTGTCTTTCTTTCAGATACCAGTTGAATATCAGAGAAAGCATTTCAAAGTTCTAGATAATTAAAAAAGAAGAATCCAAGTAATTTGAGTAGTGACAGCCTCAAGATCCTATGCTATTCTTTTTTCTTTCCCAGGCTTCTCTTGGATTCACTTGGGTTCTCACTCTCATGTCTCTTACAGGAGTTTGCTACATCAATATGCTCACTTGTTTCTTGGATTCCTTTTTTCCCCTATCTTCAGTATCCTTTTCTGTGCTTATGAAAATGCTTTATTTTTTCCTATTCTAAAATAAAAATTTCTCTTGAAGCCACTACTCTGTCAGATGTCTATACAATCCCATCCTCCCTCCTTTTGTTAAATATTTTAGAAAAATAATCCATAGTTCTTCCACTTACTCACGGCCCCTTCAACTCTAATTTCCAACCTCCAACACTTGGTCTAAAATTGCTTTTTCAAAGTCACCAAGTTCAGAATTCTGTAATTTTCTTTATGTTCCTTGACATTCTTTAGAAGTTAAAGGTGGCAGATACCTCTATCATCCCTTACTTTTCATGACATCACATATTCTAAGTTTTCTCAAATATGATTCTTTTCTAGTGTCTCTCATAGTTTGTCTTCTATCTTCCATCTTTTAAAAGCAGACATTCTCCGTGATCAGATTCTGGATCCTGCTTTCTCTATATACTATTTTCTTAACTTCTTGTTTTCTTAAGGAGATTGCTGTAGGATAGGGGTGAAAACTGTGGACTTGTTGCCAAACTGCCTGAGTTCAGTATCAAAAATGACTTTGTGTTGAATATATGTCACTAGCTGTGTGACACTGTGAAAGTTGCTTAAGCTCTCTTTGCCCTAATTGCATAATGGAGATGATAATACTATCTCTTATCTAGAATTGTTGCAGTGATTAAATAAGTTACTACACGGGAAGAACGCAGATCAGTGCCTGGTTCATTGTAAAGGTTCAGAAAATGACAACGATTATTATTTTGTATGGATCAGACTTTTCCCAAGCTCTCATCTCTGTTTCTGCTAACTTCACGTGGAGGTTCTAGTAGAACTATAAACCCCATAAGCTACTCCATTTCTGACTAGTAAAAGAATCACGTGGTGGCTCTGATAGAAATTGTGAGATCCCTGACGCTTTGTGGTTCAAGAAGGTCCACAGACTTTTAATGGATTATTAAGCACAAAATTTTTCCCAAGAGCATTCTGAGAAAAAGCATCATAAAGCACATCATGACTTAGTAGTTTTTCGTTTTCCTTGAAGTCTTCCCCAGTTAAAAGTATAACCACAGCTAAAGGGTGTGGGCGTAGCTCCAGAGCAAGAGGGAAATGTTGGCTGGATCAAAAGGTTATGTAGGGCAAGATATTTTTAATAATATTATCATATGCTAATTGGCAAAGCCTTATTTATTACTGTATTATTATACTTTGACCATAAATTCCACTCAAAATAACATCTGATGTTGAAAAGATGATTTTTTAAAAATATTGGAGAGAGGGCAACATTATAAATTTACTAATTACCAATATGCAATTGAATACATCTGCTTTGAAACTTGAAAATAATGTACATCAAAATGATTGCCCTCGGGCTTCCCTGGTGGCTCAGTGGTTGAGAGTCCGCCTGCCGATGCAGGGGACACGGGTTGGTGCCCCGGTCCGGGAAGATCCCATGGGCCGCGGAGCAGCTGGGCCCGTGAGCCATGGCCGCTGAGCCTGCGCGTCCGGAGCCTGTGCTCCGCAGTGGGAGAGGCCACAACAGTGAAAGGCCCGCGTACCAAAAAAAAAAAAAAAAAAAAAGATTGCCCTCATGGATTATATATTGAAAAGTTTTTATTCTGTGTTGAAGCAAAAAACTCCCAAACGAATTATCTCCAGTTGAAGAACGCCAATACATCCGGCAGCTCATGCATTCCCACATTTACTGTAAAATCACTCACTGTCCTCCTTTCACCTAACGTTTGGTGGTTTGGGTTTGTGAAAAACTTGAAGGCACAGTTCTATTCAAAACCATCTGATTTTGTTCAGAGATGTAAATTTTACAAAGAGAATCAACGTCCCTGTAAGAATTTTTTGATTTTGTTGTAGAACTCTACCATCTGCCCGAACTTCACAATTTGGATATTTCTTAGAAAATGTAGGGTTTGTGATGTCATCTTAAAGAGGTGTCATATAAATGAACTAAATTTGACATTGTAATGTCAACCAAACAAAATACTCTAGCCAGTGAGTGATTTCATGCCATTTTGCCAGAAAGGTCATTGGGGTCCAAAGCTCCTGTAGACTTTTTTCAAACACACTAAGCACAGCTTTAAACCCCAACCCAGGCTGCAGAGAGGGTGTTTTGCAAGAATATTCATCTTGAACTGGTATGACTCTCAAAATCTATTATATGGAGTTTAGGGAATTTCTAGCAGTCCCCTTATGTGATGTGCGATGATGTGAATTATTCACAAGACAATGAATCCCAGGAGTGTCTACTGCATTCAGAACATTCAGTAAAATGGCTCAAAATCCTGTAGAATATTTTGACAGTGCGTCTGTATAATACCATATGGACAAGGCGGGTATGGAGTGTTCAGTTATGATATAATAAGCACTTTTTCAGGTGGCCCTTGGCCAAGGTTGTTATAATCCTATTCCTTCTTCATGATTATAGTGAGTCACCGCATACGTGATATCACTGAAAGCTATATTCTGAATTGCTTCTCTCAAAGTCACTTCCACTTATCAAAGCAAAGAATGATCCAAAATCCCCTTGGTAAGGAGTCCCAGTAGCCCTCAAACCAGTAGAATAAACTTGCAACAAGAAACAGACTTCCCATGGTGATCTCTCAGAAATTAAAAAAGTACAAAGAAGCATCAGTGTCAGCTCTTTTGGATTTAATCATTGCTGCAATATACTTCCAGCTTAGAACTAAGACCTGAGCCCTTCCTAAGGAAAAAAATTGGAATAAAAGTATGAGCAAATACTCCTTAAACTAGTTACACATCTGTAGTGAGGTGTACATGCTGTGCCAGTACTAAAACCTGATGATAAAACAGGATACGGTACTGTGATGACAACATATGCACTCTAAATAAGACACTGAGGCAGCATTCAATTCCTTTTTGGTGGCAAGCTCTTAGGGGTTTTTTTGTTGTTGTTTTTGCTTGTTTTGTTTTGTTTTTGTGCTGTCAACAACTGGTAGCCAATAATACTATTTTATTTTTATTTTTCCATGATCAATATTATTTATTGAATGCTTGTTATGTGTCAGGCCCCATTCTAGTATTTTGTTCACATGAATAATCTCATTTCATCATCACATTAGCTTAATGAGATAAGAACTATTATTATCCCTCCTTGCTATGGATGAGGAACCCAAGGCACAGAGAGGTCAAGTGACTATTCCAAAACCAAACAGCTTGTAAGTGCTACCATCTGGATGCTACCCAGCCAGACCTGCTATTTTTTTAAGTTTAGTTTATTGAAGTATAGTTGATTTACAATGTTGTGCTAATTTCTGCTGTATATCCAAGTGATTCAGTTTTATATATATATATATATATATATACTTTCTTTTTCATATTCTTTTCCATTATGTTTTATCATAGAATATTGAATATAGTTCCCTGTGCCGTGCAATAGGACCTTGTTGTTTCAATAGTACTATTTTAGATGCCCAAGGAATCATAACTCACCCTTGGTTCAGAATTCCTGAGCAATTAGACTTTCAAACTGATGGAGATTCTATGTCCCAAAATTCTAAGTATGGAGCAACATTTCAATAAAGTAATATAGAAACTATTCATTCATCCAACAATTAATTATTAAACACTGCTTCAAGCAGTAGGAAAGGGTAAATGGATAAATGCACATATCTACCTTCATAGAGCTTACATTCTGAAGAGAGGAGACAGGCAATAGACCAGATTATCAAATAAATGCACGATATGTTTGGGTTAATAAATGCTGTGGAGAAAAGTAAATCAGGTAAGGGAATAGGGAGTGGAGGTGGAGGTGGTGGGCATGTTATTTTTTGATTTTTTCTTTATGTAGCGTTTCAGAGAAGTCCTCTTTGATTAGGTAAAATTTAAGGGAACAACAGATAAGACTCAAGGCTTCATCTATACAGGAGATGCCTATATACCCAAGAGGGCAAAAAAGGAATGAAATAAGAAGTTACTTTCTTGGATTGTTACAACAATTCTGTGAGCTCTGTGCATAGCCAAGATAAGTTGCTTGAAATCTAATATTTTGCCTGCTCCAAAAACCAAGCAAGATATTTTATTTATTTTTATTCTTTTAATATTTTTTAAAAATGTATACAATTTTTAAAGGTTACTTTCCACTTACAGTTATTACAAAATATTAGCTATATTCCTCATATTGTATAACACATCCTTGAGCCTCTCTTACACTCAAGAGTTTGTACCTCCCAATCATCCACCCCTATATTGCCCTCTCACCTCCCCACTGGTAAACACTAATTTGTTCTCTACATCTGTGAGTCCAAGCAAGAGATTTTAGACTATAGTAGTTCTGGTTTCCACAATACAGTTATTCTTCAGTTTCTACAATGTTTTTCATTTACAAAATCCTATTTTTGCTCAGTTGCTTTACTACCTAGAGAAAAAAGAGAGGATCCAGGGAGCTGGATTAGCTATATGTAATTAAGAATATCAAATTTCTTTTCATTTTCCTTATTTCAAAGGCATCCATGTGGTAAGAGACTTCTTGTCCACCCAAATTCCGAATTTATTCTGTTTTGTTTTGTATTTTTAAAAAAAAAAAATAAATTCAGAATTTGGGTGAGAAGATATACTTAAAGTGATGAAGGGGAAGAACTTACAACCAAGATTACTCTACCCAGCAAGGATTTCATTCAGATTCGATGGAGAAATCAAAAGCTTTACAGACAAGCAAAAGCTAAGAGAATTCAGCACCACCAAACCAGCTCTACAACAAATGCTAAAGGAACTTCTCTAAGTGGGAAACACAAGAGAAGAAAAGGACCTACAAAAACAAGCAAAAAACAATTAAGAAAATGGGAATAGGAACATACATATCGATAATTACCTTAATCATGAATGGATTAAATGCTCCAACCAAAAGACGTAGCCTGGCTGAATGGATACAAAAACAAGACCCATATAGATGCTGTCTACAAGAGACCAGTTCAGACCTAGGGACACATATAGACTGAAAGTGAGGGGATGGAAAAAGATATTCCATGCAAATGGAAATCAAAAGAAAGCTGGAGTAGCAATTCTCATATCAGATAAAGTAGACTTTAAAATAAAGAATGTTACAAGAGACAAGGAAGGACACTACATAATGATCAAGGGATCAATCCAAGAAGAAGATATAACAATTATAAATATATATGCACCCAACATAGGAGCACCTCAATACATAAGGCAGCTGCTAACAGCTATAAAAGAAGAAATCGACAGTAACACAGTAATAGTGGGGGGCTTTAACACCTCACTTTCACCAATGGACAAATCATCCAAACAGAAAATTAATAAGGAAACACAAGCTTTAAATGAAACAATAGACCAGATCGATTTAATTGATATTTATAGGACATTCCATCCAAAAACAGCAGATTACACTTTCTTTTCAAGTGTGCACAGAACATTCTCCAGGATAGATCACATCTTGGGCCACAAATCAAGCCTCAGTAAATTTAAGAAAAACTGAAATCATATCAAGCATCTTTTCTGACCACAATGCTATGAGATTAGAAGTCAATTACAGGGAAAAAAACAGAAACACACGGAGGCTAAACAGTACCTTACTAAATAACCAAGAAATCACTGAAGAAATCAAAGAGGAAAACAAAATATACCTACAGACAAATGACAATGAAAACACAATCATCCAAAAGCTACAGGATGTAGCAAAAGCAGTTCTAAGAGGGAAGTTTATAAGTATACAAGCCTACCTCAAGAAACAAGTAAAATGTCAAATAAACAATCTAACCTTACACCTAAAGGAACTAGAGAAAGAAGAAAAAACAACACCCAAAGTTATCAGAAGGAAAGAAATCATAAAGATCAGAGCAGAATAAATGAAATAGAAACAAAAAAACAAGAGCAAAGATCAATAAAACAAAAAGCTGGTTCTTTGAGAAGATAAACAAAATTGATAAATCATTAGCCAGATTCATCAAGAAAAAGAGGGAGAGGACTCAAATCAATAAGATTAGAAATGAAAAAGGAGAAGTTACAACAGACACCTCAGAAATACACAGCATCCTAAGAGACTACTACAAGGAACTCTATGCCAATAAATTGGACAACCTGGAAGAAATGGACAAATTCTTAGAAAGGTATAACCTTCCAAGACTGAACCAGGAAGAAATAGAAAATATGAACAGACCAATCACAAGTAATGAAATTGGAACTGTGATTAAAAATCTTCCAACAAACAAAAGCCCAAGACCAGATGGCTTCACAGGTGGATTCTATCAAACATTTAGAGAAGAGCTAACACCCACCCTTCTCAAACTCCTGCAAAAAATTGCAGAGGAAGGACCACTCCCAAACCCATTCTGTGAGGTCACCATCACCCTGATATCAAAACCAGACAAAGATACTACAAAAAAAGAAAATTACAGACCAACATCACTCATGAATATAGATGCAAACATCCTCAACAAAATACTACCAAACAGAATCCAACAAAACATTAAAAGATTCACACACCATGATCAAGTGGGATCTATCCCAGGGATGCAAGGATTCTTCAATATACACTAATCAATCAATGTGATAAACCATATTAACAAATTGAAGAATAAAAACCATATGATCATCTCAATAGATGCAGGAAAAGCTTTTGACAAAATTCAACACCCATTTATGACAAAAACTCTCCAGAAAGTGGGCATAGAGGGAACCTACCTCAACATAATAAAGGCCATATATGACAAACCCACAGCAAACATCATTCTCAGTGGTGAAAAACTGAAAGCATTTCCTCTAAGATCAGGAACAAGACAAAGATGTCCATTCTCACTATTATTATTCAACCTAGTTTTGAAAGTCCTAGCCACAGCAATCAGAGAAGAAAAAGAAATAAAAGGAATACAAATTGGAAAAGAAGAAGTAAAACTGTTGCTCTTTGCAGATGTCATAATACTATACATAGAGAATCCTAAAGATGCCACCAGAAAACTACTAGAGCTAATCAATGAATTTGGTAAAGATGCAGGATACAAAATTAATGCACAGAAATCTCTTGCATTCCTATACACTAATGATGAAAAATTTGAAAGAGAAATTAAGGAAACACTTCCATTTACCATTGCAACAAAAAGAATAAAATACCTAGGAATAAACCTACCTAGGGAGACAAAAGACCTTTATGCAGAAAACTATAAGACACTGATGAAAGAAATTAAAGATGATACCAACAGATGGAGAGATATACTATGATCTTGGATTGGAATAATCAGTATTGTGAAAATGACTATACTACTCAAAGCAATCTACAGATTCAATGCAATCCTATCAAATTACCAAAGGCATTTTTTACAGAAGTAGAACAAAAAATGTTAAAATTTGTATGGAGACAAAAAAGACCCCGAATAGCCAAAGCAGTCTTGAAGGAAAAAAACGGAGCTGGAGGAATCAGACTCCCTGACTTAAGACTATATTACAAAGCTACAGTAATCAAGACAATATAGTACTGGCACAAAAACAGAAATATAGATCAATGGAACAAGATAGAAAGCCCAGAGATAACCCATGCACCTATGGTCAACTAATCTATGACAAAGGATGCAAGGATATACAATGGAGAAAAGACAGTCTCTTCAATAAGTGGTGCTGGGAAAACTGGACAGCTACATGTAAAAGAATGAAATTGGAACACTCCTTAACACCAAATACAAAAATAAACTCAAAATGGATTAGAGACCTAAATGTAAGACTGGACACTATAAAACTCTTAGAGGAAAACATAGGTAGAACATTCTTTGACATAAATCACAGCAAGATCTTTTTTGTTCCACCTCCTAGAGTAATGGAAATAAAAACAAAAATAAACAAATGGGACCTAATGAAACTCAAAAGCTTTTGCAAAGCAAAGGAAACTACAAACAAGATGAAAAGACAATCTTCAGAATGGGAGAAAATATTTGCAAACAAATCAACGGACAAAAGTTTAATCTCCAAAATATATAAACAGCTCATGCAGCTCAATATTAAAAAAACAAACAACCTAATCCAAAAATGGGCAGAAGATGTAAATAGACTTTTCTCCAAAGAAGACATACAGATGGCCAAGAAGCACATGAAAAGCTGCTCAGCGTCACTAATCATTAGAGAAATGCAAATCAAAACTACAATGAGGTATCACCTCACACCAGTCCAAATGGGTATCATCAGAAAATCTACAAACAACAAATGCTGGAGAGGGTGTGGAGAAAAGGGAACCCTCTTGCACTGTTGGTAGGAATGTAGATTGATACAGCCACTATGGAGAACAGTATGGAGGCTCCTTAAGAAAACGAAAAATAGAATTACCATATGACCCAGCAATCCCACTACTGGGCATATACCCAGAGAAAATCATAATTCAAAAAGACACATGCACCCCAATGTTCATTGCAGCACTATTTACAATAGCCAGGTCATGGAAGCACCCTAAATGCCCATTGACTGACGAATGGATAAAGGAGATGTGGTATATATATATAATGGAATATTACTCAGCCATATAAAGGAACGAAATTAGGTAATTTGTAGATACGTGGATGGATCCAAAGAGTGTCATGCAGAGTGAAGTAAGTGAGAAAGAGAAAAACAAATATCGTATATTAACGCATATATGTGGAACCTAGAAAAACGGTACAGATGAACCGGTTTGCAGGGCAGAAATAGAGGCACAGATGTAGAGAACAAATGTATGGACACCAAGGGGGGAAAGTGGCGGGTGGGCTGGTGGTGGTGGTGGGATGAATTGGGAGATTGGGATTGACATGTATCCACTGATGTAGATAAAATGGATGACTAGCAAGAACCTGATGTATAAAAAAATAAATAAAAGAAAAAAGTTAAATTATGTAAACTTACAATTAAATATTATACTAAAAGCAAAATTAGTACTCAAAAGACATCAATTCCTAGTTATTTTACTACATTTTACCGTGATCAATACTCTCATTTATGTCTATTGCATTAGTACGGTGGAAATAGTATGTAACGGTGTTACTTTGTATCTCTTTCTGATTCTGTATTCACATTAGTAGCTTGAAATCAGTCATGGTGGGAGTATTTACACCATGGAGATGGGCAAATACTACTGATAAAACATCTTTCTCTCTCTCTCTTTTTCCTGGAGTGCTGGATACCACTGCATGTAGGCCTCTATGTGGGAGGTTATTCTTCACTAGAAATACAGATGTTAAAAGACCTCATTGACCTAATTCTTTAGGCTAATAAACTGAGACAATTAATTTCAAGACACATCTTTTTTTTCTAACTTATTTTCTTGAAGTATTGTTGTTAGTTTCTGCTGTATGGCAAAGTTATTCATATATATATATTATATATGTGTGTGTATATATATATATATATATATATATATATATATATATATATATATCTTCTTTTTCACAGCCTTTTCCATTGTGGTGTATTATAGGACATTGAATATAGTTCCTGTGCTGTACAGTAGGACCTTGTTTATCCATTCTATATATAATAGTTTGCGTCTGCTAATCCCAAACTCCCAATCAATCCTTCCCCCACGCTCCACTCCCTCGGCAACCACAATTCTGTTCTCTATGTCTGTGAGTCTGTTTCTGTTTCATGGATGAGTTCATTTATATTTTACATTCCACATATAAGTGATATCACACAATATTTGTCAAGACACATCTTTTATTTTTAATTGTTTGTGAAGCAGTGAGAAAATTCCAGAGGAATTAAAGTCATAATAATGTGGTATTCATATAGAGTCTTGCCTTCTCCATCTTTGTGGACAGTACAGCTGCCTGACATAGAGAATAAGGATGTAGACACCGGAGCTAGGCTGCCTTGGCTTTATATCCTACTTCTGTTACTCTGTACTTACTTGACCTTAGCAGATAACCTCTCCACAGTTTCTTCATCTGCAAAATGGGGACAGTGAAAAGAACTTACTTCATATGGTTTAATGAAAATTAAATTAATAGGGTCTACAAAAAAGTCTGGCTCAAAGTAAGCCTGAGATAAATGTTATAGAAAGAGATACATTGTAAGAGGGGTTTGTCCGCTATCCTGATCAGTAGCAAATGTCCAATTACTTAGTAAACAATCATAAGAACAGCAGTTCTTTTTAAATTTTTTTTTCACAACAAATGACCAAGAAGCCTGGGTTGATTTTGTGGAAGCATTTCAAGGGAATAGCCTGTTAACTGTAAAATATCCTTCAAAATGATAGCATACTTATACTTCTAGCTCAAATCTCCACTGCCAAAATCTTCATTGCCACGTGCTGATTTTTTTATTCCTTTTGTTTTTACTGCTACTAAATACAATAACCCATGAATTCAACTCAGTAGGTGATTTCCACCATATACTCTGAGCAGTGTCTCTCTTTCTTATCACAGACCAATATTCTGGAAAACCAAAAATGTCTCCCTGCCCAAGCAACAAAATCTTCTAGGTAGAAAGACTCAGTTATGTATTAGATCTAAAGGGCTACTTTTCCAATGTTCCATATGGACAGAACACTTCCACACATTTGACCAAAATAAAATGACAAGAGGTAGTTTAGTGCACAGCACAGTTAAAGCTACAACAGGTGGAAGCAGACCACACGGACGCTACTGGTCCTCCTGACACATGTGCTCTGGAACAGATTCTGTTGACAGCTCTGTGCCTCAGTTTCTGCCTCTGAAAATGCAGATAGGCACCTTGGCTTTATTGGTTGTTGCAGGGATTAGATGAGTTACTTGCAAGGTGTTTAGAGCAGTGCCTGGTACACAGCAAGCGATCAATAAATGAAAACTCTAACAATGACTATTTTTGCTATTCGTGTATTTCATAATACCCATCACTCAATGTTATTTCAGTCAGATAGTCCTGATTTTCTATGTCAGCAATTTATTATAAACTTTTATGAATTTTCAATTCTTTGATAGAGACTAGAAATGTTAATAGACACCTAACTTGATAGATTTAAAACTACTGTTTTTTTGTTTTTTTTTTACAATGCTACCCTCTCTCAAAAGAGCTTCTTCATGATGATTTTACTTTGCTTTTCCAGATGTAATTACTCCAAATGGCTTGAATGTTAAGAAATTTTCAGCAGTACATGAGTTTCAAAATCTCCATGCCATGTACAAGGCCAGGATCCAAGATTTTGTTCGAGGTCATTTCTATGGGTAGGCTTTTTTTTTCTTCACTGAAATAAAATTAGCGTGTGATGTTAGGGATCTGGGGTATAGAGAAAACAGGGTTACTAAAGTAAATGTTTATCTTTCCTAGTCCCCTTTGTACTTTAACAGAACTCATGTGTACATTTTGTTGCTGTTGCTTTATTTCATTGGAACCTGTTTTGTTTTGTTTTAGTCATCTGGACTTTGATCTCGAAAAAACGTTGTTCCTCTTCATTGCTGGGAGGTATGAGTTTTCAAACAAAGGAGCTGACATCTTCCTAGAATCCTTATCCAGGCTAAATTTCCTGCTGAGGGTAAGAATGATCTAGAACGCCATACAGTATATTTTTATAGGAGGACTTTATTCTGTGGGAAGTAAAGAACTTTCTGGCTTCTTAAACAGATTTCAAAAGAATATATGATTTTGAAAACTTAAAATGACAGCCTTACTCTAAAAGTGACTTTGGTCTTTCAATTGACATATTAGGATTGCCACACTGTTCGCTTGTGTATTTGTCTATGATATCAGGTATATTTTAAAGAGACCCACAAGCTTATCACATATGTGCTATTTTGTTTTCAAGAATCATAGGAGCAAAATCTTATTGGAAATGCTTCTAAAAGAATATTTTTATATTAATTTTAACTTTTTCCATTTTTATTGAAATATAGTTGATTACCATGTTTCAGTTATACAGCAAAGTGATTCAGTTATACACATATATAAATATATATATTCTTTTTTTTACATTCTCTTCCATTATAGATTATATATGTGCTATTTTTTTTTTTTTTTTTTTTTTTTTTTTTTTTTTGCGGTACGCCGGCCTCACACTGTTGTGGCCTCTCCCGTCGCGGAGCACATGCTCTGGACGCGCAGGCTCAGCGGCCATGGCTCACGAGCCCAGCCGCTCCGCAGCGTGTGGGATCTTCCCGGACTGGGGCACAAACCCGTGTCCCCTGCATCGGCAGGCGGACTCTCAACCACTGCGCCACCAGGGAAGCCCCTATATGTGCTATTTTTAAGACGACCATATAGCATCCCTTTTGCCACCTGTCCCCAAAGAATTTGTAAACAATTGAAAGATAAATATAGAGAAATCAAGTAAACAGAGAACAAAACCTCACCTTTTTTAGAACCAATAAAAACTATAATGGAAGATATGGCTTGGGTGTATGGCATCCATAGGCTTCCTAATATTGGACCTTGGTATTCAACTTCTTGGTGTTAGACATCCAATCACAGGCAGCTCTGGCCATTGCCATCCTCCCCAACCAGAGCATGTCTTCAGAAGAACATGTGCAACACGGCTGACAGCCAAGCAGTTTTCCTCTGTAGAACGGGGAAGACACTTACAAAATCTATTCCTATCCCAACTCACTTGCCTTGCCTCTTCCTTGAGATTGAAAGTCTTGAACTGTGAAACTAGGAGAGGTCCCACCACAAAGAAACATGAAGGAGGGAAAGGAGATTCCCATCCCAACAAGGTGGAATCATTTTTTGCTCAGGAGGATGGGGCTTTATAGGTTCCAAACTAATCCAGCAATAAAAACTGTGTAAATAGAAGTACCGTGTCATAGCTACTGATGAAAGCTATTGGCGTATATTCAAATCCCATCACATAAAAATATAGAATAAGTAACAGGAAAACAGGGGAGACTAGTGTAGAATTCCAATCTTATTGAGATACTGAGACAACCTAAACTTTCCTGAGCTCCGTACTGCTCTCCAGTTCAGTTTTTGTTTCTTGGACATAGATTTAGCCTTGCCTTAGAGCAGACATTGTACCAAGTATGCTAAAAGATTTACTAAAACCACATTAATAAAAACCCAAGCCTGTAAAATAGGATTGAAGGTCAGAAAGATTATTCAAGAATAAACTGCAATAATCTTATTTCACAGTATTTCCTGATACGTATCTATTCAACAAGCTTTACAGATGGACTCACAGCTATATCAAATATGTATTGTGCTTAGAGATATTATTAATCAATTTATCCATACCTTTATTAATTATTCACTTTATTCTTAGATGTCAAGAAAAAGCCAGTTTCTCTTTTTCTAGACATCAAAGACAATTACAGTCTTTGGAGAAATTAAAAGAAGGCATTCTCTTTCCATATAATACATTTATTCTTTAATGGCACATTGGTTACTTGTGGGATGTTTCCTATTCTATGGCTCCTGTAAATGTTCAAATAGGATATCAGGTCCTAGAGGACAGAGACCACAGATTAGATGGTGAAGTGTCCCACATTCAGGAGTGAGTCATTTCAGAATACAAAAGCATTCATCTGTTCACAGTTTTAAGTTTATGCCTTCATTCCCACAGCTGTTTGGCATGTCATTTCCTTCTGAGAAATTACAGGTCAATGGTATTTATTGGAATAGGAAAAGTAAGCAGATTGTAGAGTCAAAAAAACACCGGTTGACTCCCAGTTTTGCCAATAACCTCTGATAGGAGCTCAGACAAAATTTTGAAACTCTTGCGCCTCTCTTTTGAAATTAATGAGGAGAGTGATAGCTGTTGTACAGGTATTACCAGGCTTGGGTTAAGTTATGCATTTAAAGCACCCAACACAGTGCCTGCCACACCAGAAGTTCTGGGCATATGCTCGTTCCCTTACTTTAGGGCTAAAAAACCCAAAATGCAACATCATGAGAATCAAGACATTTAACAGAAGAATGTAAATAATCTATTTGTGCAAATCCATGTAAATTAGCTATAAGAAATAGAATAAACCCAAACGAAATCCTCATTAACTTTCCAACCTGAAATTTTAAAGGATATTAGCTCACATTTATGTTATTTTTTTAACCACAGAAAAGCACAGTGATATCAATAGCAATTGCTCTATATTTTAGATGACTGATGTCATGAAAATATTCTATGTGTGGATTTTTAAATTGTTAATTGACAAATCTTGATTGAATGCCATATTTAAATTAAAATTTCTGAAAAAGCCTCAAGACAGTGGGTGTAATTTTTTTGTCAATCATAAATAAGTATTCTTTTTATCTCAAGATATTCAAAGCACTCTTTTTCATAGTTTGAGGTCCATCTGTCACATGGTTTATTTTATCTTTGATAGTTGATCTGTTGTGTTTTCTAATCCTTCATTAGATGCATAAAAGTGACGTCACCGTGGTGGTGTTTTTCATTATGCCTGCCAAGACAAATAATTTCAACGTGGAAACCCTGAAAGGCCAGGCAGTGCGAAAACAGCTGTGGTAACCTCACATCTTGTACATGTTCTCAAGCAATAGACCTAAAGGGATTTTTTTAAGTGCATGATTTCTGATCTATTTCCTTAACCTGTTTTTTTTTCCATTAAGATTATTATAGCACACATACTACTTGGTTCTCTTCTCTTTGGGCTACTAAATGTCAGATTATGTCATGCCTATAAAACTGTGTTAATATAGAAACATTGGAATGAGCTACCATGGAAGGATAAGGCCTCTATAGCTATTTTAAAGATGGGTTGAATTTAAAACAAAATTTTATTATGGAAATGTTAAAACATATGCCAAAGTAATGAGATTAGTGTAATGCTCCCCTACCTGCCCACAGCCCAGATTCAACAATTATCAGCATATTCCCGATATTACATCAATACCTCCATCCACTCCCCTTCCCTTCCCCCCACCCTCTCCTGATTATCATCAAGCAAAAAAATGTTACATTCTCTGCACTGGTCAGGGTGTTCAGCTGCCTCAGCTCTGGAGGTTTTAACTCAGGCTAAACTGGCCAATAGGAAAAGAACAGAAGAGGTGATACAAAAGGGACCTGTAATTTCAAAATCTGCACTGACAGAACAACAGCCGTGTCATGGCAAAGAAAGACTTAAAATGGTGACATTGTTTAAGTTGTGAATCTTTCTGCTCATGCAGGGACACTGCACATTCTGTGAAGGAAAAGTTTGGAAAGAAACTGTATGATGCATTATTAAGGTAGGTGCTTGGAACGCTGAACACTTCAAACGTTTAGGGCTTCACTATTCAGACTTAACCATTTAGACATTGTATTTATTTTGTTCCAACTATAAAGGAATTAATAGCCTTTGAAGATGTTTTACAGATTTTGTTTCATCCTTCATCTGACAAATATTTGTAAACAGTTTGCACAAATGAGAACATATTTATATATACAGATAGGTTCTAGTTCAATGGAAATCTGATTAAGGGTTAATATGTCAGTCTGAAGCTGAGGGAGATTTCATGAGGTTTTTAAAAATTATTTATTTATTTATGTTTGGCTGCATTGGGTCTTCGTTGCTGAGTCAGGGCTTTCTCTAGTTGCGGCGAGCGGGGGCTACTCTTCTTTGTGGTGCACGGGCTTCTCATTGCGGTGGCCTCTCTTGTTGCGGAGCACGGGCTCTAGGCGCGTGGGCTTCAGTAGTTGCGGCACACGAGCTTAGTTGCTCTACGGTATGTGGATCTTCCCAGACCAGGGCTCGAACCCGTGTCCCCTGCATTTGCAGGCGGATTCTTAAACACACAGCCACCAGGGAAGTCCTTCATGAGATTTTAAGTCAAAATATATATTGACTTCATGTATATTAAATATATATTTACTTATATATTAGATTAACATATATTTATTAATTAACATATTAATTAATGTTAACAAACACATTTACTTAATAAGTAATATATAGTGTTTAAACAAATAATAAATAAAATATATAAAATGTATAAGTAAAATAAAATCTAAATAAAAAATCAAATTAAAATGTATTATAAAATAATAATATGTACAAAATATATGGATTTTGTTACAATACGAAGAGAAAGCTGTGCTGTCTCCTGATGCATGGTGGCAGTTGTGCATCATTTCTTGTTACTGGTAAAAATATCAACTTATAGGTGGACAAGTTATGGCCACTGTAGAACACAGTACTTAGGGGTGGGCAAAATACAATGAGAATGTCCTCCTGATCATCAACATGAATGCTTTAAAAATTAATCATCAACATGAATGCTTTAAAAATTAATTTCAATTTTCTTTTATGCTAGCAAAGGTGTTCTTTTATCAAACTTCCTCAAACTTTAGGAATTTGTGAGCTTCATCAGGAACATTTGTTTACTTAACATTTCTTTTTAAATTGCTTGAAACGGTGTCTAACACATAGGAAGCACTCAATTAGTGCCAGCTGTTTTCATTTTTATTATTAAAACTGTTTTCCCCACAGAGGAGAAATTCCTGACATGAACAATATTTTGGATCGAGACGATCTGACAATTATGAAAAGAGCCATCTTTTCAACTCAGGTAATAAAGGAAAAAGTGCCCATCACTTCCCATAGTTGTTAAAGTCCATTTAGATCAATATCTTAATGCATTGGACTGGGCTGATTTGGGAAATTTTTAAACCTGAGAGCTAGAAAAGTCATTCTTAGGTATTTACCTAAATGACACCTTTGTAAGTTCTCTTTCTTCAGTGTATTTTCAGTGCTCCTTCAAAAAAATCTCATGGAACTTGTCTTTGTATCTATTTAAAAAATTCATTTGGAACCAATATGTCCAATTGAAAAACGATGTATATTGCAATGACACCAAAAATATCTCCTAAAGTTTTCAAAAAGCATAGAATTTGGAGTCACTATAGAGAAAAGGTGAATGTTTCTCAGTCGAGTGGAATTATTATTAAAAAGGAAAGATAAATGTGTTAGGCTTGTACGGGAATCTTGTCGATAACAGCGAGGCATCAGAGTACAGCCCCCTAGTGGGAACCAGCAGAGTAGCTCGTCTGGAGTCAAGCTTCCAGGACACTTACTCCAAATAAGTCCCAGGAACGCTCAAGAAGTCTAGGCTTTTCATAGAGTGGCTGCAGGTGGAAAACACAAGTACCGTGTGTTCACAGTATGGGAAGGAAGTTCTTTACCCTGTTATCCTCCTCTTAGTGGCATGAAAGACTTTAGTGGCATCTCAGGCCAGAAGGCATAAAGGCTGGATATCATGTCACCCATGACTTATTGTTGAAATTAGTCACACTTGTTAATTCTTTTCAACAAACTGGCATTTTCTTCTCTCTGTTCCTTCAGCGGCAATCTTTGCCCCCGGTGACGACTCACAACATGATTGATGACTCCACCGATCCCATCCTCAGCACCATTAGAAGGATCGGGCTTTTCAACAGCCGTACAGACAGAGTCAAGGTACAACTAATTGTTTATGTGGGGCACTTCAAAATCATACAGAATAGATTTTTGAGAATTTATTAGAAGCATCCCTTTTTGGTTGTAATGTCTATCAGAAATATTGTAAATATTATTTTGTTTCCTGTCTTGAGCAATTAAAGAATGACTATTTTGGTATCATTCTTTTTTTTTTTTTTTTTTAAATTTTATTTATTTATTTATTTTTTATATTTGACTGTGTTGGGTCTTCGTTTCTGTGCGAGGGCTTTCTCTAGTTGCGGCAAGTGGGGGCCACTCCTCATCGCGGTGCGTGGGCCTCTCACTATCGCGTCTTCTCTTGTTGCGGAGCACAGGCTCCAGACACGCAGGCTCAGTAATTGTGGCTCATGGGGCCAGCTGCTCCGCGGCATGTGGGATCTTCCCAGACCAGGGCTCGAACCCATGTCCCCTGCATTGGCAGGCAGATTCTCAACCACTGCGCCACCAGGGAAGCCCGGTATCATTCTTAAAAAATGAAGACTATTTATGGCTTTGAGTGGTAATTTAGCTTTCACTTTCATTGTACAATACTGTCAGTAAGCATCAGGAAAAGGCCTCATTTTTAATGAAACACATATAGTCTAAGAATTGCTTTAATTAATGAATCTCTGAGATTAACATGAACTGTCTTTGTTTCTTCTTGATAAAGTTCAACTTAAAAGCAGAGTTATGAGGAGCTTCCAGTTTCAGAGAATGTAGCTAATGATGGTTTTATGTAATTTTCTACTGACCGATTCATTCTTTTGACTCTTGGGTTTCTATGATGACGAGGGACAGGGTTAGGTACATGAATAAGACTTGGTTTCTGCCACCGTGGAGCTTAATCTCTGTGATGTTTACTGAGGGCGTGTCATGTTCTAGGCATGGTGCTAGGCATGGGAGACATGGGTGAACGTGGCAATAGACAATTGCTTATCCTTACTCACTTCCATTCACCAGCATTCAAGATCAAGTTGTCACAAGCTTTTACCAATCTTTTCAAAGGGAAAGGTCTCACTGTCCCTTCTTTCTTTCTCCTTTAGCAGATCGTATGAGTCCCTTCATACTGGCCTCGAGTATAGATTTTGACCCATTCTTACTTCTTTTCCTTCAGATTCTAAGGGTTTTTCTGGGACCTTATTTCCTCCCACATTCTGAGGAAATGTGCCCTGTTTACCCTTCTTCATACTGTAGGCTTACTAGCTCCTTCCCTTGCTGTCTACAAATATTTCTTAAATTTTTCCACATGAAAAAACAAACTTTGCCTTAACCCTGTCTCCTCTTGATGTTTCTAAATGTTTTTCTACTCTTCTCTGCAAAGTTTCTTGGGAAAATATAGTCTATTCTTAAATGTATTTCTCATCCTGCACTCACTCGTTAATGTAGGTATGAGTGGATATAATGGAGACAAATTAAGAACCTACTGCAACAGTACAGGTGAGGGATGCTGAGGGCCTCTTCCAAAGACCTTATCAGAAATGCTGGAGAGAATGGAATGATGGGAGAAATGGTTGCCTGCAGAACAGACCATACTTCAGTGACCAGTGGACACTGAGAATGAGAAAGAGGGAGAAGGCAAGGCTTCAGTATGTAACCCATACTTTCTAAAAACAAAGGAAAGGCTTCAAAAGAATTTGGTTTGAGGGTCATGTCGCGAATGGAGTTCAGTTTTTGATAGATTGAGTTACGTGTGAGATATTCAAGTTGAGATGCTTAATACGTACTTAGAAATCATAGGTCTGGGGTTTATAAGGACAGTTGTGAGGGGAGCTATTGGCATGTGGGCAGTAGTGGAGACCAAGGAATGATGACCCTGCCATGCTAGAAGACCAGGTGGAATGAATGAAGAAAAGTGTTGACCCAAGGAAACCTCAAGAGTTAAGAGGGGGACTTCCCTGGTAGCGCAGTGGTTAAGAATCCGCCTGCCAATGCAGGGGACACGAGTTCGATCCCACGTGCTGCGGGGCAACTAAGCCCATGTGCCACAACCACTGAGCCTGCTCTCTAGAGCCTGCGAGCCACAACTACTGAGCCCGCGAGCCACAACTACTGAAGCCCTTACGCCTAGGGCCCGTGCTCCGCAACAAGAGAAGCCACTGCCATGAGAAGCCCAGGCACCACAACGAAGAGTAGCCCCTGCTCGCTGCAACTAGAGAAAGTCCGCGTGCAGCAACGAAGACCCAAACACAGCCAAAAATAAATAAAATTAAAGAAAAAAGAGTTAAGAGGGGATTAAAAAATGAAAGTTCAGGAAAAGAAAGGGAAATAAATACAGATTGATGTTTATAAAAGTGTGATAACAGTGAGGCAATTTCCTAGGAATGGACGAGTAACTTATTTCCTAAACATATTAAACACTTTCATACCTCTGTGTACTTGCTGATATTACTTTCTCCTTCTGAAATAACCTTATCTCTGTTATTTTAACAATTCTTTTGGGATCCAACCTAAAAGTCTTCTCTTCCTTACACTTTTCCTCAATATACATTTGTCTACTCCAGACAGAACAATTGTTGCCTTACCTGTATTCTCAAGACACTTTCTATCTTCTGCAATTTTAGGAATTACCACATTGAATTCTATATATTTTAATTTATGTGTCCCTTTCGCCAGAGACTGTGGGTTCTTCGATGCAGTGATCATGTCTCACCTATTTTCTAAGATTTTTTCCTCTGGGAAGCAGACACGCAGACAGGAGTGGATATGAAAACACTTATTGGCAGAAACGCTTGTGAAGGGTAAAGAGGTTGAAAGCAAGAACAGGGAGGGAGGTGCAGGCAGACACAAGGAAGAGAGAGCAAAAAGGAAGGATGAGATAGGAAGAGCCTAAGATTGCAGCCCAGTTTTTAAAAAGTCTCAGCCTTATTATCTTTTTTTTTTTTTGGCAGAAAGAAAAGTCAACTGTAATTAACAAAACACTAGAATTCATAATAATTAGCAACTACACAAAAAATGTACGCACATAACCACACTATATATAGTGACTCATAAAGGGGAAAAGCAATGGTCCAAAACCACCTAATATGGCTTGTCAGTTAATGGAAGGAAACACACACACACACACACACACACACACACACCCCACATGTGCAGTTTTCAACAGTACAAAGACAGTTTTCAACAAACTACTTTGTAGTTCACTCAAACTACAGCTAACACAATTTCAGAATTATTACACAGTGCTTCCTTTCTTTTTTCTTAAGATTTTTTTTTTGCTGTGGGTCATTATTAGAGTCTTTATTGAATTTATTACAGTATTGCTTCTGCTTTTTATGCTTTGGTTTTTTGGCCGTGAGGCATGCGGGATCGTAGCTCCCCAACCAGGGATTGAACCCGCACCGCCTGCATTGGAAAGCGAAGTCTTAACCACTGGACCGCCAGGGAAGTCCCTACAGTGCTTCCTTTCTTAATACTAAAGATTCTTATTTGGGTGTGTGCGTGTTTTGGTTTACTGTTGACTTATTTTAAGTATCTTAGTGTTCTTACATACATTTTCCTTTATTGAACAACCTTTTCTTTGTGCTTCATCTTCATGTGTCCTTTCCACCTACCAGAAGTTTCAGGTTGCAGGCAGATGCGTGCCTTACTCTGTGAACAGTTCAATGCAACGGTTTGAATAGGGATTTCCATTAATAGGGATAGGGATTCCCCAAGTAAAAGTTGACCATTAAGGGAATCACCCAGTGGGCAGAAATGGGTTGGTGCTAGTACCCATCCCTGCTGGTCTTACAGGCTAGAAGCAGCCGCTGTGATGGATGCACAGGTGAGGCACTTAGGGCCGTCAGTCAAGATCCCCAGGCCAGGATCTCTTGAAGGAAATCCGAGTGGCAAGTTCAGGGCTGCCATACACATCTATAAAGGTGTGTGAAGTCCTTTACGACTGTACTCACACTGCCTGGTTTTAAGTCTCTGCCACTTATTCAATGTGTAAGTTTACTTAATCTACCTGTACCGCAGCCTTCTCTGTAAAGTGGTGATCATATAGCCCCACTCATAGAATTGTTGGGAGGATTAAAAAAGCCATAGGTACCATGTTTAACACAGTCCTTGGCACAGAGTAAATGCATAATAAATGTTAGTTTTTATTAGTACTAGTCCAGTCCCTGGCACATCATACACCATTTATTTTTAGGAGTGTGAACGGAGTTTGATTAGAGTAGAAGACAGAGGATTGATTTTTACCTGAAGGGTTTGATAAAATGTTTTATAAAAGAGATGATATGTCAGCTACATCTTGATAGATGAGCACAAGTTCATCAGCAAACAGAGGGGTGGGCTCACCAGGCCAAAGAAGCAGATGAAAAGGCACAGAAATATAAAAAAGTCCATGACTTATGTAGAGTGAATGGAGAAAAAAGTTGGTCTCATACAAATTGTGTTTATGCAGTTAAACTCACGAGCACTTTCAGATATTCACTGATTAATATCATAAAGCAAACACACACAAAAGAAATAAAAGAATAGCTCCTTTCTAACAATATACACTCAAAAGCACTGAGATAGACTTTGGTCGATTCAGAATTAGGTATTTCATTTTATTAATAGCATCCTTTAAAAGCTTGACAGTAATTCAGGGCCTGTGTTAATATAAGTACCTATTTGATCATCTGCGTATTTATAGATGGCTATAGAGTGGTTCTTAACTCTCCGACTGGATTGACAAGTGTTTTATATGAATGTGACCATTTGATTCAGGTTTAAACTTGAACTTATCATCCATCCTGCCTCAGTTGCAAGGTATAGTGAGAAAAGTCTAGACGGCAGATTTCGGGTCTGGACACTGTGCAGCCATGCTGTGAAAGTAAACTAACTTCCTGGGACCTTACTTCCCTCCCAGGATAAATACAGTCTGACAAGTTTTTGTTTATTTGTTTTATCCCCACTGATCCAGGTACTGCTGTGAACCAGGTGCTCTGCTGGGGGGCTTTGCATACAGGATCTCATTTAATCCTCCCTGTAACCTTGGGCTGACCTCTGGCATCCTTTCCTCTGCCCTGAGCTTCTGCCATTGGCTGTTCTAGGACCCAGGGCAGCTGTTTTCTTATTTTAGTCGTGCTGTCATTCTCTTTGGCTGGGAACAAAACGAATGAGCCATGATGTTTTCATGTTCCAAAATGGGCTTTGGAGAGTACAAATTTTCCTAAGTTTGGAAATGCCTTTTAAATCCCCCTTTGCTGATATATTTACCAACAGAGTACAATGGGCTTCTGACTTGATGGTTGCCCAGACTCCGTCAACTGTCTATGTCTTTGGTCTCTTTTCCTAGTGCAATATTTTATATGTAATAGGAATTAAAATTATGTTTTGTGGAGGAAAATATTTTATCCATTTTTGCTTTACCAATTTGTGATTCTTGTGATTGAATAAACCATCATTTGTAGGTACTGGTTTTGGACATTTTTACCATTTTATTCCTTCTTGAGTTTAACATGTTTGCTATTTATGGATCTGCTGAGATATAACCAATGCTTCTAAAGTCTTAGCTTCCTTATTTCTAAAATTAGGACAATGAGAATGTATACAGTCCCCATCACACAATGTTGCTAAGATTAAATCAGGTAATATGCATGAAAGTGACTTATATAAAGTATTAGACAACTGTTGCTGTCTAATACTTTTGTTGTTGTTGTTAAAAAAAAGTTTCTTTTTCCTCTTCCTTTTCCTCTCCCTGTTTCTCTTTCTCCTTCCCAAACAGTTCAGTTCTAAAGCCATTAGGTGGGTCAGCACAAGGTAGGTGTCTACACTGGAAGTGGGGGCATGCTGGGGTAGTCCATAGAAAGGAGTCAGAGCCCAGGCAAGGTGGGGAAGGTCCATGCACTGGGGAGAGACACTCACAGCAGGTGTCAGAGCCAGAGTGGAGTGAGAGAGAGACTGTGGAGAGATTAGTTAAGTGGAGGGGTATTGTCTGAGTCTGTTCCAGCTGCTGTAGCAAAATACCACAGACTGGTTGTCTTCTAAACAACAGACATTTATTTCTCACAGTTCTAGGGGCTGGGAAGTCCAAGATCAAGTGGCCAGCCTGGTCATGCTCTGGTGAGGGCCCTCTTCCTGGTTCATAGATGGCAGCTTCTCACTATGCCCTCACATGGTTGAAGGGGCCAGAGAATTTCCTGGAGCCTCTTTCATAAGAGCACTAATCCCATTCATGAGGGCTCCATCCTCATGACCTAAGTACCTCTTGAAGGCCCCACCTCCAAATACCATCCGTCTTTGGGGGTTTATGATTTCAGTATATGAACTTTGGAGGGAACACAACATTCAGATCATATCACGGATTGACCCAATAAGTATTAAAGATAATGAAACTAAGTATAGATGTGTGTGTGTGTGTGTGTGTGTGTGTGTGTGTGTGTGTGTTGTATATTGTGTCTCTCTGACTGCTGAGAGGACCTGTAACAGCCCAATAACAATGAGCACATCTAACACCCAGGTCTTTATATCATTCTACACTAAAAGGAACCAGGACTCACTGAAGAAATTGTTACTTCTAGGGCTGTGGCAGGAAAAGTAAAAGATGAGTCTAGAACTTCTTCTTGTGTCAAAAAATCAAAGAAATGCTCAAAGAATGATGGAGATCTGTCAAAAGTTTACAGAAACCAGTTTGAAGGGGCTCCCACTGGCCAAATTAGGCACAATTTAAGTATCAAAATAAATAAAGATAGCAATGAATTAGAATGCATTGAATAACACAAGGAACCATGAATCCAATACAAGTTTATTGAAGAATGGGATATTTATATAGTTTCAAAATAACTCCCCCTCAAATACTTACTATTAACAAATGAGAAACAGAAGATTTTACAGTGGAGAAGCCAAAAAGACATGACTTTAATCAAGAGATCAAAGTAAACATCAGAAGTAATGAATAAAGTGTAAATCCCTTGCCATCTGATGCAATGCAGTGAGAAGAACAGAGTAACACCTCTGTGCTATATCTACCAAAGATGCATAACTTACTCTAACCATGAGGAAGCAAAGGACAAGCCCAAACTGAAGATCAAGTTTCAAAATAACTAGACTGTAGTCTTCAAAAGTGTTAAGATCATGAAAGCCCAAGAAAGTCCTCAAACTCTTCCAAACTAAAGGAGACTAGAGAGAAGTGACAACTAAATGTGACATGTGACTGTGAACTGGGTTGTTTGGTTTAAAGGGACAGTATTTGAACCACTGGAGAAAGTTGAATGGGATTTAAGGATTAGATGGTAGTGATGTATCAATGTTAAATTTCTGATTTTGATGCTTATAGTGTGGTTATGTAAGAGAATGCTCTTTTTTAAATTGAAGTATAGTTAATTTACAATGTTGTGTTAGTTTCATCTGTATAGCAAAGGGATTCAGTTCTATATATATATATATATATATATGTATATATTCTTTTTGGATTCTTTTCTATTATAGGTTATTACAAGATATTGAGTCTAGTTCCCTGTGCTATACAGGGAACTTGTATTTTATCTATTTATCTATCTATCCTTGTTGTTTATCTATTTTCTATATAGTAGTGTGTATATATTAATCCAAAACTCCTAATTTATCTTTCTTCCCCCCACCACTATCTCCTTTGGTAACCATAAATTTGCTTTCTATGTCTATGAGTCTATTTCTATTTTGTGAATAAGGTCATTTGTATCATGTTTTTAGATTCCACACATAAGTGATATCAAGTTTGTCTTTATCTGACTTACTTCACTTAATATGATAATCTCTAGTTCCATTCATGTTGCTGCAAATGGCATTATTTCATTCTTTTTTATGGTTGAGTAATATTCCATTATATGTGAGTGTGTATGTACCTATATATTAATATATATATGGTATGTATATATATATATCTTCTTTATCCATTCACCTGTTGATGGACATTTAGGTTGCTTCCATGTCTTGTCTATTGTAAATAGTGCTGCTATGAACATTGGGGTGCTTTTCAAATTATCTTTTCAAATTAGAGTTTTCTGCAGATGTATGCCCAGGGGAATTGCATGATCATATAGTAACTCTGTTTTTAGTTTTTTAAGGGAGAATGTTCTTGTTTGTAGAAAATACATGTTAAGTATTTGTGGATGATGGGCATCCAGTCAGCAACTTATACACAAATGGTTCTTGAAAAAATATTAATTCTCTTCACATTGTACTTGCAACTTTTCTGTAAATTTGGGATTTTTTCAAATTATATATATATATATACATGTATTTATATATAGTTATATATATAATTCATATAAAATTAAATTTTAATAGAATTTTTAAAATATATAATTTATACATAAACATATATATAATTCTCCTATTTCCCCATTTTATGAAAGTTCTCACCAAACCAGTTTTCTGTTATCTGTCAGCCTCCCCCCATAGCTAAGTAAGTTATTAAAAATAATTTCTAATAAATTTTTAAAGTCAGATTTTAAAGTACTGGGATAATAATATAATTTATACATTATAATTATATTATAATTTATAATTCATCATTTTAATAAATAGGAGATATAGAACTCATTCATCTAGGTGACCAGTTAAGTAGCTATTCTATTCACAACTTTCCAAGTATAGCTGGCTGTATCTGGGCTCCACCTTTGCAGAAAATTACAGGCTGTGCATTCCAAGAAAGGACTCATACCAGTGCACGAGAGCCAATTGCTGCATTTTCAGAAATGCTGTAGGCCAGTTTTAAACACAACCATTGTGTAAAATTAAATTACATAAACTTAAAAAAATCAATTATGCTAAAAAGAAAGGTAATGCTCAAAACTCATTGCATCCTAGTTGTTTACTGCATTTTCCTATTACCTATGCTCATGAGGTTATTTATGACTATTGTACTCACATGGTGGAAATATTCTATAAGGAGGTACTGCTGCCCTTCCCATCTCCAGTTCAGTGACATCACATTGGTAGCTTGCAGTTAGCCCTTAGTTCCATTTCACTTGGCTAACTTATGCCTGGGGCATATAAGGGTAGCTCCCCTTTTTCCTGCTCAAGGTGGGAATAAATTGAGAAACAAGACAAGGGCCAGCAGTCAGAGAACCAAGTAAAATCTTTGTTGTCAGTAAAGTCTGGGTTGGAGGAGTTTAGCATGAGAACAAAAATGGATACAATAACTCCCTATCCTCTAATCTAGGCCTGGGAACCTGAGGGAAAGTTAGTACTCAGAATAGATACTTACAGAGAATGGAGAGAGGAGAAAAAAACACCCGGACATTTTCCTTTTTCTTTTTTCTTATCTCTCTCTTTCTTTCCCCAGAATCTAGAACGCAAGGATTCTATAGTATTGAAATATTGAAATAACAAAACTGTAGCAGATTTTTTGCTTTAATTTCTTCTTTCTTTTCTCTGTTTTCTCATTAGAATTTTTCTTTTTCAGGTGATTTTGCACCCAGAGTTCCTATCCTCCACCAGCCCCTTGTTACCCATGGATTATGAAGAGTTTGTCCGAGGTTGTCATCTTGGAGTATTTCCATCATACTATGAACCCTGGGGTTATACTCCAGGTATGTGACATGTATAGATTGTGAAGTGTTTTAGATTTTATTAGTATATTATTTTATGCACATATATGTAATATTTGATATGTCATTTCTAAATGATATGTCATTTAAAACTACAAAACCAAAACCTTAGTAGAAATGGTTGGATCTATCCCAGGGGTCCATTTTAAGTTTTGTAGCTCCTGACCTAAGAGTAAGGACATAATACATAATCTTTTATGTAAGTATAGGAGATTGTGGTTGGGCATATTTTAGGTAGTATCTGAATTGTTGCCTCATTGCATTCCAAAGAAAAAGAATGTTTTATAAAGATTATATCTTCACTAGTCCTACCCATTAATATGAAGGCGAAATTAACTGCAAGGAGGTTAATATGAGAAACAATTTTTGTTTCTAAAATTGTTCTAAAATTTATTTCAGAATTCTTTTTTTTAATGAAAGGATATATGTATCTTTTAATTAGATAACACATTCATATGGTTTTAGACACAAATAGTATAAAGAGATGAACAGTGGGAAGTCATCTTCACACCCTTGTCTTTCAAAAATGAGGTACTTTTAACATAGAATGCCAGTTCAGTGGTAGGTATTATGCCCAATGACATAGTTCAGTTCAGACCCTCCACCTGCCCCCTTTCTGTTCGGATGGTGGATTCTCAGATCCACTATCTATTTTTCTTTTCTGGTCCCTACTAGCATGGTTGCCATTAGCATCAAGAGCCATCAATTTGTATTTGTACTGAAATGCCTAATTAGAAAAGAAACAAGTACTTTAAATATATGCCAATGCAAAGAAGACAATGATGGCTTTTCTATCTTCTTGGTAAACAGCGATTTTCCTCCCAGTATAGATATAATTCCATTTATAATTGTAAAAGAAAAGGCTCAGAAAACATATTTATTTATAATGAATACATTTTGCCTTCTTCATCTCAATGTCATTATAGGCCAAGTAAAGGGCAGCAGCAGTCAGGGTTAGAGAGGTCATAGACTGAATTATGAAGAAGATTTTTTTCTAATCTTTACATGTTGATCCCAGAATTTTAGTGTGGAATTTAAAATTCTGTATAAGTAGGATACTATAATCTTTACAATAGGAGTGACATGAAGGCTCTTCATCTTTTGACATAGGTCCTATTCTATTGTTCTAGGCTCCACCAAGAATGATTTGCCAGCAGCTGTAAAACCATTAGAACTTTTGGGGGAAGTTTGAAAAAGAATTATCCATTCTTGAAGCATGACAGAGAAAAGTTATTGATCTAACTCCTCCAGCTACCTCTCTTCTAGTTCTAAAAATTGTTCTCCGCACAAATTCCACTTTTGTGAAGGCAGTGTCTTCTTTTTTTAAAATTTTTATTATTTTATAATTGTTTTTATTTTTCTAATGAAATGTTTCACTTAGTGTGAAAGTGTGCATATATATATATAGATGTATATATCAATATATATATATATTTTTAACATCTTTATTGGGGTATAATTGCTTTACAATGGTGTGTTAGTTTCTGCTTTATAACAAAGTGAATCAGTTATACATATACATATGTTCCCATATCTCTTCCCTCTTGCGTCTCCCTCAAGGCAGTGTCTTCTTACCTATGAAATGCCCGCATAGTTGTCTTAAATTGCTTATAATAGAGTATCTTTTGAGATACACGAAAACAATTCACTTGATGAACTTAAAACTTTGTTATAGGCTCTTATTCCTATTATTTCTAGGAAGTAACATAAGTTACGATTGGAAATATTGAGAGCAAAGAAGTACAAAACCAAAGCATGAGTGACCAAGGGAATGTGGGAAGTCATTTATATTAAAAGAGAATGTATCTAACTTACAGCAGCCTTTCTGCCAGAATATCATTTTATAGGACAAAGTTAACTTAACATGAAATGACAGAGGAAATATATTTAGTGTGTTAAGATAAAGGCCAGCAAATGTGTTGTGAAAAATAAGTAGATGGAAAAAAGGATGTGAGAAATGTGTACCCTATAGTGAATGAGTCATTCTCTGTTTTAAATTAACCAAAGGGGAATTCCCTGGTTGTCCAGTGGTTAGGGCTCCATGCTCTCACTGCCGAGGACCCGGGTTTGATCCCTGGTTGGGGAACTAAAATCCCACAAGCCTCATGGAGTGGCCAAAATAAATAAATAAATAATAAATTAACCAAAAGAAGCTGGTCCCTCCTTATTTATAGAAACAACAAAACCTCTGGTGGTATACATTTGGCATTAGCATATTAGATACGTCTCTAACTTTTTTTACATAATTGTTTTATGCTGTACTAACTCTCACTCCAGAAAGTGTTAAAATCTGTGTTTCGTGTTTTGAGAAAACCCAGTGAAGATAAACGCTGACTTCATTAAATTCACTCAGTGAACATATACTGAGCTTACATGGGTCCCTGGCATTTTATTATATGGGTGTCAATGAGTATTTAATAGAAATAAGGATCTGTGTATTTCCATAGAATTGTAGGCAAAATTTTTCTGGGGAGGAGTTCCAGAGTTTTCATCTGATTCTCAAATGGGTCAATAATCCCTGTCCCACCTTCCTCTCCTCTACCGTCTTCCCCCAAATTCGGAAACCACTGTTCTCTAGACCTAAACCAAGAGGAAATACTTGCAGAACAGGAGTACATGGGTCATGAGGAAATCTCTTTTTATCCACTCATCCCCACTAGCCAACCAAGAGAAATTCCATAATAAAATATAAATTTCGTGTTAACAATTCAAAGATCCTTCAGTGTGTTAACATGTCTTAAGACACATCTGATATTGTCTAAAAAAAGGGTTTTGACTAAAAGGTGGTAGAAGATTGAAAGAAACCATGGGTTGGCACCATGCGAAAGTGGAGCACCGAGAAAGTGGAAGGGGTTGGTGGCAAGAGAGGTGAAAATGTTGGAGGAGCTGGTTCTTTCCAAAACATATTTACATACCCCGTAAACTTGCCAAATACTTAGTGACACAAGCTTAGAACAGAGCAAAAAACAAAGCCAGCTGGAATGAGGGAGGCAGTGTAGGGTAGCAGTTCTGAGCAAGGGCTCTTCAAATCCCAGCTCTACCACGTTGCCTGGCTTGGTGAAGTTGAGGAAGCTATTTAATCTCTCTGTGCCTCAATGTCTTCGTGTGTAAGATGGGGATAATGGTAGCCTAACTTCCTAGGGTGGTTGAGAAGATTAAATTAGTTCATGTATGTAAGGAGCTTAGTACCGTGCCTGGCATAAAATAAATGTTGCTATTACTGGGTGGACTGGGGCTTTTCCTTCTCTGTGTGTGTAAGAGGATGTTGTTGCTGGTTTGAAGCCAAGCCTTTGTCTATTTCCCCTGGCAGCCGAATGCACTGTGATGGGTATCCCCAGTGTGACCACCAACCTCTCTGGCTTTGGCTGTTTCATGGAGGAGCACGTGACTGATCCCACTGCATATGGTGAGGATTTTCATCATGAACCCAACTGGGGGAGAAGGGACCTCTAACCAAACAAAGCACGGGGTCTTTACAGAGCCCAACTCTAACGCTATCTTGAGGATTAAACTTTTTATACTTCTTGTTTAATTAAAAGTAGATTTCATTATATGGTCCATAGAAAAGATTCGAATGATATTAATATTGAACATATTACTCAAATGACAAACTACAAAAGGAGTGCTAAACTTGGACAAACATTGCCTTTCACCTTTTTATTTTTCTGAACTGATTTGGCCCTCTATTACCTAGAAGTGACAAGCACAATAACCATGGCTTTAGAGTACATGTATCGATCAGCATAATTCTTTTATAAGTTCCATGCCAAGTTATCAAAATTCACATATAAGATGGCAGATGGTATCACCATCTATATGTCCATGCAGCCTAGCAGCAAGAAAAGTTAGAATGGGCTGGATGCTCTGCCTGGGCATTGCCGATTCTCTGGTCTTTTAGAATTGCATTATCACTGTTGTCTTTCCTTGGCTGACAGCTCTGGTCCTCACCCGTGGCTGCACGGTGGGGACACTGGGGAACCTAAAAAGCACTGAGACCCAGGTCCCACGCCGGGGATTCTGGTCAGTGAGCAGCCCCAAGGATGATCACTGATCCGAGGTATCCCTGTACTGCCAGATTTTCTTTAGCAAGATCTGTTTTGTTGGCTGTGTGTTGGTGACAATTTTGAGCCATTGGAAGGAAATCACAGGAGAAATACAGTCTCAGAAGGGAAAAGGTAAAGCAGAGGCAGTAGGGGAGTCAGGGAGTGGATAATCACGCAGTTCGCGATAGACCCTAAGGAACAGTAGAAGTGCTTTCAGGTTAGCCTTATCTTGACTTGCGCTCTGGCTTTTGTGTGCCTCAGGTATTTACATCGTTGACAGGCGATTCCGCTCACTGGATGATTCTTGCAATCAGCTGACTCGGTTTCTCTATGGATTTTGCAAACAGTCACGCCGCCAGAGGATCATTCAGAGGAACCGGACCGAGAGGCTTTCAGACCTTCTGGATTGGAGATACTTAGGCAGAGTAAGCAAGTTTATGATAACACACAGAGGACCCCTTTAAAAATCCCACTGGACAATAAAAGAATTGATTCGAGGTGTAATCTGCAAGGTCAAGTCTGTATCATCGTTAAGATCTCAGTGATGTTTTCACGTACTTAATATGAATACCTTTGAACTTCATGTGAATTCGCAAAGTCCCAACCCCAATTTTTCATATTTAGTTTGAGACCAGAACAGCCAGTCTAGCAGCATCTAGCCATGATCTTACTAATTATTCTATCACCTGGGCTTAACTTGATGCTTTACAGGGTTTCATGAAGATGAGGAAATCAAGGGAAAAGTCCCTAGTTTGTTTCACTCTAAGAGATAATATGATCACATTCCTCAACTACAGTGGGGAGTGGAAATAATCTTGTTTCTCAAAATGACAGGTACAGGAAATACCTCCTTTCAATCCTGCCATTAGCTTATAAATACTCAGACGTTCATATATCTTAGCAGTGGATGATTTAATAAAAACTAAATTGACTTTGCCTTCACATAATGTATCTGCTTAGATACTGCTCAACTCTGGCTGACAAATGACAGATACGGCCATCAGCTGAGTATCTACACACACTAATGCCAGTAGTCACGCTCATTTCCACCCAGGAAGATTAATTTTGCTGTCTTCATTTTATAATGAAAGCAGGATGATAAGCCCCTTAGAAGCTATGTTTCTTACGTAAGGTCGGAAGCAGGATTTAAAGCCAGTGTGTCTGATTATTCAGGCCCCGTCTTTTTCTCCGTGCCACACTGCTTCTCTATAGAGTAAAACCAATGTTTTCAGTCTCCTTAGTGCTCAATTCAGAGTTCAATAAAGCCAGTATGTCCTTCCCCTCCAATTTTTGATAGTATTTCTTTACTTATTCCCTGAAAAATGATAAAGCTATAAACTGTCATATTTTTTTCTGATTCTTAAATTTAGGATGAATAAAATCTGCCACTTTAAAAAAGATATATTTATAAGTAGGAGAAAAAGATTTTATATAACAACTTGGTTATTGAGATATAAATATACATCTTTTTTAACCCATGGGTTGGTTTTCTATCATAGTATTACCAGCATGCCAGACACCTGACATTAAACAGAGCTTTTCCAGATAAATTCCACACGGAAACCACATCGCCACCAATGGTAAATGTTTTATGTATTGTTTATTTGTTTTGAAAGCTAAATGTCTTA
This sequence comes from Phocoena phocoena, assembly GCF_963924675.1. Classification (NCBI taxonomy): domain Eukaryota; kingdom Metazoa; phylum Chordata; class Mammalia; order Artiodactyla; family Phocoenidae; genus Phocoena; species Phocoena phocoena. The sequence goes on from NC_089229.1 coordinate 85,473,109, forward strand.
CATATGGTAAAAGTCCGAACAATACCTTTTATTTGGAAGTAGCTAAATTCACAAACGATTGTACTCTTTCATAGTGTTGCTACAAAGCAGACAGAGAAACTGACAAATCAGACCAAGCCTAAGCCCTCAGTTCCGAGTTAGCTTATATACACAGGCTGAGAAGTCAGCTAATTCATGCCACTGGAGAAGCACTTTCATATGAAAACTCTCCTTGCCTGAGTGCCTGAAACCTCTGTTAGACATCCATTCTTTTGAGGGTTGTCAAAAAATAAACTGGCCTGCTCTCATTGGAAGTGAATTTGCTATCCAAGGAGATGTTGAAATGTAGGGCGACGACTTGGCAAGAGTAATAGTGAATTCGAACACCACGGGAGAAATTGGACTAGATGAACATTTATGCATGGAGATTCAACAGTGCCTACCAGGGAGTCTTCCTCTAATTTTCCCTTAGATATTTATACTCTTAAGGCTAGAGCAGATTACTTGTCATCACATTCACTGAGAAGGAAACACAGCTTGAAGTAGGGCAGTATCAGGCATTTCTCTTCAGTGGAATTAGTCCTTACAGGAGTCTACACAGAGGTCCAAGAGCTAAACTTCTCTGTTCCCTACCCACCAGGTGAAAACTTAGGTGTAAAAGATGAAACGCATATCATTGACTATGAGATCCATTTTAGCTTAGCAGTTCCACACCCCACAGGACCCAACATCTCATGTAAATCCTCACAGATAAGCTTCTATGGTCTCCACAAGGAATGTGAGCAATTACAAGAGTCATCAAATTCAAGGATTTCCAAATACTAGAGACCTTCATCAAGTATTTATAGATCCTCCAAAAGCAGGTGTAATTTTTCAATCAGGAGCCACTTTCACTATAAACAGTTTTGCCTAATACCTTATATTCCACCTCTATTTGGTGTCTGGGGACCAGATCTAGAACGTTAACCCAAGGGAAAATTTGCTCATAGAGAAAATGAAAGAGTTTTGTAAATCCCTCAGTATACAAATTCCACTTCCCATGTCCATGATTCGAACAGAGTGACTTGCTTAGCTTATTCAGAGGTGGTCACTGCTCTTGATGATAATTCAGCTATATTCATTCATTTATTCAACTAATGCAAATAAGTATATAATAAGTATTGAGCTCCTATGCTCCCTAAGTGTAGGACTCAGCTCTTTTTTTTTTTTTTTTTTGGTATTGCTTTCAGGTAAAGTATCTGAGCCTTGAAATGAGCCTACATGTATGACATAATAATGTCTAAAAATAGTTGAAATCCAGAGTGATATGTGCTGTAACAATTTTACACATTTGTCTTCCTGATTGATGAAGCGTCTGCACTCCTAGAGAGCAGGGATCTTATTTTTCATCTTTGTTTCCTCCTGCCCCATAGGTGGTGCTTAGTATGTGTTTATCAAATGAGTTATCTCAGAGCATCTTAGGAAGAAGGGCAATTGATTAAAACCTAGTGATGTTTGCTCATTAACTGAAATAGAAGGAACGGGTGGTCAGTGAAGTGGCCTGACTTCCAGGAACCTTTCTAGTGGGTGTTGTCCATGGAATATCCAGGCTGCTCATGTTCTGGAATTGGATTGAGCAAATCTGAAGGATGACATAGACACTGATAATCTCAACAGTGTATCATGGCAGTTGATATTAAAGGCTCTGGGACGATAACAGCCCTGGAACCACTCTTTGCTCTACCACTTACATGCCGTTTGATCTTGGGCAAATCATTGGCCTCTTGGACCCTCAATTTTCTTCTGTCAGCGGAAAGAACAAATTGGTCAGAGATTAAATAAGATCACATGGGGCTTCCCTGGTGGCGCAGTGGTTGAGAGCCCGCCTGCCGATGCAGGGAACACGGGTTCGTGCCCGGGTCTGGGAAGATCCCACATGCCACGGAGCGGCTAGTCCCGTGAGCCATGGCCGCTGAGCCTGCGCGTCCGGAGCCTGTGCTCCACAACAGGAGAGGCCACAACAGTGAGAGGCCCGTGTACCGCAAAAAAAAAAAAAAATGGTAATATGTATATAGCCCCTGGCACATTTCAGTGCTTGATAAAAGAAAGTTATTTATTTAAGGAGTCTCTCTTGAGCGTGGTTGGACCAGAATCAAGATAAATCAAAGTTAATAGCCCCTGAACAGACCAAAAAATCCAACTGTGTTTTTTATTAAATGCACATGCCAAGTGTGTACATCATTGAAAAATCAAAAAGCCATTCTAATGTTTTGTGTCTTATTTTTGTCTTTGGCAGACAGAAGGGTTTAAATATCCCAGGCCTTCCTCAGTACCACCTTCTCCTTCAGGATCTCAGGTCTCTAGTCCTCAGAGCAGCGATGTGGAGGATGAGAATGAGGATGAAAGATACGATGAGGAAGAGGAGGCTGAAAGGGATCGGTTAAATATCAAGTCGCCATTGTCTCTGAATCACGTTCCTCGTGTGAAGAAGAAGCTGCACGGCGAATACAAGAATTGAATTCCACCCTGGTCGAACAGGCTAATTCAGCGAGAACATAGTAAGAATGATTACTGAAAGAAATGAAAATGTCACGTGGTTCATTCTCTTCTCCTCAGTATAACACTGGGATTTATTCTCTGCCTAAAAAGTGGAGGAGATTAAGTGAACGGCAATTTTGTAATTTATAATAAAATCCAACTCCTTTTACCCCTGTCAGTTCGGGCTCTAGGAAGAGTGTTAATTAAAGGAGGAAGAATGGAAGTGTTTTTTAAATGGTTATTTTAAGCGATAAGAATTTTCATTTCCTAATGCTGATTTTTAGTTATCATCACCATAATCCTTGGCTTAGGGTTTTGTTTGTTTGTTTGTTTGTTTTTTGCGGTACGCGGGCCTTTCAGTGTTGTGGCCTCTCCCGTTGCGGAGCACAGTCTCCGGACGCGCAGGCTCAGCGGCCATGGCTCACGGGCCCAGCCGCTCCGCGGCCCGTGGGATCTTCCTGGACCGGGGCACGGACCCGTGTCCACTGCATCGGCAGGTGGACTCTCAACCACTGCGCCACCAGGGAAGCGCTACCTGCTAAACCAATCTGCCATTTCCCCCACAAAGGATCCTGATCTTAGCTATGAATGTGTTCTACCTTTATATTTCAAGTAATTTGGTCTTTAGTGATTATTTTTATTTTTCACATGAGGCAGAACCATGAATTTATACCTAGCTTTGCCGACAATCAAACTCCATAGGACAGTAGCTACCCTAAATCCAGATGTTGATACATATTAATGCATATGTACAAGGTCACTTCTCAAGTTAATGATCAGGAGATGTTACCATTGTACTGTACCATCTGACTGTAACAGTTTTTTTCTATTGTTTAAAAGGAAAGCCTTTTTGAAAACTTGGTCAGTCTTCCATAGGTGATAAATTGTTAAATCCATATGAATAAATATATCAATATTTAAAGATTTAACTGCATTGATAATGTTTAAAATTCTTTTAGACATTTAAATAAGATAATATGTGCAAAAACACCTACTATACAATAGTGCCTTATGAAGGATAACATTTAAAACTATCTTTTAAAAAAAGTAGCCAAAAGAAAATAGAGAGTCTACTTAATTATAATAAGGACAATGTCTCTGAGACATTGTTGAATGAGTGTAGTTAAACATATTAATGCTTTAAATGTAGTTAAACATAAATCAGCAAAAAACAAAACAAAACAAAACCCAAACCCCACATTCACTCATGGATTGTTTTTTCCACAACTGAATGTTGTTACATTTAGATCACGGTGAATACCTTGGTTGGCCCAGGTCTGTAGGGGCTCTAAAAAAATTTAGGTCTTCTCAGTGCTGGGTTGTTGATGGCAATAAGGGAAGAGAAACAATGACAGTGTGTCAGATGGTGCAGGACCAGTGGAAAACTGCACTCCAGCTCTATCACCCCGTTGTTAGGGGAGAGTAGAAGAATGGCAGATACAAGCAACAACTCAGGTCAAAATGGAAGATCGTTGCAAACTTCCCTAGTTTAGAGGTTTGTAAGGAGGGAAAATAAATTACCTAAAGCCTAATCCTTAAAAAATGCCCAATGGATACCAATTAACCCAACTCTCCAAGCTCTGCAGAGGAGATCAGAAAAAAATATGAAATAGATTTGTATTACAATCCAAATACTCATTTGCTGAAGTAGAAAGATCTCATGATAAAATGGGTTTCACTTTTGCAATAACCATGAAAATATATCCCTAATAAAGTGGTGCAATGTGTGTCTTCAAGTGATACTCTTGATTGGTAACTGGTTGATCCACGGCTACTGAAAGCATGAGCTATACAGAAGCTATAACTTCTTAATAAAAAACTTTAAAATTCAAGTTTTTTTGTTTTTGTTTTTGTTTTTGTTTTTGTTTTTGTTTTTGTTTTTGCGGTACGCGGGCCTCTCACCGCTGTGGCCTCTCCCGTTGCGGAGCAACAGGGTCCGGACGCGCAGGCCCAGCGGCCATGGCTCACGGGCACAGCCGCTCCGCGGCATGTGGGATCCTCCCGGGCCAGGGCACGAACCCGTGTCCCCTGCATCGGCAGGCGGACTCTCAACCACTGCACCACCAGGGAAGCCCAAGTTTTTTTTTTAAATGAAAGAATAGTTCTTTGATTAGAAATTAGTACAAAGGGTATAGGACACATGGAAATGACTGATTTGCAAACACCTGGCTTCAAGTGGCATGTGTTAAGAATCAGTTTCTACCCTGTACTTGGTCCTCTATTCAGACAGCTGCTGCCACCTGACTCCAACCCCTTGCTCCAGTCACTTAGTTATCCTTTCCCCAAGACTGACAAAGCCTGGTGTCTAGTTGCTCTTTCCCCAATATTGACAAAGCTCGGTGAGGAACAACCAATAGGATTATTAGGTGACTGTGTGTCTAGCACAGCACCTTATACACAGTAGTTGCATAAATGAATGGTCTTACCGGGAGAAACATAGATACAAAAAATTGATGCTCTTAAAGTATGTATAAAAAAAGAAAAAATAATAAATAATGTATGTATCCATAAATTGGAGGACAGGAAATATGGAAAATTGTGTGTGCCTGGCCAGCTGACAGCAAGACTTTTTTTATGCATTGTACCACCCTTCCTTCCATGGTAAGGGCTAGAGTGAACAGAGCTGGCTTTACATATACAGATGGGAATATAAAATATTACAAGTGCTATACTAGTAGCTTTCCTGGACACAAGGAGGTCTCAGAAGAGGGATTGGTTAAGTGTACTTGAGGAGATTGAAAGCGACTTCCTAGGATGATCCTAAATTTCTGTGAAGTAATGTGGGAGATACAACTGCCCACTTCACATTGTGGTTGTAAGGATAAAATCAAGTTAGACGTGAACATTTCCTTAAGGGATTTATAGTCCAGTAGGAGGAGACCAACAGGTTACATTCCCAACTCCTCTTTCTCCTGAGGCCAAGGTAAAATAATGTAACTCAGGGTTGGTAGGATATAGACTTTTATTTCTCATCAGCAGGTAAAGAAGGAATGCTAGTTGGAGGCTGATTTTAACCTCTCACCTTCTCTCCTTGCTTAGGATCACTATGGTGGGGGAGAGGAGTCATCCACTGGGGAAAACCAGGGGAACAGAGAGTAATTGAGAGCCCACCCTGGAGGCCACGTAGCCACAGGGGAAGAAGGCTATAGAGGCAAAGAGGGGAAGAGCAACTGGAACGGGGTGAAAGGGGCTGCAAGTCCTATCTGGAGGTGGGGTATTCTATACATGGACCTGCACAGGAGGCATATATTTTCCAATTTTAAAGGACAAGCCATACAACGTGAAAAGTTTTGAGCACTGATCACTTATTCATTTCAGTTTTGAACAAGATAGAAACAAAGAGAATTGCAAAGACACCCCCGGAGAGATAGAAAGTTACAGCAAACCGGGCACATGCAAATACTGGGTTAATGTGCATATCTGTACAGCAGAACAATGTTCAGGACATTCAAGTACTTGTAATATTGTAGCTGATATTATAACAGCCGTTGGTCATTTAGACAGCTTTTACAAACTCTGTTTCAGTGGGAAATACTTGAGATTGTTCTAGTTGTAGAAGAATTACTTTGTAAGATAGACTTTAAATGTATTCTGGGACTAGACATAGTATTTAAGTAGTCCATATGTACAAGTCTATGTCAGGTGAGTTACATAATTCTCAATAAACTGGACATATACACTGTCTAGAAAATCCACTTTAAAATCAAACAATAATTAATGACAGGCACCTATTATAATGCCACATAGATTTTTTTTTATTGCTAGCATATTATTTTTTTGGCAGACATCAATGTTACATTAACTTGAATACAGTTTCATTATTCAATTATGAAATGAGATACAGACAAATCTTATAAGCAGGGTTTTGATTACTTAACACAGTAAAATTGTAATTCCAAGTTACAGAGACATTCACATAATGATATTCTTTAGCTACTGACTAATAGCTATATACTGATGACAATAAGAATGGACAATACTTTCTACTTGTGACATTTATCAATAACAACTCTCAAGTAATTAAGTCAAAAATAATGAACATGATGGTCGTATTGTAATTCCAAATAAATATACTATATGCTTGCTGTAGGTATGTGTGTATTTTATTTTTCAGATAGTACTGAACCCTAGTTGAGTTAAAAAAATGAATAAATTAGGCATATTACCATGCATTTTGTATCAGGGTGCCTTTATGTTATGTTTTTATGTCAAATAAAGCCTAGAGTTCTAGTCAATTAGAGTAAGTAGTGCTTGAGTCTGTTTAGCCATGGAAAATGGGTTACCTCTAAAAAACTGCTTTGTTTCTTTTGTACAAGAGCAGCGTGTGTTTCCATCTGCTTATTTCCCAGTAACTTTTAGATCCTTGTTTCTAAACTGAATTCGGGGAGATCCCCAGAGAGCACAAGGGGGAGCTTCCAGCTGTAGAACCTTCCACTGGCTCCAGTCTCACCAAGGGTCCCCTCTCTCAGCAACCACAGTGCAGTGTCTGATCACAGGGCTTCTTCCCAGTCATCCCTTCCCTCTTCCCTTCCTGACAACTTACCTCTCCTGGATACTAAAAGAATCACACTCTACTCTTTCCCATCTTGCCATGCTTCCCCGCCTCACCCTCCTTGGAGGTGAGAAAAGGGGGGAAAGGAGAGGAGATTCTAACAGAATGAAAAAAAGCAACTAAGAATGATTAGATCAAGATGGGTATTTGTTGTCACAAAACGAAAGAACACTCTAAAGAGTCTTCAACCTAATAATTATAAATGGGCTAAAAAATTCAAGAGTAAGACACGAGGCGATCTAAACAGGACCTGAAGCAATGGAAGAAAGCAACGATGTTCTCACTAAGAACTCAACATCACTTTAGCTTCTGAAAGAATAAAACTGGCTGCACATGTTCCTAAGATTACAAATGAAGATAAAAAGGGTCCACAGGCTTTATTCACATGGTTCATGTTTTCAACAAGAACAGAACTATAATTGAATGGAATCTGGTATATTTTCACCAGTTTAGCAGACTATCTTCTAGGAATCTGGTTTGATCAAAGTTTTCTTCTCCAGCTGTAAGGACAAAAAAAAAATACATAACATAAACATGTACCCTGTGTTTTGTAAGAAGAAAATATAAGATGAAGAGAACCTCAGGAGATAAACATTTGCCCCCCTACATTATGTCAACTCAGGCACTCTGCTATGGAAACTACCCCCAAATTGGATTTTGATTGATTTTGTTTCAAAAATTTCCCCCTCAGCTTGGTATGCATTGAGGAATTCACATCTGACATGTGAATCTCTACAGTGAATTTAACTATTACATGGTGTGTTTGGTAGAAATCTGAAAAGGCCACATGCCTTGCTCTAAATATGCCTCATGTCTAAAATACCCCCCAGCAGAACCATTTACTTGCATCAAGGTACGGTTTCTGTATTTCCTGTTAAAATGCATTTTAGCTGGGAAAGATGACAGAGGAACAACACATTCGCACATATTCTCTTACAAGTTGAACTAGATGTCTGGGGTGGAAGTAAGACAAAAAGAAGGGACACTTGTTAGCTGGGCAGGACTGCACAGCTTCAGAGCAGGAAGAATCACCTCTGGGGTGGAGACAGCGGACTGAGATGACAGCAGATTCCTGGGACTAAAAATGGGTTGAAGGGCTGAAACTGAGGATGGGGAAGGGAGAGGAAGCTGCCAGAGGCAAACTTCTGTTCCTCATTTTATGTAAGGTCATCTCTAGAGAAAACCACTTTCCCCTAGTTACAATATGGTTGGAATATCTGAGTTATAGTTTAACCTGAACTGGTAGCAAACTTCAAAATACTGCTGATTATCAGCTACTCTATTTTTTAAAAAAATTTTATTTTTCTATTTTTAAAAATTTTTATTGGAGTATAGTTGATTTACAATGTTGTGTTAGTTTCTACTGTACAGCAAAGTGAATCAGTTATACATATACAAATATCCATTCTTTTTAGATTCTTTTCACATATAGGTCATTTCAGAGTATTGAGTAGAGTTCCCTGTGCTATACAGTAGCTCCTTATTAGTTATCTATTTTAAATATACTAGTATGTATTTAAAGGAAAGGAAAAAAATAAAAAAGAAAGGAATCATCCCTGTATATCCTCCATTAAGGTAACAATCCACTACTTAAAATAATAATCCACTACATAAAATAAGTCCAAATAATACCTAGGGACTTCAGAATAAAAATATTAAAGGTGACTAGTGATTAATCTATCATATGGGAATCCAAAACTTTCCCATCCATTTAGACTAATAAAATTTTGTTTCCCCATTTCATCATCAGAGACAAGCCACTTCGGAAACTTCAATAATTAAAAACTTGAATTTATTCTCCAACAAAGACCTGAAATGGAGACCTACAGTCACATTCTTCTGTAAAGTTTCTAATGAAGATCCCTCTCCTCCTCTTTAAAATTAGCTCTACCTTCTCCATTCCAGCTCACTTTCCTTTCTGGCTCTGCACATCCTCCCAGCAATTAAATCTCAGACTTCACTAACAATCCATCTCCAACCTCACTGTCCTCCTACTGACTTCAAAAATCAGTAAGAGGACTTCCCTGGCATTCCAGTGGTTAAGACTCTACCCTTCCACTGCAGGGGGCATGGGTTCCATCCCTAGTCAGGGAGCTAAGATCCCGCATGCCTCGCTGCACAGCTGGAAAAAAAAAAAAATCAGAGGGCCAAATGCTGAATTTAGAAAAGACCACCTTGGATGCAGCATCTTCTACCCATGATTCAACTCTTTCTCACCTTTTCATCACAAGAATTCTGAAAGCCACGCCAGTAAGCAACCACTTAATCTCTGCAGTTTACCTTCTTTTCCTAAATTCCCTCGAAACAAGGTTTCAGACGGGCAAGGCAGCAGCAAATCATACCACTGGGCAGGGGCTGAGGAGAAGACTTGTGAACCGTGATTTAATGACCCTTCCTACCCAACACAATCTTCCTTCTCCTTTGATTTCTGTACTCTTACTAAGCATCCTGCTATATTTGATGCTTCTCATCACTCCTTTCTTGAAACTTTCCATCCTCGACTTCTTAGATTCTCTGTTATTCTGGCTCTCCTCCTACCTTTCTGCCTGCTCCTTTTGAAGTCCCTTCACTGATATGATTTTCCCCCTTTCCCTTGATCTCTGGGTATTCTCCAGGGCAAATCCTTTATTATCTGCCCTTTTCCCACTACATCTGAGGCCTAGGAGAGAGCTCCATTTTCATGTTTCCAACCTTTATTAACTGGCTCTGAATTTCCAGTTGTTCCCAAACCTGACATCATCAGAATAATGTGAGTGAACTTCTTAAGGATACAGATTCTGGGGCCTCACTCAAGTAGTATGGAATCAGACTCTCTGGACCTAAGGCCAAGAAATCTGTATTTTCAGCAAGTTCTACAGAGAACTCTGATGGAACCAGTCCACATATGGAGAGCAGAGAACCAGTGACCTATACACCTTTATCCACTGGAAAGGCTCCATCACCTCAAACTGAACCTCAATTATATCCACAGGCATTTTCATTTGTCAGTATCACCATTTTAAACTCACAAAAACACTTTAAAAATGTGCTTGACTCTGGATCCTCTCTTTCGTTTTAAAATTTTATTGAAGTATAGTTGATTTACAATGTTGTGTTAATTTCTTCTGTACAGCAAAGTGACTCAGTTATACATATATTTTTTTCATATCCTTTTCCATTATGATTTATTACACGGTATTAAATATAGTTCCCTGTGCTCTACACGAGGACCTTGATTTTTATCTGCTCTTCCTTCCGGTATGCCTCAGGGCTGAGCCTCCATTCCCACTGACCTCATTACTCCACTCCTGAATGACTGCCTTAGTTTCTCACTGACATCATCACTCTGGCCTTTCCTCTTCAACACCATCCATCTGAGAGGTGGCAGGGCATAGCTGAAAGAGCTACAGCATCCCACAGCCCTGAGTTAAACTCCCCATATCACTTCCTGCTGTGTAAACTCCCCATATCACTTCCACTCTATGTGGACCTTAGGAAAGTATATACAGCTCAGGAAGGGTAAGTTTTCTGGGCTATAAAGATTAGCATTAATATCTGACACACAGTAGATGTTCCCATATTGTAGCTATTGTAACTGCTCTTATGGTTACCCTATAAGCAATAACCAGTTTCATCTTCCTTCATCATGTCCTCTTTCTGGTAAAAATCCATGGACCATCTGATTGATTCTCAGATATAGAATAAGTTACCCCTGTTCTTTTATCCCAGTACTAGTATGTACCTGCAATGTGATAGTGGGCAAGCTACTCAATCTTTCTGTGCTTCTATTTCCTCGTCTGTAAAGTGTAGATAATGACAGTGGGTAATCCTAGGAGGTAATTCATTTGTTATGGATTAATGAATTATTAATAAATGTATTAATCCGTATCAAGTGCTTGGAACAGTGCCTGACCCACTGCATTATAGTAAAACCCTCAATAATTATTAGCTAGAGGGAGTAGTAACAGTAGTTGTAGTCATAGCTATACTATGGCCATGACTCTCACAGTCTACTGTCCTACTGACTGTTCAAACTGCCTTTTCACTGCAAAGGCCATTCTCATTCTTGCTTTTGTTTAATCCATTTTCTTCTCTACCTGTCACAGTGCCTGGCACCTAGCAGGCATAAATGCAGATTTGCTGAATTCAGTATTATAATCCCCTCCACCCAATCAAGTCAGCCGCGGACCTTCTCTGATTTCAGAAGACCTCTCTAGGGCTTCCCTGGTGGCGCAGTGATTGAGAGTCTGCCTGCCGATGCAGGGGACACGGGTTCATGCCCCGGTCCGGGAAGATCCCACATACCGCGGAGGGGTTGGGCCCGTGAGCCATGGCCGCTGAGCCTACGCATCTGGAGCCTGTGCTCCGCAACGGGAGAGGCCACAACAGTGAGAGGCCCGCGTACCGCAAAAAAAAAAAAAAAAAAAGGACCTCTTTATCCCACTCTCTTCCATTTGCTTCTCGTAGGTTTCTTTTGTTTGTTTTTGTTTTTTCACAACAATGCCATAAACTAGAAGCCAGAAAGAGCCCCCTGCTCTCTTCCCCTCCCTGATGGGGCCCTCCGATAACAGGCAGGGAGCACACAGGCTTTCTCTGCCAGCACAAGTGTCAGAGCCCAAGGCCAGCAGCCTATGCTTTGACCACTAGACTACTCACTGTATTTTGTTAAATACATTTTAACATTTAAATTATGTCATAAATATGGCATCATTACAATTTTTGAGAGGGATAAATCTAGATCTGTTGAATATGCTTTGATGACCTCTAGTGTTAATGCTAATAGAAAGTACGTACTTTGTTTCATTTGGCTCTTAGAGCAACCTGCCCATGGATGTCATTATTTCATTTTACCCGTAATGACACTAAGGCTCAGGGTCACCCAGCTAGTAAAGCAACAAGGCCAAGATTTGAACCCAGTCCTGTTATACTCCACAGCCCTGGCTAATGTGCAACAAGATGCCTTAATGCAATTAGTGGTGTTAATGCTACATGGACAGAGAGCCTCTATTTGAAGAACACACCTAATCCTGGTATGGAAGAAGCTATATAGTATAATGCAAATCACACAGGCTTAGAATCAGAACTAGCCCAATCTCTTAGGGTGAACCATAAGAAACTGCTGTGTTTGTGAGTAAAAAATCAGTGATTTTCAGCTATTTCATTTGGTTCAAACCTTAATAGCGAGTAACCGGATTTGCGATTATTTAAACCTCTTTTGGCCTCAGTTTTTTCAAATATAAAATAATGAAGTCGGACTTTCTGGAGTTCTAACAGAAATAAAAGCTCCAATAGGCTATGGATTATGGAATTAACATGAAATCCCCCCCCCCCCCCCCCCCCCCCCCCCCCCCCCCCCCCCCCCCCCCCGTCTCATCAAGGAAATGTTTTTACATTCTTGGGAAACACTTTAATGAGCAGCATGCTAGTATTAAAATAATAAACATCTCTGTGAATTTCTGGTGGTGTGGGCAACCGTTAATTATTTTTAAAAATCTGAATAAATAAAAGCAACTTCATTGTACTCAACACAGAATGCCCAAAGCACTCAAAGCTTCCCTGTCCTGCAGTTAACAGAGGTCACTATAATTATACCTTCTTGCAGTTTCTGCAAGGAAGCCAATAGCACAGCTGCTGCCTCTGGAAGAGTTAGTAGTTGGGGATTTGGGCTTCGTCTTTCTGGAGAAACGAAAAAATAAATACAGATTCTATTAGCATTTAAATATTCATATAGATAAATCCTATTCCAGTATGCTATAATACTGGAAAATCTCTGTGATATACCTCTGTGATCCCTCAGCAAAGAGCCCCTTACACAGACCGATTTTTACAAGTTGAAACATTTCACACTTCCCTTAGGCATTGCTTACAACTGGTTATGTTGTGTATTACAGGGAATGGAAGAAAATTTAAACTATATACTACAGAGAATTTCATGAAAGCAAGGAGGATTAAGATAAAGAACCCATGAGAAATTGCCCCCTCAGAGCTTAAAATGGGATGTCTGGGCTGAAAGGTTTAGATGGGACCCTGCCTGGAGCCTGGACTATTTTCTCTCTTGTTCCTTCCAAAGCAGTTTGAGAAAATAATCTACCTTCTTGGCCACATGTAAGTCAATTATTTGACTGAAGGAGAAACTACAAAATATTCAAAACGATTTCAAATCTAAGCTGACAGAAGACAAACGGTCCTGATTCAACACAAACCATGATTTTTAATTTGGGAGCTGCTGAAGTGGGAAAACAAAACTTACCCTCCTACGGTTTAAAAAAAAAAAAAAAAAAAAAAGGTTAATTACACTGCAGGCTTGAAGCAGGTAAACAAAAAAAAAAAGGTTAATCACACTGCAGGCTTGAAGCAGGTAAACAAACATTTGATGTGCTCGACACAGTGTTTGGTATGTTTCAAAATGAGTCTACTTGACAATCTTGAACGTTTATCAAAATGAATGGTATTGTTATTTTTAAATCCAATGGCATCGAAAGGTTTATCATGAAACAGTCTCTGGCTCCATCCTTAAAGGCTCCCACTTCTTCACTATTTCTGGTTTTGAACCTTTTGATAGTTCTTTTTAGTAATATAATAGAGCTGTTTGAAGTTTTTAGGCAAATCACTATTTTAATAATGATGATGATGATGATACCAACATTGGCAACAACAACAGCGTTTAAGAGAAATCTTGTAAAGATCATGCCCTAAACGGGAGGCCCATTTCTCGGACGGGGCAGGCGCACAGCTCTCATATCCATCCTGACGCCCGTCAGCGGAACCCCGGCCCCCGCCGCCCACCTCCATACTGGCGGGGCCTTGCGATCCCCCAGCTCCCGGCGCCGGGCGGGGCCGGCTCTCCCCCGGGAAGGCCCACGGGCCAGTCTTGGAGGCCGAGCGCGCCCCTCCGGTCCTGCGCGGTCCTCTGTAGCCCGCGGCTCCCTCACCCCCGCGCACTCACCGGGCGGCGGCCGATCGGCGAGGTCCTTCCTCCGGCTCTGGTCGGAGATGAAGCGGCGCCCCTCTGCCAAGGCGAGACACGGGCTCAGCGCCCACCCGGCCCGATCGATCGGGGTTCCGGGGCCGGGAGCGGGCGGGGCCCGGTGCGCGCGGAACTGCCCGGGTTGGGGCGCCGGCGCGGATGAGGGAGGAGACCACGGGTAAAGTCCGCACGCCCCCCGCCCCCGGTCCCCCGAGTGAGCTTCGAAGGGGTCGGCGATCTCGCTCACCAGCTAGGGTAGGGCGGTGTGTCCCTGGAAACCCCAGTCTCCCTTTGGGCAAGAGCCAGCAACCCTCCGGTTTAGGGTGGAGGATTTCTGATAATCTACCCCCGCCCCCCAACCTTTCTCCTTGATTAACTGAGACCAGGATGACCTCGATTATTTATGGGAACAAACTCGATAGGATTCTCTCCCCACAGCTCTACATCTATCCCACCGATTCATGCACCCCTACGGATGTCCCTCTATTGCTGTCGGAAGAGCAAAGTATGTGGAACGTACGTGCACCCTTCAGGTAGAGCATAGCTTGTGGAGTCCAATTCCTTCTCTCAAAGAGTCTCTATAACCCGGGGAGAAGAGGAAAGCAGTTAGTAAGGCGTTGCTGCCCAGCCCACTATTAGGAAAAAAAAGAAGGGAGGGGAGGGAAAGAAAGAAAGGGAAGGGAAGGAAGGAGAGAAGATATTAGGAAAAGAAGGGAAGAAATTGAGAGAAAGAGAGAGGGAGGAAGGAAGGAAGGAAGGCAGGCAGGCACACAGCGCGTGGAGTCCCAATTTTTGCGTTTGATTACCTGCGGAGCACTGTTCGAATTTCCCATGAAAGAAAACACCAGGAAAAGAGTCAAGGTTGTTACCACCAGACTTCTGAATCCCTGTATGAAAAGATCAAAGAAGTCGTTTCTGTGCCTCTATAAGATCTTCTGCTTCCTTCCCTGGCGCCTGGACAATTACAAATCCCTTACTTTTTGCTATGTTCTGTTTTAGCGCTCAGAGGGTGGGGCAGAAGGGGATTCCCCAGTTTATCGTCTCGTTTATCCACAAAGAGTTCTTTTTAAAAAACAATTAATTAGAAATATATTATTTTTATTATTTAACCCAAATGAGGATTTGGGTGAACTAGTGAAACTTTTTCTTTGTAAAATCAAATGATTCTGATATTTTAAAGGCATAACGTTTAACTATCCTTTAGCCTCTGAAACACTTATTAAACATAAAAGAGGTAAAAAGCTATACAGCTTTTTAATAAAATAGCTAAAAAAACTCAAGTATATAAAACCTTTACTTACCTTCATGTTCTACACCTTTCCAGAAGCTGCAATAACTATAACTTAACCTCTGAGTTTTCTAATTTTGTTCTGAAGGTGGGGCTTTTAAATCTTAGGGTCAAGGATCCCTCCTGATTTTGCATAGAGCTAGTGTCCACAGGGACTTCCTGTCAGTCTTCAAGATTGAGAGGATCTGATGACTCCTCCAGGGAGATTCAGTTGCAGGAAGCAGGGGAATGATTGATGGGTGAATATCATTTACTGTCCACATCAGCCAGGAGATATTCTGAAAATATCAGCATCATGACCTTTGATTTTCCTATTAGCTTCCCAAGGCAGTATTATTATTATTATTATTATTGAAAATGATTAATAACCCCAGGCAGAATCAAAAGTAAATGAACAAAGTAAGAAAGCTTGTCTTGGGTAACTAACTAGCTATCAAGCTAACACCGGTGAGTAAAGATGAATCATTTGGGTAGAAATGAAAAGGTTAGGGAATCTCAATGGATTTTGACATCAGTCATTCACTTAATTATCCATTCAATTATTTAACAAATATTTATGGAATGCCTACTATGTAACAGACATCCTTCCTTTCAGTTCAAGGGGCACAGCCATGTATTAAAAAGACAAGTCTCTGCTTTGATCATGCTTATCTTCTAGTCAGGGGGAAACACTCCAAACCGGTAAATAAGGTAATTACAGAACTTTAAAATGCTTTATAAAGGAAAAGTAAGCAAAATGATGTGATAAGGTAAGTGGTGGGCTACTTTCGGGAAGGTAAGAATAAAAGGGGGTCTGGAAAGATAAGGTGGAGTCAGACATGGGATAAACTGGGGTGGGAATCAGTACTGCTGACATTCTCAGGCAGAAGAAAAATACAAAACCTTGGGATGGCAAGGAGCTTGGCTCGTCTGAAGAACAGGGAGGAGACCAATGGAGCCAAAGCTGTGTGGGTGTCAGGGGAGGACACTGTAAATTGAGGTTGGAGAGTAAGAAATGGCAACTTGGTTGTAAGCAAAAGATGATGATGGCTTAGACTAGGGGAGTCCTTGCAAGGAATGGAGAGCTGTAATGAATTTGGGAGGCAGAAAACATGGACTTGTGGATAAACCGTATATGAGAGTTTAAGAAAAATAAATCAAGGATGACTCTTAGATTTTTGGTTTAATCAATGGGTGAATGATGAAACTCTTTATTGAAATTGGAGAGACTTCATAAAGAAGCAGTTAAGAGAGGGAAATAAAGAGTTGCCTTTGGACATATTAAAATTAAAATGTATATTAGACATCCAAGGAGAAATGTGAAGTAGGCAGTTGCAGATGTAAACTCTAGAGCTCAGCAAACAGGTCACCAGCCTATAGAGTTTTTTTCTAAAGGCAGGAATTATCAGATTTAAGAATCTTGAGAATTTTAAGACAGGAAAAAATTGGGATTGAAAAAATACTTAGGGAGTGAATGGAGTTAAAGAGAGGAAGAGATAGAGTTCTGAGAACAAACCTACAGAGATTGAGCAGAGGGAAAGTCAGCAAAGGAAGCTGAACTGAAGCAGTCGGAAAGAAAGAAATTCCAGGATAATGAGGCCATGGGAGCAGGGAGACTATCCAATAACATTGAAAGGTTAAACTGATGTGAGCTAAGAAGTGTCTGCTGGATTTGAGAATATGATGGCTTTTGAGGACAGAAGCTAGACTGGGATGGGTTGAATAGGATATGAGGAAATAAGCGTGGACAACCTTTTTGAGAAATTTCACCAAAAGGGGGAAAGGAAAATGAACTTTTAAAAAAATGTGAGTGTGGTGGAAGCGGGCTATTTTTTTAGCTTTGCAGCAAATCTGAATCCTTTCAATTTTAGGGAACTTTGGAAATTCCCTAAACTATAAATTATGATTCTTGGTGGGAGGCAGCATCTTCCTTGTATTGTAGAAGCTGAAAATGCTAGACAGTCTTTACCAGCCTCCCTATCGGGTAGAGTGTGGGCATGAGGCAGGCTTCACCAATCAGACGTACCCACTCGTCTGGAGCTGGGGAGGGAAGAAAGTGGGGAGTAGGAGAAATACTTTCTAGTGCAGCACTGGTTGTAGGATGCTTGAGTTTGTGGGGGCAATCCTGGCTACAATGCTAGTGATAGACACCAGCATCCAGCGCTAGAGGAATAGTGATACTAACTGCACTGTCCTTTTAATAAAGTCCTCTTTTGCTTAAATCGACCAGGTCTGTTGGTTTCTTTTGCTGACCATTTGCAGAACATGTGTGCTGATGGGGATGATCAGCAGAGAAGGAGAAATTGATGACGTGGAAAGAGAACTGCAAAAAAGGGAGTTTGTGGAAGGCAAGAAAAATAGGACCCAAATTTGTCAATATCCAGTTGAAACAGTTCTATACACAGGCAGACAGTGAACAAGGACCAGAGTGGCCACCATATGCTAAAGTACCATGGATGAGAGAGATGGTCACTTTCTTCGGAATGTTAGAGCAGTGCTCCGCAGGTATTAATGCGCTTTTGAATCACCTGGGAATCTTGTTAAAATGCACATTCTGATTCATTATAGCTGGGGTGGGACCTGAGAGTCTGCATTTGTACTAAACTCTCAAGTGATGCTAATGAATGCTAGTCTACTAATCCTTGGACATTTTGAGTACGAAAGCTTATAGGATATAAAAAGTGATAAAAAAAAAACAACTAACGCTTAGCGTCTACAAGGCTGGGAGAATGGTTAACAATAGAAACATCAGGGATAATGGAGAGGGACTAGATCTGTTTAGTTTGGGACTTAAGTTTGAGGGGTGATGCTATCTACCAGTAAACACGTGTCTAAGAGAGACTGGGGTTTGGGCATTTGGGCATTTGATGTTTGGAATTGTCGATCATGTGCGGCCAAGAAAACTGAGATCTGGTTAGTAAATGAGAATGAAATATAGAAAGTAGTTTGTAGGTAGAAACTTGAGGAATATTTACTCCTTTTAAAGAATAAGTACAGCAAGAAGGAGCCAGAACCATGAATGTAGTGTTTTCCACTGTTTTAGGAGAGGAGGAAGATAAAAACTAAGGACTAAAAGGTTTTCACCATATCTAAAGAAAATCAATATTCCTTTAAATATTACGTTTTAGGATTTTAGAATTTAATTTCAAAGGATTGTAACAACTTCCAAAAAAAAAAAGCCACAGAAGAAAGATTATGCATGTGTTTACATTTAAAAACAATTCATAAGTGAAACCCAGTTATTAGGTTAACCCTAACAAACAACTAAAATGTCTTTTCCCCCTCTCCATACCGAAAACACACAAAGGTTTTAGAAAGAGGGACGGGAAAATAAATTGCCAAACTGTGATTTGCATTTACAATCTTAAGGAAAATACAATTAACGTGATTTGTCTGTAACAGTTTCGCTAATGAATTCACAAACAGATGTTTTACGTCAAAGCTGCCATTTTCAGCATAATATGCACAAGTGAGCAGAATGGCTTTGACATATTATCAATATTGTAGTCTTATCAAAAGTAACATGCCAGAATGTGTTTGTTCTAAAAGGGCATTGACTCCCAATCAAATGTTTTTGTTAAATTCACAATATTTTAAGATTTTTACAGGTCTAAACCTAAAGATTGGCTAAGAAAAGTTACTTTTTGAGAAAAAAACAGTTGTTGCATAAAACCAGTAAACTTTATTCTGCTGATATGATGACCCGGCAGTGGGTACTGTACAAATTGGATCCAAAACCTTTTTTAAAGGCATATTTAATGGAGATCATTTTGCCTGCATCACTGATGTTATCTGAATTCTTCTAGTTGACTGGAGCGTGCCCAAGCCCCATTTAAAAAATACTGTCACAGTTTAAACTGCATTCTTACAAGGTCAGTGATTATTGTCTTCACACAGAAAACAGCTATCTTTTTAAAAAATTATTTTTAAACTTTATTTATACATTTTTAAATCGAAGTATAGTTGATTTACAATGTTGAGTTAGTTTCAGGTACACAGCAAAGTATTTCAGTTATATATATATAAAACATTTTTTCAGATTCTTTTCCATTATATGTTATTTCAAGATATTGACTATAGTTCCCTGTGCTATACAGTAGGTCTTTGTTGTTTATCTATTTTATACATAGTAGTATGTATCCGTTAATCCAAAATTCCTAATTTACCTACCCCCCCTTCTGCTTTGGTAACCGTAAGTTTGTTTTCAATGTCTGTGAGTCTATTTCTGTTTTAAGTTTGTTTCTATCAGTTTTTTAGAAATCACACATAAGTGCTATCACGTGATATTCCTCTTTGTCAAACAGCTCCTATCTTGGGTAAGATTACCTGGACAATATGGCTATTGAGATACTCAAGTATCCAAATTACACTCTGATAACAGAATAGAGGGTTTTGGTACAGGATGATGAGGTCATTGGGTTCAAGTCCTACTTTGGCTTTATTCTCTGAAGGCCAGTCAGCCCCATAGGCCAGTTGTCTCACAAAGGGATGGAAGAAGTAATTTCCCCATAGGGCTACCAGTTTTAGGAGGAGATTTAGGGACACTGAGAAGGCCTGCTATCCAAAATAAAGCTCTCCACTCATTGGCCAGTGTCTTTACTGTCCTTTACTTAAGGCTTTGAACTTTAAGAATGTCTTTTCGCAAACCTTGTAAATACCACAAAACAATTGGCAGGTTCTAGGAGAGGACAGGAAGGGCCAGCTGTTTTGGCCTAGTCAGTCAAACAGAGGTGACCTTTTAATAGGTCTTAGAGTTGGTAAAGGTAAGACCGTGAAAATGTGTCAGTCGATGAAGGATTTGGGGATGCCATTTCTATGTTCAACCTCCTATATGGATACAAGTAGCAGAAGAGCAGAAGTTGGAAGCTTTCAGCCCAGAGGACAACGTTAGAAAGATGTGCTGGATACTGTATTTAAAAACAGATTCACCAGACAATAGTCAAGACTTACAGTTTAATGACTGGATTCAACAAATACTTATTGGGTACCTTAACTGGTAGATTTGGCCAGTGGTTTTCAGCCTTACTAAAGTATAAGATCAAAACATTGCAGACGTTAAGTGATTTTATTTAAGTCACAAATACTTAAGTATTATGTATTCCTTCCATGTAGAGAAAAAAACATTAAGCATTTCTCCACTAATTTCTAAATTCACTGCTCACTTTTTTACCTGAAGCCTATTTCTATTTATGATTACATTTAAACAGTTTGGATATGGAAGATGTGACCATTATATAAAAAAGAAAACTGCATATAAGGCTAATTTAAAAAACACGAGGTTATGACCCAGCAATCCCACTACTGGGCATATACCCCGAGAAAACCATAATCCAAAGAGTCATGTACCACATGTTCATTGCAGGACATGGAAGCAACCTGTGTCCATCGACAGATGAATGGATAAAGAAGATGTGGCACATATATACAGTGGAGTATTACTCAGCCATACAAAGAAACGAAACTGAGTCATCTGTAGTGAGATGGATGGACTTAGACACTGTCAAACAGAGTGAAGTCAGAAAGAGAAAAACAAATACCATATGCTAACACATATATATAGAATCTAAAAAAAAAAAATGGTTCTGAAGAACCTAGGGGCAGGACAGGAATAAAGACGCAGACATAGAGAATGGGCTGGAGGACACGGGGAGGGGGAAGGGTAAGCTGGGGCGAAGTGAGAGAGTGGCACGGACATATATACACTACCAAATGTAAAATAGATAGCTAGTGGGAAGCAGCCGCATCACACAGGGAGACCAGCTCGGTACTTTGTGACCACCTAGAGGAGTGGGATAGGGAGGGTGGGAGGGAGATGCAAGAGGGAGGAGATATGGGGATATATGTATATGTATAGTTGATTCACTTCATTATAAAGCAGAAACTAACACACCATTGTAAAGCAATTATACTCCAATGAAGATGTTAAAACAAAACACGAGGTGGGTTATTGTGCAATGCTAAAGTTTTAGAATTTCTTAATAAAAATACATCTGACCATTGTTATGGATTGAATGTGTTCCCTCCAAATTCACATGTTGAAACCCTAACCCCCAACATCATGGTATTTGAGAGTGGGCCTTTGGGAGGTAATTAGGTTTAGATGAGGTTATCAAGATGGGGCTCCTCATTAAGGGATTCGTGTCCTTATTAGGAGAGAGATGAGAACTTGTTCCTTCTCTTTTTCTCTGCCATGTGAGGACACAGTGAGAAGGCAGCTGTCTGCAAGCCAGGAAGAGGGCCCTCTCCAGGAACTGAATCTGCCAGCACCTTCATTTTGGACTTCCCAGGATGCAGAACCATGAGAAATAAACATCTGTTGTGTAAGCCAGTCTATGGAATTTTGTTATAGCAGCCCAAGTTGAGACAACCACCAGTTAATAGAAAAGTACCCTTTTATTGAGAAGTAAGACAAGTGTATTTACAATATTCAACTGTTAGATCATATAATCTGTGAGACTTTTAAAAGCAGCAGTATTCCAGGAATTACAATTTATAAGGGGAAAAGGAAAACATTCCAAATAGGTTTCTGTTTACAGAAAATACATTTGAACAATGCCAGAAACACTTAAGGCTAAGTAGTATTAGACCTTCTCCTCCGTCTTTATAGCAATAATCAGAGAATGTTCTTTGTCACAAAGACAGAAGGCTAATTTTGGAAAGGAAGAAACAATATGATGTACAGTCCTTTCTGTCAGAAGACAAGTATGTTTAAAAATAGAGCCTCATCAATGGTTCTGAATAAGAAACATACAATGCTGCCAAGCAGTCCCAAACTCACATTTGAGATAAACTGTGGACTCATTTAAAACTGAAAACTGCTCCAAGCCTCTCACTCTTACTAAGGACTGGGAGATTATCACATCCTTTACACATTTCTAATAATGCTTTCTGAAATAAGATTGCTGAAAAAGAGATCTCTGTTACAGTGCAAAAAACATTTTGATAGAAATTCATGTCTACAAAGGAGCTAAATAATACAGATGTTCCATACATTAACAGATACTGTTCTTACTTTAAAAAGGTAGAATTATCTAGCCACTGTAAATAATACGGGTCAAAAATATGTATAACAGAGTCCTACAGGGCAACTTGTATAAGTCAATCCCCAAAATATGTATATATTTGACACTCTCCAAGTGAGGATATTACTTTTTTGAAGAACATTAGACACAACACTAGGCTTCTTATTATTCCATGAACTATTGAGGTAGGAGTCTCATTTTGTCAATATCATCTGTTTTCACAGATTATAAGTCAAATGCCAGTACCAAAAAGACAGTAATCCACAAGGCTGAACCATTAGACTATCTACCAAGTCCTTCCTTCTTTAGATGAGCAAGGTTGGAACTTCTCTGTGCATCAAGAGATTTAACTAAAAATAACATAGGCTGTAATATATTTTGTAGACACATTTGTCAATAAAAATCACAAATTTCAATTATGATTTTATACATTAAAAAGCTTTGCAATTGTTAAAAAAAAGAGTAAATAGTATAATCATTAGTGGTAAAACAAACAGTACTATGACTCTTGAAATGTCTTCCTACATCTATCAAAAGGGTGCCACCTTGGAAAACTACTAATGAAGAAACAACTACTGTTTCCTACTGCCTGTCAAGCAGCAACAGTAGAAAAGACAACACATCATTTTTGTAGTGTCATGTTTTTCAGAACTATAGCCAGTTTAATTACAGTAAAATAATTTAGTATGTGAACTCAGATATTCTCTCCATGAAGTCAAATGAAGAGTGATCATATGAAACACACATTATGCATATTGATTTTTGTTATGAAAAAAGCTGAAAAGAAGGGAAAACTTGGCTTATGTAAATAGCCCTTAAAAAACAGCTGTAAGTTTAACCTTTTAACACCATACATCTTAAAGTAAATATTACCAGTAGTAATTTTATGAAAAGCAAAATAATAAATAGCCGCTAAATTGTAAAAAATAAAAGAAAAAGAAAAACTGGATCACAACATGGAAATATCCATTTGGGTTGCATCATGTAGTATCTTAAGTAACAAACTATTCAATGAAATGAGCTAGGTAACAGACTCCTACATCACCAAGAATGCTTTTTTTGTTAAATGCTTACATGTCATGAAAGATACAGATGCTCACGTGAGCGTCCCAAGAAGTATGAGGACTTCCAGAATGTGTTCCTGAAAGAAAAAGTGCTGAGTCAGCTATAACTTAGAAACTACAAGCTAGTAAAGAATGACCTTTGCATATTCCAACGAAGAATATCTAGTTCAGATTTTCATCTGGCTTTAAAATATTAAGATTCAGAAGAACCACAAAAGTTTTATTTTAACCATACGTTTACCAAAAAAAAAAAAAAAAGAAAAAAGAAAAAAAGTGATTCATACATTGACACTGGGTTTTCCTGGTTTTAATATATCACGATGACATAATCCAATCTAACTCATGCATCACTTTCAGAGACACAGTGCAACTGGAAATATTTTCGCTGCTGCAGAGGACATTACAGTTCTAAAAAGCAAATGCCTATGGGTGTGCTTGCATCTTCAAAATAAAAAGAAAAGAAACAGGCACTACAGTTCTCTAAGGATGGCTGTGTTTCACACATTGTGGAAAAACAGTAAAAATCCCCTTCAAGAGTTTCAATATGCATTGTAACATAGATTTCATCTCCTTCGGTTTGCTTGCTGACTTCTTAGATGACTTGGTTAGAAGTCTGTTTTCACTGCTTCTTTGTTAACTGCTGTTGCTACTCTGTAGGCTATACGTTTTAAACTTCTGTAAGGAACATTACAAGCTATTTCATGTAATTTAATTTTGTGCTGAATATTCTTCAAAGGATTTTATAAATAATACAATATTTTAAATGAGTCTTCAATTCACTTGTTGTTATACCATATTGTTGCTTTCTCCGACTTTATCTACAAACTGCAAGAAGAAAAACAGATAATTAAATGAAAGCCTAGGGCACTATAAAATATTACATCAACACTTCAAATGTTGATTAAAAAACCCAGCTTTATAAGATTTGTGGAAATTTAAGGTATGACTGACAACGATTAATCCAGTACTACTCACCACCATCTTCTGACACATAAATGTATATAAAAAAAATTTTTTTTCTATAAGTTGTTTCTGCATGACATGTTACACATATGACTTTAAGGGTGCAATACAAGAAACACAACGCAATTTATAAAAAAATTGGATAAGATGAAGCTAACGCTGCTAACTCAACAAAAATAAGTAAAAAAATAAAAAGCTGAAATGTCAGCCATTCATGCATTAATGAACCCAATAAGGTATTTCAACTGACCATTATTGTGGATCTCTTCTGGGCCTATGTAGTCTTTGAACAAACAGATTTAGCTCCATTAAGTTCAATAATTAACAACAGCTACTGACTAAAAATACTTTAAATGTGTATTCTGTACTTCAGACTGAAAGTGGCAATGACATTAAAGAGAGACTTAATGATGCAAGCATAAATCGATAATTATGGAACATAAGTTTTAACACACATTAATGTAAGTGGTTATTTACTTTGGTTACTCCACCCCAAATATAAAGCAACTGGGCTTTCTTCAGCATTCCAGATGGTGATGCAAACAGATGTTGAAACAAAGTAATTAGTGAAGATATTAAAAGTTACATAACCCAAGTGACTATATAACACTACCAAAATCTAGCGATCATCTAACCCTTTCTTTCATTTCATTATTCACATTTTTACTTAAGCATTTATTATAATGAAGTAATAATAATAGGAAACACAATTTATAGTATTGGATGTCCATTTATGCAAATACTGAAGAATCCTTAAATTAAGGACATGATTAATGATTACAGCTCTATAACTAGAAGTTTTAGTACATTCAAAAGACATTCTAGGTATAAACAACATTGACTACTGTATGAGTTTGGGGATTAATGCAAATGAAATCAGGATATACCCCTATAAGCCTAGGTTCTAGCATTTTATATTATCGCAAACAGATCGATTGGCACACTGAAACTAAAAGTTGCTCTCAAAGCACTCATGGATTCATTAGAATTTTACGGTAAATTTAGGTGGAGAGAAAGCACAACATTGTCTCTCCAAAGGTAACTTCAAAAAATGTCTAGGTTATCTGGGCTGCAAGGTTCTGATTTGAGGATGGAAATGAGATTAGGCTTATAGTGGTACCTATTTTTAGTGGGTAAGCCATCCTTTAGCTCTCTGAGAATTCAATAAATGCTATGAACTACCTCTCTAGAATCATCTACAAAAGTCTGCAAACAACTTTAAGAAGTTGACTGCCCGCCCTGGAGAAACAGATTTGACGAGACTGTTCTAACCATGGACAGAGCTAGGAACGGAATTTTATCATCTGAATTCCAGTATCACAGTGCTTTATTTAATTGTCTTAAAGCACTCCATTTGGTGATACAGTCTAAGAGAGAAAACATTTGTAAGAAATAATGGTGTCCTTTTATATTATCGCTTCTAAAATTAGAGATCATATAAAAGTTAATTGAAAAGTGCCCTGAACTCTCAAAGAGAAAGGCAGCACAGCACATCAATCCAAGTTCCATGAAAAAAGAGAGAACAACATTAAGAATGGATACAGTGAAACCAAATTTCAGGTTCTATAGGTTTAGCAATGATTATTTTCTCTGGTATTCATGGTAACCACGATCTATGCGATGCAACCACTCATATCATAATAAAAAACTTATCAATCATGTATCAATTCCTCAAATTTCTACAAAGAGCATCAGAGAGCATTTATCTTTAAAATTTTTATTTTATTTAAAAAACTTTTAAAAATTATTGAAGTATAGTTGATTTACAATGTTGTATTAATTTCTGCTATACAGCAAAGTGATTCAGTTATACGTGTGTGTGTGTGTGTGTGTGTGTATATACACACACACATACACATTCTTTTTTATATTCTTTTCCATTATGGTTTATCACCTGATATTGAATATAATTCCCTGTGCTATACAGTAGGACATTGTTGTTTACTCATTCTATATATAACAGTTTCATCTGCTAACCCCAAACTCCCAAGCCGTCCCTCTCCCCAGAGAACATTTATTTTAATGGTTTAAAAAACATATTGTTAAATATATGATTACTTACTGATCTAATTCCAGGTAAATTCAAGAGTGATCCAAGGACTGGCACTCTTCTAATAAATCCAACAACCACAGGAAAGAAGCCCCTGGGAGAGGCGAAGAAAGTTCTTAGAATGAACACATTCTCCATTACCAAAATGAACAGTTAGCCATGTAAAAAGAAAGGATCCTGTTAAAGTTTTGAATGTTTTAAGAGACTTCAAAATTCAGTTATTTCTTACCTCTCCCTGGATTTGATCCCTTCCTTAGTTGTGCTCATAACATTCTGCATAAACATCTATAATGGCATTACTATTACATCCTACTGGTACCTTTACAGTCTATTTCCCATATTAGAAATGAGAGATTCTCTAAAGCAGATTTGGCACTTAATAATGTTTGTTTCCTGTGGGCAATACGGTGCTTGGCAGATAGAAGACAAATGATACACCTTTCTTGAATAAATAATTAAACCAACTTACTTGAAAGTATTTTCTCACACTGCATACTATTATTTACTGGGTAAGTGGCATTTGTAAAATATTAACTGATCAAAACCTCCCATAATGTATTTGGTCCAAAATTTTCTAATATCTACATGCATTAAAGAAAGTGTCATCAAGTGACAGTAACTGTACAGCATCAGGTCTACATATTAAAATGCTGGATCTATCTATCTATCTATCTACCTATCTGTCTGTCTATCTATCTATCTATCTATCTATCTATCTATCTATCTATCTATCTATCACTGTCTGGTTGATGAAAATACCAAACATAAACAGAGTGCCGTAAAATGCCAACAAAATAAATTTTATTGCATTGAAAATACTTTATAAAATAATTTATACCCTGACATAAGCAATCACCTGCATCTGATAAACACATCTGGGTTTCCATAATAATTATATGACATTATGGTTTACTGAAAGAGAAACAATAAAATAAAATAGTTGCCTTACCTGAACAAGAGAAAGAATCCATAAATTTCAAAGATCATGCCTATCAAAGGCCAACCAATCAGGACTACAAATACACCACCCAGGAAAAATCCTGTAGCTTTCATTTTATGTTTTTGGAAGAAGAATCTGAATGTTCTTTCTAAACCAATTACAAAAGCCAAGCCAGCCACAAATAAAACCTAGAAGAGGAGGAAAACGTAACACAGAAAAAGCAGTTAAATGCACTGCATGTGTTTGAAGGGGTAAGGTCAAAGCTAAATACGATCAAAAAGACACATGGCTTTTAATGTGAGCAACTGGCCAGAGAAAACTACAATGCACACCAAGAGGCAGAACCACGTTAAAGCTGTAGTTGTATCCCACTCTGTTCAGTCCTCTTCTATCTTGATTAGATGAAGAAAAGAGAAACAAAGAAAGATTAGGTGTCACCCAGCAGCATCTGCTTCTGCAGTGGTTTCCCCGGCTTTAGCTAGATGGCAATGGCTTAGTCAAGCAGATGAGCGGCAAGGCAAGAGAGGGAAGGTGCCCGTAAATATGTCAACCGAAGGTACTCCTGGTTCTGAAAACTTGATCAGGGGTGATAGGAGTTCCTATGGATGGGAGAAAACCTGACATGGCCCAGTTGGTAGTAGAAGAAACCACGCAAAGCCAGCAAGAAGATCCTAGTTTTATTAATTCCGGAAATCTGGGAGCAGCAGAAATCAAATACTGCCATGCACTCTCAAATATACTTATAGTTTGTATGTTTTCAGACAATGGACAAGAGATGGTGATTGACTAAAAGCCTGCGTTTTCCTAGGTTTTATTCCCAAATACTTGCCTTTCTTCATAACCATTCTTCAGCGAAAAATATTTCACAAAAGTATTTATTAAGCCTCACGGTTAAGCTTCACATTCTGAGATACCAATGCTGTTTATATTATTGTTTATTAAAACATTAATTTTGAACAATTGTTACCCTTTATATTTTCCAATGTCCAATTAAAAGCCCAATGTTAACATACACTTCAAAAATATTTTATCGTTATTCAGTGACTTTATTGCCCTCTTAGAAGGGTTATTATTTATTTCTAGAACTCTTGCACAGCCTTCACACATGGACAACAGAGTACACATTCCAAATAAACAATATACACACCTTTCTTAGCAGGTCAATTATTAATATAGATATATTTTTTAAAGGTTTAAGTGGTTTTTAAAAATCTGTTCATTTTATGCTATTTAAGCAAATGTTAAATCTCAGATGTGTAAAGTCAAAACATTAACAAATTTACCAAGACATGGGGCTATCAAGTCATCTATTTTGAACTATTTGAGGCAGTCTTGATTTAATCTATTGTAAATCACATAGCAAACACTTAACAGAGCAGTTATGGAATTAGAAAACTTCATTAAGCATTTATCTTTTATTTAAACAGAAAGCTGACAGGTTCCACCCCCGATGAAATCAGAGGATGTAACAGGAGTCTTCACATGAGTAACAGTGAATTATTTCCCCCCGATTTCATAGCAGGCAATAATTCATTAGTAGTTAAAACTTCCTTATGAATTTAGTTAAAATATATATTGAAAAACTCACATTTCCAATAGCCAGTAGTGCTTTGTCAAAAAAGAGAATCATTCCAAAGAACAGGAAAAACACTCCAAATCCTGTTAATCCCATTCCAATTTCTGCAATATAAGTTATATGGTTAAGGGTACAGCAAAAGTAAAGTTACATTAAGATCCTCATAAACTAAGCAAGAAAAAATTTTCAGTTTTTCTTTTGACTGATATAAGGAAATAGGACCCCAACATTGCCGGGTGACATAACGACATTCGTTAAGATCCAGAACAAATTAAATTAACAACAGAAAATTACTCCCAAAATTTAAAATATGAATGGGAATTTCTAATCCTTATATGAGAGAGAGCATTTCTCACAAACATATTCATAATAGAGAAAGACAAATCAGGAATCTAAACCTTTGGTTTTATTATTTTTTCCCTCCCAAGAGCCCTTCTGGCATCAGACATAAGTATGTGGGTTCACTTTTGTCTCCTCTTCTCCTTTCATATTCCATGACTAGTATTTGTATGCACAATATCTGCAGTTCCTTCTTTCCCTTCTGAAAACGAATTCCTTCCTTAACCCACTGGAAATGCTATGGGAGGTCAGCACAGACTGCTTCTCACAATGACAACAGGAGAGATTTTGAGTCAAGAAGCCGTCTCCTCCAAAGTTAATTTTCAGACTTTTAACTTCTTCATGGCTTATTATGGATTTATCTTCTACAAGTCTCTCTCAACTATGCATCCATTCACATATTTAGTCTAAGAGTCCTAAAATAACCTCTTCAACATTTCAAAGAACATTGTTTTACCTAATATTAATATTCTGGGTTTTTACTTTTTCATTCAAAAACAAAGAATTGTTGATCAACTCCTAAATGCTAGCAACTGTTCTAGGTACTGAGTATAGAGTGACGGACAAAGTATAAGCTTTTACGTCTATGGTTACTCTTTATACAAAACTCGTATTTTATTGCCTTTACACTCCCTAGGCTTATCTTTATGTCTGAAGAGTCTTAACTTTCTAAGATTACACTTGTACTATTCTGCTAACGTTACAAAGCACAATCCACGAAATTAGTTCCTTGATCATTTCAGTTTTGATTTCAGGAAACAGTCACCAATCCTTATTTTACCTAGCAGCACTATCTGCATAAAATAATAAATCAGACCGAAACTGCCATATTTTGGGAAACACAATTTTAAATACACAATAGTGATTTCTGATCTGTTACTTAACTTTTTTGCCTCGGCTCCAGAGAGCTAAAATCTAAGTCACAGCTACTTAAAAATTTAAGCCATGTAAAACGTTATGATGAGTTGAAAATTTACATCTTATGCCTTTTTCGACATCCTTCACCTCAATTTACAGTTAACTCTTGCCTCCCATTCCAGCTGCCTTGTTCTCCGAAAGTTAGTCTAAAAGAATTCGGGTACCTGTCCATAAATACACTGGTAAGTGTATTCCACGGACACAAATTCTCATGAAAATTGGAGGCTCATACCTTCATGCTTAAATGCTTTAGGAGAATTTAACCAAATAACTGTTCAGGTGTCAGACATAATTTCCTACAGGAAAATATGGACAAAACAGCAAGGACAATTCCATTAAATAACTATTTAGTAGTTAGGATTTAGTCACTGGCAGCTGAGTTATTTAAATACAACTCATTTCTATCTTTTCACAAACTGTCCTAATGATTATGTACACATTTTGAGATGTTTGTTCATCAGTAAGGAAACTATATGGCAATATGCCTACTATGTATTGAGAATTTACCATGAATTGCCTATTACGAGGTGCTTTACGTATCTTACAGAACTTAATCCTCCCCATACTACTGCAAGGTAGGCATCATTACATTATTCTAGAGATTTTTTTTTGCCAGGTTAAATATGTTTGATTAAATGAAATTCAAGGGCACTGGAGTAGGCTGGACTTCTGGGAGAAGCATCTTTAGGTTTAATATCATTAGTTTTTTACTAATATAACTAAGGAGATGTCAGTATGAAATTGACTGCAGTGAAAAAGGACAATGTCTGTACATGGTTTTACATTTAATGAGATGTTTATACAAATATGTCATAATTCCTTTAGCAAAACTGGGGTGTTAAAAAGTAGCACCAGCCCCATGTTTCATGTGGGCAACTGAAGACTCAGATTAATAATTCACCCTTGATCACAGAATCAGCAAATGTGCGTGTGGAGGGGGACAGGTGCAGGGAGGGACGGGGGTGTGGTGTGGAGTCCGTCTAGAATTCAAATCCAGTCTTCAGGCTCCACATCTTACAACTATAACAGGGGAAACCAAAACATTCCCACTACTTTATCCAGTGTCGTACAGAAAGAGAGGGTTGCCTGTAACATTTCTGCCAAAACGGACACTAGCATGTCATTGCCCAATGGTCCCTGATCTGAATGGGTGAAAAGTCTCAAACTGACCTCGCTGTGTTATTTTCTCCCCTCCAGAATTCCATTCTTGCCTATGCCTATGTATTCACAAGCCCTCTGGTTATTAAAGCCCTACTTGGAGCTGCTCTCTCACCACCAGAATCATACACAGTAAAATAAACATCTTCCTCTGTGCACTATCAAACCTTCCTTCCCGCTTGTGCGCGCACGCACACACACACACGTGCACACATGCGTGTTTTTAAAGCATAATCTGATAAAAGCAGTCTAATAAAACAAACGTATCTAAAATCAAAAGCTTATTGTAGAAATTTGATAAGGAGAGCTGTTCTTAAACCAACGACAATCACTGTTAGCATTTTGATATCTTATTTAAGACATTTTAAGGCAGCATTGTCTTTCTTACTATGCCCATTCCTTTCAAAAAGTAAAAATATCACAATAAAGAACTCAATCGAACACCATGGTAGAATTTCAGGCAATGTGACATAATGAAGTAAAGATTTAGAGGCAGCATAGGAACTGCCCCTCTCCAGCCCCCTCAATAAATCTTGTGGGGTTTTTTGGGGGTGGGGTGAGGTACGGGGTGCTAACATAGAATTCCTTAAAACAATTATGAATTGCTATTTACTATGATCAGTACTTGGTCTGGTACTTCTCTTCCAGAATCAGGATCCCAGAATAATTTTGGCAAGTCACTTGAATGATGGCTGATTCCTACAGTTAAACACATACACAAACACCATTTGAAATCCAAAGAGCTTTTGGTTCACTAATCATTTTGTGTTCTGATCCACTGTCTTATCTGAAACACTTGGCAAATGCGCAGCAACGAGTATAATTTCATCCTCCTCATCAGTTCAATGAAGTGAGGAGAATGCTGCTGCTTCTGCCCACATTCTAACCCAACTCCCTTGTTTTGGTTTTTGGAAGGATGTAAATCAGGCACTTGTCCCTATAGGACTTCAGTAGAAAAGAATCTCTACACACAGGATAAGCAGTTCATATATTTACCTGTGTAATAATCACAGACTAAGATAGGAAAGTTAGATAGGAAAACTATGTAGAGATTAAGTACTTCCTCTGAGTAATTAGTAGTATTAGAAATAAATCCTAGCAATTTATGTATACAATTCTGCTAAATTCTGGGTTTCAACTGAGAGCAACAGAGCACTGCATCATAAAGAAAATAGGCTCTGAATATTCTACACAGTCTCTCAAAAAACAATCAATGCACAATTCTAAAGGATAAATATCTACTGTTGAAACTCTTTTTGCTATGGAACAATTTCATGATTCTAAGATAGATTTCAAATAAGCTTTATAGCAAGTCTTCTTAGGTGCTAGTAGGGTACCGTGAAAAGAACAAAGGTTTTTGAGCCAGCAGACTTGGGATCAAGTCTTGTTTCTGTCACTTTCCTCATGATTATACACTGAATTTCTTTCGAGCCTCCTTTAATTTATAAGAGACATACTCCTCTTTGCTCTACAGGGCTCTTATAAGAATTAAGGATAACGATTTATATAAAAGCCCACGGTAAACTGAAATAAGATGCTTTTATACAATTATATACAATGGCTACTCTTATTATAACAGTAAACCAAAACATCCCACCAAAAACAAACAAACAAAAACCCCAAACAAAAAAGGACTATACTTATATTTTCTCTGATCAGAACACGCAGACCAAAATGGGCATCCAAGGTACAGACCCAGTCCAATTTGAGGAAGGGAGGGAGCCTGACTGGGGTGGCAGTGTGTGCAGGAGTTATTAGCAGCTCGGTGAAGTTCAAGTTAGCCATGACTTGAATCCAAACCTTACGACTCCACTTTAAAACAGGGCATTTTTTTTTTTTTTTTTTTTTTTTTATGCGTTACGCGGGCCTCTCACTGCTGTGGCCTCTCCCGTTGCGGAGGACAGGCTCCGGACGCGCAGGCTCAGCGGCCATGGCTCACGGGCCCAGCCGCTCCGCGGCATGTGGGATCTTCCCAGACCGGGGCACGAACCCGTGTCCCCTGCATCGGCAGGCGGACTCTCAACCACTGCGCCACCAGGGAAGCCCAAAACAGGGCATTTTTAAAGGAAGTTCTATTTTTATTTCAACAGACTGTTTAGTTCTTAAAATCTTTAAAATTCAAGTAAGTTATTTAAAATAAGAAAAAAAAAAGGCGTGGCAGATAAAACAAAGTGAGATAAAAAGTCTATCACGACCATCAAAAGATAGGAAGCACTGGAAGAAATGTAAATACAAAATTATTAAGATTGACAAAAAGGGATAGAAAAGTGGAAATTTTATATTGATAGAAAAAGAAAACAGACAGCAATGTTAATCTTAGAGATAAGATAGGCCTGGAGAACTGTGGCAGGCAGAAAGATGCTAAAATAATAAAACATGTCACCAAAGCACAATATACAATATTAACGAAAGAAATCGTTTAACTGAACACAGAGTTTACTATTGGGGAGACAGTCGCCGGTAGAAAAGTGAAGTTGTTTCAAGGGACTTTTAAAAGGGTGCTTCCAGTAGTGGCAAAAGGCAAATACTCAAAATATTTAAGCGTAAGCACATTTTCAAAAACAGCCTATCATAGATGACATTTAAAACTCAGCCTCCCAAACAACCAGCAGTAACTTGTAGAGGACCCCAAGCATGTCACGTGCAGAAATGTCCCCAAGAGTGGGCTGCGGGCACAGCGCATCAAACTTTCTCTCGTGGCCACCCGCGGGAACAAAGCGCCCATCTCCCTGGGAGGGAGAGCTGCGCTACCCCGGTGCGAGACAGACGCTCGGCGAAAGCTTCCCCTCCCCAGCTAGGGCGTCTCCCCAGACCCCACCGACTCTCCCCCCAGGCCAGGTCCACCACCGCGAGTCTAGCCCTCGGTTCCTCCAGGCAGCCCTCCAGACGCCCACAGCCCTAGCTCTGTCTCGCAGGCCGCCGCCCCCATTCCGGAGCTTCATTCATTGACCCGGGAGGGCGGAGGGGCGGGCGGGCGAGACCCAGCCCAAGGAAGGGGTGTCCGGGGCTCGAGGCGGGGCCTCGGAGCAGGTACTTACTCTGTGTGTCCGTTAAGGAGATCATGGCTGCAAGGGTAAAGGCGGCGTCGATAGCACCTCGGAGCGGCCAGGGTGTGAGGCAAAGTCGAGGGAACGCAGCCGGGAAACAGCCCAGGCGAAAGCCGCCACGTCTTCCGGAAACACGCAGCCTCCCACACCCCAATTCAAAGCCGTTCCCCATTGGCTAAGCCTGCTCCCAACATCAACCAATCACCTGTGGCTTTGTTCAGTGACGCAAATAGTGGCCCCACCCCTTGACCAATAAGAGAAGGGTATTACTTGCAATTGGTTGAAAGGACCGACCCGGAAGGGTGGATGCTTCTGGCTGGAAAGAAAGGAAAGCCTGGTGGCGGGAAGTTTTCGTTGGAGCGCGTCTGAAAGCGGTGAGTAGCGGACCTGAGGCAGGGGCGTTTTGGGGTCAGAGACCGAGGAGGGGAGGATGTCCCTTAACCCCCTGGGGAGACGTACTGGGGTAACTCCCGTTACTTTTCCTGGCTGATGGGGAGGCCGGCTCATTTCCTTCCACGAATACATTGGCGGGGGAGAAACAGGGGCCCTCGCCGTTCTAATGGAACTCTCTTTAATTGCTCACCTCTAATGGAACTCGGTCCTTTAGGGGCACTTTCCACTGCCGACCGGTCTTTTTTTATCACCAGCCTTTTCCGTGCAGGAGGCTTGGGTACCACAGCCTGTTTATTTGCAACCACTATTTATTGGGAAACGCCACTGGGAACGCCTAAGCGTAAGGGAGGGTATTATTAAATTGCTCTTGCGTCTAAACGCAGGGGTCGAGGAGTTGGAGGATGTGTGTGTGTAATTTAGCCTCTGGTACTTGGTGTCAAGCATGCATGACTGCCTGAGACCCTGTAAAATATTTCCTGAGGATGCTTGCAAAAGTTCAGATATAGCAAGTAAAACCACTGAATCATGGAAGTAGTAATTAGTAGAAGTTCATGTGTACACACCAAAAAGACAGTTTGCCAACCGGGAGCACGCAAATCGAAACATGGAATTAGGCTCAGGGCTATATTGTTATAAAGCAGCTTGTTTAGTAAGGACTGTTTATTCTTCACACTGATTGGTTATAATATTAACATTTTCTTAAAGAATAGGGAATTGATTAGTGGTTACCTCATAGCAACCTTGGGAAACAAGTTGGAGTTTTGCTTCTGATTTCCAGAGGCAGAAACAAAAAAATGCCCCAGGTCAAGTTAGTCTTTCAAAATAAGCTAAATTAAGCTTTGTTTGTATGTCTGTGCTGGTTTTGTCTGCCCAGGAAATTTTCAAGACTGGTCTCCGTTTGTTTTGGATTTTAACAGTGCCTAGGTGTACTTTTGACACACATGCTATAGATAGCTCATTAATTTTTGAACGTATTTTATGTTCAGATAGCTTTTGCTATTAAATCACATCCTTTGGGGAAGGAGTTTATGAGCAGTTTTTTAACAGTATAATCAAAGGAGTCGTTTAAAATAGTGGGGCAAAATGGTTGTAGATTACATCGTTTCATAAGTATAGAAAAACCCTCTGCTTTCAATCTCAGCAAACCTGAGCCTGCCCTATATGCAAGGCACTGTGCTAGGCTATGTGGATACAGATGTGAAGGGACTCAATCCCTACCCCCCTGGAGAACCTTACAGTCTAGAGAAGGAGAATTATATTTCCACAAAATGGTGAAGACATATTCATATCGATAAAGAATTAGAAGTCCTTGGTTTACTCCCCTCCTTCAGTATCTTTTAGTGGTGTGGCCCTTCCAAACTTCTTAGCAAGGTAAAGAAGACCCTACTTATTTTTCCAGTCTAGTGGTGACTACAGAATTCTACATGAGGAAGGGCATAAGGTCAGCAGTTTGAGTAAGGGTAGGGTGATGCTGAAGCTTTGGAGAACATTCTAAGTTAGTTTTGGAAAATACTGGTTTTCCATATCAGAGTTGGGGGAGGTGTTCCTGGAGATTATGGACAATCTAAATAAAGTTCCTACCCTCCAACCTGACCTCCTTCCACTTGCTCTTGTGTACTCTTAAGTTTTAGTCATTCAGAAAAATTTTGAGTTCCTTAATACAAACCAGGCTTTTTCCCCACTTCTGACCTTTTCATGTTCTCTCCCTCTGAAATCTCACCCCTCTGTAGAATACCAATTCCTCTTTTAAGATTGAGTCTAAATTGTAACCCTTTAAAGCAAATATTCAGTAAAATGTTAAATTATTAATTTGAATATTATGTTGATGGATTTTGCTTCATCTGGGATATTTGAATCTATGCAACTTGTTATTTGTAAAATAGCTTCCACCATCCCAATTTTAGAGACAGGGAAAGGGGCTGAGACGAACAAGTTGTTTAGGTTTGCTAAGATCACACAGTAATTTAGTGGTAAAGCTGTTTAACCTCAAAGCTTTGCTCTTTTTTTGTGACATCGCTTTGTGTCTGGTGGATAGTTGTTCAGTGTTCTTGACGTCATACTTGTTATTATATGTTTATGTGACTTCGGACACTTCTCTGGAATCTAGAGAATTTTCCATAAAAATGTAGAGTGGGAAGAAGCATGTCGTCCTTATTGAAAGGCCACTGCAGTATATAGTTTACTTTCTAACATTTTTTGTGCTTAGTAATGACATTATCATTGAGCATTAGCAAGAGTACTGTTTTTAAAAAGTTGTTGCTCTGATTTTTCTTTCACTTTTAGAAAGAAATTTGGCTCTCCAGTTCAACTTTAGAATGGCATCCATTTCAGGTTAGTGGAGATGATTACATTTTGTAGTTCATTCTCTTCCCTTTCTAATTGCATGTTTTTCTCTGTACCTTCCCCTCAATTTTGCTGTGAACCTTAAACTGCTCTAAAAAAGTCTTAATAGAAGTTAATAAAAAATAAATTTTAAAAATAATTGTTTTAAAAATTTTGATTATAGAAGTGATGTTTTTTCAGATTTTTTTTCATTGTGGGAAAATGTACTTAATGAAATTTACCATTTTGACTGCTTGCAAGCATACAGCTCAGTGGCATTACGTGCATTTGCGCTGTTGTGCAGTCATCACCATTATCCACCTCCAGAACTTTTTCATCACTCCAAACTGAAACTCGGTACCCGTTAAACCCAGTCCTCCCTTCCCTGCAGCCCCTGGTAACACTATTCTGCTTTCTGTCTCTGTGAATTTGACCATTCTAGGTACCTCATTTAAGTGGAATCATACAATATTTGTCCTTTTGTGTCTGGCTTATTTCACTTAAGCATGTCTTTGAGGTTCATCTGTTTTGTAACATGTATCTTTTTAAGGCTGAATCATAGTCCATTGTATGTATATACCACCTTCTCTTTATCCATTTGTCTGTCAGTGGACATTGGGTTATTTCACTTTTTGGCTTTTGTGAATAATGCTGCTACAAACGTTGTGTACAAGTATCCATTTGAGCCCCTGCTTCCAGTTTTGGGGGGTATATACCTACAAGTGGAATTGCTGGTTAACATGGTGTTTCTATGTTTAATTATTTTAGGAATTACTGTACTGTTTTCCATCGTGACTATACCATTTTATGTTCCCAAAAAGCAATACATAAGAGTTCCAAGGAATGATATGTTTCTTGATAGCATTTGGGAACTTATCAAGTAGACAATATAAATCATTTATAATCTCACTAGTCAGGTTAATACTGTAACATTTAGATGTATTGTTTTTCAACAAAATTTTTAACGTTTTGTACATAATGTTTGGTAATGTGATTTTTAAAAACATAATGTAGATATAGAGTATAGACATATTGTTAAGTAAATTCTATGTTGTAAATATTCTATTTTTAATACTGTTCTGTATTTTATTGTTTTGAAGTGACATTAAACAATTAACACTTTTGGTGTTGGTGTTGAACTTGCAGTCTGTCTCCATTTTTAAAATGTAAAAAAGGTTGCATTGAACATCTTTGAATCAAAAGCTTTGTGTGCATCTCTGATTATTTCCTTAAGATAAGTTCCTGTAAGTGGAGCTACTTGAAACGTTTTTAAAGTATAAAAGAAAAACTTCCATTTGACCTTTTCCAGGCAGCTACTCTTGGTATTTTGGTATATTTCCATCCATTGCTTGTTTTTATAAACTTGGCTAGCTTCTGTTGTGCTTATTAGTGAGGTCTTGCTGACTATTCAGTAAAGAAGTGGATGGCAGGAGTGAGGAACTTATTCTATGGTATTTTCCTGTCCTTTGTAGGATATAGTGAATATGGCCTTTGCTACATACTAGCACTAACAGTGGGGTAACAAGATTAGGTTCTTTTCAAACTTTAAAGAAATGGTTTTCCTAAGTATGGCATCCTCCCATCCACCCCTAAAAACTACAATTTATTTAAATATAAATATGAAAAAAATAGTGACATAGATTTTGGCTTTGTCTCATGACTCATTCTCACAGCTTAAGGGTTAATAATAAATGGTAACAATTTAAGTTATATTAAATGCTAATCCAAATGTTCTTTGCTAAGAGACAGAGGTGAGGGTTTCAGAGATGTTATGGAACCTTGCCTCAGTTGGGTATAGTTATTTTTGGAATGCATAAATGAGTTATTCTACTTAACAAGACTTTAAGCTTTCTCAGTAGGCTATGATTTTAAAGTAACTGAGTAATGACATAGATAAATTTTATTTAAGAGGAGATGCTTATTTTGAATCATTGGCTTTACAATATTGTGCCCCTTTCAAATAACCCACCTCTTCTATTGTTCTACCCACTTGTGGAACTGTGTTTGAAATGCCTCTGAAGTTGCCTTCAGGCAGTTTATTGATTTGGATTTGATGGCTTCCCTTGTGGCAAATCACTTTCCTTTCGTTGTTCATTTCAGTATGGGATATTGCTAGAAAATGTGCTGTTTCTGAAGACAGATACCTCCCTTGCGTCAGCTGTAAGCCTAGGAACTCTGGAGTGTGATCCCTGCTCAATACTATGTGCTCTTGAGATATAGTAATAAGCCCTCTTTGTTACGGTTTATTGAAATCTTTCACTTTTCAATCTCATCTCCAATAATACAAGTCATGTATTGTCCGTGCTGGCAATAGAGGTGACATAATTTTGAACAAAAGCATTAAAAGACCCTGATTTATTACAACTAGCTCTATTTTCTCATATTCTTAGTCAATCAGGACTTTATCTAAGGTACGATGATACTGACTTTGTAGCATAGTTTGACATTAACATCTCTGTTATGTAGGATTTGATCAGGAAGCAGAGCCACTATGAGAGATACAAGGGACTAACTGTAGGGATTCTACTTGGTGTGAATATGGGAAGTGGTTAAGCTCTTTCTTTCGGTCTGTTGCCTGCGTGTCTGGAGCTGGGCCCAAAGCTGGAGGAGCCAGCAGTTAGGAAGAGAAAATGCATATGCAGTGGGGAATGCCCAAACAAACTGCTCCCCACAAAGATGAATCTTACTGGAACCTAGATCAGTCTCTTATTGCCTCAAAGCCTCCAGTGTAGGTGATGCAGGACCTGTCAGAATGCTCACGTCCTTCCCCGTGGAGTTGCATATGACCTGGCTGAGTGTTCAGAGAAGCCAAGGGAGGAGAACCAACAGGATCTAGAGGAGCTGCAGGCCCTGCTGTCTCCCTAAGGATATCTAGCAGCAGCTGGAATCATGGACCCAGCTGCTGCCCCATGCCAGTGAGGTCACCAGCCTGACCTTGCACTGACCTTCTTAAATATGGCGACGGCTTCCCTTCCACCTTCTAAGTCTCTGGCTCCCCCACATGATACAGCTGTCCCTGGTCCAACCAAATATACGCTGATCCTCTCCTGCGAAGAGGACGGGAGTTCTTTTTCTTCATCTTTGCGTGACGCTCGTTCCTCTTTTTGCTGAATCACATCCTTCGTGATAATCTTCTAACTTAAATCCTGAGATACGAGGTTAGCGACTATTAACACTTTTTATTTTAGAATTTAGGGGAACGCGAGCAGGAACATCAATCAACCCATCCACCCATCATCCATCAACCGACCAACCAACCAACCAGCAACAAGAAAAACCCAAATTTGGCTTATATAGGAATATCAAAATAAGGGAGAAGTGCTTATAGCTATTGCAGTTCTTGGGTCTCACCTGATCATGTGGTCATAGCTATTGTTTTATAACTGCCTTTTCAACTTCTCATTCCATATCCTTTTGTTCTCAGCAAGCACCTCACCTGGTCATGGGGCCTTGCCTGGTGGGATATGCCTTAGCAGTTTGATTGTAATAAGTTTTTGTAGTTTTCCATTAACTCTAATCAGAGAACATGGGAATACCAAAAGACAGCCTAGAGGATCCCCTCCATTCCAGACACACTTGTCCTTACCTCTGCAGTGTCCTAGCAATCCAGTTCCCTTGAATGGTCAGGATCACTCACCCCAGCCAGTCCAGTAACCCCCTTCTTTGCCTGTTGATTTCCTGTCATGAGGAACGCAAACTGGCCAAGTGGTAGTCAACTCCAGTTAAATGGAACCGTTGCTTTTTCTCCTGGTAGAAGAGTTCTTCCTCGCTAACTAAGACCTCTAGACCAGCAGAGTCCAAAGTTTCAGGGATGGGAAGCAAACATTTCACTAGTGGCAGTGGGAAGAGCACTGTTCACTGTTCTGATAGGTAAGCACACTTACCTGCTTCCACTTGGTCTTTGCTACCATAATAGTCCTTACTCTTGGGTCAGGAGACCTACGTGTGAACTCAGCCAGTTGCTGAATATACCTGTTCTAATTATGCCTGCTGGAACTGGGGAAATAACCACAGAGGAGGTTGGAGGACCTCCTAACCCACTGTATGATGCACCCAAGCAAAACTGCATTGATCATTGGCTTTGCTTGTCCAGTCCCTACTCTGACTGGTGGATCACCGTGGCATTTTAGTTCTCCAGGAATTATCAATTTAGAGTTGATGTCTGGTAATTTCTGAGAAGTTATTTTCCTTTTCCCAGTACACTATTAACCTTGATAAGTTTCTCTGGAGAAGGATAGTGGAAAGATTTACCACATAAATTTTTAGCTGTGTAGGAGAGTCCTTTTTCAAAGGTCCCCAACTTCCACTTTATACAAGGGACTCTAGGTCTATAAACTGGCCATTTCTGGGAACTGGTTGAAGGACTATGTCTCCATTGCGGTGATTCAAATCAGGCTTGTGTTTACCAGAATCAGGCCTTTGTATTCTGCCTGTACAGATCAAGTCGTCTATTTCCATTTCAGACATCATGATCAGCTAGCTACTGCCGAAGATCTCTGTGGGTCAGACTGTTCTACTCTATTGCCAGGTATGGCAGCCACATCTACGTTTCCTCTGGTCGTGAACTGAATTCCCAGCATTTAGCCCCCATGTCTTAGAATCCATCATTCTCGTTGATTCAGGTAGTCTAGTTCAAAGGCAGTACTTCCCATGGTCATTCCTGGCTTACAGAGAACAGCCACTCCAGCCCTCCCAACTTTCT
Source organism: Phocoena phocoena (assembly GCF_963924675.1). Classification (NCBI taxonomy): domain Eukaryota; kingdom Metazoa; phylum Chordata; class Mammalia; order Artiodactyla; family Phocoenidae; genus Phocoena; species Phocoena phocoena. The sequence continues at coordinate 85,514,864 of NC_089229.1, forward strand.
GATATTCATCTTTGGGACTAGCTAAGTAAATTATTAGAGCCACTCCTGGCCACTATATTTAGCACACTAAATCTAGAATTAATTTCTTTCTTTTTTTAAAATTTTGTTGTTGGACTATGTCCTGTCTTTTTTTAAAATAAATTTATTTATTTATTTTTGGCTGTGTTGGGTCTTCGTTGCTGCCTGGGCTTTCTCTAGTTGCGGCGAGCGGGGTCTACTCTTCATTGTGGTGCACGGGCTTCTCATTGCTGTGGCTTCTAGCTCTAGGCGTGCAGGCTTCAGTAATTGTGGCACACGGGCTCAGTAGTTGTGGCTCACGGGCTCAGTAGTTGTGGCTCGCGGGCTCTAGAGCGCAGGCTCAGTAGTTGTGTAGCACGGGCTTAGTTGCTCTGTGGCCTGTGGGATCTTCCCAGACCAGGTCTCGAACCTGTGTCCCCTGCATTGGCAGGCGGATTCTTAACCACTGCACCAACAGGGAAGTCCCTAACTCCAGAATTTCTTATTGAGTCCACACCAGTAAATTTGGCTTCATTCAATATTGTATGCTGTCCACCTTGATTTAGTAGCCTTAGGACCTGTTCCCACGTATACTCTCTAGTTTCTGGTGATGGATATTGGCAAATGCAACTCTTCTGGTGTGTGTCATGTTTTCTCACAGTTCACATTTTTATACCACATCTTCTGGGGCCTCGTGGGTCTTGTAGCACTGGAAGGTGGTGGGGGCAGATCCTTCGAGTGATTAGCGTGCTCTTGCAGGGCATCTACCTCAGGAAAGACTGTAACAGGCAGGAGGAGGCTGTTTCAGAAAGGGGACGGGGGACAAAAATGACTTGGCAGAATTAGTGGCTCAAGGTCCCCTGCTTCGTTGAAATCTGCCCATATGTTGCCATCCTGATTTCAGGGTCTCACTCCTTCCAAATCAATGTCCTGACTTTAACAGAAGAGTCCCTGCGAGGTTGGGAATTCAGTTTGTATCATAATTCAGCCACCTGCAGAATTTAAACTTGTTAGTATTCAGTAATCTCTGGAGATAAGGGTTTTGTTTAGGACAGTCATAGAAACTTTGAGGTCCCTTTATGGACACCCTGCATTTCTCTCATCAAGTGCTCCAGCATACTCGGAAGCAACCAACCAACCCCATTATTCTTACAAAAATGTTCTGTGACAGCAAACACTTGGTCACCCAGAGCATTGCCTTCTCTAGGTACTTAATTACTGGTATCTATAGATGATAACTTAACTTTGTCTTCTGCATGCTGTGGAATACCATTATCGCTTCTACCACTGCAGAGAGGGGTCATTAATGCCCTTAAATCTAATCAGATCAGAGACTCAATTCCAGGCGGCCCAGAAGCGATTCAGAGAACCCATTAAGGTTCTGTTCCTCTGGGACAACATTTGGCATTGGTCAGGGTTCCATCAGAGAAGCTGAATCATTATGAGTGATATAAGGGATTTATGCCAGGGATTAGTCTCTACATGATCATGGGACCTGGTGAAGAAGTCCGTTGCTGGTCTGGAAGTCACAAGAGCCAGCAGCAGGGTCAGGAGGATGGATGTGGCATGTGGGAGGATAAGGAAGAGCTGAAATGCACTAGGACCAAGTGGAACCTGTGTGTCATTGGGACTCATGTGGTGTATCACTGTCCCCAAGGCTCTGACCTCCAGGACGCTGGTGCCCTGTGGAAGAGCTGGTGCACTTGCTGCAGAAAGTTGCATGTGAACCCAGCCAAAGATTCAAAGAAGCTGAAGAAGCTGTGGGTAAACCTGCCCCTGCTTCTGCCCCCTGTCAGCAAGGTGAGCCAGTGGATCAGCGACAACAGGAGTGAGCTGCAGCAACACCTGACCTTATGCCAGCCTCCTGACCGTAAACCTGGCTGCTGATTCATTTCTACAGACTTCCCTGGTGGCCAGCCCTAACCACGAATCATGCAGGCAGTTGGTACAATACAAAGCCACCGGAGCATCCTATTTTAAATCATAACTGTAAGATTTCATCTCATGAAAAGCCATTAAGACTGGACACTGATTGGGAATTCCCTGGTGGTCCGGTGGTTAGGACTCTGTGCTTTCACTGCCGAGGGCCAGGGTTCAATCCCTAGTCAGGGAACTAAGATCCCACGAGCCATGCAGCATGGCCAAGAAAAAAACAAACAAAAAAAAACAAAACAAAAACTGGACACTGATTAATGTGGGCAGATGTTTTAGAAAACACCAATCTATAAAATTTTTCTAGCTTCCACTGATGTGATGTCAAAAGAAATCTCACTTTGACTTTAATATTTGGACTGATTAGAGTCATATGTTAAGGCTTCTTTAAAAGTTAGCATGCTGGCCTTGTAATGCCAATTCCAGTAGCACGCTTGATTTCTCTCTTTACTGTTACATCATTGTATTTATAATCACCGACTCCTTACAATGTCACAGTATGAACCCAAATATGAATGTTTTTGTAAAATGATAGCTAAGTAGTTAGGGTATGACTTTTAAATAATTTCCTCTTGCTTCAAAGTCTGGTCACTTTACTGAAATGATTTAGGAGATGGTTGGACCACTGCCCTACAACATAATAAAAATATTATTATTGATTAAATGCTTAACTGTGTGCCAGGTACCGTGTTAAGAACTTTCAATATGCTATCTCATTTAATTTGTTATAGCAGTTCTATGAAAGCTAGGCATTAATATTATCCCCATTTTACAGATAGGGAAATTGAGGCTCAGTTAAGTATAAGGTACTTAGCCTGAGGTCACTCAGCCAGTAAGAGGAAGACCTAAGATTTAACTCGGGTCTGTGTGGCTCCGAAACACATGCTCTTAACCACTCTGCTATACTACGATAAGTATATAATTTTGATGGTGAGGAATACCCAAAAATCAATAATAAGGAAACCTAAAGTTGTGATTAACTCTGTCTGGTCATTATATCTTTTTTCCTCCCTCGTAGCTCTAAGTGAGGAACTGGATTCTATAACCAGTGAGCTACATGCAGTAGACATTCAAATTCAAGAACTTCTGGAAAGGCAACAGGAGCTTATTCAGAAAAAAAATGTCCTAACAAAGAGACTAAAGCAGTGTTTAGAGAATTCTGATGCTGGCGAGAGCAGCGAATGTGATTCGTCACCGGCCTCTTGGAATAAAGAAGGTTTGCTCTTTTTTCGTTGTTTTTCTTTTTATCTTTGCCAGTTTTGTTTCTTCTCAGTTCTATGAACTGGAATTAAATCATTGTGCCTGGATCAGTGCTTTCTAGTAGCTTAAGAGTTGAAACTAGCCATTCCTTAAGTGGCAGGGGAACTTGGAAGCAGACCATTCTTTACCCATGTTCTTTTTAAATGAAGCCTTTATTATTCAGAATGTATTATTTTGTCCAAATATGGTTTCAGCAACATTAATCAGTGCTTGGAAAAATAAGATATTTATTTAACTCAGTTTTCTAGGTTTTAACTAGAAAAAATTAAACAATTGAGAAAAAAATTCAAACTCGTTAAAGGGCAGTGCATTGTCCTGCCCTATTGAACAAACCTTTCTTGATTCAGGATCTTGCCAAGCATCTTGTTTATCATTAATTGTGGAATACTATAACTCTTGAAAGGATTGAATTGCTTTTGTGGGCCTTTTTTTCCAGTGTTCATTTTTAAACAAGATATTTACACCAAAAATTTCAGGTAATCGTTAACTTTGTTCATGATAGTTGAGTTTTCTATGATGCTATGAATTTCCTGATGGACATGCAGACTGTTTTTCAAATACCTGACCAAGCACCTTTCTCCTCTGTAAGTTATTTATCACCGGCAAATGTTGTCATTTTTTTCTGATGTACTTTTTCTTATGATATATCATTAAATATGATTTTGCTTAGCATCGTGAATTAAACATCTCAAAATTATTATTATAAAAGTTAAATTGTCCATAGTATTAAAAGTCTTATATATTGATCTGATTCTTCTCTATTATAAAAACGGCCATTCACATTTGTGTCTCATTCATAATCCTGAATTGTTCTAATCTGTCTGGTTTGTTTTTCTAGATTTTCCATGGTCTGGTAAAGTTAAAGATGTTCTGCAAAATGTCTTTAAACTGCAGAAGTTCAGGTCACTTCAGCTGGAAACGATTAATGTAACAATGTCTGGAAAGGAGGTATTTCTCGTTATGCCTACAGGTGGGGGAAAGAGCTTATGCTACCAGTTACCAGCGTTATGTTCAGATGGTGGGTATTAATCAACATTAATTTAACATGAAGAAACTTCGTTTCTCTGAATATATCTTTAAGTCTTTAAAAAAAATGTCTAGCCCTATATTTGCCAAAGTCAAGTGCATTTTTGTTTGATTTATCTCTCCACTAATAGACATTTAAAGGATTCACCTAGAGAGGGAATGTTAAAGACTGAGAGTAGGGCTTCCCTGGTGGCGCAGTGGTTGAGAGTCCGCCTGCCGATGCAGGGGACACGGGTTTGTGCCGCAGTCCAGGAAGATCCCTACATGCTGCGGAGCGGCTGGGCCCATGAGCCATGGCCGCTGAGCCTGCGCGTCCGGAGCCTGTGCTCCACAACGGGAAGAGGCCACAGCAGTGAGAGGCCCACGTACTGCAAAAAAAAAAAAAAAAAAAAAGACTGAGAGTAATTCATTCTTTTATCTGGTTCCTGAAGCATCATTAAAGAACATGTTGTAGGAGAAAAAGCCCTAGAAAAGGAGTCAGTAGGCCTGGAGTCGAGCCCCAGGTCTTTGTGGAGTGTCTGCTGTGGTGTTAGGCCCTGGAGATACTGGAGTCAGCAGATGTATATGGTCCTCGTTTTCACAGAGCTCAGTGGCCAGCAGTGCTTCCTCAAACTTTAACGTGCATAAAAATCAGCTGGTAATCTGATCAACATGCAGATTCTAGTTTAGTGTGAGACCCAAGAGCTTGCATTTCTGACAGGCTCTCAGATGACACTGATGCTGCTGTTTGGGGACTACCAGGGGTATAGAGCAGGGTCAGCAGACTTTTCCTCGAAGAGCCAGTCAGTAAATGGGAGAGGCTCTGCGGTCCGTGAGGTCTCTGCCGACTGCTCAGCTGCCAGTGTAGCAGGAAAGCAGCCACAGACGATAGGTAAAGGGATGGCTGTGGCTGTGTTCCAGGAAAACCTTATTTACAAAAACAAGCAACCGGCCCTTAGTTTGTTGACCCCTGATCTAGAGAATACAGCTTAATTGCAAGCAGTTGCATTAAGGGTTTTGTGATAAAGGTTTTAATAGGGAATTAAGTCAGTGCAAAGATCTGGTCTAGGGGCTGTTAGGGAAGCCTGAGGAAGTGGCTTTTTTTTTTTTTAATTGTTTTTTAATTGAAGTATAGTTGATTTACAGTGTTGTGATTCAGGTGTACAGCAAAGTGATTCAATTATACATATATATGTATATATATATTTTCAGATTCCTTTCCCTTATAGGTTACTACAAAATATTCAGTAGAGTTTCCTGTGCTCTACAGCAGGTCCCTGTTGCTTATCTGTTTTATATATAGTAGTGTGTATATGTTAATCCCAAACTCCTAATTTATCCCTCCCTTACCCTTTCCCCTTTGGTAACTATAAGTTTGTTTTCTGTGTCTGTGGGTCTGTTTCTCTTTTGTAAATAAGTTCATTTGTATCTTTTTTTTTTTTTTTTTTTAAGATTCCACATATAAGTGATATGTGATATTTGTCTTTGTCTGGCTAACTTCGCTTAGTATGATAATCTCTAGGTCCATCCATGTTGCTGCAAATGGCATTATTTCATTCTTTTTTATGGCCGAGTAATATTCTGTAGTGTGTTTGTGTGTGTGTGTGTGTGTGTGTGTGCACGCCTAAAAGTGACAGAACATGCATGGTGTGGGGTATTCAATAACCTGGAATCATTTTAGTGTGGCAGGCAGTGAAGGCCAAGACATGTGGAAAGAGTCTTTAAAGATATTTTAAAAACTTTTCCTTAGATGAGTGGAAAGCTATTGAAGGGTCTTAAACAGGTAAGAGACTTGTCAGATTTGTGGTTTAGAAGGATAATTCCAGCAGATGGAGGAATTCCAGAAATATTTAGGAGGTAGGTTCAGTAGGACTTGGTATTCATTGGATACAGGACTAGGAGAAGAGATAGTCTAGCTGCCCAGATTTGAGGCTGGGACAGATGGTGAAGTTGTTCACTGAAACAGGGTACATTGGAGAAAGAACTTATTTGGGAATGGAGAGGGAAGGTGATGAATTTAATGTGGGGCCTGTTGAATTTATGACGCCTGCAAGATATCCAGGTAGTTTTGTCCTCTGAGTAGGAGGATGTTTGAGTGGAAAGCTTGGGTCCGAGAGATCTGAGGTTGCTGGGTTGGAGGCTGTTAGTATGCAGATGGCTATTGAAGTGAATTATATCATCCAGAACAGCGTGAGAAGAGAAGGGCGCCCAGAACAGAAACCAGAACACCAAGAGTTTAGGGATAAACAGAGACAGAGGGCCTTACAGAGAAGGCTAAGACAGAGTAGCAAAGTGTAGGAGGATAGTCAGGAGAGTATGGGGTTATCAGAAGCCTGGAGAAAGGAGTATTTCAAGCAGGGAGTAGTTAATAGTGATGACTGTTGGCAAAAGGTCAAATAAAATAAGGACATGGAAGTTCCAGTGGACTTAGTGACAAGGGGCTCAAATATGACCTTGGCTAGAGCAGCTTCAGTAAAATGGTTGGGTGGAAACCAAAGAGCAATTGTTTGGGAGTGAGTAGGAGTGAGGAAGTGGAACCAGTGAAAGGGATACTCCTGGGAAAGAATTGCTATGCAGGGAAAAAGACAGGGGGCCCTGAATTAGGTGTTCAGGGTTTCTGCAAATTTGAGAGAGACTTGACCGTGTTTAAACGTAATGAGGGACTTCCCTGGTGGTCCAGTGATTAAGACTCCGCACTTCCACTGCAGGGGGCACGGGTTTGATCCACAGGGGAACTAAGATCCTACATGCCATATAGGGTGGCCAGAAAATAAAATAAAGTAAGATAAAATAAGATAAGATGATAAGATAAAATAAAATACTAATGAGAAGGTGCCAGTAATGAGGGAGAAAGTGAAAATACAGGAGAGAGGACTAATTGAGAGGGTAAAATCCTTGATGATAAGGTCATAATCTTGAGTATATTTTTTAAACTGGTCTTTTAAGGAACAAACTACAGAAACATAAGAACTAGGTTCTTTTAAGGAACAAACTACAGAAACATAAGAACTTAGGATTTTAACAATGTAGAATAGCTTTTGTAGCTGCTGCAAACAATTTCAGTTCTCAGAGAAAGGGGATATATTACGAGAACTTGAGTCAGTCAATAAAACCGTTCCCTGATTTCTGATCCGACTAAATTAATCTGGTGCAGTAAGTGAATGGATACTTATGTAACTATCATTCTAGATGATACAAGTTGCTATGTTTTCTTTGGAAAGCTAACTGGATAGTATTTGACTTGATTTATATCATTTTACTGAGATTACCAATACTGAATGTTAAAAATGATAGTAAATTCCAAATGATAACATCTATCTATATTTCTATAAGACTGATAGGGTGAGAGATGTCTGTTTATCTTATATCTGCTTATTTGGCTTATTGTTTATTCGTATCTACCTCCTTTATTAATGAGGGTAAGAAATAGGTGGTATATTGCTAAGGCTGCATCGAAAATCAGTCCGAATTGATGGGCAGGGCCGCACGTTACAGTAAAGAAGGTAAACTCATTCTGGTGGTGATATAAAATTTAAAGTAGATTTCTTTCTCTTTTAGGTTTTACACTCGTGATTTGCCCATTGATCTCCCTTATGGAAGACCAGTTAATGGTTTTGAAACAATTAGGAATTTCAGCTACCATGTTAAATGCTTCTAGTTCTAAGGTATGTGTGTGTGGCTTTTATTGTATTTTATTTTTAATTTACACTCTTCATTGAAATAGGAACCTTAGATTCAATTGAGTTGCTTATAAAATTTAAAAACTGATAACTGTTTACATTGGAGTCGAAAATTACTGCTCGTAGGTCAGTTCTAGCCCACTGCCTATTGTGTGTGGTCCGTGAATTAAGATTAGTTTTTATATTTTTAATTGGTTAAAAAAAATCAAAAGAAGCATAGTATGTTGTGAAGTGTGAAAGTTACATGAAATTCAGATTTCAGTGGCCATAAATACTGTTCTGTTGGAACAGAATCACGCTGGTTCTTTTATGTGTAGTCTGTGACTGTTTTCCCACTGTAGCGGCAGAGTTGAGTAGCTGCGATATGGACCACAACACCTAATACTTTCTATCTGGCACTTTACAGGAAATATTTGCTGACTGTTTTATAGTGTCCATTCTAAAACAGTGAGCAAGAATTTCTTATTATGCAATATAATTAAGTACAAAAAATGAATTAGTAACAAGGTACCCAACCCCTGTGGACTTTCTTCTGTTTGGGAAGGGACTCTCTTACCTTTATCTGTAGAATAAAGCATTTCCAAGGTGTTTGTTTTTTAAAAAGCATATTATTGAAAATTTTAAAAATATACAAAAGTAGAGAGAATAGTATAAAAACTGCCATGTATCGTTAAGTACCTTTAACAGTTATCAGCATATGACCAATTTTTTTCGTCTATATATCCCCAATTTCCCTTCCTGCCCACCCTTGGTTTATTTATTTGAGATAAGTCCCAGACATCATATCATTTCAATTGTAGCTTCTTCTTCAGTGTGTATCTCTAACATTTTAAAAAGGTAACTACAATGCCATTATCACATCTAAAAAATTTAGTGTTAGTTCTTTAAAACCATCAAATAAAAAGATTCAGATTTCTGTCTCATCAAATGTTGTTGTTATTTTTTTAAATCATGGTCCAGATAAGGTTCATGCATTATGTTGTATTGGTTGATATATCCATAGGTTTCCCTTATTTCTTGTTTGTTTCCCATGCAAATTATTGTTTAGGTTGGTTTTTTTGTTTGTTTTTTTGTCCTATACTTTCCTATATTTTATCTCTTCCTGACTGTATTCTTGTGATGTTGTTTCACTTTTTCCTTTTAGTTAGATCTAAAAGCTTGACTGTATTTGGGCTTTCTTTTCTTTTCTTTTTTTTGGGCAAGAGTATACTTTCCCCTGGTATCACTCAGGAGGTATGTAAAACCCAGTTATATTTTTGTAACATTAGCTTGATCAGTGGGTTCAGCTTATGTCTGCCTGCTCTGTAATTATCAAGTTCTCTATCACCTTTTCATCTAATGGTTTGTAGCAGCCACCGATGATTATTGCCTATCCTAGAGCATTATTTAATTAGGGGGTTACAAGATGGTGATTTTTAATTCTCACTTTTTCTTATATTAGCTAGACTTCTTCTGTAAAAAAGAACTTTTTCCTTATTAACTCTTTGCAGATTGAAAGTTCTTTCCCTTTCTTTACCAATTTTCAGAAAGAGTTGGTTTTCCAGCATTCTCCAAAGGTGGTCAATAAGTTCTTTTTTTTTTTCCCAAGTATCATTGTAAATTTACGGATTTTTAACATGTTTGATCCATAGTTATTATTCTTTTTTTATGGTGAAATAGCCCCATCTTTGAGTAGTGAGAGTCTTATCTAAGGTGGCTCCTAAATCTAGCTCATAGCTTTTGAGTCTTTGCTTCCTTTTATAAGATACTCTGTGCTCATTTTGTATGTTTTCTCCCAACCCTAAAGTCAGCTATGTCTTCAGGAAGCCCTGGTTCTCCTAGTCTTTCCCATATAATTTTGTTTTATTTAAACTCTTGTGTCATTATAACTGCTTTCTCGTTCACCAAAATGAATCTGTGGAGAACACTGCCTTCTCATATTGCACTTCTTTAAAACTGAAAAAGAGAGTAATAATAATGGAAAGTACAGTTGACCTTTAAACAACGTGAGGGTTGGGGGCCCCTAACTGTACACACAGTCAGAAATCTGCGGGTGACTTGTAGTCAGCTCTCCTCATTTCAGGGATTCAACCAACTGCAGATCGCAGTACTGTAGTATTTACTATTGAAAAAAATCTGCATATAAATGGACCCATGCAATTCAAATTTGAGTTGTTCCAGGGTCCACTGTAGTTAGAAAGGTGTGATAATTACGAGTTCAGGCCATGTCACTACTGCTTGAAGAGTTGCTGAGGAAATAGCCTTATGTTTGCTCCTCGAATATTTCTGGGACATTTAGGACCAGCTGAAATATTTAATACACTTGGGCCATTTCTTAACAAAACTAGGAATATCTCGAGTTAACAAACTGCTTTTCTGGGATGATTGAAAGTATTTTGAGATTCTATCGCATTCACCACTTCTTTTGGTCCTAATTAGGTTAGAGGGAAAAAATACAACATCCAGTGTTCTAAATATTATAGAAAATAACAGCAACATTAAGAACCTAATAGCTGTTAGTTCTTAAGATTTATTCTTATTACAGATGTCAGCGGTCCCTGACCTTTTTGGCACCAGGGGCCAGTTTTTTGGAAGACAGTTTTTCCACGGACGGGGGTTGGGGGAGGGGGTGGTTTCAGGATGACTCAAGTGCATTACATTTACTGCGCACTTTATTTCTGTTATTATTACACTGTAATGTATACTGAACTAATTACACAGTTCACCGCAGTGCTGACAGGAGGTGAGCTCAGGCAGTGACGTGAGCGACGGGGAGCGGCTGTAAATACAGATGAAGCTTGCTCACTCGCCGCTCGTCTGCTGTGCAGCCCGGTTCCTAAGAGGCCACGGACAGGCAGTGTCCTGTGGCCCGGGGGTTGGGGACCCCTGATATATATAATATATAAATATATGTATTTCATATTATAAAAATTTAATGAATAAGATACTTCATAAAACCTAGATTATGAGTAGATTTGATAACATCACTAAAATAGCTAGTTCACACATGCATGAAATGATTTCGAATATAATGTTAAAAATTAATAAAACCCACCTTTATCACCATACCTATTGCATTGAGCTTCCATTTTGGCATTTATTGTGAAAAATTTAGCATTATGCCTTTATGGAGTAAATGCTTATTGGAGTGTCTTCACATTCATTTTTTTGTTCTCTTTTTTGTCAAATGAGATTATTCTTTTATCAGCAGTCTGGATGTAAGTAAGTAACTGAAATGCTGTTTGCACAGCTGCCATGAAGTTTAGTACTGGGACATTACTTTGATTTTAATGAAGTAAACATCTGTTGCTAAAAGAGCCCCAAGGCTGTTGCTTCTGAGTAATGAATGTCTTCATTTACCACTGAGTATTGCAGTCTGCTAGCTTAGCTCTACTATCATTGTGTCTGTGTTTCCTTTCAATAGGAGCATGTGAAGTGGGTTCATGCTGAAATGGTAAATAAAAACTCCAAGCTAAAGCTAATTTATGTGACTCCAGAGAAAATTGCAAAAAGCAAAATGTTTATGTCAAGACTAGAAAAAGCCTATGAAGCAAGGAGATTTACCCGAATTGCTGTAGACGAAGTTCATTGCTGTAGTCAATGGGGACATGATTTCAGACCTGGTATGTATGTTGTATCTAGAAAACCCCTTGATGCTAGGGACTCTTTTCTTACTCAGCTTTACATGATGGAAATCCCTGCTTCCATTAAAATTATCTTCTTAGGTAGTTATTACTCATTTTTTCTTGCCTTAATATAAAGGGAGTCAAGAGGCAGAATCTTTGATCTCTTTACCCCTCACCCCCATGGTAGTGTTTATTAGTCTAATTGCCTTTATCTTTTGAAATGTGTGCTTATTAGCAAATATTATACCTTGCCATCTTTAGCCATAAAGGTTTACTGACCTCCAGATTCTCCTTCACATCTGTTGAGGAATTTGCATCTGCTTCAAATTTGTCTCTTTTAGTCGTCATTCTGGGTGTCTTTAGCACCCACTTCAGGATCTACACCCAACTAACTCGTCAGTGTTATAGTTCTATGGTATATTTTAGTAACCTTATTCTTTGCTTCTCCAACAGAATCCTACAGTCATAGCCTGAATCAGATTACTCAGACATGTTCTGTGCAAAAAAATCTGAAAATTAAATAAATTGTTTGGGTTTTTTTGCTATTGAGTTATATGAGCTCTTTATATATTTTGTATATTAACTAACCTCTTATCAGGTATATGATTTTTTTTTTTTTTTTTAATTTTTTTTTTTTTTTTTTTTTTTTTTCAGGTATATGATTTGCAAATATTTTCTCCCATTCCATAGGTTGCCTTTCACTATGTTAATGGTTTCCTTTGCTATACAGAAGCTTTTTAATTTGAGGCAACCCCACTTGTTTTTTGGTGTGTGAGTTTTTTTTGCTTTTGTTGCTATTGCTTTTGGCCTCAGATTCAAAAAATCATTGCCAAGACTGATGTCAAGGAGCTTATCTCATATGTTTTCATCTAGGAGTTTTATGGTTCCAGATATTACGTTCGAGTCTTTAATTCATCTTGAGTTGACTTTTATATGTGGTGTAAGATAAGGGTCCAGTTTTATTCTTTTGCATGTGGCTGTCCAGTGTTCCCAACACCATTTATTAAAGAAACTATCATTTCCCCATTATATGTTCTTGGCTCCTTTGTAGTAACTTTATTGACTGTATATGCGTGGGTTTATTTCTGGGCTCTCTATTCTGTCCCATTACTTTAGCTATAGCTTTTATTTGTATGTTCTTATATTTTTATTACTGTAGCTTTGTAATATAGTTTGAAATCTATAGCATAATACCTCCAGCTTTGTTCTTTCTCAGGATTGCTTTGGCTATTTGGGGTCTTTTCCTATTTTTAGGGTGGTTTTTCCTATTTCTGTGAAAAATACCATTGGACTTTTGATAGGAATTGCACTGAATCTGTAGATTGCACTGGGTCATTTGGACATTTTAACAATATTAATTTTTCCAGTTCATGAGCACAGAATATCTTTCCATTTGTTTGTGTCTTCTTCAGTTTCATTCATCAGTGTCTTTTAGTTTTCAGTGTATAGGTATTTCACCTTCTTGGTTAAATTTATTCTTGGGGATTTTATCCTTTTTTGATCTAGTTTAATTTCTCTTTCTGATAGTTGTTATTAGTGTATAGAAACACAACTGATTTTTGTATTTTGATTTTGTATCCTGCAACTTCGCTGAATTTGTTTATAAGTTCTACAGGTTCTTGGTGGAGTCTTTAGGGTTTTCTATGTATAATGTTATGTCATCTGCAAATAGTGAGTTTTACTTCTTTCATTCTGATTTGGATGCCTTCTGTTTTGTTTTCTTACCTAATTATTGACTAGGACTTCCAATCTATGTTGAATAAAAGTGGTGAGAGGAGGCATCCTTGTCTTGTTCCTGATCTTAGAGGAATAGTTTTCAGCTTTTCACCATTGAGTATGATGTTAACCGTGGGCTTGTCACATATGGCCTTTATTATGGTGAGATTTGTCCCCTCTAAACCTACTTTGTTGAGAGTTTTTATCATGAATGCATGTTGAATTTTGCTTTTTCTGCATCTACTGAGATGATCATGTGACTTTTAGTTTTCATTTTGTTACTGTGATATATATCACATTGATTGATTTGCAGATATTGAACCATCCTTGCAATCCTGGAATAAATCTCACTTCATCATGGTGTATGATCCTTTTAATGTATTGCTGAATTTAGTTTGTTAATATTTTGTTGAGGATTTTTGTATCTATGTTTGTCATGGATATTGGCCCATAACTTTTCTTGTAGTGTTCTTTCCTGGTTTTGGTATCAGGATAATGCTAGCCTCATAGAATGAGTTTGGAAGTGTTCCCTTCTCTTCTATGTTTTATAAGAGTTTGAGAAAGACTAGTGTTAATTCTTCTTTAAATTTTTGGTAGAATTCACCAGTGTAGCCATCTGTTCCTGGACTTTTGTTTGTTGGGAGGTTTTTGATTACTGATTCAATCTCCTTACTAGTGTTTTTTCTGTTCAGATTTTCTATTTCTTAATGATTTAGTTTTGATAGGTTTTAGTAGGAATTTATCTGTTTCTTCTGAGTTGTCGAATGTGTTGGTATATAATTGTTTACAATAGTGTCTTATAATTGTATTTTCATAGTATCAGTTGTTATGTCTCCTTTTTCATTTCTGATTTTATTTATATGAGTCTTCTCTCTTTTTTCTTGTTGAGTATGGCTAACAAGTTGGTCTATTTTGTTTATCTTTTCAAAAAACCAGCGCTTAGTTTCATTGATCTTTTCTATTGTCTTTTTAGTCTCTATTTCTTTTATTTCCATTCTGATCTTCGTTATTTTCTTCCTTCTGCTAAATTTGGGCCTAGTTTGTTCTTCCTATTTTAGTTCCTTGAGGTGTAAAGCTCGGTTGTTTGAGATCTTTCTTGTTTCTTAATGGAGATGTGTTTTGCTGTGAACTTCCCTCTTACAACTGCTCTTGCTTCTTGTAAGTTTTGGTATGTTGTATTTCCACTTTCACTTGTCTCAAGACATTGTAAAATTTCTCTTTCTTCATGTGTATCTCAACTAGTGTGACTACAACTAAATGCCTCCCAAAAGGCCTGTTCTTTTTCCTTCTGTCTTGTAACTGGGAATCACTATTTGCCCTGTTGCTGTGTGTAGTCAAAAACTTTTTTTTTTCTTGATCAAAAACTTTTGATCTGCTTCCCTTCTCCATGTCTTTCCCTCTTCCTCCCCATTCGCCCAAGCAATTTCCCCTTCAGTCTTCCCTATCTTAGAAAATCACTTAATACTCACACATTTACTCAAGCCAAAGTTTTAGCAGATCTGTTTAGTCAGGGTCTAGTCAGAAGACAAAAGCCATACCAGTTATTTGAACACAGAGAATTTACATTACATTATGTAAAGAATTGTTAACTAAGTAAAAAGTGATTATAAGCAGCTAACTGAAAAAAGAAAAAGAAAACTCTAACGTATCATGGAGGTAAAAGCTAGAAGAAGCAACTAGCATCCCTAGGGCTGGGGGAACAGGAAGAAAAGGTTGGGATTGACGTGATTTAGAAACCTAGAGGAGGGGCCTGTGGAGCTGACGCTCAGACCTGTGGGAGGCCCAGCTCCGTGGTGCTGGTGTCTGTGGAGGCAGAGATAGGGTGGACCTGTGATGAAGTCAGTTCTCCAAAGCTCAGAAAACTGCCAACTGTATTCAGCTGCTGCTAAGTGGTGGATAAACCTTGCTGGGCGACATTCCCGAGAACACCAGCAAACACACAGGAGGCAAACTGGAAGGAGCAGCACTCTTCTTCCTCCCCCAGCCTTGCACTTTGTGCTTCCAGGGCCAGCTGGCAAAGCAGAGATTCCCCACTCCAGCGCCACAAAGCAGAGTCTAGAAGGGTGGAGTTGGAGCTGAGAACAAGTAACTTCATGGTGGCACATTGTCCCTGACTTATCCTACCTCTGCAGATCCGGTCCACCACCAAGTCCTGTCGCCTCCATCTCGAAGTTGAATCTCAAGCTTGTCCACTTCTCTTTGTCTGTACTGCTATTTCTTAAGTCCAGCTGGGCTCCTTTCCACCAGTCTACTACACTAGCTCCCTAGCTTGTCTCTGTTCCAGTCTCACCCTTTTACAGTTCATCCTTCACCCAGCAACCAAATCAAATCATGTTACTTCCCTCCCTAAACTACCCAGCAGATTCTCTTTGTACTTAGAATAAAGTCTACATTCTTAACTGGGGTCCCTAAGACCACATGTGATCTGTCCCCCGTTTGTCTCTGCCCAGTTTCCCCTCACATGTTACACTCCAGCTACAATAAGGTTATCATGATGACCGCTTACCATGTCCTGATAATCAGATACTTATTGGTTTACTCCTTGCATTGTCTGATTTCTTTGCTTGAATTGTAGTTCCGTTCGCATAGCATCTTTGCCTTGTTCTCACTTTATCTCTGGTGCCTAGGTCTCTAGGTGCTTGGCACATAGTTAAAAGTGTTCAGCATACGCCAGGTGATGAATGGATGAATCTTGGGCTCTTCCCCCACCCCCCGCACCATATCCCAATAGTCACTAGGACCTATGGGGTTCCAGTTCATGTATTTCAGTCTTTTCTTTCTGATTTATCCTCAGTGTCATGCCTTATTTCATATTCACTGTTTTCAGTTTTCTAGTCTGTCATTGCCACCTTTTAACTCATCTCCCTTTCGTCAGCCTTTTGCTTTACTCCAGCCCATCCTTCACACTTCCACCAAAAGACGATTCCTGAAACATAGACTGTGTCCTTTATCTGCTTGAAAAATCACACGACTCCTCATTTCCTATAGGGCAAAGTTCTAGCTCCTTAGAATCAACCAACTGTTCAGTTCATAGTCTTACTTGAACCTGCCTTTTTATACTCTTTGGAGTAACAGTATCAGTCAGGGTTTCGGTAGGGAAGCCGAGCTCTTATGAATGTTAAGGGATAAGGGATTTATTTTAGGAAGCAGACTTTGCACAGTTGTGGGAGGAGCTGGGGAAGGGAAGGTCTGGAGGGGGAGTTGGAGGGTCAGAGAAAAGTCACTGACTAGTCCTGGAGCACTGGTGTGGGAGGACCAAACGGAGCTTGTAGGGAAATCTGCAGCTGGCATGGCCATTGCCAGAGGGGCCGCACAGGGGGAGCTCAGGCGAGGTCTCTGGTTAGTTTCCTCTGAGTAGCCGTCACCTCCGTGGGTCTGCTGCCAGGCATCTAGAGGGCCGGTGTTGATCAGTGAAGCCTACAGCTGGGGAGAAGAGCTGAAGGAGGAATGGGGAAGAACTGGGACAGGCTGGCATTTGTCCACCATCCTATCTGCCGGGAAGGCCCTTCAGAGTGTAGCAGCTGCTTCTCTCCTGCCTCCTAGGCCTTACACAGGTTCCTCTTCTGGTCCAGCTTTAACTTGGAACCATCCAGGCAATAGAATAGAGTTCCCAGCCAACTGGGGTTGACAGTAGGTCCATCTAGCACAGCACCCTGTGATATAGCCCCTCTGAACTGCTTGCTGATACCTGAACCTACCGAGTGATTTCATGCCAGTGTGTTTGCCGCACGTGTGCGTGCTGCTTCCTCTGCCTGGTGTTTTCTTCTTCCCTTCTTCCCGAACTGCTGGATTCTTCCAGACCCAACTCAGATGTTATCTCCCTTGAAGCTTTCACAACTTCCCAAGCAGTTACTTTCTGTGCCGTTTTCATACGAGTCCTCTACCTTAGCATTGAGCCATCTCTCCCACATTTCTTTTTTACTTTTCTCCAAATAGTAAGTACTTCAGGGTGTGCTCATAGACAACTTCTCTAGTGACTTAGATGTGTCTAATATGAGCCCAGAACGGCTTTCCTGAAGTGGGTTATATAAAAACCAACGCCCTCACCAAGCGTTTTCTGTTCTGAGTTTGCCACTCTTGGATGATACCTGTGGTAGAAGGGTTTCGACTGATGGCCTTTTTATCTCTCGTCAGTTGCCATAGATTCAAACACTATGGCTCCTCCCACTCTGCCTCTCTAATCCACTGTTCAGCAGGTATAGACCAGTGCTCAGCTGATTGGAAATGTTGTGGTATTCCCTATTGAAGACACCTATGGCCAAGAAGTGTTTCTGAAGAACCAGTTAAAAGTAGAGTAAAGCCTGTCTATCCCCAAGGCTAGGCAGCAACCGCAGCTTAGATACAGATGGCTATGGAAGTAAAATTGCAGTCATCTTGATGATCTGCAGCATGTTAGAAGATGTAATTTACTCCTTAAAGGATAGCAAGAGGGCTACTTTGTTTCTTGTTTTTTTTTTCCAGATTATAAGGCCCTTGGTATTTTGAAGCGGCAGTTCCCCAATGCATCGCTAATTGGGCTGACTGCAACTGCGACCAGCCATGTTTTGAAGGATGCTCAGAAAATACTGTGTGTTGAAAAGTGTTTTACTTTTACAGCTTCTTTTAATCGGCCAAATCTCTATTATGAGGTATGTAACTTTTATGTCAATTTATTATTTATTTATTTATTTATTTTGTGGTATGCTCCGGACGCGCAGGCTCAGTGGCCATGGCTCACGGGCCCAGCCGCTCCGCGGCATGTGGGATCTTCCCGGACCGGGGCACGAACCCGCATCCCCTGCATCGGCAGGCAGACTCTCAATCACTGCGCCACCAGGGAAGCCCTATGTCAATTTATTTTGTGAAGGATTTCAGAAGAAAGGTTACGTTTTCATTATGTCTATTTACGTCACAGTTAATTATGTTTAAAAGTTTAAAAAAAATCAAGTGAGTATAAGCAGACTTATTAAAGAATGCTTTCTTCGTATATCTCCTGTGCTCTTTAATTCTTTGCTCTGTTAAGTAGAAAACACTGCCTCATTAAATTTGCGTACACGCTTTCTTATGCAAGGATGGAGAGAAAGCATGTATTGATACTAAGGACCCTAATGACATCTCTATAGAAATTAATTATGAAATAATGCAAAAATTAATATACCATTAAAGATTTGCTAATACTCCCTATTTAGATTTTATCTGATATACAACCTTGAAAGGTAAATAACCTCACAGCTGTTTTTACTTTCCAGTCCTTTTAAGGATAGACTTAATATTTTTTGAGCTCTTACTGACTAGTTGTTTCTGCCATAGTTTATGTTTTTACAAAAGTAGCATCAGAAAATTTTAAAAGTCTCTGTCTTTACAAGTTATTCACTGCTTCTGTGCCTCCTCGTCTCTGGTAAATTCAAAAATAAGGATCAAGAAGAGTCTGGGAGGTGATAGGGTCAGATGGGCGAGTGAAAGAGTAATAGAAAAAAACACCATGCCCAAGAAAGAGTGGCGCCTTGAAAGTTGTTAAGTAAACGACCGCATGAATGGTACTCATTAATTTACTTTTTAATAAGTTAACTTTTTTTTAGGTTCGGCAGAAGCCCTCAAACACTGAGGATTTTATTGAGGATATTGTAAAGCTCATTAATGGAAGATACAAGGGGCAATCAGGTAATATAGACACAAACCGAGTTTGAAGACTGAGAGAGAACTTTCCAGAAGTAGCACATGTTATTTACACTAATACACCGAGAAAAAGATTGGCACCAGAAATATTAATGCATGGCAGAAGAACTTGAAAATATCATGATAAAATTAATTTGCTTGGTGATCTTAGAAATCAGGTGTGGCATTTGCTAATTACACAGATTATAAGAGTCATAAAACTGATTTATTTTTGCTTATTTACACTTAATTGCGTTAAAGAGTGGACCTAATGACATAATGTTAATTATCAACAGCACATATTTAGTAAGTATCCACTGTGTATAAGATTGAAGGTTAAGCAGTGATTTTCTAAAGGGATGTAAACTATAGTTCCTTATAGTAAAGGACACATTAAAGAAATAAACAGTACATACTGAATGAGCTAAGTATAGATGGAGTTGAGAGTGTGTATAACGTGTTCCAGGATTAATGTAGAGACAAGTGTTACTAAAGCAACAGTTGGTGTAAAAGTAGCACTTCAAAACTATTCTGTGGATTTTCAGGAGATATTAATAGGGGCATGGGTAAAAGGAGTTGCAGGGTCAAATAAGTTTGAGGAAGGCTGCAGCCGTTTATTCCTCCTGCAGAGTCCCAGTGTGTATCAGCACCTTAGAAATTCTGACCAGCCCTGCAAAGAGACACACGTGTTTGTCTAACTTTGTTAACCTTCCCAAACTTATTCGCACATGAAACTCTTTTCTCATAGCATGCTTAACATCTTGTGGAGCTGTGGGGCATCAGTTTGAGAAAGACTATGTAGTGGGAGATAAAGTTGGAGAGAGAACTGAGATAATGGGAACCCAAACTGGTGGCTCCAGGCTTGTTACTGCTCTGGAGCAAGTTGGTGGTCAGACCTTGAATTACACTGAAAAATCGGTATGTGTTCAGGGCCTTGGAATTTTTCATAATTCCTATTTTCCCCCGTGCATTGTAATTATCAGCCTCTTCAGTGTGTGAGTTAAAAATTTTCTAGGAATGTACTATATATATCTAACCATTTCTTTTACTACAGGAATAATATATTGCTTTTCTCAGAAAGACTCTGAGCAAGTTACAGTTAGTTTACAGAAATTGGGGATTCCTGCAGGGGCATACCATGCCAATATGGAACCAGAAGATAAGACCAAGGTTCATAGAAGATGGTCAGCTAATGAAATTCAGGTTAAGTAACAGATCTTCAATAGAAGCCTAATTCACCTTTGAATGTATTTTAACTTGACTTAATTAATATGTAAAATGTTAACACATTTTAGGTGGTAGTGGCAACAGTTGCATTTGGTATGGGAATTGATAAACCAGATGTGAGGTTTGTTATTCATCATTCAATGAGTAAATCCATGGAAAATTATTACCAAGAGAGTGGACGTGCAGGTACGTGTAACTCACATCCAGAAATAACTTTTTTTTAACGCTTATTTATTTGGCTGCATCAGGTCTTAGTTGCAGTGTGTGGGCTCTTTCATGGTGCGCAGGCTTCTCTCTAGTTGTGGCACGTGGGCTCCAGAGTGCGCAGGCTCAGTAATTGCAGCTCGTGGGCTTAGTTGCCCCACAGCATATGGGATCTTAGTTACCTGACCAGGGATTGAACCCGCATCCCCTGCATTGGAAGGCGGATTCTTAAACCACTGGACCACCAGGGAAGTCCCCTAGAAATAATTTTTAAAGAGCTTTAAAAACACTATAAATGATGTTTAATAATACTGTATTTTTAATCATCTTTATTGGCTAGTATTTTTATAACAGACAATGAAATCCTTTTTGTAGTTTTATATTTGCCTATGGAGAAATTTTATTTATGTTGGAGTGTCATGAATTATTTCTTCTCATATTTGCTAAAATAATTTGATGTCCATCTTTGCCTCCTGAGTTTTTAATTAGTGGTTTCAAGTCTATAATTTAAATAACTGGATTACTTATGGACACATTTTTAAGCTAGTAAGGCTGATTATTGATAGATCTCTTTAGTCATTTTTAAAAAAATTTGAGGGCAGCTGTTACAAATTAACTTTCACAGCTCTGTCTGAAATTTCTAGATATATATTTAGACTACGAAATATTGCCAGCAAATTTTATGTATTATTTTTGCATGTTTGACTTTTTAAAGTCATTATGCAATCTCAAGATTCTTCCCACTGCAGGTCGAGATGACATGAAAGCAGACTGTATTTTGTATTATGGCTTTGGAGATATATTCAGGATAAGTTCAATGGTGGTGATGGAGAATGTGGGACAACAGAAGCTCTATGAGATGGTGTCATACTGCCAAAACATAAGCAAGTAAGCACACACCTTTTTGTCACTTTTGTCAATTAAAGACAAGCACAGTATGAAAGCACATGACATTACTTTGAGTCCTTACTCAAATGAGTAAATACATTAGTGAAACATCAAGTGCAAACCAGTAAAAGCAGATGTCTGAAGGGTGGGAACCAGTACATGAACCTGCAGGATGCCTGAATCTAAGAAAATATATTCTCAGATATAGAGAACAAAGTAGTGGTTACCAGTGGGGAGAGTCGGGGAGGAGCAGTATAGGGGTGGGGGTGTGGGAGGTACTGCAACATGGGGAATATAGCTAATATTTTGTAATAACTGTAAATGGAAAGTAACCTTTAAAAGTTGTATAAAAGTAAAAAAATAAATAGTATCAAGTGTAAAAAAAAGAAAAAAGTCATTCTCTGTTTGGGAAGGATAGCTGTTAACTTTTTTCTAAATGTTTGGTAGAATTCACCTGTGAAGCCATCTAGTCCTGGTCCTTTGTTTCTTGGGAGTTTTAAAATTACTGATTCAATTTCATTACTGGTAATGGGTCTGTTCATATTTTTTATTTCTTCCTCCTTCAGTCTTGGGAGATTGTACATTTCTAGGAATTTGTCCATTTCATCTAGGTTGTTCATTGGCAAATAGTTGTTCATAGTAGTCTCTTTGATCTTTTGTATTTCTGTAGTATTGGTTGTAACTTCTTTTTCATTTCTGATCTTACTGATTTGGGCCCTCTCTTTTTTTCTTGATGAGTCTGGCTAAAAGTTTATCAATTCTGTTTATCTTTTCACTATACTTAAATAATTAAAAACTATTACTAATAATATATGCCAACCATCATCTGTGCCTTCAGCAAATTGAAGTAGTAATTCAGACTACTGATCACAGCTCACCATAACAATAGAATAATATTGGAAAAGTTTGAAACATTGCGAGTATTATGAAATTGTGACACAGAGACATGAAGTGAGCAAATGCTGTTAGAAAAATGGTGCCAATGGACTTGCTCAATGCAGGGTTGCCACAAACCTTCAGTTTGTAAAAAACACAGTATCTGCAGCGCACAGTAAAGCAAACTGCAGTAAAACAAGGTATGCCTGTAGTTGTGAAGTACTGAATCTCAGACAATTTTTTAAAAGCAATGTCTATTAACAACATATGGAAAATATTATTATACGTGGTGGGCCGAATAATGGTCACCCAAAGATATCCACATCTGAATCCCTGGAATCTGTGAGTGTGCTACTTTACATGGCAAAAGGGAATTAAGGTTGCAGTCAGCTGATCTTAAAATAGGGAGATAATCCTGAATTATTTAGGTGGACCCACGATAATCACAAGGGTTCTTAAATGTGGAAGGAGGCATAAGATGTCAGAGTGATGTGAAGACTTAACCCACTGTTGTTGGCTTTGAAGATAGAGGAAAGGGGGCCGTGAGCCCAGGAATGTAGGCAGTCTTTAGAGTCTGGAAAGGGCAAGGAAACAGATTCTCCCCAAGAGCCTCCAGGAGAAATCCAACCCTGCTGACACCTTGATTTTAATCCAGTGAGACCCATGTCAGCCTTCTAACCTACAAAAATGTAAGATAATAAGTTTGTGTAAGCCACCAAGTTTGTGGTAATGTTATGGCAGCAATAGGAAATTAATACAGTATATAACTCTGTATTTTAAAATAGGGATTCTTAAAACTGTTAATTATTTGATAATTTGTATCTGATGTTTGCAGCTGTCGCCGTGTGTTGATAGCTCAACATTTTGATGAAGTATGGAGCCCAGAAACATGCAACAAAATGTGTGATAATTGCTGTAAAGAGACTTGTGAGTTGTTTTTAAAATCCTTATAGGCTAATATTTATATGTAGGAATACATGAGGGCAATATTAGACACCCAAAATGGATTTAAAAGAATAAGCAAGGTGTGAATAGAATTTCCCAGATTCAAGAGTGACAACACAAAGTTTTGAAACAGAGGCAAAATTAAAAGCCATATGTGTATGCATTTATTTTATGTTGCTACACTGAGGACATGTTAAACTTTTAAGAAATGAAGGGAAAAGTTAAAAAACCTTCTGAATAGAAATACTATTTTAAGTAAGAGAACGCTAACCTCTTGTGATAATCTCTGATGCTTTATAGTTACTGATAGGAAAGAGAAATATAGTGCAAAATAGAGACTATAGTGTATCATTTTTGATCCAGATAATGGCTAACCACTCATAAGACACTAATTTTGCAGTGTGTTGGTGCTGTCTTTTCACTTTTTAAAATCCTGTGTGTATGCGTATTATTGGAAAAGCTGGACTAACCCGTTCCTCGTTGAGTTCTGATGCCTTGATCAGTGAAGGTCACAATTTTAACTCTGCAGCCAGAGAAAATTATTTGTGTTTATTAGATTATTTTATACTGCCCAAATTAACAAAAGCCTGATACATACATCGGAGTGTTAGTATCAGTAATTGGGAATAACTGTCCATGACATTCTTGTCATGAAATTAGAGTCCCTAGGAAGCCATACCGGTTGTCAGGATATTGCTTAATGAGCACGCCTCAGGTAACATGAAGAACAGACTGACCCGCCTGTGAACATCACTAAGTATTTGTCATAATCATGTTTGGCTGACACTCTTTGGTTCCTAGAGCATACCCAAAGGCCTTCTGATAACCAGATTATTTTCTTTACATCACTTAAATCTCCGTGTCTTACAGAGACTGTAGCTTAATCTAGTGATGAGACTTGAGCAGTAGTCTTAGTTCAGAACATAGAAACAAATCAGTGTTTAGGGTGGCTCACACTGGGTGAAGACATATTTTTTAAACCAGTCTAACCACTTAGGACGGCCTATCCTTACCCTAATTTTGAAATCCCATTCACCTGTAACCATGCCTCTTTCATTACAGCATTTGAAAGAAAGAACATAACGGCGTACTGCAGGGATCTGATCAAGATCCTGAAGCAGGCAGAGGAACTGAAAGAAAAGCTCACTCCACTGAAACTGATCGACTCTTGGATGGGAAAGGGTGCAGTGAAATTGAGAGTAGCAGGCGTTGCTCCTCCCACGCTTCCTCGTGAAGACCTGGAGAAAATTATCGCGCACTTTCTTATACGGCAGTATCTCAAGTATATACAAACCCATTTCTTGCCCTTTCATGTTGTCTTTGATTCTCATTTTTATAACTGCAGCAGAACAAATGGTTCTGTGGTTGTTTCATAAGAACTTTTAAACGCTATGCAAAATTTACCTAGTAAACAAATTCAAACTTTGATTACTGTATGTCAAAAAAGCACAAAACTAAAATACTTTCTATAAACTGCATTTTTATGCTAAAAGTTTTATATTTCATATCAATGTTACTTAAAATTATTGCACTTATTTTTTTTCTTATAAATTTCAGTTTGTTGTCTGCAATTTGTCAAAACCTGACTGTTGGCCTTTATCTTCTGCAGAGAAGACTACAGTTTTACAGCTTATGCTACCATCTCGTATCTGAAAATAGGACCTAAAGCTAATCTTCTGAACAATGAGGAACATGTTATTACAATGCAAGTAAAGAAGCCCATGCAGAGCTGTTTCAGGGTAGTTATTAATTTTTAATTTTTATATATTTGAAAAAGACATTAAAGCCTATGGGATGCTTTTCTTTAATTAGTACTCTCCTGGGTCCAGTGGAGCATAAGAAGAGATTAAGTCAGTTTTCTTCCTGGAATCTGGGTATAGAAGAGAGAAAACCTACTTTTGTGTTCTGTAGAGGTATTGAGTAGAAGAATATAGACTAGGGGTTTCCAACCTTTTGGGATGTGAAGACTCCATTTAATGTCTGGCGTTATGAGGCACCCTGCCCTTGCTTGTGGTCACTATTGGCTGAGAAGTCTGCCTGCACAGCAGAGGTTGAAAAGCACTGTCACAAACTAACTGCTCTCAAGCCCGCAAAAGAACACCCGGCACCAGTGTGTCTAAGGACATGTCAGGTGTCCTTTACGGTCCTGACAGCACAGCCCCTTCTATTTAAGATGGGGCGCATAGTGCAAGAAATTTGAAGATAAAAAACAAGACCACAGGACACTTAATTAAAGAGGTGATATAGAAGGACTATTGAGATTATTAATCTCCTGAGAAAATGGAATAGCTGAATTTTTACCAGTGTTTTGTCTTGCTGTTGTTTTGTAGGCTGAATCACCTCAAAGTTGTCATTCCGAAGGAGCTGATAAAAAGAGGGAAGAAAAAACTCCAAGTAACTTCCAGAAGAAGTCGGGGAACATGCTTCAGCAACCTGATTGTAAGAGTACAGGGGCTAAGAAAAGAAAAATTGATAATGCATGAGTTGAGTGCTTCTAAATCTTCTAAGAAGAAGTTTATGCATGTATACACCATTAGTTTTGTAGTTAATCAAAAGTTTAAGACAATTTCATTAATATTTTATTCATATGGAGCTATATTTTCAGAATTTATTTAAGTATTGAAGACTTGAGACCTTTTGAAATTTTGAGATCATGAACTGTATAAATTTACAGTATGAAACAAGGGAAAAATACATCATTTTAATGTAAAACCCTTTAAATGTAAAATACTTAAGAGAGTAAGTTCATATAACTATCTTAAGCTCTTTATGCCTTGCCATAACTAGTTGTATTTTTTTCTTTTGACACAACTGTCTTTTGATAACAATGTTGTTATACTGAGTATTTTACTAAATAAAAAAGGAATAAGGTATCCACACAAATAACATTAGCAAGTATGCTACACCTCTACTGAAGTAAAATAAAACTGTGAGCTGCTTGAGACCACAGCCCTACTTTGACATTTCACAGAGAATGGCTCTGGTATGTTAACCAGACCACACTGCTGACTAAGTAGATAACGACATAGTTAAATTTGCTCCAAATCTAAATCACAAATGAATGTGTCTAAGTTTAAAAACACAGAAATGAATACTTAAGACTTAAGTGGTCAGTTCTGTGTTAGGAAAAAAATATATCTATAAATAAATGACACGAACTGATTTCATCTTTAGAATTTTATTTATTTTTAAAATCTTCGTATTTCTGTATTTTTAACTTCAGATGGTCATCTTTAAATCAGTGCAGTCAGTCAATTTACTTTGTTGGCATGTGACTTTTTTGTCTTATTTGGAACTCGATGTAGCCCTTGAAATGCCCTTTTTAGTCAAAATAATCTTCTATATCAATATTTGGATCTAGTAGATCTTCTCCATATGCTGAAAGATTCATCTGGTTTAAAATTAAGTTTTCAAATGTTTCTTCTAAATCAGTTTCACCAATTAAGACCGCTCCCATCATTCGCCCATTCTGCAGGACGGCTTTGATGTACTCTTGTCCTTTGGTACACCTCAGTATTAATTCATGGTCTAAACCTAAGCCCTGTGCATTGTATTTTCCCAGCAATACAACCTATATAGAGAAAGACAAAACAATTATTTTAGTGACTATGAAAAAGAAACAGAATATGCAGTTATTTTGTGTTTTCCTAGAATGGCAAATCTAGTCACGAAAATTTACAGCTAAAAGTGCCATTCGGAAGAGCCCAAAGAAAACACTTGCATGGCATGCATTTACTCTACAGATAACACTACCATACAACCTGTACGAACATTAAAAATACCTAGTGAATATACAAATATGTAGGAGGTAGACTACATTAGCCTTGAGTCACAATTTAAAGATTTAGTAAGAAGCTGAATTTGATTTTTCATGGGCAAATTGTTTAGTCTCCCTGAACCGTATGTATATATTTGTATGTGTTTCTCCTTATCGGTAAATTAGGAGGAAAAATCCTGCCTCAGAGTGATGTACAGAGGATTAAATAAGATAATATGTAGGGGGAAGTACCTGCTCATTCTTGAGTATGAACAGCTGTTAGTTCTCTTCAAAAAGGAGGAGTGAATTGCAACTAAAACTCAGAAATGCACCAACAGGGAACAAATCTGGAAGAGATTCCCCCCGAACTATAAAATAATATAGTGAGAAGGTAGGTAATGATTATCAGATGATTAGTGATTAAGCCCAGCAATAATAACCAGGTATAAATTTGCAAGAAATGAGGAAATTTGTCATTTTTTGTAAAGTGGTTAAAGCCATATGTTTATTCATGTGAGAAAATCAGATGATCATAATTAGTTAGTTATAAAACTAACAAGCAGGGGCTTCCCTGGTGGCGCAATGGTTGAGAGTCTGCCTGCCGATGCAGGGGACACGGGTTCATGCCCCGGTCCGGGAAGATCCCACATGCCGCGGAGCGGCTGGGCCTGTGAGCCATGGCCGCTGAGCCTGCGCGTCCGGAGCCTGTGCTCCGCAACGGGAGAGGCCGCAACAGTGAGAGGCCCGCGTACCGCAAAAAAAACCCCAAAAAACTAACAAGCAGAAAAGGCACTCATCTGCTTATCTATCTTACCTTGTAGTTAAAAAATTTTGTTACATGAGCGAAAAGTTCAAAGCTGAAATCCATGTCAGTAGACTCGCCTACACTAGCTGCGGCCATGCACTTGGCTGCATACCATCCCATCTGTCTAGCCTGGGTCCACAGCCTCATCTGAAATAAAAAAAAAAGGTTATGCTATTTAACTTTTTATTATCATCATTTGAAAAATGTTATCACCTTAACCTAGTAAAATTCCTTAAAGGGGTTCAGTGCTTGACAGTCCTTGAGAACAGTTAGATCTAGCTAGTTAGGTAATTGATTGAATCATCTTTGCCACAGAAGCAATCAGCCATCCACACTAACCAGCTGATTCTGGTGTTGGTCATTCTTATACCTCATGTGTGGTAACAAATGTCTTTTTGTGTGCAAAAAATAATAACCATACTCATGGATATGAGCTTTAAGCATTTCTGGTAGAAGTGATAGAGTTTTAAAAAAAAATTCGGTCTCCTCTCTAAACAAGGTTGGGTTTGAAGAAGTAAGAGGCAGCTTACGGTAAGGGAGCAGAGTAAACTGAGCACGGTAACAACTAGAGAGCGGCCAACAGAAGTGGCCTGCGATATTACACTGCTGCACTGTTACCTAATGTATTCTAACCTCCGAGTCCCTTTAGTTTGTGTCTCGGACTATATAAAACAAATGAAGTAGTGTACTTACTGCTTCTGCAAATTAAGAGATGAAGCTTTATTAGATTCACTCAAAGTAAGAAACTCCTGTTTATTTTTGGACTTTCCTGTATCAGAGTATGAGGCACATGAAGGATATAATAATATACATATTCCCTAGATTCAACCCTTAGAGGGCTGAGATGTTAAAAAAAAAAAAATCCCATGAACTCCAATTCCGAATTGAGTTTGGGACAGACATGCCATAAAAACAACACTGGATGTCATTGTAGAGAAAACTAAAAAAAAAAGCTAGTTTGAAGCATTTTAGAATTATGGCTGAAATCACTGTCTTGTTGATGCTATCTCTGATGTATGTTAAAACATACTAAATAATAAAGCTGCTTCTTAGAATATATCTGGTTCTTCCACTACTTCACACTCCAGTTAATCTGAATAAACATGCCTACCTGTGGAGCTGGTCTTTCACCAAGATAAGCGTTGACTGGTTCTTTCATCTGTTAACATCTACCTCTGTCTCTACTCCTACTAAAACAACCCCACCTCTGGCCGCTGAGTATCTTCCTCCAGTACTTCTGCTCCACCATTACAAGGCAGGCAACACTGTCGGGGCAGGAGGAAGTCTAGGTCCAGTTAGAAGGGGGTTGTTAGGCTGAGGAATTCTGCTTACTATGGGAACAGTCTTTCAGTAATAATTCCCACGGGAATAAGATCGTCAGAAACAGAATGTATGGTTTCTAATTTCAGTTTGCTACTTTTTCATCCAAAGCTGTGCTGTCCCAAATCATAGTCACTAGCCACATGACTATTTAATTAAAAGTAAAATTAAAATTCAGTTCCTCAGTCACATTTCAAATGCTTAGTACACACATTGCTGGTGGCTACCTGACTGGATACTGCCGAAATACAGAGCATTTCTGTTATCACAGAAAGTTCCACTGGACACTGCTGATAAGCATCTGAGCATGAAAAGCAAAGTAACCATCATAATTCTTTTTAAATCAGAAGACATCCCAGTCTATTCCATCACTATATAATCACTTACCAAAAGGGAAAAATTCTAGTGTTCTTTTTGTTTGTTGTTTTTGTGACAAAAAAACTCAATGATAGCTTCCCACTTAAAGTAGAAAAGTTGGAAAACCAGAAGGCTGGATATGCTGGTAGCAGTTCCTTTATTTTCAGATGGAATCTCTGATAAAAACCTGTGACCACCTATGCCAGCTTACCTGCTGCCAGACTGGGCTGGGCTGCCAGGAGGCCGTGCAGATGTCACCTGCAGCATAGATGTCAGGAAGGGACGTGTGCATGTGATCATCCACCTTCAGGCCACCGTCTTCTCCTACATCAAACTAAACAATGTTCCTCATAAGCATACGGGGTAAGAAAAAGGAAACGTGACTTTTTCATTCTAATGTAAAAGAACAAGTCAAATTCTACACGTTGATATGCTGATCTTTAATGAGAAAAGTTGGCTAAACTGCAAAGTTTAGACAACTAAGCTGAATTTCCAGGCACTCAAATTCCTACTAAGACGAACCCATGAAATTCTTAGAACTTCAAATTCCTAAGATTCTTAGAACATCAAAAATTGCCAATAACCATATGATGACCCCACCCATAGTTACAAAAATATTCCTTAGTTTTTGTAACCTTCAGATGCTAAAAAGCAAAAAATACAAGCTGGCTTCTCTAAAAGAATCACTTTTAAGAATTCATAGGAGGTATCAGTTTCTTACCAACATTTAGATAAACTGTGCATTATGTCCCCTTAATAATGACACTTAGGCTGGGATGTTAACTGCTTAAGGACTTGAAGCAGTAAAAAAAATATTGCAAATCAAGACATGAATATAAACTAAACTGTTTTCAGTCATCTTAAATTACAGTTCTGTGCCAGAACAATGAACAATTACTCATGCTTGAGAATTAGAGATCTTCATAAACAATACTTTAAAAGTGTTCACAGTGGGACAAAAATTTTCACCTTACATTGTTGCCACAGAGAAAAGGTTCTGTATTTGGTGTAACTCCTGTAGCACTGACAATGAAATCGCAGCCATATATCTTTTCATTGGTCAATTCCACATATACAGGCCATATCTCTTAAAATAAAAAAGAAAATTATTCTCAAGTGTAATCACCACCGTCTGTAACATTATGTGAATACAGTGACTAGAAGAAAGAAAGAAAGAAAGAAAGAAAAAGGCAGGAGATGACTTTAAAACAACACCTCTTAATATTTATAGGTACATCTGCTAAAACAATTTTTAATGTCATCAGTGCCATCTTCTTATTTTGGGTATAATCGCAAAACTATGGCAGGCATTCTAAACATTTTTCCTTCAAATTTAGACAGAAATTCTAACAAAGTAAATTTAAATTGATAATACTTTATAAATTATTTCTTTAAAAATCTTTATTAATAGATTATACTCCATTGAGAGTTTAGTCTAACTAGGTTACTCACTTTTCAATGTTTTCCCTTATTATTCACATTCAAACTAACACTCTCTTTTCCTATGAAAAAATTCAAAGAATTCAGAGCAGTGGGATATCCCATACAGTAGGTTTGGGTGAGTGTATTTCTGAGTAATTCTCACAGGAGTGTAGAATAGGAATTTTAGGAGATCTGTGCCTTAGTTTCAAATTTATAGATTTCATTCTGTTTGATTTTGAGGATGTCACTTCACCTTTGCGAGTATCAGATTTCTTTTAGTTTTTATGTTTTGTCTTGATTCACAAGATATTCTGATTAACTCATCACGTTATGATGGTCAAAACATAATGAGCCCTACGTAAGATGTTACTCTTTCTACAATTTATTAGAAAATGTAAAGAGTAGGTAGTGAAAACAAAATGATTTATGTTATTAAATTATGGTTTTATTTTTACTTTTCACATTTAAGTTTTATATGGAAATATGAAGCTGTTTTCTAAATATAATAAAGCAATATTAAGTTGTCTTCTTTTAAAATAAGTGTTTATTTTTTTCTTATTTCATCACTTACCTTTGTCAGCTATAACTAACTGATTATGATGGTCTCTTGGAAAAGTCAAGGACTTCTTCTTAGAAATTCTAAATTCTTCCTGAAGATAGATTTTCTTTACTTCACACATAGTTTCAATGTGAATTTTATGAGAAAACTAAAATAAAAGAAGTACTGGTCACTATAATACTTCTAGAAAGAATGATCTGGGTTACTGACGATGAAGAAAAAATTTATAATACGCTTATAAAAACATACAGAAAAAATAATTCTTGTAGTATAAAAGAAAACACACTGAATGCCCACAAGCATGGCTCTCAGTTTCTGTTGGAAAGAAATAAGCAGAAACTCAGTCAGTACTTAAAGAGATCTAGTAGTTGAACTGGCAGGTAGCACCAAGGGCATACTTTTTACTATGAGCTTCCCTGATAATTACACGTAGATTTCTTTTAAATTACAGCTGTTACAGACTAAAAAAAAAAAGTTGATATATCCCAGATTGTTATATTCCAGAATCTTAGTAAAATGCCAGTTAGGTAGGAGATACTCAATAAATGTTCACTGAACTAAACTGAAGTTCCCAGGTTAAGAATACCATTCAGCTTAGGACCTGAAGGTGCAGGAATAAATTACTTTGTGTAATTTCCATCACAAAAATTAGGTACACTGTGAAGCCTGCCCCCTTCCAACCTACTGAAGGCTGAAAAGGTATCATACACAGTAATAAGGACTGCATGCTTCTTGCAATATTTAAATATCATAGCCTTTTAACAGCTATTAAAAAACTAAAATATCTAGTAAATAAAATGAGTAAAAGCAAGTCATCTGCTTATGCAATTAGGATGTTAAATGTGTATTTTATTTAGAATCTATCTAATAGCCTTTAAGATATTATACTACATCTAAAGTGACCTTTGAGAAAAGATTAAAATAGGACGGGTGTATTCACTAACGTCTCTGTATGGAGATCTCTGTCTCTGGAGAGTTCAATGGGGCCAAGTGGCACTGAAGCCCTTTCCTAGAACCATGGATTTTAAGGAAAGTGACCTAGCAATTCTTAGACTATATGCTTATAACCAGTCTTTAACAAACAGTTCAAGAATTTAAAATTGCATTTAGATACGTTTAAACAGTATACGAAAACATACCTCTTTTGTTCCTTTAAGATCCAACCCTTCATGCCAATCAGGTCCCAAGGCACTGCCTGTATTACCAGCATTAGCTTTGGTTTGTGCTTCCTTTTTCCTTCCTGAAGGGATAAACTCAATTCAAAATCCAAATGATATAAAAACTGCCAGGCAGAGAATTACGTTTTTGTTCAGAAGTTTTTAGGCAATGTAATAATTTTCACACATACATTCATACAGCAGGACTAAACTTATCTATATTAATCATTTTAATCATAATTTTAATATTTTGTGATGTAGAGCTATAAAATGGGTAATCTTTCAATCGAGTGTTGTGTATAAACACTCAAAAGTGTTTTATGGATGTTATATACACTGGTTAATATGAAAGGTAAGAAAATTAGACATCAAATTTTGAAAATTTTGTCAATTTTTAGTACCCCCAAAACTTACAAAATTCTTGCTCAATTTTATAAGCCAAAAGTTAAAAAAAATAAAAAAGCTCTTTTAAACTAAAAAAACTGCATTTGTTTTTAAACTCACTGCATTTTTAATAAAATTACCTTAGGTATTGTCCAACTGGAGCATCTGTCCGCAAAGATGCAGATGGGCTGGTTTACTTAATTTACTTTAAATTGCCAGTTTTAGTTATACATATTTTTCATATAAAATACATCATACACATATATAAATATATTTATCTTATAAATATTTTATACATATATATAAATAAAATCTTAAACATCACATAAGGAAATAGAAATAAATATCTATATTCCTATCCCCAAATAAAATATTTTTGCTAAATTTTCTTATAGCCTTTTTCTATATGGTTAAAAAGATACAGTTTCATCCGTGAATGAATGAGCTAGATGCTATATTTACCTTCAGTTGTATATCTTGTTCTTTTTTGTGCAATTTTAGCCTCTGGTTTTTCAGCAATGAGCTTTGAAGTCAAGAATTCAGCCGCTCCTGCATCGAAGAAAGTATTCCCAATAGCTTTATCTTTAATGGCCCAAATCACTTCACAGCCTTCAATTTCATACCTAAAGGAATATGAAAGTTAGTTGGAAGAAAAACTCTTTGTATCTACAAATAACAGTTATCTCTTAAGGCAAATGTAAATAAACTATTTTAAGGCAAACTGAGAAAGAATGATTATAAAGAGGAATGTAACACTCTTTCAGGATAATACGTGCTAAGTAGAATAAATAATACAAGAAATGTAACCAGTTTACTGAAAAAACATATGTGACAAATATATGTACTGAATATCAGGTAAAATTTCATTGCACTGAACATCACTTCAAAGTGTTCAATTTCTACAGGATAGTTATATGAATGTCCGCCAGGGTTCCCAGGAGTGAGCAGTGCCTTGCTTATTACCTAGTTATAGATTAATCAGTAATGAACGGATAGATGTTATACGTGTTATATAGCTACAATATTGAGAACAGTTGACTTCTTTGCTAACAAATATTTTATGTATTCAAAGCACATTATGGAAGGACACAGAAAAAGGAGCAAATGAGAGAGAGAAACTAAAATCTTAACTTTGTTATAACAGAATAATTACCCTGCAGTGAATTCCCTTCACCTCAGAAATTTCCAAGCCATCTAGCCAAAGAAAGATCCAGTTCACAGAAAAATGAAGGATCTTAGAGGAAGAAAGGAATGGCCAAGGAAGCCACCTTCCATTACCGTTCAGGAGGTAGCCAGAGCTCCTGCAGTTTTATCTCTAGGTTTGGACACGGAGAACGTAATTTTCTTAATATTCATTCCACAAGGTCCCTGAAGTTCATTATAATCTATCTGCTATTACTACTTATTTTGGTACAAATGAATTGGGACAATATATACACACAGTATATATGGTCATCCTAACTACACTAGGATTTTATTTGAAATTACAATGGTAATAAGAGTGTATTAGTGTTATTAATTTTTAACATTGATTTATGGTAAAAAGTACTACCATCTTTATATCTCAGACTGATGTAAGTTAGGTTATATGACTTTTCGAGGCTGATCAATAAGCAGGTGATAAAAGAAAGAAGGTTTAGTACATCTGACTTCAGATCACCTGATGTTCATGCTTTCTGGCATATGGTAAAGGAGTCCCTTGCTTTCTCCAATGGGCCTTTATTTTTCCTCCTCTCCTATGCCAGCAAAGAGTGTTTATAGTTACTAAATGTCAGATTATCTGGAGAACATTTTATCTTAACTCTGCTCAGGTCATACAGCATTGCTGATGAGCAGAAAGCAGAACACACACACATCTGGTGATAAATTTTATATGTCAATTTACATATAGGCACACAGTTACCATGAAATGATTTCCTTAATTTTTATAAACTAGAAATTTCTGTGATTACCATTTTTTTTGTATTTTAAACACAAACATAACACATATCAGAATAGCTTAAAATACTGATGCTAGACCAGCGAGCCGTATTTACTGTAAGTAGTCACCACAAGTGACTCCTGGGTGTGCCATACCTCACGAGACACCCTCTAATCCTCTTACCCTATGAACTTGTCCTCAGAAAGATGCGTAAGCATGAAGGTATCATCACCCATAGGGGAAATACTGCTTTCATTTTTAAAACCACTCTTAAAAAACAGAAGTATTAAATTTTGTGAAATTATGAAAAACTATGTTTGAAAAAGAAAGGATTAACCTACATTTGGAAAGAAGAGATAATAACTGAAATAAAAGTATACTGAAGAAAATCAACATTAGCCTCAGTGGGACACGGGGGCTATTAAAAAGCAGAAAGAGTCTGGATATGTCATTTTTCATCAAGAGAAGACAAAGGCCTAATCATTCAGTAAACCTAAACCGAGAGAATAACACTATATGGGAGCTTTCTTAAACTACCAGAGTTTACTGAATATAAAATTATGTGTTTTATATCCAAGTATGTGGTCTTTAATCTCCGACCTAAAGAAAGTGAGGAATAGGATTAAATGTTGTGAAACTGAACATTTTTGAATGAGAAAGCTTTTCAATGTGAATAATAATAATAATAGTATTAAGTTATACTTTTGGTGATAACTGATGGAGAAAATCTGTCAGGTGTACATAAGGATTTGAAGCCCCTCTTACAATAAATGTATGCCTCCCTCCTCTTGGCCCAGTTTGGTCTTGACTCCCTAGTTTTTTCTCTGCATTTTTCCATACAATGCCTCAAACTTCATAATTAAAACAATGACTGCCACACCTAGTACTCAGGCAATCCAACAACTCTTACACTGGGATTCACCATCCTCTAAAAAGGAGGGGCAAAAACCTAGTCTCAGAGTTGGAATGAATGAAAGTGAGAAAAGACAGGGCTTTGGCAGATTGCTTATTTTGATATAAATTTGTCCTCTTTTTAGTCAGACCCAACTTTCTGGCCTGAAAAATATCTAGACTATTCCATGTCAGCCATCTGCTGAAAGATAAAATCACAAAGAAAGTGAATCAATGCTCTGTAGACCACAGCAGGTCCTCAATGTTTTCCAAACTTGAAGTATCATCTTAAGATGACAGTATTTCACATTAAGGTGTTCACAATCCCCAACTTCCAAAAACCAAGAGCTAGGAGTACCACATACCCTGAAATAGAACTCACAAACACTTTGCGTTTCATCGGCCAGACAGGTACCACACATGAGTGAAGCAGGATGGGTATAAGCAATAAAAAGTCGCGGGGACTATCACCAGAAACCTCTAAAGGTGTACACGTTTTCAGTTGTTTTTCAGTACAGTATGTGCTTATAAGAACACATGTATGGGTCAAATCTAGACAGTCATCAGTGTCAGACCCTTTGAGACCTAAAGCATTCCCGAAATTCCTATGTTTTATAAGGTCAATTTTGCAACTATGAATTCCATGAAAGCTAAAAAAATAAAGTGGACTTTTCCCCTTGAAAATGTATGAAAAACAATTATATTTATCTTTGATTTTAGGATAACAAGATGCCTTCTAGTCTGTCAATCACATGAATCACAGAGCAATTCTTACATAATATTCAAATACAGGTACTTACACTAGTTCAAGTGCAATACCACCATTTCCTATGATCATTATTCTCTTAGCTTTTGTAAGCTGTTTCTGAAATTCCTGTATCAAAAAGAAAATGAAAAGAGTGTTTTGTAATAGTGGGTAATGCCTGACGCAACAGGCTTCACTGATAATAAACCTCACTTTCCCACTCTGCCAGGACACACCATCCCAATTAATATAATAAATGCTCCCTCCATGTTTCACCCCAAACTGCCTTTATAGCAAGGCCTCTTCCTGCCTTTCCTTGCCTTTT
The DNA here is from genome assembly GCF_963924675.1 of Phocoena phocoena. Lineage (NCBI taxonomy): Eukaryota > Metazoa > Chordata > Mammalia > Artiodactyla > Phocoenidae > Phocoena > Phocoena phocoena. The sequence goes on from NC_089229.1 coordinate 85,551,476, forward strand.
ATGTCACTACATTCAGAATTGCAGCAAGAGCCTGTCTTTAGTTTACCACGTTCCCAACTATTTGACCAAATCAGTTACCAACATGACATTGATCTAGACCCTGGAAACAGGATTCTTCCTTTCCTTCTTGTCCCTCAATTGACACCTTCCTTGCAGTTACTCAGCACTTGGAACTTGCAGGAACGAGAAGCACAGCAGCACAGTGGTTAAGGGCACAGATCTAAGTCCCTGGCTCTAGCAGGTACACCAGGTGACCTTGGGCAAATTGCTTAGCCTCTCTGCACCTCAGGTTCCCCAGCTATAAAATGGAAATAACAGGTGAGTATATCTCAAGGTCTCTATAAGTATTAAGATGATAGAGATAAAGCTGTTGGGCGTAGGAAGCACATAATGTCTAATATTTATTTTAAAATGTTATTACGTTATAAGACAGCGAATTGATGCCTCCACCTCCCATCCCTCCCTCCCTCCCCCCTCCCCCCAAAAAGGATCACAATGAACTTGGAGAGAAGAAAAAATACCAGGAGTCATTCTTATGGTACTTTCTAAAGTAGAGACTAGTCCCATTGCTTCAGGATGACATCTGAATAGCTAAATTCCACCTCCTACTATGTCAGGTCACCATTTCTATTAATGGACCCCAAAACTTATTGTAATGTACAATACACAACCACTGAATTGACTTCTTTAAATTTTACAAGAAAAAAACCTGAAGTTAATTCTACTTTGTCCTTCACTGAACACAGTAGGTAAAGACCTGTAAAGAGCAGTGGACAGGGAGATGAATGTCACGAGTTTAGATTATGCTTCTGATAATAACTACTTTAGTATAGCTAAATTTCTTAGTCTCTCCATCTCAGCTGCCTCTTTGTAGGGTGGGAGTAATGACTGTCACACAGGATCATCTTGAGGATTCAGTGAATTCATATGTGTAGAGGGCCTCGCTGTAACACAGTTATGAACTCAATCTTTGATAATATGAACCTAAAGTGTTTACAAGAACATAATCCAGTTCTTCTAGTATTGTCTAAATTCCTAATTATTTAAGAAGAAAATACTATCAATTTTCAAGACTATAAAATCTTATCATGTAAATGTACAATTACCACTTCATGGGACAGAACAACAACAATGAGCTTGAGGTAAGACAATAGTATTGTGACTAGAAAACAAGAAGGTTTTTGGCAGTAAGGGTCAATGAACCCTGAAATAAATTACCAAAAGAAGTTGTACAAGGTTCTGAAGATAGAATTTCACCTTACTGGGATAGTTTATCACTGTTCTTGAGCAGAACAACAAACAAGTGTCTTTTTCAGTTCTAGGATTCTGTCATGATTCTGTATAACAAAGATCTTCTGAATACTAACTAATTTCTTTGCTGAAAAGTAAATTTTGGACATGCTTTATTTTTTGAGAAAAAGATCATTACGTCATTTAGGATGTAAATTACATACTCCTGATCAGAGTAAAATAATGAATGTGTATGCAATGTAAGTTGTAACCTTCAGCATAGACATTATTTCTGGGATATCACATAATGGAAAGAACATGAATTAAAAAACAAGATAAACTATCCACTAAAACTAAACTCAAATTGGCAGTAATAAAACATTGTAACTACTTTCTGGTTTATGAGTCATGAAACCTTTCTTCTGCTGCTACAGTTTAGGAATTGACATTATAAGTGGAACACTTTGATTCCAATGTAGAAAACGTCTAAGAAACCTTCATGTTTCTTCCCCATGACCCAGTGTCAAAATGTTACCTGAGCACTGTCTGTATCACGGATTCCTAACACATAAGGATTTCCTTCACATATCAACTTTGGTTTAGCTCCAGCACACAAACAGAGCTTCTTATAAATATGCTGATTGCCATCTTCAGTTAAAATGCACTGTAAAACCATAGAGCAACAAAGAGGAGAGGGGGAACATTTATACATAGGTACAACTGCACTTTAAACATTCAATAAGACAAAAGCAAAAAATATATTAAGGTTGCCTCTTGGTGGCACTCAATACTTTGTTACAGCAATGACAAAGCTAACTAAGCTTTGTTAGAGAATGCATTCTCTAATCCGGTGATTCTTAATCACTTTAGAAGCATGAACCATTTAAAAAATCTGATGAAAATTAGTCCTTCTCCCGTGGGGAAAAAAAGGTACATTCCCACAAAATTTTGGATAAAACCAAGGGAATCTCATGTTTGGAAAGGTATGTTGACCTTAGATTAGAAAGGAAACATTGAGAAAATTTCAAATTGAGCATGCTGATGAACGTTTCCTTGATGAACATTCTGCTCTCAATGAGAAGATACTGTAAGAAGATCTAGTGATTCTAATCATATCAGACCTTAATGGCTGTTATGGGTACAGGGGAGTAGTGAATGGTAGAAGAGGTCACAATACATCTTCTTAATCTGAAAAATCAGAAGTGCTAAAAAACAGTATTTATATTCTTAAGTACAAATAACAATCACTTTACCAGCAAACTTCATGCTGTTTGGGGATTATATTTTCATATAAGTGAAAAACATGTTAACCTTAAATCCTAGCATGTACTGGCTTTAAAGTAAATTTATATTAATTTTGAATTAATGAATTTAGATGAATCTAAAAATACATATCAGAGATCCATTGTTTTTGTTCCTTAATATTGAATGAATATCTACACAAAAGTAGAAGCATTTAGAAAGCAGGTATACATAAGCATGTGCTACTATGAGAGATGTCAGACTTTGCTGGAATGGTTTCGGAGGTTAACCTTGTGCCATGTGTCTGATTTATAAAACTTGCCAAATAGCATTTACATACCCACTGAAATATTTGTTACCCATTCTAACTCTTCAGCTACATAACAAATACATAAAACCAATAAACCAACACAGTATAATCATACAGAAATGTTACACAAGTCTTCCTTTAGATAATCTGGTTCGAATTTTAACTAATAGAAGTTAGTTATAAGCACTGACCAAATTTAAAAAATTATTTGCATTTAGCTACTATAAAAGAAACACAAAAACTTTTCATTGGCTACTGTTAAATTTTTGGAAGTAGAGACGAAGGTAAAACACATCATTTCTAATTCACTAAAGAATACAAAGGATGGATGACAGAATGCATGTTATGTAGGACACTTTTCAAATGAAACGTGTGGCACTCTGATTCACTCAAATGCCCTAATATATAAATTCCCTCACAATTCATTAGTATACTTTTGAGCCTACCTCAGTGAGCAGATTCACTGACATGGGTGTTTTATGGAACAAGTACTACCATTACAAGTATTAGGAAATGACTGCGGTGTTTGGATTCAGATTTGCAATATTTTTCTGATAAAACTCGGTACTTTTTCTTACTTTTTTTTTTCCTGTCAAGTTATTTGTTTCAAATGTGACATGTATGCTTTCTCCCTAAGGGAAAACTCAAATGTTAGCTGCTTTAGAGAAACAACTACAAACCCTACTTCCTATCTTGCCTAAAGCTCATCTGAAGGTACTGTTAATCACGCGACACTGAGACTTCCTGACATCTGAGACTGAGGTACTGCCTTTCCTGAGACTGTCTTAGTTTGGGCCTTATATCATTTTGGACTATTACAACCACCTTCTAATTTAGTTGTTGGCTACTGGCCACCTGCTCTATCCCAGTTCATCCTTGACACTGCTGTCAGATCCATCTTCCTAAAAGAGTATTTTAGCATCCCTGGCTCCACTTAGAATCTCTTTACTATTTTTTCCACTGATTATAAAATAAACTCAATATTAACATGACATAAAAAGCTCTTCACAATCTTATTTACTTATTTCTCTGGGCTAGTCGGCCAATCTCCTTTACTTATCCACACCCCAACCCCTTTGACAGTCTCACTCTTCCACATGCCCCTTTCCTTTCTCTGGGTCTCTGAACCCGTAACGTAATCTCTTCTTCCTGGAATGTCCTTCTCCACCTGGAGAACTCAATTCACCCATCTTTAAAACATAGCTCAAATATTACTCAATCTGGGAGTCTTTCTGAATACCTACCATCAGAGCTTTGATAATATTTCAACAACTGTTTTCTTCTATGGGCATACATTAAACGTACACATGGCTGTACTCCCTATGACATTGACAGCTACCGGGAGTAGGTTCTTGCTATCACTGCTACTGTATCCCAGTACTTAACACAGTGCCCAAAACACAGTGAACACTATATAAATGTTAATGCTAATTTAAAATGTAAAACCTAAAATGCCAGGCTAAGCTAATTATATGACCCAATAAACTCACAAAAAGTGTAAGTTTTTGTAATACTAATAGAAATCAATGTCACTGAAATTTATATGCTAGAGACTTGGGAGGTGGTGGAACAGGTGGGGGTCAAAGGAAGGCAGGCAAAACCTCACCAAGATTTAACAATGGCAAATGTCATTAAGAAAAAACCCCTCTTACATGTTCTTTGCTGTTCAGTTGCTTTACTCCAGATTCTATAACCTTAATGTTGGGAAAGCGATTTTCTAACATGGTATTTGGTTGTTCTTCAACATCAAATTCTTCCAACACTTTAGAAACCTGTATTAGATAAAAGAAATAAAAATGTATACTTAAAAATTTTTTTCCTTTCAAGAATTAAAAAAAAACCCTTTCATTTCTTTTTATACACTATTTATTTCATATTCATAAAACAAGAAAGTCTGCCAACTGCACTATATACAGTGAAAAGAGGGCCAGACTCTGCATTTTAAGACCTAAATTCAAATACTAGTCCTACCACTCTTGGTCAACTCAGAAAGTCACTGAGCCTCAGCTTCCTGGCCTGGAAAATTAGGGCTAACACTACTTATTTCTGTATAGTGTAATCAAACAGCTTATCTATTTCTTTATCCTTGTAGCTCTCTCTCTTCATTTACTAGCTAACCTTATTGTGATCTACTCTTGGGACTCTTCTTTCCTCTTCTCCAAAATCATCAGCATCCTCTTGGACTCACTTTCCATCCTATCCCACTAAGACTCCATTGTGGATCATTTCCTTCGAATGATGTGCCATGGATTTGGGGAAGGATTTTCCCCAAATCTTTCCTTGCTCTCTTATCCTTAACCATTAATTACCCTGAAAATGCCCAAGCACAGACCAAATTACTTGCTTTCTCTAGTCCTATACCCAGTCTGCTATAGAAGTACCACACACCTTTCAGACTGGTATTTGGCCTTAAACACTGCATGGAAATGCTACTGCATGGCTATAGCAGTTCTCAAACATTTTAGTCTCAAGACCCCTTCACACCCTTACCAATGATTGAGGACCCCGATGAGCTTTTGTTGAGTTACACCTAGCAATATTTGCTGCATTAGCAATTAAAACTGAGAAATTTACGTATTTCTTAATTCACTTAAAAGTAACAATAAAAACATGTTACGCTGATATAACATACCGTTAATGAAAAATATTTTTTTCTAAAACAAAACAAATTAAGTGAGAAGAACAGCCCTGTTTTACATTTTTGCAAATTTGTTTAGTATCTGGCTTAATAGAAGATAGCTGCATATCTGCTTCTGCATTCAAATTGCTTCTACCTTTAAACCACTGCAACGTTGTTTTGGTTGAAGTATCAATACATGAAGAGAGTTCAGTCTCACACAGATATGCAGCCCTTTCAGATAATTGTACATTCTTCTTGATGCCACACTAAAACTCAACAAGTGATGGTTTCTTAAAGATAGATGAAATGTAGAATTTGAAACCGTATCAAGAACTTTTCATACTGTGACTGTGAAATCCATTAGTTTATCCTGCACTTTGAGTGGATCCTGGAACATCACACATCAGTCGTTTGGACAATACTGGTTCATTAAGTTAACAGAGATCTTCCAAATACTGACACATTTCATATCAATAAATATAAAAAAACACATTCATTATTATCAACAATTTCATGAGAAAAGTCTAAGTACTCTAAGGCTCACAGTGAAGAACGAGTTTTCCAAAAATCTAATTTTTGCTTGAAAGCTCTAGTTTTGTCATAATGGCAACAAGTACCATCAGTTGTTTTCTTAAAGTGACAGGCTCATTTCATTCATTTTCCAAACATGAATAGCCAGTTTGTCAGCTGTTCTTTCAAGTGAAATTGATGTTCCATGAAAACAGTAGCTAGTTCATCTTCAACTCAGCAATCGCACAACTGCTTTTCCTTGAGACAACGTTGTACTCGTTGTATGCCGAAGAGCTTTATGCATACGTCGCATTGCATCATACAGAATATCAAAAAGATGTGTACTCAGGAGTCAAGATTTAATAAAACTAACATGTTTTTTTACTGGCTTTTATTTTTTTCACTAACTGTGTGGCAGTGAAGAACAAAATGGCTACCAATTTAAGTAGCCACCACTGCTTTTATACCATCAGTGCAAATGTCAACATAGTGAGAAGAGCAATAACATCTTAGTAACATATTCCATTCCGTCAGTGACTTTTTCAAACTTTCACCAGTCTAATATTCCCTGAACTTACTCTATCCTCTTTATTCTCAGTAAATCACCTTACTTGTAGGCACGAAGAGACCACTAAGAACTCTGACTACTTCTTTCCCACTATCTAGACATTTCTTTGCTAGTGTCCACCTTCCCTGACCCACTCCCACTATTTCAGAGTCAATCCATTGCTCTGTGCTCCATATCCCATCGCCTCTCACCTCCTCAGGACTCCTTCCTTGTTATATATTCCTTGCTCTCCTTCATCTTCAGGCTTCCCCACTGGTTTCTTAATCTCAACAGGTGAACAGGCTCAAGTGTTTCCCACCGTAAAAGAATAAAACTCAACTTAACGCTAGACCTTATGTCCTCTTTTTGCTGCCACTCTATCTTTTCTACCTTTGCAGCCAAATTTTTCAAGAGAGAAAAGTTTATGCTAACCGTCACTTTAGAATTTCCTTCCATTAATTTCTCAAAACAGTATAAACTGTCTCAAAGTCACCAATGATCTATACTAGAAATAGCTACTTTAGAGCCATCATCTTACCTGACCATTCCACAGGATCTGACACAACTGACCACTCCTCTTAGTTGAAAGTTTTGCCTTCCTTGGCTTTAGGGTTACTGCTCTTTCACAGTTTTCCTCTTAGATCTAAGCCTAAGAAGAAGGATGGCCATTTTTAAGTTCTCCTTTCTCTCTGACCTCCGCTTAGTGTTCCAAGGACACCACCACTGGGCCCATCTTCTTCTCCCGGCATGTGTCCTTCCTGGGAGAGTGCAAGCCAGGCCTGTATCAGCTGACACTGAGACAATGGTGAATACTAAATTACCGTCTCCAGCCCAGTCTTTTCACTCGCTCTAAATGCTCCAGCAGTTTGGCATATCTACATTTAGATAACGTGCAATTTCGCATCATGGCACACAAGCCCGTCACCATCTGGCCCCTGCCTACTGGTTCAGACTTGCACTCCACACGCCAGCAGTGAACTGGTCCCTGTTGGGGCATGTTTCATAGCTACACATTTTCATGACCTCGGCACAGGCCTACCTCCACTCGCGCTCTTACAAACACTGTAAAACCATTTTCAAGTCTCAGTTTCAATGCAACTTCCAATGTAAAGGCTTCCTTGATTCGCAAAGGCAGGCTTCGGCACTCCTTTACAATGTTTTCTATGTATAAAAATAAATATGTATGTATTGGAATATTACCTCAGTTTTTTTGCCTCTATCAGGATAATGATCATATTGTATGACAACTATTTCTTGCATATCTGTTGTCCCAGTAGAAAGTAATCATTCTGAGAAACTGACCATGAGGGCCCTACAGCCAAAGTGCCTAGTTTCAAAACCTGACTTTATGCACCTCAGAAATTTACCTAACCTCACTGTGACCCATTTACCTCACCTGTAACATGGGGATAATATAACGACCTACTTCACAGGGTTAAGAATTAAATACATTAATATATTTAAAACATTTAGAAGTATAGCATAATAAGTACTCCATAAATGTGAATTATTATTATTATTAATCCTTTTTCTCCTTTAAAAATTACACAAGTCATGAACATGTGCTCTTTTTAACACTAAACAAATAAACAATACATAATAAAGATTAAATATTAAAATTTATAAAAAAGATTATAAAAAATTATAAATTATAAAAAAAGATTAAATATTAAAATCCTTCTTTACTGCTCTTTAAATCTCACTTTCCCCTTACCCCAGGGATAACCACTAATGACTTTTTGACGTATGTTCTATACTTTTAATCTCTATAGCCTGGGTGCCTAGCACACTGGTTGGTAAATAATCTAGGTGCTCAATAAATGATAACAAGAATGCAATTTCTGACTTCTAAACACTAAGAATAACTGACATTTGCAATATTTATTTTAATTCACTTTCACATAGATTAGTACATCTTAAGTTCACAATCTTATTAAGCAAGGAAGATATTATCCTAATGATGCAACTCAGGTCCAGAGATTTGCCAAGGTTACATAGCCAGTAAATAAGAGTTAGGCCTAGAACCCAAGTTCTTTTCCTTCTACTGTACAACACTTAAAAAAAAAAAAGATTGGCAAAAACTAAACTCGGGTCTTACAGCTCTGGGATCATTACACCAAATTAAGTCTTCTGTAAAGACATTAGAAGACTCAGCTATATCTCTCTCTATCAATGTATGTACTCTTAGCCGTAACTGAATATATACTTTTTGCTTTTAGAAATTAAGAGCCATAATTTGTTCTCTGGTTCTCCCAATCCCATAGTTCTTTTGGCTGTACCAAAGGTTCTAAGATATCTTACATATCTCTAGGCAGGTTATAAAGAGCAACATATGGCACTAAATTACCCTTGGTCTTAGGGGCTTATGTAAATCTTAGGGGTTTATATATGAGAATGGGGTAGGTTAACCGTATATTGATCTCTTCCCTGGGAGACAATATATAAAGAACTTTTATAAAACATACTTCAAGATTGGAAAGGTGTGTTTGTGGGAGATGGGTAGGGAGAAGGTTGCTTTTCCTCTTTAACATCAAGTCTCTAACCTTTACATGAATAAATAATAAATCTTAGACAAAAGGCTGAAAGAAAAAAAAGATACAATCTATTATCAGAGTATTAAAAGGGAAAACTTCTAATGAATCAAAGACTATGTTAATAGTCTTCATTGCAGTGTGGGAAGAAAAGATTTATGTTTTTCATCTTTTTATTCATTTATTTTTTGCATAGGCATTATAATATTCACAATTGTAGCACTGTAGTACATGTATACAATTTATAAATATAATATTAAAATATGAGCTCAAAAGTTTTTAACAGGTGAGGTACAGGATCAGAAATGTCTGGAGACCACTTTTCTTTGATACTATGACCCAAATGTTCTCAGACTCCTATTATAATGTTATAAAGTGTGTAAAATAAACTCACAAACTACAAACTGTTCTGAGATGCTTATGACACATCTGAAACATTAATTATCTGCAAGTGTAAACTTGGCTCAAAAGCACTTTTCTTCTGACTTGTAAACACACAAACATATATGCACACACACATTTATAATAAAGATACACAAATATATTTGCATAAAAATACACACGTATATGTGTGTAACATCTTTCCTCAAAAGATACATTTTCTGAAAAGTAATTCTGAGTGGGACAGAAAAGATGGGAGAGAAGAAGAGAAAACTAGAAATTCAGTACCATTTCAGGTGCTTTTGGTATTCAATCTGAACAATTTTAAACTTTGAGCTATGATTTTAAAATGAGTATCAAAAGAACATTTGTTATTTTAAACAATTAAAATACTACAATTACACTAACTGCTATTTGAGTGATTGTAGTTTTTAAAGAGTAATACTAAGAAAGTTATATAAAGGTTCTTACCTGCTTGAAATTTGTAACTGCTTTAATAACAGGAGAAGCTGTGATCAGGAGAATATCTTCTGATGGAAAGTGAATTGCCAACTTATTAAAAAAACAAGTAGGAAAAATATGATAAATAACTAAGCATTACTACATATGGCATGGTGGGGTGAGACAGGGATAATGCAATTTTAATAATGTTATTAACTTAGGAAACTAAAAACTCACTGTTCTTCCTCTAAAGGTCTTGGTCATATTTATGGGGTAGTGGTGAGTAATGTCCCCCTCTCATATTGTTAAAATGAAAAATACATTTACACTAAACTCAACAATTATCATGCAGAGGATGAGAAGAAACTATCTTCTTAATTAACAGTTAAACCAACTTCTATTTATTATAAAATAATAATTTCAATTGCCTTTAGTAGAATGAAATTAAGCAAAGCTTCAATAAAACATTTAAAAGCTTAGCACCTTTCCCAAGTACTTCTATAATATTTGACAATATTATCACTCTCTCCATCTTGCTTTCCTCTGTATATTCTGTAATTTATGTCCCCACTTTCTGTTTCCACTATTATGCTACTAAAATCACCTTGAAGTTAGCCTTCCAGTTTCATATTAACCAGCTTCCCCTGCTCCAAACACATTGTAACTAATCATCTTTCAAATTTTTTCATTTGATCATATTACTACACTGCTCAAAATCATTTGACTACTTATATAAGTCTTTGTTAAATTCTTAGCACGATTTATAAAATCCTTTATGATCAGGTCTCTACCGCTTTCTGGCTTCATCTCTGGTCATCTTCCCCAAGCAGCAAAGCTTAAACCATACGCTTTAAGCTTTGCTGCTTCCAGATGGCGCCACGCTTTTCCACCTGAGATTACACTGTTGCCTCCCTTTGGAAAGTCTGTCTTTTCTTGTCTACTTGGTAAACTTTTTACTCATTCCTCTATATAGGCATAACTCAGAGATATTCTGGGTTCGGTTACAGACCACTGCAATAAAATGAATATCTTGATAAAGTGAGTTGCATGAAAATTTTGGTTTCCAAGTGCATATAAAAGTTATGTTTAGGGACTTCCCTGGTGGTGCAGTAGTTAAGAATCCGCCTGCCAATGCAGTGGACACGGGTTGGCCTGGTCCGGGAAGATCCCACATGCCACAAGCAACTAAGCACATACAACAGAACTACTGAGTCTGCGCTCTAGAGCCTGTGAGCCACAACTACTGAGCCCGCGTGCCTAGAGCCCATGCTCCGCAGCAAAGACAAGCCACTGCAATGAGAAGACCACGCACTGCAACACAGTGGCCCCCGCTCGCTGCAACTAGAGAAAGCCCGCATGCAGCAACGAAGACCCAACGCAGCCAAAAATAAATAAATAAATGTTATGTTTACACTATAGTTGCCAATATTAAGTGTGCAAAAAAAAATGTGTTCTTAAAAAATGTAATGCCTTAATTAAAAAATACTTTACTGCTAAAAAATGCTAACCATCCTCTGAACCTTCAGCGAGTGGTAATCTTTTTGCAATAGTAACATCAAAGATCATTGAGCACAGATCACCATAACAAATAGAATAATCATTTAAAAGTTTGAAATACTGTGAGAATTATCAAAATAGGGCACAGAGACACGAAGTGAACAAATGCTGTTGGAAAAATGGTGCCAGTAAGGCTTGCTAGAGAGGGTTGCCGCAAACCTTCAATTTGTAAACAATGCAATATATTCAAAGTACAATAAATTGAAGGGCAATAAAATGAGGTATGCCTGTACTAAGACAAAAGGACAACTCCCTTAATAAAGGATACTTTTTTCCTAATCCACTCCTTACCAACTCCACAGGTACCCCTAAGGTAGTGAACACATCGATGAAATGACTGACTTACTTACTTTTACTTATTTATTTATTTACATGACTCACTAGGCTGTGAGTCTCTAAAAAGGAGGTACCATACTCTGTTTGTATTAGTCTGATCAGCCCTTAGTACAGTGCCTGGATTATAGGTGTTTACCCAGAGAATAAATGAAAACTACACATCCAAAGATTAAAAGTCAAGGGAAAATAACCTCTTCAATTTCTTATGACATCAGTGATGTCATAAGAATATTACATCTGTTTACTGTTTACCAACAGAATAATCCAGTCCCTTTTGGAATACATGTACATGTATATACGTGGTCTGATTATTCACTATAAATCAGAAAAGCATATCCTCACTGCATTTAATCCCTTGCCGGTTGTTTTTAAAAACATTACTAGAGATGATACCTCTTCTATCTTGGGAGTCCAAAGTATAGGAAACTTACGTAAGGGTTTCTTTACCATTCAGTTATGATGCACTAAGGACTTGGGCAGCCGTGCGGAAGCGGGATTCAATCAGCTAATTAAGAAAGGGGGTCGAATTTTCTGACCAAGAACTTACTAGTCGTAACCCGCCCCTCCTCCCCATCGGCTTTGACATTACTAGGACCAGAGCCGGGTTCAGTCCGCTTTGCGTTTCCCCTAACAACTTGCTCGCCATCGCTCCTCCCTGAGGCGGAAGCGAAGCCTGCGAGGTACTAAGGACATCTGGGGCCACGACAAAGTCTCTAATATCTGGGAGCAAGAAGGAGTAAAAGGGGTAAAAGGAAGCGGCTAAAGAGCGACCTGGAAAAAAACTACGAAAGGCTGGCGGGGAAGGAGCCTCAAGCGCCACCGCTTCCGGGATGGAGGAGAGGCGGAGCCGCCTGCGCGCCCCCCTTACCTGCTCCGCACAGGTGACACCCGCGATGCCACCCCCGACCACCACGAACTTCCCCGCAGTCGTGGGCGAGCACGCCGCCTCCATGCTCTCGAACGCCCAGCGGTTTTAGGACTACAGTGCGGAAGCCGGAAAAGTTTACAGGCCGGGAGTGGGAGTGGCGGGGGGAGGCCCCTTTCGGCGCCTGCCCCTGAGAATCCGAGCTACGGGTGCCCGGGAGCTCATACTTAGTCTCTTCGCGTATCGGCCGGGGCTACGTTTCCTAAAGCGCAGAGGCGGCTTGGCAATTCCGGGGTTTTGCGTTATTATCGCCACAGCTGAATGTATGTTTTCCCACAAAAATTTAGTAAAGATAAGACAAAAACCAAAGTAAAGTAGGTGGGTTGTCAAAAGAGGCTTGGCAGGTTGTCTAAAAACAGACCAGTATTCCCACGGAGCAGACCGTTCTTAGAATAAATGAAGCTCTCACTGTTCGTTCCTGCGGGAAATTAAACACAGCCTCAGCTCTTAAACTCTTCCTGGTAGAAGGAACATAATCCTTCCCTACTCTTAACCTAGCAAGCTAAGATTTTATATTTTGAAAGCACATTCTTCATAGACACATTAATCAAGACAAAAGCAATACTACTATTGTTTTCTAAGAAGTTATTTACATTTACAATTTTGACCTCAGCAAAAATTTCCCATAGTATATAGACTTGCCATTTTGTCAAAATAAAAGAGCGTTCTTCCCCAATTTTCAGTAAATAGCAGCATGTGTAAAGGCTGAATTAAATATTACCAATCTAATTTTTAAAAACTATTTTTACCATATTCATATTATTATTCACCATTTAATTGTTTTACTATTTACTATTACCTTTGCTGTCTCATATAATATTTCCCCTGAGGGTTGTATTATAAAATTAAGAAGGTACTATTTCTCTAAATGGCTCACTCAAAAACTGGCAGTTATCAATCCCCCTTTAATTCTTTAAAACTCTGGAAATAACCAGCCTATATAAACGAGAAAACCTAACACATCTAATTACAGATATTTACTGATAGCTCTAATAATTATTGAGTTTTGATTTACTAAGTTAAATAGTAGGCACTTTAATAAGTGATTCTAAGTCCAATTACTCTCTCAGGCAAGCAAGCAAAGCATTTCTAGCAAGAGGAAATTGGACTTTAAACCCATATAGATCTAGTCTTGTTTACTTCTCTTGCTCCTTTTTTTTTCACACGATCTCCCTCATCTCACTGTGCTCTAGCTAGGTTGAACCACACTTGCAGCTTCCAGGATATGGCATATTCTTTAGTTTCTGAGCATTTGCACATAACTCTTTCTGTAATGCTCTTTCCCAGTAATTTTCCCTAGCTAAATCCTCACTGACCTTTGGTTTAACTAGCCATCACCTCCCCTAAGAAGCTTTATCTAATGTCCTCCAAACTGAGCTGGGTACCTCTTGACTTAAAACACTTTATTTTACCTATTATAGGTCTGATTCCCCCTTGCCACACCCCAATCATAAACATCATCTCAGGGATTACTTGTCTCTCTTTGAATCTTCAATTATTTGTGAGTGTCCATGTAAATGTGCTGAATGAATTAGTAAGTGGGTGGAGCATGAGACTTCCCTGAAGTCCCTTAAAAATGTATTAGATCCTCTGGTATATTATGACAGCTATTTCCTCTTTGTGGAGGGCAAAGAGAAGAACAGACTGGAACTCAAGTTCCCAGAGGAAATGGAAAGAGACCAGATGTAGATGAGAGGGAGGGTGGCCCTGGGAAAGGAAGCAAAGCAGGGGGAGGCTCCTCTCTCAAAGGAGAAGGAATGGTGACTCTACATTTCTCCTTTTGAAAGCTGGCCTATGTCAGGGAAGGATAATGATAAGTCCTAGCTGCCTCCTTCACTGGCTTGAATATTTAACTTTTAGAGATTCTAATGGTTAAGGAAGAGCACTAAGAAAGAGCTAGCAATGCATCGCACTTTATAGTGTTGATTGATTTAAATAAAAATGCACTCTGGGTGTGGAATGGGTTAAATTAAGATAAGTTAAGATAAGTTAAATTAAGATAAATTAAGATAAGATATAGGTACCTTTGGAACATGGATTCCTCAGGGAGGACAGGAATGGGTAGGGGTTGGAGAAGAGGTGACTTCAGAGAAAGCTGGTCTAGAAATGAGGGAGGCTTCATGCCAAGGGGTAGGAGAGCAGCAGAGAAGCCAGAACGTCAGCTCCCTTTTAACTCTTTCTGGGATGCTTAGGAGTGAGCAGTACACCAACTTAGTGGTTGTTTTGGAGGAGTGAAAGAAAGACCAGTTTATCGCTAGATGTTCTGGTGTCCGCTTAAAGGTAGAAAAGAATAGTGGGCCCTGGAGTAGACCAGGACAACTTCACAGAGGAGGTAGGGTTTATACCGAACCTCAAAGGCCCAGAAGCATCTGGGTAGGTTGAAAGGAACGATCTGGCAACCCAAGTGGGAAATATCTCGAGTACCAAAATGTTCATGGCTGAAGTGAGCATGGGAAATATAGGAGATGGTAAAAAGAAAGGGAAAAACAGTGGTTGGGGAGTCCAGGATTCATCTGGAAAAACTGAAGGAGATAAAACACTCTTTATCTCACTTCTACTTCCTTAACTTTTCTTAAAGGTCATCTCTAACTTATAAAGTATTAAGTAAAAACCTAGCTTCCCATTCTTCACCATGCTGATTCCAAAAAAATGTCTAAAATAAGAGGGTTTAGATTAATTTATTGAGCTGACTGATTGAAAACTGGGTAAGGACAATGAAATTTCATGCAATAGTTAATGATTAACGGCTTTTGAATCAGATGACCTAGGATCAAATATGGCTCTAGCATTTTCTTAATCATGGGATCTTTAGTGAGTTACTTCTCCACCTGAGCCTTAGTTTCCTTGTTGGCAAAGTGGGTGTAAGATCTACTTTGTAGCAGGTGTGGAGAAAAGGGAAGCCTCCTACACTGTTGGTGGGAATGTAAGTTGGTACAGCCACTATGGAGAACAGTATGGAGGTTCCTCAGAAAACTAAAACTAGAATTATCATATGATCCAGCAATCCCAGTCCTAAGCATGTACCTGGACAAAACTAAATTCAAAAGATACATGCACCCCTATGTTCATAGCAGCACTGTTCACAGTAGCCAAGACATGGAAACAACCTAAATGTCCATTGATAGATGAATGGATAAAGAAGATGTGGCACATACATACAAAGGACTATTACTCAGCCATAAGAAAGGACAAAATAATGCCATTTGCAGCAACATGGATGGACCTAGAGGTTATCACACTAAGTGAAGCAAGTCAGAAAGAGAAAGACAAATACCGTATGATATCACTTATATGTGGAATCTAAAATATGGCACAAATGAACCTGTGTACAAAATAGAAACAGACTCACAGCCATAGAGAATAGACTTGTGTAGCCAAGGGGGAGGGGAGGCTGGAGAGGGATGGACTTGGAATTTGGGGTTGGTAGATGCAAACTATTACATTTTGAATGGATAAACAACAAGGTCCTACTGTATAGCACAGGGAACTATATCCAGTCTTCTGGGGTAAACCATCATGGAAAAGAATATTAAAAAGAGAATGTATATATGTATAAAACTGAGTCACTTTGCTGTACAGCAGAGATTGGAACAATATTGTAAATCAACTATAATTAAAAAATAGATAAAAGATCTACTTTGTAGAGTTGTTTTTAGGTACAGATGAGATAACATATTTCAACTTTCTAGCACAGTAGGTGCCGCGGTAGGATCAATGGTTAAGTTGTCTGCCCTTAGGAGGTTGAACAGTCTATATCTCTGCTCAAAAGATTTTATCGACATTCTTAACTTCAATGACATTAAAATGCTTTTAACTTTCAAATGTCTATCTCTCATATCATTACACTGAATCTTCAAACCTGAAATTTCTAAAGCTTCCTGGATATCTGCTCAAGGTTACCCCAGTGTCCTCAAATTCAGCATGAATCTAAACTGGATTCATCTTCTTCTCAGGATCTTTTCTTTGTTTCTGTTTTATTGAAAAAGCTGAACTTTCTAGGGAACAAGCAAAGTCTTCTTTCCCACCACTTTTCCTGTGAACATATTTTTCTTATCCTCTAAATTAAATCCTTGTCAGACCTCAGAGTTTTTCTGATCATTCTTGGGTGATTAAAAAGTCCAGTGCTGGGCTTCCCTGGTGGCGCAGTGGTTGAGAGTTCGCCTGCCGATGCAGGGGACACGGGTTCGTGCCCCGGTCCGCGAAGACCCCACATGCCGCGGAGCGGCTGGGCCCGTGAGCCATGGCCGCTGAGCCTGCGCGTCCGGAGCCTGTGCTCTGCAACGGGAGAGGCCACAACGGTGAGAGGCCCGCGTACCGCAAAAAAAAAAAAAAAAAAGTCCAGTGCTGCTTTGTAACAAAACTCCAGACTCATCGAGTTAAAGTTTCACCTAACTGCAGGCAGTCAAGGTTGGTTTCTTTTTGCTTTCTTGTCCCAGCTCTTCTCCCATCTAATAGCTGATGTTTTAAGCTGCTTTAAAATTGGAAGGTGGGCAAAGAGTAAGGGGAAGAAAGATCTTACCTCACTGTACAGCCGTGAATCAGTGGTGTGCTAGAACCACTGTCCTGTGAGAGCTGATCGTTAAAATTTCAGGAATTGTATAAATTGATTGTTAACGCAACCACTGTTAAATATTAAATTATATAAACATATAATTAACTAAACTGTATTAAAATAAAGGTAATAAATACTCAAAACTCATTAAGTATTATTTCAGCGTTCAAAAGCAATTCAGCAAAGACATTACAGTTGTCATAGATAAACAAGTGAAGTTTGACCTATGTCTTCGTTGTTCAGTTTCATGTGACCAGTTACCTTAGATGGAAATATCAACCAACATTCAAATTACACTCATTAGTCAATGGGTATTATAATTTGACTTGGGAACAAGAATTCTGCAAAATCTATGAAAGTGTTAGAGAATCAGTTGGCTATATGGAATTTACAATAGAGAGTATTGCATATTTATTATTAAAATTTAAAATAAGCGCTATACATCTTTATATCAGTAAAACTTGCTTTGTATATATGTACTTTTTCAGATACGTATTTATATGTGTGTGTGTATTTTTTTCCAGCCAGTTGTTAAACATTTACCAGCACACTGCTGGCCACTGATGCCCTGCTGGTGTGACTGATAAATGCTGATTCTTGGACAATGAGAACAGACTGGTGGTTGCCAAGGGAGAGGGGGTTGGAGGAGGGATGGACTGGGAGCTTGGGGTTAGCAGAGGCAAACTATTACATATAGCATGGATAAACAACAAGGTCCTACTGTATAGGACAGGGAACTATATACAATATCCTATGATATACCATAATGGAAAAGAATATTAAAAAAAGAATGTATATATATGTATAACTGAATCACTTTGCTGGACAGCAGTAATTAACACAACATTGTAAATCAACTCTACTTCAATAAAACAAAATGCTGATTCTTTCACTTTTCGAATGGGCATGCAGAGTCCCCCCCATCACTGGGGATCTTTCACCTGCAGTTTCTGGGTCAGCCCTTCTCCAGACTCAGTCCCTCTTGAGAGGACATAGGGTTCACAATGGGCCCTTGGGAAACTCACTTATCCTTTTTTTTCCCCAGCAAACCCTGAAATTGCACACAAACCCATCACAACATCTCTCTTCTCTCTGCCGTCAGACCACGTAGGTAGCCACACCTCCATGCCTTCAGCTGAATGCAGTGCCATTTCCTGTGTCCTCCAGACTCCAGGGGATACCTGTAGAGCTCTCCAAATAGAAGTCTTCCTCACTTATGCTAGGCACAGGGACTGGAGGGTGAGGTGAATCCCCTTCCCTTCTCCTTAACTGTGTGCACTGTGAGTGCATTGGGGTCAGTGGGGGTAAGGGCAGAGGTTGTTTCCTACAGCATACCTACAACCCTCTTCAAAAGAATTCTTATTACAGCCTTCTAGTCATCAGAGCATTCTTTACATTCTCGTATATAGCCTCAAGGAATATGATGGGCTAATGCCGGCAATTTTTTCTTTTTAGCAGGTCCCTACTTTATAATCCTTAACATGGTCTAGTACCTTAAAGGCATTGGGATGTTTGGTACCTATTATATTGTCCTTAGCATTGGGAGCTGAATTAGCACCCCCGCCCCCAATCACATTTAACTCCACGAGACACTGTTTTTGTTTTATAAATAGCAGAGTCATGCCATGTAGAAAACTGGAGGCATTTCTTACATTCTACCCCCTGACCCCCAAATTCTATATACCAAGT
Source organism: Phocoena phocoena (assembly GCF_963924675.1). NCBI lineage: Eukaryota > Metazoa > Chordata > Mammalia > Artiodactyla > Phocoenidae > Phocoena > Phocoena phocoena. The sequence continues at coordinate 85,570,347 of NC_089229.1, forward strand.
CCTACCAGCTCAGAAATGTTTCTGCTTCCTCATTTCAGTTTTGATTGTGACTGCTCTGTCTTAGGCCTTCTTCTCCCACTGTTAGAACAGGCTCCTCATGGGTCTTTCTTCCTCCATTCTCTGCTTCTAATTTATCTTCCACGCTGCCATAAGTGATGCCTTACTAAAAGGGAAATGTGGTAGCTCTCCCTTCCCACCTCTTTTTCTTCTGGAACTTTTCCAGTTCCCTGAACACATCCAGATTTTCTTTTCTCTATTCCAGGTTGCAGAAATTATGTCTATAGTAGTTTATTACATTTAACAGTGTTTATCATGTTAGAGTTGAGTGTGCCCCTATTGGGCTCCTCTTTGAGGAAAGCGTATCTTTTTCTTTATTTCTTTTCTTTTCTTTTTTGGCTGTGCAGCATGTGGCATCTTTGTTCCCCGACTCCCAACCAGGGATCGAACCCATGCCCCCTGCAGTGGAAGCACAGAGTCCTAACCACTGGACCACCAGGGACGTCCTGAAAGTGTACGATTTTTCTTGCCTGTGCCTCTAATCCCAGCACTTAGCATAGTGACTTAAGCAGCATATATTCAATAACCGTTTCTGGAGGTGTCCGAATTAGCACTGTAGGCCTGATCTTACAAAGACTGAGTTCTCATGGTATGGTTAGATCCACAGCTGTGGAGTCTAACCTCACAGTGGATCACCGTTGTGAGGTATGAATCCGCCTTATGAAATACTCCTGTTCTTTCTTAAAGAGTTTGCTGCGATATTTCTAGATCAAGTGTTCTGGGTAGTTAGGTGTTATGGTCACCCCATGGTATCAGGATGGAACCTCTGCTCAAAATTCGGTTTGGATGTCAAGATCTGATGATCACACACACGTATATACAAACCATGAGTAAATGGAAAGGTTTATTACTCACATAATGAGGTTTCCTGAACTTTCTGGAGCGAGCTGGGCAGGCTCTCAAGCTGATCTTTCCTTGAGAGGCAAGGAAAGGAGACCAACTTTGCTTTTATTACAGTTAGGGGATTGGGCCTGGATGAAGGTTCGGCACAAGTGGGCCAGGTTTTGCTGTGGTTTAAATATCTTGCCAGTGCCAAAGGTGGGCACACCCAATTCCTTCAGCTTGCCCCTCTGTGGAGCAGAAGGGGAAAGGGTGAGGCTTGAAAGAAGCCAAACACTGCAGGTGGAGTCAGGCCCTTTATTACAATGGCCAGCCTTCCTCTTTCGGTTTCCAACTCTATGCGATAGGTTTATAAAATTTCCAAGCTTCATACTTCAATTTCAATTTCAATCCTTATCACCAGAAGACACTCTTATTAAATTATAAGCACACAAGGCAATTCCAGAGTCAAATATAAATTCTTTTTTATCATCCACATCTCTTTTGTACTATAGAAAATTGGGAAATCTGTTTGGCCTTTCAAACTTTTTGAGTCACAATTAAAACTTCTAAAAGATGCCCTTTATAGTGTGAAAGGTTATTATAACACAACTTGCATGTCCTTTTCCATATACTCTAAATAGCAAATATTAGGTTTCAGCCTTATAGGTTTCATGCTATTTTTGAATAAAATGTTTCTGCTTAAGTTCCATAGCATTTGTTAATTTCTATGCTTTCCAGCCATTATTATATTAAGGGAATAGAAACAAACAACACTGCATTTATACTTGTTTATTGACATCACTAATATTTCTCATAAAATAAATGAAGTATAAAGAAGGTAAAGCATATTTTTCCCTCCAAATGAGAAAAAATGTTCAATTATGCTATCAAATGAATGGGGCTAATTTACTTCAGTCGATATTAAATACTGAAACTAGAAATCAGGTTGTACCTCAGTGAATTTTAGCTGTTTTGAAAAGAAATAAACCTCTGTTGTTTAAATAATACTGCAAATACTGCATTATCCATTCACTACATTAACCCAAGACAGATTTATATGAAGTTAAAGTAAATTTCTCCAGTCTTGAACTTATTTTTAGGCTTATATGAAACTTTAGAATTTTAGCTGTCAAAATGATCTTTAATACAATTCATACGTGGTTAACAACAATGATTCACATTGAACATGCTTGCCCAAACACATCAAGGTAAAAGGGGAAAGAAATTCTCATCAGAAGACTTGGGAGATACAAGTTAACCAATGTTTGATTTGATTCAGGCCAGGTCGCTTATTGTATGAATGACATTTTGAAGAACAGTTGTATAAAAAAAATGTTGTATAACACCAAAAAATCTTGTTCTTATTGTGGCTGTGAAAGGTAGTCATGGAGGGAAAAAATTTTTCTCAGGAAGATGCAGCATTTGTTTAAAGAGACGTATCAGTTGGCTGTGCTATGATCCATTTTTGTTATCTTTGAAGTAATCTAAAGTTCTATCAGTTATAGAATAGTTACAGCATCTGGTGTTTGTAGAGAATCGGACGCCCATTTATCTCTCTTTTCTTTGACTCTAGCCATCTGCCCCAGGAACCTACACTATCTTTTTCTGTATTTATCAATGCTTCCATTGAAAAGGAATGTTAAAGTCGATTATCAGATGACCATGACTCATGGAATCATAATGTAACTACCTTCCTCACATTCAAAGATAGTTTAGAATGTGTCAAAACATTTTACAAACCTAATAGTTTTGCAAAACACCAATAACTCTTTTAACAATATTCCTATTTTCCTTTTACATCTCTCAGTCCTTTTCCTCTCTTTCCTGTGATGATCCATTTTCTTTCGCCTGACCCTACAAGCACTGTTTCTGAAAGCTCCATCCTCCATGAAGTTCTCTTCCCTTTCTATACTGCCTTTATCAGCACATCTCTTCCTGGTTGCCTTTGGAATATACATTCTTCCCTTCTTCCTTACTAATAGAAACCCAATTTTGTTTGAATTGCCAATATGCTACCTAAAAATATTTGTCCTTCCAGACTCTTTTGCAGCTGAGGTGGCCACATGCTACTGAGTAAGTGGGAGTCATCCAAAGATTTGGGGAAAACCTTTGTTCTCCTGATACAGGTCCTACTAGTTTCTCCTTTTCCCTTCCTCCTTCTTCCTGTCTGGAAGGTGGATGTGAGATTAGGGATAGAGCAGCCATCTTGTAACCACAAGATCAAAAGTATGAAGATGGGTCTTCCCTGGTGGCGCAGTGGTTGGGGGTCCGCCGGCCAGTGCAGGGGACGCGGGTTCGTGCCCCGGTCCGGGAGGATCCCACGTGCCGCGGAGCGGCTGGGCCCGTGAGCCATGGCCGCTGAGCCTGCGCGTCCGGAGCCTGTGCTCCGCAGCTGGAGAGGCCACAACAGTGAGAGGCCCGCGTACCACAAACACACACACAAAAAGTATGAAGATGAAGATATATTTGCTAATGATATGGAAGGAAGAGATGGAAATATCCTTCTCTAAATGCTTTATTGAGCCACTTTTTAAACTCTGGCTTGCCTACCTCCAGGCCTCTTGTTACTTGAGACAAATAAATTTCTATATGTTTAAGCCACTACTGTTTGTTTTTCTGTGCTTATCGCTGAATATAATCCTCACCTAGCCCCCATTTATTTAATTACTTTAGGACAGAAACATTTGATTCACTCCAATTACATCCTATCTTTAAAGCCATATTTATTCCTATTAATCATCTCTGATTTCTCTTCAATGTGCTATTTGAAAGTATACAAAACTGAAGGCACTCTTCTGAATCATTTGCAAAGCCAAATAAATGGCTTTTAGTTCAAAGGAGTTCACTGATTTATTGTGACATTTCTCACTGTGATTTATCTCCAACATTTTGCTGTAAGCATGGTGTAATTTATAATTTGGGGACCTTGCTGGCAGTTTGACTTCCATACTCCATTCCTGACCACACTGGTGTCAGTTCGTGTTAATCACTCCTGCAAATCCAGTCTAATTAATCTTTTTGTAAAGTTACTTTGTGAGAGGGCATGACATATTTTATCAGACATAGATTTTGATTTGTTACCCTTTCTACACTGAGGCTGACTAGCAGTGAGCAGGAAGTAGACCACTGCTCATGGCCATCTGATGATATATATTACCTGTGTGTCTACTCTTAGATCTATACCTGCATATTTCTATTTATGCCTAGATCTGATTGGGATATCAAATAGCTATATAAATGTAACTGTTTCCAAGACAGTGGCTTTGTTTTCTTCCCAGTTATCATGGATTCAATTTAATGATTTAACATGGTCAATTCCTAAATCTGAATATATTTCTCCAGTTTCATAAATTTGTATTGACCAAAATTAGTCAAATATGCTTGATAAGCATGTTTTACTTTTATAATGAAAAATATAACCAAATGACTTAAGAGAAGTACATTTAGGTTATGCAAATGCAAATCAGTATGGCCATTCTAGCGTCTTTCGCGTTTTTAATTGTTACATTTATTCATTCGGCAAATATTTACTGAGCACATGCTATGTGTCAGACATTGTTCCAGGCACTTGGGATATATCAGTGAATAAAACAGACAAAGATTTCTGCCCCACCAGGAAAAGACAGATAATAAAATAAATTTTAAAAATGAATAAATAAATAAATGGGGCTGTATGTTAAAAAGCACTAACTGTATGGAAAACAATTAGAACAAGGAAAGTGAGATCAATAATATGTGCTGTTTACAACGTTAATTAAGGTCCATAGGTAGGTTTCACTGAAAAGATGATATTTGAGCTAAGACATGAAGGAGGTGAGAGAGTTAGGTGCGTGTCTGAGAGAAGAGCGTCTAGACAATGGGGCAGGGACAAGGTGGCAGGCAATAAATGGGAAGGCCCTAAAATAAGAACATGTAGGGTAAAACCTAGTTCTTTCTTTCTGTGTTTCTCCCCTGTGTGTCCCCTTTACTTTCACACTTCTGCCACACTCACACAGAGTACCTCACTTCTAACACTTCTGGTCACCAAATATGTGGCATTTCTTTCCCCACACTCAGCAACTCTCTGTGACATCAGCTGGGAGCCCTACAATTTCACTGAAATCTAACACTATTTGCCTGGAGAGAGCATCAGATCTCCCAGGCTCAGGGCTCAGTCCCACAAGACTCTCCCTCCCTACTTCAGCTGCCAATCACAAATAGTAGATCCCCAGGTCACCCACAACTTCTGTCCATTTGGCTACAAATCGGAGGTTCCCACAACCTCTCCTGAGGACTGAGTAATTTTCTAGAATGTGTCATAGAACTCAGGGACTTCCTTACTCTTACTGGTATATTAAAGGATATGATAAAAGCCACAGATGAACAGCCGGAACAAGAGATGCATAGGGTGAGGTCTGCGAGGGTTGCCAAGTATAGGAGCTTCTGTCCCCATGGAGTTGGGGTGTCACTCTTCTGGCGTGGTGTGTTCCCCAACCTGGAAGCTCTTGGGACCACTGCTCTTGGGATTTTATGGAGGGCTCCTCAGGTAGGCATGATCAATTATTAAGTCCATTTCCAGCCCATCTCCCCACTCTGGAGGATGAGAGGTAGAGCTGAAAATTCTGAGCTTCTCAGCATGGCTTGGTATTTCCCATAATCAGTCCCTGTCCAGGAGCCATCCAAGAACCCTCTCAGCATTGCCTCAATAGAACAAAAGAGGCTCCTGGTGTTCTTAACACTTAGGAATTTGCAAGGGTTTTGGGAGCTCTGTGCCATGAACCAGGGGCAGGACCAATGTATATTTTTTTTATTGTCTCGCAAAACCTACATGCTCATCAAAGGGAAAATAGATGATTACTTGACTGTGGTACATTCACCCAATGGAGTTTTATGTAGCAATAAAAACAAATTAACTTTGATGACATAGTATGCAACAAAATGGAAGAATCATAGCAATAAGTGAAAACACTGAGTCTTCTCAAATAACTTACAGACTGAATCTCTCTTTACAAAGTTTAAAACAATTAAACACCTACATGCATGTATGAAAGCACACACACACTCTCTTTAGAATTATACATAAATGCAAAACTATACACAAATGAAAGGAGGTAACGATCGGCAAAAGATTCACAATGAGCACAAGACTCAGGTGGACGGTTACCTTGGACTGGATGAGACAGGAGGTGGGCTGGTGGGGGAAACCACATGGTTAGATGTAGTTTATTTCAAGGTTCTAGGTTTCATAAATAAGAGCTTACCATGCATGGACAATGTTGAGACCAAGTTGTGAAGCAGGGAGTATGATTAATCTAATTCTGTGTTTCAGAGGTCCATAAAATCAAATTCTTTTCCAAATGAAGGATTTCCTAAAAGTGTCGTTTTCCACATTTTAAAAATAGAGAGCAGAAAACAATTATGAGGGACCATGCCTGACTTATCAGTGTTCATGGCCAGGAAAGAACTTGTGCAACGGTGTGAAAAGAACACACACAATGTGTTTGATGTTCAGAGAGACATAAACTGAATGTACAGAATCTGAGGGAAGCTTCTGTACCGTACAACTCAGAGACATAACTGTGATCTCAAAGGTTGTTTTCAGCAGCAAGGATGGTGGTGGGTCACTAGCCACACATGAGTCCATTCCAGTACTTCACACTGCTATCTGTTTAGTTGCAGGTCCCAATTTTCACCAGAACTTCCACTGACGCTACCCCAAACTGGCATGACTACTACCTGAAGCATTGTCCTATACCAGGGGTCAGCAAACTTTCTTCTGCAGACGGCTAAATAGTAAATATTTTAGGCTCTGCTGGTTATAACTATTCAGGCTTGCCGTTGTACTTATGAAAGCAGCCATAGATAATAAATGATTGAGTACGGCTATGTTCCAATAAAATAAATTACAAAAACAGGTGGCAGGCCACATTTGGCCGGCATGCGTAGTTTGTTGAACCCCTGTTCTATACTATCCATCCAATGATGAGTCTCTTTATCTTATAGTAGAGGGATATCCATACAGCATGCTTACCAGCATGGTAAGATGGTATTTAGGCCAGCCCTTAGGGTTTAATGAGTTATCTCCCAACAGTTGCCACATCTTCCAATGTGAGAAGAAACAGAACTCTGTGGTCCACACTACAGAAACCTTTACAGTGGACTTATTATCAAATAACACTATCTCCATTGTTGCAAATTTGGGATAAGGATTTGAGGGAAAGCAAGCTCTACTTTTCAGAGTTGAAAGGAGGCTTCTCAGTTTTCTCTGGGGAGTGGGACTTATCAATGCTATCAGAACCCAAGGTGCCTTTCTGGGGGTGATCTACAAATTCTGTATACGTATTCTTTGCCAGTGTATTTATACATTTGAAGCTGTTTGAAAACAAAAGTAAGCTATCTTCTACCAGCCATCCAGACACTGTTTTAGGATAGCTCTGTGGATCTTTGAGGCTCTTTGGACGTATTTTTTCTTTTCATCCTATTTTTTAGAGTGCATAACAAGCTCACTTTTTGCAGTGATGCAGCTCTGTCTCTCACAACAGTGAGAGGCCCGTGTACCGAAAATAAATAAATAAATAACGTTGCAGAGAACTGCGTGTTCTTTTTCCTTCTTTTGTTGCAATATGTATAAACTATCTCCTAGAGTGTTCAAAGCCTTGGAGAACTACACTTCTGAAAAAAATAATAAGAGTTTATGTATCTTCACTTTTCTCAAAAGAAAACATAATCCCATTGCTAATGTCCCAAGACACCCCTTTCCCCTGCCTGAACCACACCCTTACCCTCACGCCCGGCCCACCTGCCATCTCTACTCCTCCATCTTCTGGCAGGATCATCTAAAGGTTTTATGGAACAGTTTCCCAAGGTAATTTCTGGAGGGTATAAAAGCCATGAAGAGAAGCAAACAGAGGGATGGGGTTTTGAGAGTGTCCAGAGGCCTCTGTTTGGAGGGATTGTCTGGGAAAGCCCTTGAAGAAATAATGCTTGAGCTTAAATTCAGAGATTAAGATGAGCAACTGTGTAAAGATGTAAGACAGAGCCCCCCAGGCACTCCAGAACAGCAAGTACAAAAGCCCTAGGGTGGAAGACAGCAAGCAGGGTGCATTGGAAGACTGGCAAGGAGACCGAGGTAGTGGGAGCGGGGTGAGCTCTGACCACGGAGGAGAGATGTGGGTGGGAGGGGGCCGGAGCACTGAGCAGAGACAGGCCTCATCCAGTGCTGTCTGCGCAGCCAGGAGATAGGACTGTCTCCTGTCGGAAATGGGAAGCCATCGGAGGATGTGAGCAGAGAAATGACTCGATCAGATCTATGTGTCTAAAAGATCGATCTGTCCACAGCCTAGAGAAAGGGCTAGGCACAGGGTGCAAGAGAGGAGCCAGACGGCTATTGTGACAGTCCAGGCCCGAGACCTGCCCGAGACCTTCAATGTCTTGGATAAGGGCGCTGATAGCAGCCATGGAGGGGTCTACACATTCCAAACATTCAGAATGTTTGGGAGACAACCTGAAGGATTCCCTGATGGAGGTGTCGTAGGGAAATGTTTAGAAAATTCTGTGACAACTCCCTGTCAAGGACACCCAATAGCTAGGGCTTTATTTATTTATTTATCAGGATTATTTTCTCCAGGACCTTAACTATTCTGGTAAGTTTTTAAGCAAAGTAACTTTCCCCTAACTTAGATGGTCTTGCCCAACATACTCAAAAATAACTGTGATTGTACAACAAATGGACTTGAATAACAATAGAGAAAGGGTTTTCAAAACACTAATAATTGCCCCTTGGTCATAAACATAGTCTTCTTTTGCTTGTCTCTATAACCCACCTTTTTTTAAATTAAGAAACAACATCTCTTTTTTGAGTATCTACCCAAGGTCATTACCCCTCCTCAGCAGTGGTGAAACAGAGTCCTTGGCGCTGTTGCCATCACCCTGGCTCGGCTCCCAATACTGAATGTGATTTCTTTTCTTTTTTTTTTTTTTTTGCGGTACGCGGGCCTCTCACTGTTGTGGCCTCTCCCGCTGCGGAGCACAGGCTCGGGACGCGCAGGCTCAGCGGCCATGGCTCACGGGCCCAGCCGCTCCGCAGCATGTGGGATCTTCCTGGACCAGGGCACGAACCCATGTCCCCCGCATCAGCAGGCGGACTCTCAACCACTGCGCCACCAGGGAAGTCCCTGCAACGTTATTTAATGCTCTTTCCCACCTGTTTACTAACTTAATGTCACCTCTTGAGAGGCAGTGGAGTGCTGGGTTCTGAAGCCTGGCTGCTGGGTTTAAATCCCTGCTCTTCTGTCTCCCAGCCATCTGATCTGGAGGACATTAGAGCCTGCCTGTGCCCCAGCGACCTGACGAATTTGTTGAGAGGATTAAATGAGTTAATACACTTCGGAGAATGGCCTGTAGCACATAACGGACAGTAAGTAAATGTTAACTATTATTATTACCAGACAGTAGAAAACAACCCTGCCTCTTGGGGCTTCTTAAGAGAAATGAAAGGTTGGAATTTCCATTTCCACTGTGGATGAATGGCCGGAGGGATCAGAGCACTTCCTGCTCCACTGCCTCCCACTTTTGAAGCAGTTCCCAGATTTTGTCCACAGAGCTGCAGGATGGGCAAATATTTTTGTGTCCATCCTTTCCTCAGGATCCTTACACACTTGAAAACAAGGACAGAAATCTCACCTTCGGAGGCTGAAGAGCAGTACAAGTAATATCTGAGAATTAGTAAATATTATTTGGGTAGGAAAACATTTTCTAACTGAATTGGTTGCTAAGTATTCACATACACACACACTATACACAATTTACACTTTTAAAAATATACTTATTAAATAGGCCTAGTAAAGGGAAGAGTTCCTCTTAATCTTATTATGTTGACTTGGTTATTTTCTTCTTTCCTTTAATCAGGGCTAACAAAGTAGAAATTTAAACGACTTTGCTTATTTTTATATCCTTAGTACCTAGAATAGTATTCAGCCTAGAATAGGCACTCAGCAAATATTTGTTGGAAGAAAGAACTATAATCTCAGCAATTCTTTGTGGTCAGTGCTATAGTTATCCCATAGCATAGATGAAAAGACTGAGGCTAATGAACTTGTCCAAGATCACAACTCATCGGTGCTGGAGCTGGGTCCAGCTGGTGCTTTTAAGCATCCCAAAGCATTTGTATTATGTCTCCCTGTTTTAACATATCAATCCAAACTATGTTCTGCCCTGCATCTCAAATTCCACCTGAATATGACCACCTCAGCACCTGACACAGTCCCTAATATTTCACTCATCCATTTCAGCTAGCAAGTTACTGATAGAATCATTGGCAAACGTTGGTTTTCTCACATCAGTCTACTGTTGAAAAATGTTGGTGGCACCCTGTAGAAATGAATGTTCCTGTCTGCAGCAATTCTGTGCTTCCAAGTTTATTCCTGTTTTGATATCATCTTTTCTTATGTCTTCCAGTCATACAGGAAGCTGAAACTCATGCTCAATGTATTAACATCTTACTTTACTGAATGAGTAAACCAGTAAGTAATTCTTTGATTTACAAAAGACTTGCTAAAGCACAAAAGCAAAAACTGAGAAAACTGAGGGTCAGCTAGCTAAGTGACATGAACTCATTAACTGAGTTCTCCTGTAGTCTCTGAACATGATATTTTAGTCAGAGCCCTGGCCACATAAGGGTTAACTGTTAAGAAAAAAGAAAACGAGAGTAAGGAGGAGCCTCTGGTTCCAACTGACTAATCTTTTCTCTAACCTGTTTTATGCAACCCTTAGGACCAAAGAAACTTTACCGAAGGATTAAAACTTATGTAAAACAGAGATCCTTTTATTTCCAACTCTGATTCTCTGGCGAGCAAGAAGCTCCAGCTCAAATGTGTGCAGAGCTTTATTTATATTGGTTACTCAATACGTAATTTTTAGAAATCTGATGATCTTACACTATAGAGGCAGCAATGAATGAAGATGATGGTGAATGCTAAGGTAAAAGGAGTTCATTTATTTGGGTTGTTGTGGGTTGCAATTCAGTCACTTCTGCTTGGAAAAAATATAAGGTAGGCTTAATATTGGGAAATATAAGACTCCTTGAGTTTTCTAATTACCTTGTTTATAATTTCCTGATAGTGACAATTCTATTTAATGCAGGACTGTGTAATAGTAACACTATTGCTTGTTCACAGGTAAGCATGTGGAAATATACTCTGATTTTTTTCTAATATGTAGTTACCAGTGGTTTGGAATATTTGAAGTGAGTCTAAATGATCCAGACAATGTTTCCTTCCTGCTTTTTCCAAGGTCTGCAAATTCCGCCTTTGTTTATCCAGTTCCTCCAAGTCCATCCTTCAAGTTTTGATCAAGCCGCATGTTCTCCATATACCTTTCTCCCTCCCCTGAAGTCCTAGAGCATTAGAGGTCTATACCACACACACACACACACACACACACACACACACTTCATTGGCATTTTCTTTCAAAATTCAAAAATGAGAAATTTATTTTTTTTTAAGCCAAATAACACAGAAGTGTAAAAAGACAAAATCAACTTGGTGCATATCCTTTTACATTTCTTTCTATGCTCATGTAAAAAATATACAGAATGTATATAATTGTATGTGTTTATATACATATGCTCCCCATTACTCTTATTCACATGAATAGGATCACCATTATACACATAACTTGACTTGTTGCTGTATTCGTTTAAACTGGGTACTCTAGATACTCCTCTGGGTCAGCACATGTATCTCAATCATGCTTGGCCTATCTTTTCTTAGAAATATGTCTATTTCTATAGAATAGATTTCCAAAAGTGAAATCACAGAAACAAGATGTACTGCAATTCACAACCCTACCATTTCTCTACCCCATTCCATTGAATGTTAAAATCTTTAAAATTTTGCAAATTTATTATATGAAAAAAATGAAGGTATTGTGTTGTTTTGAAAGGCATTTCCTTGTCTACTAGTGAGACTTACCATCTTTTACAAAAGCTTTCTATAAATTTTTTTGTCTATTTGCATTTCTTCTTTTATGAACCTCAGCTCATACCCATGTTTGTCTTTTCTTATCAGTCTGTAGAAGTTCTTTTTTTACATCAAAGATATAACCCCCTGCTTCTTATATATATTTCAAACATTTCCTCCATCTTTCTCTCTCTCTCTCTCCCTCTTTTAAACCTTATTTATGGTATTTTTTTTGCCTTTGTACCTTTGTGTAATTTGTATTTTGATGAAGTCAACTTTGCCATTTTTTTCCATTATAGTTCCTTAGGTTTTTTTTTTTGTATTTTTGTAGAAGTTTTTCTCAATCCTAACATTTTTCTACTTAAAAAAAAACTTTTTTTTACATTAAAATCTTTGATCTATTGCTTTTAAAATTTTAAACGTGATATTTAGACAGGGCTGGCACTCTATTTTCTTTTCCAATAGAGAGTAAATTATGATATCAATATCATTTGTTAAATAAACTCTATTTTTCTTCAAGAACTATTATTAGAGTATATATCAAATATTACATTTTCATTTTTACTGGCTCTAGTAATGGACTCAGTTTTGTACCCGTGACCTGTTTGCCTGTTTTTTTGGCCCATGATGCACTGCTTTAATCAGACTAGTGTTACAGAAGGTTTTAGCATCTCCTGAAGCAGGTGCCTACCATCCTTTTCAATTTCAGGGCAGGGCGGGGGCCGTCTTTCTCTCAACCTCAAGCCTAGAGAGCATGGCTTTAAGAAGTTTGCTCCGAGTGCTTTATATTTGTCCTCTGCAGTTTGGAGGACACAGGGGACCGGTGTCGGACTCCTGCTTAAGAAGTTTAAAAGGCAAAAGGCTGTGAGCGGATCCGCCTGCCAGGAGGTGGAAAGAAGAGAGGGCTACGTTGAAAAAGGACCCAATCAATGGTGGGTCAACCAGAGCTAGTCTGCGGCTGGCTTAGATCTGGACTGAGCGTTGAAGAGACCTCAGTAGGAAGAGGCTAAACTTGTAGGCCGCACACCAAAATTTGAAGGAGAAGTTGTGTCTGACTAGTCAGGGGACGTGCATTTACCCTGCCAAGGACACTGCAGGTGAGAGATGGTGAATGGAGGGTGGGATCCCCCAAGACCTGCGATAGTGTCCGAGAGAGTCAGTTTTAAATATCCGTCCTGGCCGAAGGAGGCAAGGATGACATTTCCGGTCTCATTAACTCCTCCCATATAAGTTTCAACTCTGCAGGAGACAGAAGCAGCCTTGTTCTACTGTGGGGGAAGAGATGGGTGTGTGGGCGTGGGGAGAAGACGGCAGAAGCGGATAGAAAACAGAAACAACCTGGACCTTTCTCCCAACCGCAGCATTTGAACAGGTTATAGTGGAAGGAAAGAAGCCTGAATTTAAGTGAAGTTCCAAGTGAACAGGATAGTAATCCGGAACTGAGACTTTTTATGGGAATGAACATGACCAGAGGGCTTTAATTTTTTTTCTTTTGAAAGTTAACAGAAAGTAGCATGACCTGTCTCATTCCACTTAGTGTCAGGAAGAGAACTGGCCCAGTGAAATGAAATTTGATAGGCAGTGGAGGGGAGAAGACTAAGGTTATTTTCTGCTATCACCATGTAAATCCCATGTGTTCAAGGCTCTTGCAGTTGCAATCTGTTTCTAATATAAATATTGTTTGGGAGCACAACAGTGGCTTATTTCAGTTTTAAAGTCTTTTTTCAATAACACCTCCTTTTGGGAAAACGAGGGCCTTCTCCTTGGAAAGACTCCAGGATACTGTTGCTAGCTTTTCTACTTAAATATTTTCTACAGATACTTCGTATTTGCCTTTTAACCTAACATATTTAGCTTTAGAGGCATGTCATCAATTCCATAGGATGAAAATTGGTAAGGACAGTCAAAGCACAGGAGTCAAATTTGGGCCACTCTATAACAGGAGATTTTTTTAGTAGAATTTATTATTGAAAATGAGGATGATCATAATTTCAGACACGTGTATAGCATTTTAAATCTTCAAAACGGCCATTTTTTCCCTTATAAATCGGGAAATAAATAGAATTACGTGTCCCGTATTTGAAATGAAGAGAGTAGAAACTGTCTTAGGAACTGCTTACTACAGATTCTTAGAGGCAGGATGAGGACAAAATGAAACTCAAGCTTGAGGACTTGAGTTGTTCAGTTGCTTTGTAAGCAACAGAGGAAGCAGGAGCTCCCAATTACTGAAACTTACAATGTGTCAGGCTCTCAGACTGGCACTTTACATCAATTATCTCATTGTTTATTATATGCCAGGTGGAAGTCTAATCTTTTCAGGGCCCAGGGAGAGATTTACATTATCTCCTCTTTAGTTGGTTCTAGGAAGCCTAAGGAGATTTACCTAGATGGTCCCCGGGCAGTTTCTGAAGCTTCAGAGATATTTAGGTCACTTGGATTTTAATGCTAGAATTAATTCAGATGTGGCAGTAGCAGCTTGGGTGTTTCAAATTGTCATCCAAATATACAGTGTAAATGACAGTGCAGGAATAGTATGGGAGAATGGAGACTGGATTCTACATTGGCTTGGTTCACCAACATTTTTGTCTTACAAACTAGAAATTTTTTGATAGTAATAATCTGTAGTTTCATCTATTTTATGATAATATAATATAGTGATTGAGTGAGACAGTGTATTTTTATTTGCATTCTAAAGTGGAGAAACAACATATGAAACAGGACTATGAAAACCCATAGGAGGCACTTTGTTTTGAAAAAAGTCCACTTTCTTCCTTTTATCTCTGTGTAGGTGAGATTTTGATTTTCTTCATTGACTAGTGACAGTTATGTCATTTCTGGTTTATAAGTTCCTGTTCTTTATGCTATAAATCTTGTTGTTAAAACCCATGCTAGGGCTTCCCTGGTGGCGCAGTGGTTGAGAGTCCGCCTGCCGATGCAGGGGACACGGGTTTGTGCCCCAGTCAGGGAAGATCCCGCATGCCGCGGAGCGGCTGGGCCCGTGAGCCATGGCCGCTGAGCCTGCGCGTCCCGAGCCTGTGCTCCGCAGCTGGAGAGGCCACAACAGTGAGAGGCCCGCGTACCGCAAACAAACAAACAAAAAACCCATGCTAGATGAGGCCAGTAGGTAGGACTACCTATATGAATTCTGATATTTATTCAGAATAAGTAAATTCAGAAACGTCAGAAATATACACTTGAGTATATCTTTGAATCTGCTATTCTATCTTTTGTCATATTTACATGGCAGAATAAGTTGTTTATATATGTAAGGAAGAGGGCAGAGGGTAAGCTCTATTTGAAGTGTCTGTTTTCCAGGTGGGACTCTGATGATTTGCTAGATTGGATCTTAGCCTGGTAATGTCTCACTGTATCTGGAAATTATGGTCACATTTGTGGATTTTCTAAGGTTAAATTAAGTTTTAAATATATATTCCTAGAAAAGGCTAGAAGGAAATGTGTGTAGGTGGCAATAATACCTAAGCTTTTCTGGGGCAAATTTCCAGATGAAAATGTATAGTAAAATATAACTATTGATTATAACTATTTTTTATACAGGTAAACATTATCTCCGAATGCCTTCCTGTATTATAGATGGGAAAACAATTTACCTCAGATTACTGGTCACAGAGACCAAGCTCATTTTTGGTGGTAAAGCAGTGCATTATCCATTTCAGGTGATTTAGCTCCTAAATTCAAAAATAGCAAAAGGACAACATATACTAGAGATATATGAGATTTAAAAGATTTTAAAGAGCCTCAGCACCTCATGTCTTAAGATAACCACATATAAGCATACGTTCGATTGTTGTATTATGGTGTTTACAATGATAAAGTACAAAAGGGTCTCTTCTACGTGTGAATACACTCTAGAAGACCAATCGTACACTTGCAGATTTTAACAGTTGTAGCTATTAGACTTTCCTAAACGTCTTGACCTGGGTTTACTCTTTTCTTATCTTTTACTCAGAAGTCTTAGAATCAAGGTGAGGCCAAATGTGAAGTAGTATAATTTTTTTTAATGCCTCATGCTTTGGTCATGCCATACCCTAGAATTTAATTAATAATAATCACAGCTAATATTTGCTAAATGTGGTAGAGACAGGCATAATTATATTCTAGGTGCTTTTCATGAACTATATCTATCCTCATATCTCTGCCAAGAATGAGGGAATTGAGGCTAAAAGAAGTTAAGAGATGTATACAGTGTTTCGAAAAAGAGCTGTGATCCTAGCAAAGGTCGGTCAGCCTGATTCCAAAAAACCTGCCCTTGCTACTATACCAGTGGCCTTACCATAGTAGTTTTCAGTGTCCTGTTGACTTTTTGCTCTTCAACATCACAACAGGGAATTTTTTGAAAGCTTAATTTTACTTTACTATTATGATGACATTTGAACACATTTAAAAAATCTCTCCTGGTACAGACAGATATAATCCTAAACTCAAATTCAAATAAAGCTCCAGAAACTGAGTTTGAATTTCTAGGAACTCAAAGGAGAAATTATTTGGTTCTGTTTCAGAGCCTCTTTTATTTTCCGTGTCCTTTGCTGCAGCGGGGGTTCTGGAACAAGAGAGTTCCTAAGGATCCAATACTGTCTGAGGAAGCCGGAGGATGTTTCAGAGAAACAAATGGTTTCCACTGTCTTGTTCTTTTCTCTGTTTTGTCCTGCTAGCATTCTCTACCTTGTCGACCCAGGTTAACAGTTAAGATTTTTATAACCAAAGGAGAATTGGTGCTTTAAGTCCTACTCAGGCCTAGCTGTTTGCAGGCAAATGGTTGCAAAGGTATGTAGGTCCCAAAGCCCAAACACAGAAATTGTAAGCTAATCAAGACTCCTTTATGCCTTTTCCCGCCCTTCTTCCTTCTCTTTTTTCTTTTCCTTACAGCTGACCTTGCCTCTTCCCTCATCATTTTTCATGTCTGCAGCTGCCTATCCCATTCTCCTAGGCCTTTGTTCTCAGCTAGCTGTTAAGTAACTTCTTCTAGGGTAATAGTGATAAGGATTTCCCTGTCAAGAGAGATTTATTTGTCTTTTAGTGAGGGACTCTTGAAGTAAAAAGTTTTCAAAATGCAAAAGAATGAATTTCAAATTGTAGAAAGTTTGGGAGGTTAATTTGGGATAGGAGTTCTGCTCCAGACTGGTTCCTTGTTCAAATAATTTGTATTTTGAAAGTGGAAGTATGTATTCAATAAAAGAAGTGAATAAAGGAAGTGAAACCAGAATACACTTTTATTACAGTAGTAGCTGGGACCACAGCCTCCTAGCCTTCATGTAAGCTCACACTAATTATTTCATCATTTCAGTTACATAGACCCCATGTTCACATGTTTATAGGAAAATCAGGGCATTATGCCTATGAAGATGAAGAAGAGTCTTCTTCATCTAAAAATCTCCAAATTTTAATTAAGTTAAAACAGTCGTGATAGTTTTTTCTTTGTTAATGCAAGTATGGTTGATTTACAATATTGTGTTAGTTTCAGGTGTATGGCAAAGTGATTCAGTTTTATATATATATTTATTATATAGTTACATTTACATTTTTTTCAGATTATCTTCCATTATAGGTGATTACAACATATTGAATATATTTCCCTGTACTCTACCATAAATCCTTGGTGCTTAAGAAGAGATTTTTAAAAATTTAAGTCTACATTTTTTTAAAATTAATTAATTTAATTTATTTTTATTTTTGGCTGCGTTGTGTCTTCGTTGCTGCATGCAGGCTTTCTCTAGTTGCGGCGAGCGGGGGCTACTCTTTGTCATGGTGCGCGGGCTTCTCATTGAGGTGGCTTCTCTTGTTGCAGAGCATGGGCTCTAGGCACACAGGCTTCAATAGTTGTGGCGTGCAGGCTCAGTAGTCGTGGCTTGCAGGCTTAGTTGCTCCGCGGCATGTGGGATCTTCCCGGACCAGGGCTCAAACCGTGTCCCCTGCATTGGCAGGCGGATTCTTAACCACTGCGCCACCAGGGAAGCCCTACAATTTTTTGATAAACTTAATTTTCCTTTTTATAATGCCTGTCCATGATTTCAATTTTAAAAATATTGAATTTATTAATATAGAGTCTGTTATATAGGTGGTAACATTTCCAGCTACTTAAATTCTATCCTTTTAGAAATTTTAGAATTTTCTCTCACTCATAATCTACTTGCAGCACAGATAAATTCTACCAGATGTGCTGTTTCTATATCGTCTGCTATTTCCTTTTTAGGATTTGTGTGCCACTTCTTACTGATCATAACTGTTGTTCTAAATAACAAGGAATATTCCCACAGGGAAGAAAGAGGATGGATTTCTAGAACCTGCATCTTGTATGGTTCTGTCAAATTTTCGTAATTCTAGATGCAATTGTGCAGAACAAGTGTCTTGCGTCATTGGTCATTGGAGCAGGAAAGGTAACCGGTGATACAAATCCTATTTAGGATTTGGGTAGATTATTCTCATTATCCTATTTCTGTTTTGTTTCTTTGAACCTTTCCCTACATCATTTTGCACCCACTTTAATTACCCACGTTTATCTCCCTCCCCCCGCTTTTTAAATCCTTCTGGTTTGCTATTAATAACAAAAGTACCCACTGTGATACCATATCATTCTTTTGTTTGTGTGCAGTTATCATGGCTATAATAGTTACCACTGACTGAACCCCCAAACTGTGCCACATACTTTGCGTATTTCACTCCTAGTCTTTAATAAAACCCTACAATTATCATCTTTGTTTTACAAAGGGAGTGTAAGAAGTCACACTCTATCAACTTCATCACTGTGTGATATCAGAACTTTATATTAAAGTTTACTCATTCATTTGCTTGTTCATTATTCAAGGAACACACTCATTCAACCAGTATTTATTGAGTATGTATTATGTGCAAGGACTGGATTTAAATATTGTGGGGATTACAGGAGTAACTCACATACCCTTGTCCTAGATTTCAGGCTAGATGAGGAAATAATACCTGTGCATACGTAACCAAAATACAAGGTAAATCTGTAAACTTCTTCAAGGTATGCTCTAACCCCCAGCCACTAAAATAGTATTGAATACCAATGTGAGCTCAATGGACGTTTGTTGAGTGACTGAGTGAATGTTTCAATAAACTGATATCAGCAGAGTAATACAGATAAAAGTCTATGTAAATTCAGAGGAGAGGCTCCTTGGAGACTGTGGCATTTGAACAGAACCTGGGTGTAGACTCCCGGAGGGTGAGGGGAGAATATCAAAAGGTGAGCAAATTCTGTGAGCAAGGGTGTGGAGGTGGGCAAGTGTGAGGTGTGAAATGTAATCTGGAGTTCCGTGGGAAGGACCTTCATCGACTGGTTACAGGATTTGGTCTCATTCACTTGGCAGAATTTTCATTTAACCATAAAAGAAAATTTTCCTAGTTGTGTATAGAGCAAAGAAATGAGTCTCAATAGAAAAGTCAATATGTTAAGAGGTTGGAATTAACAGATACACACTACCATATAAAAAACAGATAACCAACAAGGACCTACTGTATAGCACAGGGAACTCTACTCAATATTTTATAATAACCTGTAAGAGAAAAAAATCTGAAAAAGAATATATATATATATATATATACACAAAATTGAATGCCCGAGCGCGACAACTACTGAGCCTGCGCTCTAGAGCCCGGGTGCCACAACTACTGAAACCCGTGTGCCTAAAGCCCGTGCTCTGCAACAACAGAAGCTGCAGAAATGAGAAGCCCGTGCACCACAACGAAGAGCAGCCCCTGCTCGCCGCAACTAGAGAAAGCCTGCACGCAGCAAAGAAGACTCAACGCAGCCAAAAAAAAAAAAAAAAGAATCACTGTGCTGTACACCTGAAACTAACACGACATTACAGATCAACTATAGTTCAATTAAAAAAAAAGGAAAAGTCAATATGAAAATCTCAGCTGGATTTGGGATAGGGGATAAAGGTAAGCTACAAGTGATCTTTCAGTATTGGAAAATTTTAATAAGGGTATTAGATTTTCAAACTTTCTTTTACTTGAAACAAAATACACAATAAAGTAAGACAAAGCTATCTGATACTGGGTAAAGACTGTTATCCTCAAAAGCAAAAAGTTCTTTATATTCTGAACACATATTTCTTGCACCATTATTCTTTTGCCTGACCTGTTTGTCAAGTTCACAGACAAACTGCTTTGGCAGAGTACTATACAAAATTAGCCACAGTGGAAGTAGGGAAAAATGGTTTTTTGTTTGGACATGAAGTAGAGAAATTGCCTGAGCTTTGGAGTCTGATAAACCTCGGTTCCAGTCTTGGAATGACCCTTATTAACTGTGTGATCTTAGACAAGTCAGCTCATTTTCTTTTACAGATACTATCCTTTATTTTGACAGATATGGCTTGTTAGGAGAAGGCAAAGAAATCCCTGTCATTCTTTTTTTTAAAAATATCTATTTATAATATTTATTTATTTGGCTGTGCTGGGTCCTAACTGCGGCATGCAGGATCTTCGTTGCAGCATGCGGGATCTTCATTTTGGCACGTGGGCTCTAGTTCCCTGACCAGGGATCGAACCCAGGCCCCCTGCATTGGGAGCATGGAGTCTTAGCCACTGGACCACCAGGAAAGTCCCTGTCATTCTTATCTATTCTTACAGAATGAAATTTTTGTATCAGCCCATTTTTTAGTCCTTAGTTTCTATCAGCAAATTGTATAACGATACCTGCCTGATGGAGTTTTGTGACGATGAACAATACAATATATATAAAGCGCATGTAGATGATACTTAGAAAATAATGACTTTTCCCCCACACTAATTCTGTCCTGATTTCTTGTTTTCCTCACAGTGTTGTGAAAGGAAGATAAGAGGTTTTACAGATGCCTTGGATTGGGGGAAGTGGTATTACATAGTGGCTAAGAGTTCTGGTACCACCCCCCCCCCAAAATTAGCGTGTAAACTCCATGAGGATGGGAGATTTTGTCTGTCTGGTTTACTGAGGCATCCCCAGCACTTTACAGAGTGTCTGCCATATATTAGGTGCTAAGCAAACATATGGAATGGTGAATAATTGGGTTAATATCTTGGCTTCACCATGGGACTTGGTTTGTATTTGTTACAAACCGAGGCAGAAGAGCGTGAAGTGATTTGCCCAAGGTCAAACAGCCTCAGTTTCTTCATCTGTAAGATAGAGAATAATAATAGTATTTTTATTGAGCTGTACTTGGCATATAACATTAAACTGGTGTCAAGTTTCACAACATAATGATTCGATACATGTATATATTAAGAAAGATGACCACCATAAGTCTAGTTGACATCCATCACCATACATGGTTACAAATTATTTACTTGTGATGAGAACTTTTAAAGTCTACTCTCTTATCAACTTTTAAATATACAGTACATTATTATTACCTATAGTTAATTACATCTCCAAGGCTTACTTTATAATTGGAAATAACAGTATTCATTTCACAGGGTTTTATGAGGAGTAAATACATGTGAATGAGTTTAAAATAGTATCTGACACATAGTGAGCCTGCCATAAATGAAGCTCTAAATGGGGAGGCAGTGGGGCTTAGCAATTAATGGGTACCAATTAAATCATACCAAGTACAAGCTGAGATAGATAAACAGATAGGGACATTCAGAGGTAGGGTAGAGTCTCTGTTATTAAAAAAACATATTAACTGCTCCCTCAAGCACCTTTCTGACCTCTACAGTGGGCAGGTACTGCCCCCTTACAAAGTGTGATCCAATGCCACATCAGAGGGAGAAAGTGGAAGCTTCCTCTACAAGGAAAAAGGAAGGAAACAGCGTTTATTGCAGGGCAGATTTGCAGCCAAAGTCTTAACTGTTTTCATCCCTGACACGATCTCATTTCATCCTCACTGCCTGTCTCTGAGTTATTTATTATTCTTTTCATGTAGGAGACAGAGGTTCAGAGTAGTCACCCAAGTCTATGTGACTCCGGGCTACACAGTCCTCCTACCACATGACACTAATGAGGATACACCTTCATTAGCTGTCCCATACTTCCCCCGAGGGGCTTTGCTGTGGAACAAATGCAAATCTCCCATCTTTGGCTGCATGGTGAACAGCAGCAAAAGGGTGGTTCCCTCCTCTGAGAAAGAGAAGGATGTTCTACCCATGTCCCAGGAGAAATGTATATATCTTATCTTTGCTAAGACATCAAAAAGACTTTGGATCAATAACAATACATCAAAACTCAAATCTCTGGTCCACACTGTTGTTCATTTTTTTTCACTTCATAAGCATTTCTACACTGTCATCATGAATAAATAGGAGGATTGAAATTATCAGAGATGCTATTGACACCACCTATACAATGAAGAAGAGGTGAAGAATTTGATTGCAATTTTTAAAGAAGCTACCATTGTTTACTTCAACCCAGCACAGGTATATTTCATGTCATTAGTAGATGCCCAGAAGTAGAATGGGCCTTGGAAGCACAATGAAATTTTCCACCAGATTTTGTTACTCAGTGATTCCTTTAGCAGCCAAAAAAAAAAAAAAAAAAAAAAAAAAAAAAAAAGTCACTGTATTATAAAGGATTCCTCCCTAGGTATAACAAGAAAAACATTAGCTGCTATATGCTATATAACTAGCTGTCACAGCATAATTTAATTTTCTAAGAAATTACTGAGAGTTGTCCTAATTCCAGACAATATAAAGTGTGACAATTTTTATAACCTTAAGGATACTAATTGCAAGCCAAATGATATAGCTATTTTAACTTATTCACATGTAGCCTCACAGAAAAACATCTGGCTGTTAATATGTAAACTCTAAGCTCCCGTTTGGCTCCTAAAATGATAAACCTACTCAGCACAAATACTTAATCCATTTCTCTCCTGACTGCCCGGAACTCTCAAGTTTGATTGTCATGTCTGAGCATCATAGATAAATTTCTAATGTGTTCTGTGTCTTTATTTCTTCTGTTGGAAATTCCACAGAACTCTGACTCACTGTGTTCTTCGATATCTCAATGTGCACTATTAATAAATGTTTCAAAGCAGAGACTTTTCAGTCGGTGGAAATATTGTCCAAATAATGTAGGTTAAAGAGCAGCTTGGAGATGAATGGCCAATGCATACTACTATGTTTACACAAAAATGATCAAAAATTTAAAATTTCCAAAGTTTTAGCAATAGGTAGAGATTTGAATTTTGTTTATGAAATTTGTTCATGAATGAAATGTATGTTATAAATCAATAAATAATAAGGAGGAAGGAACATATGCTAGCATATGTAATTTTTCAAATGAAAGAGGACTTTTCTTCCAATAAATTGAGAAACATTTGCTCCTATCCCACTCCACCAGAAAAACCATCTTAATGGAATTTACCCAATCTTACTTGTTATGAAAATTTAGAATTTTTATTTTAATAATTATTTTATGGAATTTAATATTTAATTGTGTAATACTATGTTTAGTTTATTTGGAGGTGGAATTCATTTCCCAAAGGGTTTAGTAAATCAAATCAAGAAAACCATAATTAATATGTTCTGGTATGATGAAGATACATTCCATAGCAATTTATCAATTATTTTTAGTTACATGGTAAAACACCCCTGGGATAAAATGATAGTACTTGCTTCTTCCATAAGCTGTATGATACGTTTAGAAAGCACAATTGTGTAATCCAGGGGTCCCCAAACCCCTCAACCCGGGCCGCACAGCAGAAAGTGAGCGGCGGGCCAGTGAGCAAAGCTTTATCTGCCGCTCCCCATTGCTCCGCATCACTCACATTACCACCTGAACCATTCCACCCACCGACTCCCTGGAAAAATTGTCTTCCACGAAACCGGTCCCTGGTGCCAAAAAGTTGGGGTTGGCTGGCTGAATCCATTGTCAACCAAAAGATGCTGGTGGTAAATAAATATCAAGTTATTTTCAGAAGATAAGAGCAGTTAAGCTCTATGCTAGCACAATATCAAGGACAGAAGATGGAAAATGCCCAAGTAGCCTAACGTTCTCCAGAATGTGTAGATAGGCTTAATCTTGATTGTGAAGCAGGAAATTTGTGAAATGGAGAATGACTAAGTTTCAGTCTCCGCCCTTAGTTAGGAATCTAGCAATGCTGAAGAGAAATGTTCAGTCACACAAATAACACAGCAATAATATAACATTATAATAGAGTATTTTAATATGAGTAAAATAGTAATAATATGATACTTTAATATCAGATTTCTTTTGACTCTAAAAGATATCTTCAAAGTGTGGTTAGAGCTCAGTGGGTGGAGAAATCATATTCAGTAGGGCAATGATGAAAGATTCTTGACTTTGTCATTGAAAGATTTCAAAAGGCTGCACTGGGGGGCATTATTTCAATTTGGAGGAAATGGAGGGAAGAGTCAGAGCTTGGAAAACAAGAGAAAATGTGATGATATCAGTTAAACAGAAACAACTAAAAAAAGAGTTTGGCAGAGTGTATGTATAAGGAATGAAATGATGTGGGGTAACCCTGGAAAAGAGGATAGGGGTTACTTTACGGAGGGACTTGAATGATAGGCTAAAAAAATTGACGTATTTTTGTAGATAATAACAAGCCTTTGAAAATTTTTGCATAGAACAACTGATATAATAAGAAATGTGCATTTGGAAACTTATTCTGGTATCGTTGTATAGAATGGCAGTAAATATTGGAGGTGGAACACTATTTCAGCAGCCTGTTGCAGAGATCCTGGCTTGCACAAAGAAAGCTGGAGCTACGTTACTAGCAATGGGAGAAGAAAGAAGAGACATATCCTAGTAGCAAGGATGTAGAGTACACATGTCCTGGTAACTAATTGGAATGTGGGGAGCAAGGAATTTGAGCAATCGGTGATAATTTCAAGATATCAAGGCTGAATTACTGTGGAAGAATGGTTACACTGCTATTAGATATAATAGAGTCAGGAGGAGAAGTAGGTTCATTAGGTAGGATGAAAGTTTGACTTTGGTTATTTTGTTTTGGTACGCTGTAGATAAAAAGTCACAAAAGTTTATTTCTTGGTCATACTCCATGTCCAAGACAGGTCAGTAGGAGAGATCTTCTCCATGAAGTCACTCAGGGCCCCAGCCAGAGGGAAACCTCACCAGCAACGGCTGCAGCAGAGTAGAGAAGGATTGAAATCTTTCACATAGGTTTTTTAATCTATTTGTCAACCTAGATGTGACACACATCATTTCTGCTAATATTTCATTGGCCAGAATGAGTCACATAGCACCACCTGAATGCAAGGGTCTGAGAACTATACTCCCTTGTATGCTTGGGAAGGAGAGGATGTCATTGAGCACTAATAATGTCTACTACAGATGCACTGAGTGTAAGGAAGATGGATTTTTCCATGGTTTTGAGTAGTGTGTATGTGAAAGGGAAAATAATGGGTAGAAAAAGAATACTTTCTCCTGCATTATATAAAAAGCTCTCCTTGCACTCAGCCAAAGGAGCTTTAGACTCACAGGCTTTTCTACTGTTAACCAAAAGGTGTTATTTCATCTCAGCATAATATTACCAGGTAATGATATTCAGGCTTCAGAAAAGTAAGAGGCTTATTGCAGAATGTCCTCTCACAATGCTTAAAGAGAATTTCTAGAAGTACTAAATGCAGTATTAATAAATAAATTCTTTGTTCTGACTCTGCATTGCAACATGATCGATATAAGAAGCATTTTTATTTCTAAATCTTCAATAAAATATAATTTGTAGCATGGACATAAGTATTTGGAAGTTTACTCAAGAGTACTTATGATTTCGTGCACCCCAGGCACAATGAGAAGAGTTGGGATAAACGTAGTCACCAAAACTTACTGTTTATATTTGCAGTTACATCAATAAAGAAAAACGAATCATTCTTTTCACAAGCTATTTAATTATGAGGAGCCAGGGGATGTATTTGGTACATAAGGCATTCCCAACCTTTATATATTTAGACTCCTACTGGCCTACGAATACCAACTAAGGAAATAATGCTGAATTTGTTCAAATGTTTCACCTTGATAATAAATGTAATGAGTAAACTTTAGAATAACATCTACTCTTAATGTCTATTGTATCAATGTAATAACCTCTTTCCTTCTCAAAAGTCTCCTGGTTGGAATAAGTGACATAGTAACCCTAACTCTATCCAGCTCCTTAGCACTAGAGGTCGTTAGGTTACTATACATTAATTCTTCTTGTTTTATATCTGGGAATTGTGCACTGCTGTATACAATGTCCTTGAATATCATATGCGCTCATTAAGATCTCATTAATGCTTGAAAGATAGATTGGGGAGTTGATATAGATGTGAGATGCAATAAGGTGTAACTTAATGTAGACGACTGTGGGAAAATTTTTAAATAAGTGAGTTTAAGAGATTGTAATTTAATTGTACCTTACTCACTTTAAAATGTGCTCATATCCATTTTGAAAGAGGCTAACAATTGAACATCACAAATAGGAATTTATGTACTCATTTATTTCAGTATGCAATTCATGACATAAAGTCATTCTAAATAACATCTTCTGTCTCTATACACTCCAAAAAACCCCAACAAACAAACAAAACAACAACAAAGTCTATAATCTGGTGATCTAAGTCATGCTTCATAAGGGGAAATTTTAATGTAGCAATCAAGTCAATGAGTCGGATTCTCACTAAGATTGAGATGCTTCCTTTTTCTATTTTCTTTTTAAAATAAAAGCTGAGTGCCTTTAGAAATGCATAATGCAGCATGATAGCAGTTTATATGAGTTAATGCTACTTCCCAAAGTATGAAACTCAGAGTCAGGGAAAAGCAGATACCACTTAAGAATCTGACTTAAAGCAAAACATTTCACTTTGTGTTCAGTACTTCAGCTTCCTTCCAAAAAAAGGGCATCAAACACAGACCCTCTGCCAGAAATGTCCAGTTAATTAAACTATGAAAATAAGTTGCCATGGAGTACATAATTTCCAGAAGTCTATAGTCTTACTTTTTATTTTTTTGCTGGTAAACCTGCTTTATTCTTTTTTTTTTTTTTTAAACATCTTTATTGGGGTATAATTTATAGTCTTTTAAATGAATACATAGTTAATAGGAACATAAATTACTTTTCCAGTACCCTCTATAAGAATATGACTAAGACTTGCTGAAAGCCGCTTAGAATAAAGGGCACGTACATTTAATAAAATCTCACTGATGATAACTCCCAATGAAACCCTCAGGGACATTGCTTTTTAAATTTTTAAGTTATATCTTAGTACCAGCAAGTACAACAAAAAACAGAATTAAACAAAAGTATTTTGACTGAATCAGGAGAAGGTTTTAATTTATTGTTTTAAGCAGCACTTTGTCTCATTTCAGAAATCTAATGCAAAAAGGAATTGCTTAACAAGTGTACTTACAATTGCTGGTTTTCTAATGTTTATAATCAGAACTTTACTATTACTTGTTTACAATTTATCAAGTTTCCAGGAACCATTTTCTCCTTTGTTCTCAAACTCAGGTCATAAAGATACGGGCCAAAGTAATGACTTTTAAAAATGTTTTAAAAATAAAAATGTACAGCCAAAATAGTTCATTTTTTTTTTTTTTTTTTTTTTTTTTTTTTTATGCGTTACGCGGGCCTCTCACTGTCGTGGCCTCTCCCGTTGCGGAGGACAGGCTCCGGACGCGCAGGCTCAGCGGCCACGGCTCACGGGCCCAGCCGCTCCGCGGCATGCGGGACCTTCCCAGACCGGGGCACGAACCCGCGCCCCCCGCATCGGCAGGCGGACCCTCAACCACTGCGCCACCAGGGAAGCCCGAAAATAGTTCATTTTTAAAGGCTGTCTTTTTATTATGGGATCTTAATTTGTATCAAATTTAAAACAATTCTTAACATGGCAATTTATATGTCCTGGCAACAAACATGGGACACAGGCATTCATATATTCACTCCAGAAATGAAGAAGCACCGTTAAAGTCTACAGCAAATCACTCGAGTATTTATACACTAAGAACTGTGAGGTGCACTGACCTCTAAAGGGAGTAAGTAATTCAGTGGTTCTCTCTTTAAAATATCAACTGTATTCCTCTTGCCGTACGTATTGGATCCCACCTTGGTAGGTGAGAAAATGACGCCAAGGTTGTTGCTGGACCAAACTAAAAAATTTTCCAGGCGTTGAGTTGCACAAGTGGCGGTGTAGCATTTCCGCTTTTCCATTTGATGACTGGTGACATCGAACAAATATGAAAGGTTAGAGACCTGGAGTCAGGATTGGGTACAGCTATTATGTATGTGATGAAACGTAGAGAAGACATCTTCACATTAATAATTCAATATTTTGATTTGCAAATATCTGGATGATTGACAGAGCTTTTGGCCACCTGAAGATGCAGCTTGGAAATCATATAGCAAACCCTCCATTATAGTCAGTATTGAATTTCCCAGTGTGATCCTTTCTTTGGAAATTCAGAATACATTCAAGATAATAATAATAATGTCTTTGTCTTATATGTTTTTAAATACTGACTAATCTATTTCCCAATTTAAAAAAGGACTTAGAAAGTAAAATATATATGTAACCTGGAATATGTAGACTTAAAATATATATACATTCATTTCCTGCATCTTTCCAATAAGAATTAAGTAGTGTTAGTTAATTTTTGTTGGGTTTCCTGGGATCATTGAATTAGTAGTGTTAAGAGAAATGTCAGCTATTATAAAGTCTCAAGGGAATCAATTTTATCACCTGTTCAGGCACTTTGACCTTTATAGTGTGGGAATTCTATTACTATTAGCCTAAATAAATGGAGATTACCATGTTCCTGCTACCTACTAGATTCCTATGCATTCAACAATTTTAATGATAGAATTGGTTTAAATGTTAAAACAGAAAGGCTTTTTATGTCAATGGTATTAATATTCATCATATTCTTTCAGCCACCTGGAACAACTGCATAATAATATTATGGATAAGTCATAAATTATAACTGTAAATAATTTGTTTGAATTTTAACTACTCTTTCTAGTTGCAGAGTTTACATCAACTCTCTCTCTCTCTCTCTCTCTCTATATATATATATATATATTTTTTTTTTTTTTTTTTTTTTGCGGTACGTGGGCCTCTCACTGTTGTGGCCTCTCCCGTTGCGGAGCACAGGCTCCAGACGCGCAGGCTCAGCGGCCATGGCTCGCGGGCCCAGCCACTCCGCGGCATGTGGGATCTTCCCGGACCGGGGCACGAAACTGCGTCCCCTGCATTGGCAGGCGGACTCTCAACCACTGCACCACCAGGGAAGCCCACCTCTGTATTTTTATACCATCTTTTGTTTTAATGTGTTCTCATAACAGTACCGGAAATAGACACAACTTTAACGTTGCTTTTTGCTGGTTGTTAGGAGCACTAGGGAAATATTTTAGTTCTCAGCTCCACAGAAACCAAAATATTGGTTAACCTTATGTTAAGTGTAGAGCGGGAGAGAGATACATGTATGAGGCTAAAAACTCAATAGCCAGAAGCCAGTGGATATACATAATTTGAGGCAAAATTGCAATGGTTTTGATCTCAATGTGTTTATTTTGTATGGAGAGTACTTCATTAATAGTTTGTATAGAGATAGCCTAAGAGTAAATATTTTAAAAGTGCAAGTGAAACTTTATGTTTTTACTCTCAGATCTTCTCCCACACAGAAAATTATTCTTTCAGCATTAAATGAACTGGTATCTGTTGCATGTGAGTGTATGTTGACAAACCAATTATTCAGGCAAAGGAAACCAAGTCTGGGGCTGAATTACCTGGTTTGTGTATCAGTCTTATTCATATTACCTCTTTAATTATTTCTTTTGCGTGTATAGTACACATGGCCAATGTGCATGTCCAAAGAATGATTTAATGCTTTAAAGGATTGAACCAGTAACTCATACACTGAACATTCAATTCTAAAAGATGGTAAACTTTTCCTGAAAAACAGCAGTAATTGGAATTTGACCCAAACACTTCAAACTGATAAATTTAAAGCAATAAAGGAAATATGGATCAAATTGAGAAGGTTCAAAGGGATTTCTGGAGACTTCCCTGGTGGTGCAGTGGTTAAGAATCTGCCTTCCAGTTCAGGGGACACGGGTTCAAGCCCTGGTCAGGGAAGATCCCACATGCCGCGGAGCAACTAAGCCCATGCACCGCAACTACTGAGCCCGCACACTGCAACTACTGAAACCCGCGTGCCTAAGCCCATGCTCCACAACAAGAGAGGCCACTGCAATGAGAAGCCCGCCCACTGCAACGAAGAGTAGCCCCGGCTCGCCGCAACTAGAGAAAGACCGTGCGCAGCAATGAAGAACCAACGCAGCCAAAAATAAATAAATATAAAAAGTGAATCTATTTTTTTTTTTTTTTTTTTTTTTTTTTGCGGTACGCGGGCCTCTCACTGTTGTGGCCTCTCCCACTGCGGAGCACAGGCTCCAGACGCGCAGGCTCAGCGGCCATGGCTCACGGGCCCAGCCGCTCCGCGGCATGTGGGATCTTCCCGGACCGGGGCACGAACCCGTGTCCCCTGCATCGGCAGGCGGACTCTCAACCACTGCGCCACCAGGGAAGCCCAGAATCTATTTTTTTTAAAAGGGATTTCTGTTCCAGGATATGTTTGGCAAATGCCTGGAGCAAAGTGTGAAATACTACTCTATGTGTTAAATGTCTGATAATTGATACGTCTGATAATTGGTCTCAAAGTCTGTAATAGGATTTAAAATTATTCTAAATAAAATATTACCTTCTTTGAGTTAGCTAAGAGGGCCATCATTCTACTGTAAAGAAAAACTAAGAGCTTTTATGTTTGTTGGCTTCATAATTGTGAACCTGCTTTCCCCAACAGGACTTTTCGTGTAAATATGGTAGTCAGGATACATAAGATTCCATCCAAAACTATCATTAAGATGGAAAAACTTGGCTGAAATGGTTAGTGAAAAGCACCATACTCCTATTTTCATGTGTTTTTTCCTCATTGACTACAAGGCAGACCCGGCCTGCCAGCCAACCCACCAGCTAGTAACAAATACTAGTTTAAAACTACTGACCACTTACACACACGCACACACACATGGAACTTCTTGGCTTTAAGAGAGTTTAAACAGTGATGTTGACTATAGGCCAAACGTTAACTCTTAAATTGTCTCTCTTTAAAAGCATCTCAGGGTCAAGAGTTTTTATTTTTTTGGCCGCACTGCGTGGCTTGCAGGATTTCAGTTCCCCCACCAGGGATTGAGACCTGGCCATGGCAGTGAAAGCCTGCAATCCTAACCAGTAGGCCACCAGGGAACTCCCTCAAGAGTTTTTAAATGGATTCCTTATCCCAGGTCTTAATAGTTATCTGTGGAGGTGTGTGAGTTCCTGTAGGGAGCTCCCAGTAACTCCAGAATGAAACCCATGTAATTATACTTTTGGTGGCCCTCTGATTATCTCCAGGCAGATAGTTGCTACTGAGTCTTAAAAAGTTGGTAGGCAAATGTGGGATCCTTTTGTCTCACTCATGAGTGTAAAGTAACATAACTGTGTTTTGATATGGTTTGTAAAGTCTGTTACCTCTTAATCCCATACCATACGAGTATAAAAGTTGAAAAAGATCTCGAGTGAGATGATTGACTTTGTGAAAAAAATGACATTGAATAATAAATCTTCATCAGCTTTATTTTTTTTTAAGGTGTTTAAAATTTGAGATGTTTCCTACATAGGCTTTCTCAGCTTTTTTTGAGCTTTATAGAATATTACATGGTTGAACAGCTCAAGATATAAAATTCTTCCTCCCCCTTAAAAAAAAAATGACCACACCATACTGATTCCAGCAAATTCAGTTTCCTGAAAAAAATTGATGAATGGTTTATAAGTATTTTTTTTTTTTTTTTTTTTTTTTTTGCAGTACGCGGGCCTCTCACTGTTGTGGCCTCTCCCGTTGTGGAGCACAGGCTCCAGACGCGCAGGCTCAGCAGCCATGGCTCACGGGCCCAGCCGCTCCGTGACATGTGGGATCTTCCCGGACTGGGGCACAAACCCATGTCCCCTGCATTGGCAGGTGGACTCTCAACCACTGCACCACCAGGGAAGCCCTATAAGTATTTTTAATAATAATTTAAAGTAAGAGATTGTACGACTAGCATGAATATATAATTTGTTAATAAATAATGTTACATACTATTCTATTTCTGAGCAAAGTTCACCTCGTAATAAACGAATATCCTTAAAAACATACTGGGTAAAAATACTTAACAAATGAGTATATCTAAGGAAAGAGAAGATCAAGATATAGACAGAAATACTAGGTAATATTGCTAATTTTCCTGTCATCATTCAATTGTTCTGCTAGTATACCAGAAACTTCATGGCAGTTTTAAAGTTATTTTTATCCAGAAGAAAACCAGTTGAAAATTACAGTCAGTTCTGAGAAGAACATCCTGTAAACTAGATAAGCTCTGAAATGAAAAGAAAAAATCTTCTGATGATTCTTATTATTTATTATACTTAGGTGCTTTAGAAATCTTTCCATATCACCAAACACCTCCATCTCAACAAAAAAAACACCTGGAAGGAAAATAGAAAAGATGCAGATAATTCTATGAGAAGAGTTCTAATACAACTTAAGGCAAAGTCTTTTCAAAAGTAACCTTATTCTCCTTGGTCTTTAAGAGAGTATAAATTCAGTTCTACAAAAGTATATGGAATCAAAACCAATTTAGGCACAAATGAATCCTCATTATATGATTTATGACATATGCATGAATTTGAACTTAAGGATCTTTTAAATAAATGGAGAATCACAGTTGTAAAGGTTTTTCATTTGAAAGTTATAAATACTGCAAACGTTTTCACCCTACATAGGTTTTAGACCTCCTTAACGTTACCATTCAAATGAAATGACACCTTTCAAAATAAGCTTTTTGAAAAAATCCTGATGCACATGCTACCTATTGAAAACATTTTCGGAGGTATTAATTTACATTTAGAGCATCTTGGAAGTAGTCTCATGAAAAATAATATTTTAATTATAATTCTGTTTCATTACCAGAACAGTCAACAATATAGAAAGAATCCCCCTAAGAACAAATGGCTTTTTAACTAGAGCTCCTATTAACTTCTTAGCAAGTTTAATTTGCCTCTTTATTATTTCTATATATTTAAATTTTCAGAAAGAGATGTAAAAGTTTTGGATATTGCCAGAGCTGAGAAAAAAATATATGTATATAAACATACAGTAAAATTCCACCTCATATAACATATATGCCTTAAATTTCTCTAGTTTGTTTGAGAATCAGGTTAGTAGAGCAGAAGTTACTACCTTTTGGGTTTTCTTGCTTCATGTTTTGGCTTTGCTCCTCTAAGTTCCAACAGCATATTTCTGACAAAACTGGAATTATCCGTTCCTGTCTGTCAGAAGTTTCATCAGAGAGATTTTTCAGACTGACATGATTCTTTAAAGAACACAGAATTTAAGGAACAGTTGAACAGCTTAATGTACTATTCTTTTTTTTCTCTATTTTACATTTACTTTTTTAAATAATTAACTAATTTTTTAACATCTTTATTGGAGTATAATCGCTTTACAATGGTGTGTTAGTTTCTGCTGTATAACTTTTATTGATGTAGCCCCTTAACAATTTTCAAATATTTTCAAAGTTTTCCCTTACCCCATTTCCTTCTTGAAACAATCTGGAAAATTAATATCATAGAATATTATCGCTTTAGCCCTTCTTTGAAATAAACCATTTAATCCCAAATTTGTTCTAATGCTAAATAAATAATACTATCCCAGCAACAAAAAAATCCTTACCTTTTAATGTCTCAGTGTCAGCAATATCAGAAAATACCTTTGTTAACAAGGAAGCTTCATGAAAAACACCAGGCTTGCATCCACTGGAGCATTTACTGCCCGACTTGCTAACCAGTAATCCAGCTCTTATATACCCTTCACACCTTTCCCAGCTCTGACATCAGGCAGTTCAGAGAGACTCTGTCATTAATTTCGATCCCTATAGATAGAAAGTACCTCATAGACAGCAGAAGCAGATGGGTCATTATTACATTAACACATCAGTGAATGTTAACGTAGTAGATACAGAGTATCTTGGTGGAATTAATGGTGTGTCACACACAGCAGAAACTTGAATTTGCCATCTTTGTAAAGTACCAGAGTGGATTTTCATGGATTAAAGAGACGTTTGTAGTAAGGAATTGGTAAAAAGAAGTGATTAAGAATATCAACAATATGTTTATATGCAAAGAATGAAGCTAGGGACATTGAAGTGTCTACCTAAATTCAAATAATGCTAGGGGCTTAAATCCATGAACATTCAGTAGCAGATTGAGATATAAGGGCAAAGTACATTAAAAAATATATACAGAAGACAATTGAAAGCCATTTATAATGAAGTGGGAAGAGGAGGGTTAAAGGCATAAAAATAATTTTCAACCTGTAAATTCATTTGTCAGCATTTAAATAGAGACACAACTGTAGCCAAGCAGTTTTTTCACTGACTTTTTCTATTATTACATAGAAACATCACAATTATTTTGACGGAAAAGATTTAATTTATTTTTTATTTTTTCCAAATTGTTCTTTTTCCCCTGTATTTCTAAGTCAGATTTAAGTTAATATTCTAAGTTATGACAACTTAAGATCATATATAGCAGCTAAAACAAATTCCAACTGTCAGTGAAAATGTGTATGTCTGTATAATCTAGAAAAGGTGGAAGTTCTCCAAGTAAAATTTTAAGTTTTCTGACTTCATATATTTCTTTAAAACTGAGTAATATAGTTTGAGGGTGTTTAGTAGAGATTTTAGGAGGAAAGAAACTGTTTTCCAATCCTAGTTTTAATTAACAATGATTCTGAAATTTTAGTATTTCTGTGGAAATTACTGATATTCCAAAGGGAAATATAAAATCACATGTTTTTGAAGAATAATGATTTCCCGTAAGAAGATAATTAAGGTATTTAACAAAGTGTATATAATGATACAGAAATAATACAGAGACCCAGAGATGTGAAATAATATGTCCTATGTCACACGTTTAGTTTGAGTTGGATCCTGGACCAGAACTCAGTTTTCTGATCCATGGTCTGGTGTTCATTTAGACCAAAATGCCTGATTTTAACCTACATATTTATTTATTTTCCTAATTGTTCTCCCTCTGAGATGTTAAAGATGACAAGCATACATTCAAATATTAATTCTTTCACCACCTGGGAAATAAATGTTATAAGGAAAATAATCTTCTACCTAAGAAAGGGACAGGTGGACCTGATATTTTTAAGGAGTACCAAATGCCAGGCACAGTTATTTAACTGATATGTGAGACCTCACTTCATCTGCACACCTCTAAGGTGGGTATCATTTGCCCCAATTGATAAATGATGAAACTGAGATTCAGAGAATATAAATTACTTGCTTAAGGTTGCACAGCTACCCAAGGACAAAGAGAAATTCAGATTCTCATCTGTCTGTCCCACGACATATATTGCTTTGTTATAAAGGATCTCTATTCCTATAGACTGAATTACCAATTGCTTCTTGTAAATTCTGTATTTTATTACAACTCTTTGAATGATTTTGTTATAGCTAGACATGGCCTTATGTTGGTCTCGTATAACGTTTGGGTAAGGTCAACATCGACCCCAATCTCAAACAATTTTAGGTCTTACTTGCTTCCTATAGCAATGAAAGTCATCATGGTGGTGGTGATTTAGATCATCTTTATAAGGCAACTCCATTATCAGATCCTAAGCTCCTCCCTACAGGACAAACATCACTATCGCTCATTTTTATATTCCCTCTAGCCTTGCTAGTCAAAAGTGTGAATAAGGTGCTGGTAGCTTTGACATCACGCAGGAGCATTTCAGAAACACCGAATCTCAGGCCCCATCCCACATCTTCTGAATCAGAATGTGCATTTAAAAACAGATTTCCTAAAAAAAAATAAAATTAAATTAAATTAAAATAAAAACAGATCTCCTCAGTGGTTATATGTACACTTTTGAGGAAAAACTGTCCTATTGTATATTCCATTCACTGATTGATTCAGTCAGGAGTGATTAAGGACTTACTCTATGACAGGGGATATTCTAGGTACTAGAGATACAACAGTGAACAATGCAAATTTCATGGTCTCATGCAGCTTACAGCCTGTGGAGGAAACAAAGATAAGCAAGTGAATAAGTAAATACGCAATTACAAATGGTACGTACTGTGGAGAGAATTGACATGGTGAGAAAAAGAAAAAAATGGCGGCATTAACTTGAATCCTAAAGCATGAGAGAAAACCAAGGAAAGAGTGCTGGGGGAATGTTCGAGGCCAGAGAAGCAGCATGTGCAAATGCAAGTGGAGGAACAAGAAAGTGGTAGAAAGATGATGCTGGAGACAGAAGAAGGAGCCCAAAGATGCAGGAGCTCAGAGGCTGAGCTGACTTTGGATTTATTCAGAGGGCAATCCGGAGCTATTGAAGGGGTCCGAGCGGGGGTGTGACTTGTTGTACTCAGCATCTTTAAAACATCAGCCTGACTGCTGTGCGTGGAATAGATCAGAAGGGGGCAAGAGTGAAAACAGGACATCTGTTGGGAGACTAGGCAGTATTCCAGATGAGAGATGATGAAGCCTTGGACTTCAGAAGACTTAGAGAAGTAAACGGGTTCAAATCATATTTGCGGTCATGACATGATGTGGAAAGGATTAGGTATGGGGAATAAATGAGAGGGAATTAAGGATACAGGTGAGGATATAATACATAATATGAATGAATGGTCTATGTATAAAATTTTTAAAAAGTAAAAGATTTTTAAAATGTCTTTAAAAAAATAATTTCTAGTTTGACCAAATGTGTGTTTTCACAATTTAAAACACCCAAACGGTATTACAATCAAAACAGCAGTCCTCTGCCTACCTCTGAATTTTGAGCAGGGGGAAGCCCAATTGGTGGGCCCACGGGTGGTCTCATAAGGCCTGGAAGCCATAAGGCCTGGAGCGGGGGTTGCTGGACCAACAGGTGTGGGTGGAGTCCCCTGCCTTGGTGAGTCCTGAGCTGGGGCTCCAGCAGTGCTGGCAGTAGCAGCCACTGCAGCAGCAGCTACAGTGCCTCTTCCCTGGAGTCATTACCTGGTGGGATGGCCTCCCAACCCCTCGGACAGGACCTGCTAATCCAGCAGGAGCCTGGGGAATTGGAACACTAACTGGTACACTTCAGTCAGCTGCCTTGCCAACCCCAGGGCCTCTTGTAGTTCCAGCAAGTGGTACCCAAGCAATGTCAGTATATTTGGGGGTGTACCCTCCACAGTCACAGAAACCAAGTTCTCTATGTGGCAACCCCAGACCTCAAATCTGCTTTTCTTCATGCTCTGGCTGCTTTGGATTCTTTAACCTGATCTCCTTGATCTCATCCCTGTCACAGAGGATCAAGTTCATATGTTTGTCAAAAGCCTTAAAGATGCCAATGAAGATTTGGCCATCTTGCAAGACACATCTCAATCTACAGTTAATGCACTGCAGCATCTTGTTGCTCTTTCCACAGTCATTGTTGCTGTTCCACCAAATCTAATGTCCCCTGGAAGGTTTCAGGATCCTTGAGACCTAAAGGAAGGCTACAGTTAGAGGTATGACGCAGGTTCTCCTACAAACAAGGCAAGCTGGGGCAGAATCTTCAAAGAGTAGATAAAGCATTGTTGTTTTTTTTTTGCTTCTATCAGCTACCTGGCTATTTCAATACAGCTTTACCCACCTCTTGGTGTCTCAGCTAAGAATGTCCACGTCAATTTTGCCTTAAAATCTACCATGGGTACTTGCTGCTGCTGAGATCTCTGCGGGCACAGTGGACACTCTTGATCGCTTGGTGAGGTTGTCCTTCTACGTGTGACTTGAACTTCCACCTCTGGTATGTGCCTGTTCTGTGGTCCGTTTCAGGTGTGAGCAGTCCCTGGTCTGCTCCATTGCACCGCTGGCTGTTCTTCAAAACAGAGCATTAGGCAACACTGGCTGCTCCACTCTGCTCCTCCAAAAGTCTTTTGAGGATTAGATTTATTAGCTTAATCTTATGTATATTTTTCTCACTGGTTTTCCATATCTTTAGTTTTTTGAACGTCTTAGAAATATCCTAAACTTGATAGACTAACTTTTCCATTTAAAAATCAACTTTGGGGCTTCCCTGGTGGTGCAGTGGTTGAGAGTCCGCCTGCCAATGCTGGGGACACAGGTTCGATCCGGGAAGATCCCACACGCCGTGGAGCGGCTGGGCCCATGAGCCATGGCCACTGGGTCTGCACGTCTGGAGCCTGTACTCCGTGGGTGGAGAGGCTGCGGCAGTGGGAGGCCCGTGTACCGCAAAAAAAAAAAAAAAAAAAATCAACTTTGACAACCATTTTTAAAAAAATTTTCAAGATCTCTTGCCTTTTGAATGGCACCTCGGTTTTGTTTCATTGATGTAAAATCTATTCTTATCTACGAGGATACTATTTCTTTCTTTCTCTCTCTCTCTCTCTCTCTCTCTCTCTCTCTCTTTTTAAAATTCTTGTCCCTTTGTGGTCTCTACTTCCTTCAGTTCCTTTTTGCTTACCGTTGAATGTTTGTTTTGGTCTCTGTATTTCTTATTGGAGCTTTCTTTAAGTATCTGATGATCCTTAGCTATCCCTTTATCTATTTTTATATTGTTGTTTTACATCTTTATTTAGGTACTATAGAAATAAAAAACTGCACATATGTAAAGTGGACAATTTGATTGGTTTTCACAAATTTATACACCCCTGAAACCATCACTGCAAACCATCACCACAACCAGATGTACAGGTGTTTCCATCTTCCAAAAAGTTGTCTTGTGCACTTTTGCAGTTTATCCCTTGTTCCACTCGTTCATTCTCCTCTATTCCTTTACCCCCTCGCTGGGCAGCCACTGATGTGCTTTTTGTTCTTGTATATTTGTTTGCATTTTCTAGAATTTTCTATGAATGAAATAGTACAGAATGTACTCTTTGCCTGGCTTTTTTTTTTTTTTCCACTCAGCATAATGAATTTGAGATTTATCTGCCTTCTATATCAGTAATTTTCCTGTTTATTGCTGAGGAGTATTGCTTCTTGTTAACATGGCTCTCTTAGCCTTATGGAGACTGAAACATAAGTCATTATATCTCCTCAGTTTTTTTCCATCTTGCATAGATGTGTAGCTGTCTTCTGCCTGTAACTTTTCTCTCTCATTCTTTTTGTCTTTGTGGATTCATATTCTTTTTATCTCTTTGCTGTCATTTTAAGGTTGGCGTGATTAAATGAAGTCTAACATTGCATGTTGATTCCTTCAAGAAGTATTCTGCGGCTTGGGGAGATATTTAGAATTCTTTCCTAACAAGCTTTACTTTTTATTTTTTGCATTAAAAAAATTGTTCATTCCCTATTTATAGGCTTCAAACTTAACAATTAATTTTTGATTATAAAATTTTAAAAGGAATAAAAAATTGAAAGATATGAACTAGTGACAAATAAAACAAAAGATACAAAATTGTTAATATATACGGTATTTACGTATGAAAATAGAACACAGTAACAATCTTCATGTTAAAGTTCTAGGTTATGACTGATTTTTCTCTAAGCATTTTTTATGTTGCTACATAGTTTTAAAACTATATCGTTAATGGATTGCCAAACATACTGTGAAGATGGTATCAGTGTTCTAAACATTCTCAGAAATGTGTTTTAAATCCGTGTTACATGGTGTCAAATAATTCTTCTATTATTCCACTCCACCATGAAGATATAAGTAAGATTATTTTCTACGCAAAAAGCTACAAATTAGGGGCTTCCCTGGTGGCGCAGTGGTTGAGAGTCCGCCTGCCGATGCAGGGGACACGGGTTCATGCCCCGGTCCGGGAAGATCCCACATGCTGCAGAGCGGCTGGGCCCGTGAGCCATGGACGCTGAGCCTGCACGCCCAGAGCCTGTGCTCCGCAACGGGAGAGGCCACAACAGTGAAGAGGGCCGCGTACCGCAAAAAAAAGAAAAAAAAAGCTGCAAATTAGCAAGCTGGGTGATTTTCTGACACACACTCTCTCACCTCTTTGTACCACAGAATCACTTTGCTGGAAAGTAATTTAGAATTGCCATTGTTTTCACACCACACGTAGTCATTCTTTCCTGCTATCCTTTAAAATGCAGCATAGGAATTTTTAAGTCCCTAAAGTGAAAAATGCCTTTTCCAATATTCCCTTCACATGTCCTACCAGATTCAAAAGGCATGAATAGTATATTTGTTTGTTTAATTTATTTAATTTTTATTTTTATCAAAGTATACTTACAATTTTATGTTAGTTTCAGGTTTACAACATAGTGATTTGATATTTTTATAGACTATAGTAGGGTATGTTCCATGTGCACCTGAAAAGAATGCAAATTCTGCTGTTTTTGGATGGAAAGTTGTATGAATATCTATTAATTCCATTTGGCCTAATGTGTCATTTAAGGGTACTGTCTCCTTATTGATTTTCTGTTTGGATGATCTATCCATTGATGTAAGTGGGGTATTAAAGTCCCTTACTATTATTGTATTACTGTCAATTTCTCTGTTAATATTTACTTTATAAATTTAGGTGCTCCTATATTAGGTGTATATATGTTTATGACTGTTATATCCTCTTTTGGATTGACCCCTTTATCATTATATAATGTCTTTCTCTGCTTTATTTTTTTAATAGACTTTGTTTTAAACTCTAAGTAGTCTGATATAAGTATTCCTACCCCAGCTTTCTTCTGATTTCTATCTGCCTGTAATATATCTTTCCATCCCCCTCACTTTCACTCTGTGTGTGTCTTTAGTTCTGAAATAAGTCTCTTGTAGACAGAATATAGATGGGTCGTGTTTTCTTAATCCGATCAGCCACCCTGTGACTTTTGATTGGAGCATTGACTCCATTGACATTTAAAGTGACTATTGATAGGTATGTATGTACTTATTGCCTTTTTGTAAGTTGTTTTCTGGTTGTTTCTGTAGTTCTTCTCTCTTCTCTTCTTTTTTTAGTCACTTCCCTTGTGGTTTGATGATTTTCTTAAGAGTTATGTTTGGATTCCTTTCTCTCTCCCTTTTTATTTCTATTGTAGGTTTTTGATTTGCAGTTACCATGAATTTCATATATGTCAACATTTAACAACTTGTTTTAAGTTGATAGTCATTTAAATTCAAACACATTCTAAAAGATATATTTTTTGCTTCCCCTTCCCCCCACATTTTGTGTTTTTGATGCTGTATTTTACATCTTCTATGTCTGTCTCTTAACTGTTTGTTGTTGTGATAGTTGAGTTTACAATTTTTGTCTTTTAACCTCTGTTCTAGCTCATTTAAGTGGTTGATCCACTGCCCTTACTATACCTTTGCTGTTACCAGTGAGATTTTTCTCTTCCTATATTTTCTTATTTGTTATAACATTTTCTTTTTCACTTAAAGAAAACCCTTTACCATTTCTTGTAAGAACCATTTAGTGGTCATAAACTCTTTTAGCAGAAAGCTTGTCTGGAGAACTATCTCTTTTTCAATTTCAAATCTGAATGGTAACCTTGATGGGTAGAGTATCTTAGGTTGTAGGTTTTTTCTTTTCAGCACTTTCAATACATCATGCCACTCCCTTCTGGCCTTCAAAGTTTCTGCTGAAAAATCAGCTGACGTCCTTCTGGGGATTCCCTTGTATGTGACTCTTTGTTTATCTCTTACTGCCTTTAAAATTCTCTTTACCTTTGACTTTTGCCATTTTAATTATAATACATGTTTGTGTGGGTCTCTTTGGGTTCATCTTGTTTGGGACTCTGCTTCCCAGACCTGGGTATCTGTTTTCCTCTTCAGGTTCAGGATGTTTTCAGCCATAATTTCATCAAACCCATTTTCTGCCCTCTTTTCTCTCTCTTCTACTTCCAAGACCCCTCTAGTGCAAATGTTAGTATGCTTGATGTTCCAGAGGTCTCTTGAACTATTCTCATTTTTTAAAAATTTTGTTTTTCTTTTTACTGTTCTGACTGGATTTCCACTATTGTCTCTGCCAGGTCACTTACGCATTCTTCTGTATCACTTAGTCTGCTGTAATTTCTTCTAGCGTATTTTTCATTTCAGTTATTGTATTCTTCAACTCTGACTGGTTCTTTTTTTATATCTTCCAGTTCTTTGTTGAAGTTCTCATTGTGTTCTTCTATTCTTTTCCCAAGTTCAGTTAACATTATTATTATTGCTTTGAACTCTTTATCAGGTAAATTATTTATCTCCATGTTATATGGGGTTTTTTTTCCCATTTTTTTTTCTTGTTCATTCCTTGGAAACATATTCCTCTGTCTTCTCATATTTCTCTGTCTCTATGAAATTAGGTGAAACTGTTACCTATCCTGGTCTTGAAGGTGTGTCCTTGTGTGGGAGAGTCCTTATGCAGTTTATCTGTGCCCAGTGGCTTTGGTGGGAGAGATGGATCTGAAGTGAACACAGGCTGTGACTTCTCCTGAGTTGTGCTGACAACCACCACATTGGTGGGAAGTAATGTTGGAGTCAGAGGGGCTAGAGCTGAAGACAGGTGCAAGCCAGGGCTTCACCTAGGTTCAGTGCTGGTCACTGCCCTATTGTGGGTGGGTCCAGGACCCTGAGGCACTGAGGCTGCACTTCTTAGCTGGCTCTGGGTCTCTGCCTTGCTCAGAGGCAGGGTCAGGGCCCAAGGAATTTGAGCCACACTTCTGCCCTGACTATAGGCAGCGCTGGCCCCGAGCTGGCTTTGCTTCTTCCCTGGTGTGTGCACACACATTTGCAATGGTGATCTTTGCCCTAATAGGAGAAGTGCTGGAGCAGAACAGGCCGGAGCAGGAGTTCAGGGCAGTCTGGAGTACACACGGGGCCATTCTGGCAGGCTGGCCAAAGCCCCTGGCAGTTTTCAATCTGATGTCTCTGTGCTGGGGCTGAGAGCAAGCAAGTTTGTTATGCACTCTTCAAGAGGGTGGAGGTCTTGACCAAATCTCTTCTCTTCCCTTCCTACCGAACTCCATGTGGTTTATTCCTTACAGCCTTGGTTGTAAAAGAGCTGTTCTTCAGGTGGTTCTCAGCAAGAGTTGCTCTGTAAGTAGTTGTAGCTTTAATATGTTCATGGGGGGATAGGAGCTCAGGGTCTTCCTACTCTGTCATCTTGATCTTGCCCCCTCATGAGTAGTATTTTGAAAAGAGACAGGAGCTAACCCCATTCCTGCTGAAGTTTAGGGGAGTATGAACAATGCCTTCTCACTCAGAGCTTTGTTTTATTTTTATGCTTTTGTGGTGAGTTCCGTGTTTAATGGCTTGCAACTTTATATTTTAAAAGTGTCTCAAGAAACTATCTTAATGAATGCTTGGACCAAATTTTGGTAATATTAAGCAGTATAGAATAAATGTTATTATTAATATAACAGAACTAATCCCAAACATATCTATTATATTAAGAAATACATGGGCTTACCTTACTTACTAAAAG
Source organism: Phocoena phocoena (assembly GCF_963924675.1). Taxonomy (NCBI): domain Eukaryota; kingdom Metazoa; phylum Chordata; class Mammalia; order Artiodactyla; family Phocoenidae; genus Phocoena; species Phocoena phocoena. The sequence continues at coordinate 85,613,554 of NC_089229.1, forward strand.
ACGGATATTTCGGATAACCCACAAAAGAAATCCCAACTGTATGCTCTGTGTAAAAGACATACTTTCTGTCCTGTTTTAATAGTTTGAAAAATGATACATTTTTAAGGACTTCTAAGATCCTGTTAATTCAGACATATGGCTTAGCAGCTTTTGAAAGGCCTGATGTTTCCCCAAAATGAAAACAAAATAAGCACACAAGCAAATGAACAACAATCTCTGAGTTAGAAGACACTGTCAGGAGAATTTAATTTATTCTCCTTTGATGCTTGAATTATTCATTCAGTAATATTTGGAGCATCTATTGGGTACTAAACTCTTAAGTATAGTCTAGTTTGGAATTTGGGCAACTAAATAAACACTAGCAATGATGTTTTCAACCTGCTGGATAAAATACCACAAACTGACTTAAACATCAGAAATTTATTGTCTCATTGTTCTGGAGGCTGGAAGTCTGAGATCAAGATGTTGACAGGATTGGTTCCTTCTGAGGGCTGTGCTATATCTTTCCCCACCTTCTCGTAGTTTGCTGGCAAATCTTTGGTGTTCCTTGGCTTGTAGAAGTGTCACTCTTATCACAGTCTTCATTTCCATTTGAATTTTCTGTGTGTACATGTCTCTGTTTCCAAATTTCCTTTTTTTTATTAAGACACCGGTTATATTGGGTTAGGGAACCAAACTACTCCAGTATGACTTTGTCTTAACTAATTACAACTCCAGTGACCCCATTTCCAAATATGGTTACATTCTGAGGTGCTATTAGAACTTCAACTTATAAATTTGGAGAGAGGGGAAATAATTCAACCCATAACAGTTGTTTTCTAGAAATTCTGCAAAAATGTTTGTTTGTTTGTTTTAAATTCTCTCCTCTAACTCAATGGTTTTCTTTCTTTCTTTTTTTAGTCTTTCTCAGTGGAGGAGTTTCTTTTATTGTTTTGTGGTATTTTCTGTGTTATTTATATTTTAGACTTTATTAATTTTTTTTGTGATCAAATATATGGTTAATTTTAGTAAAGCTTCCATAAGCACTTGGAAAAAGCTGTATTTTCTAATTCAGGTACAAAATTCAATATATATCCATATCACCTCCTTTACTGAAAACATTATTTAAGTCATTTAAGTCTTCTGAATCCTTTCTTATGCTTTTCATTTTGCTATGCCTTGGACTGGGGGGAGAAATAAGTTGCTATTATTTATTTCTCTCCCTGAATGTCTCTGCCTATCTATCTTTGCATCTCCTGAATTTCCTGCTTTATGAAATTGCCGTACTCCCACTGGGTGCATAGAAATACATAACACATCTTCACTGTGTATTGTTCTTTTTAGTACCTTTAACATGCTTTTTGCTCTGAATTTTAATGCCTGTTGCTCTGAATTTTACCTTGTCAGATATTATGATCACGACTTCTGCTATTTCTTTTTTTTTTCTCTTTTCTTTTTTGGATATCATTGCCCATTCTTTTAGTCTTTCTGAATAACTTTGTACTTAGTGTGTCTTTTATACACAGCATAAAGTGGGGATTTGTTTTGTGAGTTATCTGAAAAATAATCTTTCTTTTAATAAGTAAGTTAAGTTCATGTATTTCTTGATATAATAGATATGTTTGGTCTTAGTTTTGTCATATTAATAATGACATTTATTCTATAGTGCTTAATTTATCAGACTTTGATCCAAGCATTTTATATATATTATTTAATCCTTACACAAATCCTCATTTTTAAATATATGATGAAACTGAGGTACAGAGAGGATAGTAACACACCCAAGGCTACAGAGGGAGTTAGTGGTAGAGCTGGGATTCAAATTTAGTCTTGTTCCTGAATCTCGTCTTTTATTGACTGCATTATATAGCCTCTTTATTTTGTACTTTTTATGCTAACTCTGGGTAATTAATTTCCTAAGATTGATTTTTCAATACACAAATTATCTCTTTCATCTGTATCTGATATGTTGATACCCATTCTGTGTGTTTTTAATATCAAAGATTAAGTTGTTTTAGTTTTAAATACTTCTTGGTCATTTTTAATAGTCATTTTAAGTTGATTTAAAACAGTGCATTTGTTTTGTTTTTAATCATTTCATAGATGGTCAGTCAATATTGTTTATCTGATTATCTCAATGTATTTTCCTTGGAAATTTGGTCTGTATTTTGTTTCTGATGACTCTCAGTGGCAGTGGCTTAATTTGTGTTTATAAGATCATATGTTCTTTTTTTAAAATTCTTTTTTGTAAATTAATTTATTTATTTTTGGCTGCATTGGGTCTTCATTGCTGCACACAGGCTTTCTCTAGCTGCAGTGAGCAGGAGCTACTCTTGTTGCGGTGCAAGGGCTTCTCATTGTTGTGGAGCATGGTCTCTAGGTGCACAGGCTTCAGTAGTTGCCGCACATGGGCTCAGTAGTTGTGGTGCATGGGCTTAGTTGCTCCACAGCTTGTGGGATCTTCCTGGACCAGGGCTCAAACCTATATCCCCTGCATTGGCAGGTGGATTCTTAACCACTGCGCCACCAGGGAAGTCCAAGATCATATGTTCTTCAACTAAATCTGTGGGAATCTTGAGGGCCCACATTGGGGATGTCCCCTTAGAGAGGATATGGTTTATTTGCCACTGTCCAGAATTTGCTGACATCTGAGATCACTTAAGCTCCAAGGAGGGTCAAGGTAATACAGGAGACTCACATTAGTTTCCAACCTTGAGACAGACCCAAAGCTTAGGACTTCAGGATCTCAGAACTCCTATTATTATTTGTTCCCAGAGAGACTTTCTTTCACTTACTGTTTACTCACGGCTCTCTGCTCAGATTTCATTTCATTGCCTCCCCCATCACACTCAGATTTCCTTTCCTTCTTGTGAGCTTAGCCATGCCTTAAAGATGTTCGTCTTAATTTTTCCAGGTTCTAGTTGTCTTTTAGTGGGAGGGCCCTTCAGTATAACTTCATACTATAAAAGCAGAAGTGTGTATGCATATTTTAAGGACATCCAATCTATATAGTCAAATTGCCCTCTAGAAAGCTTATGATAATTTACACTCCATTAGCAGTGCACTAGGATACACTTTATTCTTAAGTTTGCTAACACAGGATATTATTTAGAAAAAAATACCCATAAATCACAAGAAAAAGGAAAGTAGTATCTTTATATTAACATAAAAATTTTTTAAATTTTATATTATAGTTGATTTACAATGTTGTGTTAGTTTTAGGTGTATAGCAAAGTGATTTAGTTATACATATACATATATCTATTCTTTTTCAGATTATATTAACTTAATTTTTAAAAATTACTAGTGAAGTTTAAAAAAATTAAGTGTTTCTTTGGGTCATTTATGCAATTTACTTTTTAATCACCTAGACATATGGATTTGGATATCAGAATAGGTCTGATCTGGATATAGAAAGTCTTAGACATGGATTATATAATCCAAGGAGAGCATGTACAGCAAGAATAAATTAAGACAAAGTATATCTTAGGAAACATCAAAATTTATGAGTCATTTTGAGGAATAGGGGCCAGAGGAAGAGATGGGAGTGCTCAAATATGACTTACTGGGAGAAAAAAGTGATGTCAGAAATCAATGAAAGAGAAAGTCCAAGAAGGAAAATCCTGGTATGAATGTCACATTATGCAGATAAATAACATAGGATGAAGACTAAAAATAGAAGTTTGAGGTCACCAGTAAAGTTCACTGCTGACTATAACTGGGGTGCATTCGGTGCTTGGTATGGGCAGACACAGTATAATGGCATAGCATGACGGTCCTGAAATGTTACTGATATAGATCACTGGATCTTAACATATTGAGAATCAAGCATCCTTTTAAGACTCTGATGGGGAAAATGAGCTCTGTTTTTCTGGAAAATGTGGATTTGAACAAGCAATTTAAATTTTGAGCACAATATCTAGAAATTCATATTCCCTCTGACAACCTCCTTTATATAGATTCCCCTACTGTAGCCTCAAGGCAGACTTTTGATCATAAAGGCAAGAAGAAAGACAAACCAATAACTTCAGGAAAGGTTAGCGTTAGGTTAAGATAACAGGTAAAAAAAAGGCCTGGCACTTACTAACTACATATTCAATAAATGTTCATTGACTTTTCAGCAGGATAGGAGAGTTTGGTAAGACAGGAGAGGGAAAAGATAATTGTTGGTATAGTGTCCCCAGAGAATTGGGAGGCAATGGGATCGTGAATATAGTAGAGAGGTTAGTCTTATGGGGATGAGGGAAGCAGACATTAGAAATGTGTGTTTTTCAGAAACTGCTTTGTGTCAGGCATTGTGTTAGAACATGTTTGTACAATACCTCACTTAATCTTTAAACAACCCTGTGAAGTAGGAAATGTTAGCTTTTACAGATGAGCACTTGAATGTTTAGAGAGATTACATAACTTTTTCAAATTCATGTTAGAAAGTAGCAAGGAGAAGAGTCTAACCTCCATGTGTCACACAACAAAACTGCCACACCTGGTACAGTTATACAGAAATTAAGGAATTAATGACTATTGCTAAGATTGGACTTGGAGGGGAGGGAAATTGGGGAAATTGGAGTCTCTATTTTCATTGTCAAACTGTAACCAAACTCAGGTTCAGCTGTTTGCAGGTTGAAAGTCAATAAATGAGAGACAAGTGTTGGTGAGAAAAGGAAAGCTTGCTTTATTCAGAAGGCCAGCAACCTGGGGAGAAGGTGGACTTGTGTCCCAGAACCAGCTTCGAAGATTCTGCTTGGCCATGAAAGCTTTTAAAGAGAAAAAAGAGGAAAAAAATCTCAGTTAATCACTGAAGTAGGGGGTCAGATTCTTTACCATCTTCCATAGTGTTCAGGCTTGTTGACTTCTTGTGATCTTTCTTTAGATGCTATCTTGTTCATGTAGTCAGCTCACAGGGTTACTGAAGGGGAAGCTGGAGAAAAGATCTAGTCCTCCATTAATTATTTATTCTTCATTCCTACTTCTTCAATCTAAGAAAAAAATCAACAGGTTAGACAAGGCATGGTGTGATCGAAAGATTTGAGAGGTGTGCTTGGGTGGGGGATTGGTGAAGCGTGGAGGCACCTGGTATAAAGGTTAAGTTAAAATACAGATTTGCTAAAGTGGCAACAAAAAGGGCCTCCTGCAAAGAGCTGCTTCCTGCAAAGGGCTGCTTACAAAATGACAGAATGATCCACTGAGAATGACCAGTAGCCTGGCTTACTCCTCTCTACTGACTCGTCAGCGCTGTCCCTTAGATGTCTGGATGGATGTCACACAGTCCTGCAGCCCCTGGGTCCTGCATCCTGCCCACCTCCAGGTCTGACAGCATTGGAAGCTGGGATTGACACAAACCTCTGGGAAAGAGCTAAGTTGTTCATAAGAGATTTTCAAATATGAGCTAAATGAAAAGGGAGAACAAAAAGAACATAAAAGATCCATCAGAGCAAGCATGTATTATTTCTTACCAAAGCCACCCAGGTTTGATTTTATTTTTGTTGTTAGTTTGTCTTTTCCTAAGACCACCCAGTGAGTACAGAAAGAAGCTGTGGAATTGTCCATGTTGTAGAAGCCTTAGGACTAACTTTTTCCCCTCTGTACAATATTACCGTCTATCTTGGTTCAGCAGATTATTAGCTCTTTGAAACCTTATTTACATTTTTTGTTTTGTTTTATACTCAGGAACACTTCACAAATAATATTACGTTTGTTGTTTGTATTTGAGTTTTATTTTAATTTGATCTAAAGCTAAGTAACTTCCAAGCTAAGTTGATATGTGATAGAAATTAACTCGTTCCAAATAGTCATTTTTTTGTTGCTGTCGTGAATACTGTGGTTGGATTTAATTATGGAGATGAGTTTTAAGTGATAATGTGTATAGTCAAAAGAACTCTGGTTTAGATTTGATTATTTAAGCAGATCTGATAATAATTTAAGAGTGATAGCCTGTGATTAAGTTGTAACACTGCTCAGAGAAGTGGCATATGGTTAAGGTTGAAATCTAGCTATTTTATGTTCACTGTTAAAAAAGTTTAATAACCTATGCCAAAAATCCCTTTAAAGATTAGTGGTTTCCCTCTAAGTGTAAATTGATTGGTTGACAAAGATATGTTTACCTACATCCACTCGTACCCCTCCCATCCCCACTCCCATGGAAACAGTCAAACAACCAATGAGCCAACCAAACAGTAGAGGAACAGGGAAAGAGTATTTTTATTTCAATGTGTCTCAGCATAAATGGATTGAAGCTATTTGTTGCACTAGACTTTTGGCTGTGGGTGGAAAAGCCAACATCTATGTGTTCTGGAAATATACGGTGAGTTTCAGAGGCCCAACCACAACAAAGTGTTATGTGTAAACAGCAGATGACAGACAAAAAGGAGTGTTTACCTGTGGGCAGCCATGAAGCGCTCATTGAGAGTGAGTGATGTTTTTGGACACACACTCAGCCATAAGAGCACCCTTAATGGGAAGACTCAAAATGTTCAGTTTACAGATTCCCTCAGTCAGATGACCTAACTGAAATCAGATGAAGGGAGAGATATAGGGTAATGATCCAGTTACTGGGAAAATAGAATAGGATTAGTTGGGATTTTACTGACACCACGGAAATGGAGCCACCAGACTAAAGCCCCTTAGGGCTTAGAATTGCATCTAGTTGCTACCAGGCACCCCTCCTAATCTTTCCTCTCTTTGCATTTCCAGAGATAAATTCAGTTTTGGCGATGTAGGTCTGGACTGAAGCGCTTGGTGAAGTACAATTATAAGCTGTCAATCTTTGAAATAAAACAGCAAACCTTCCTTTTAAAGACTATCCTGAAATGCAAAGGGAGGAAAGGCCAGGAGGGGTGGATGATACCAATTAGACAAAATTCTAAGGGGTTTGTCATTAAAGCCCTAAGGAGCTTTAGTCTGGTAGCTCCGCATGCAGTGGAGGACGTTATGCTACAGGGAATAATCCGCCAGTCACAGAAGGACAAATAAGACGTGATTCTACTTATATGAGGCACCTAAAATAGTCTAACTCTTAGAAACAGAGCAGAATGGTGGTTTCCTGGGGCTGGGAGCAGGGGGAAATGGAGCGCTACTGTTCAACAGGTATAAGGTTCCAGTTACACAAGATGAATAAGTTCTAGAGATCTGTTGTATAACATTGTGCTTATATTAACAATACTGTATTGTGTCCTTAGACATTTAAGAGGGTAGATCTCATGTCAATTGTTCTTACCACAATAAAAACAAAACAAAGCAAACCAGAAATAAAATAAAATAAAAGGTGGACTGTTAAAACCAAGACAAAACCAAATCAAACAAAAACCCCAGCAAGCGATTAAGAGGCTGATGGCAATTGGAGACCTGACATTTTCCGTAACAATATAGGGATCTGAGGGCATCTTGAATCCCTCTCAATCTGTCCTACAGATTTTGTCCCAAGATTTTAAGTCACAGACTGCCAAGACTTCTTTGAAACCCAGGAGAAAACCTACTAAGGCCAAGTTCAAATCAGTACAAACTAAGACCCAAAGGCCAAGGGCATGTTGGTGGACTTCCATGGCATTTGTCTGATCTCAGTTATTTGGGGACATAAGAAAGCCTGGTGTTGGTGCTTCAAATAGTCCCTTGATTCACCGTTCCTTCCAAAACTTTTAACATTTTCCAGTAATGTTTATAAGTATTGTAAGGCATTTTAGGAAGTGCAAGACACCAGATGTGTGTTGTTTGTGGAGACACTTTGAACTCTCCTGAGCTGGGTGAGAGTTTTCTTTAGGTCTGAGGCCCAGGAATATGTTGTAGGTGAACTAGAGACCACACTTTGAGAAACTGCACAAATGAAACAAGACAACTTGCTTCTCATTGTCACCACACCCTGAACTCTGTGACTTCCGGGCTTGTACCTCTCATGTTATGGATGGAGCACGGTTCACTGTGTCACGTAATTGTCTACATGTCTTATCTATTGGCTTCTAAGATGCTTCAAAGTGAGAGCTACTGATTGCTAACTTCTCATTACCCAATGCCTCTTAGCAGAGTGCCTTGGACACATTTAGTCACCTTGTTATTTTAGTGCGATGTCATATGTGTTTCAGTTTTTCCCAGATTCTTGTTTGCTATTAATAGCCTTTATTTTTTTGTTTCTGATTGTTGCTCTAAACTTTAATTTTTTTTTTTTTTCGGTACGCGGGCCTCTCACTGTCGTGGCCTCTCCCGTTGCGGAGCACAGGCTCCGGACGCGCAGGCTCAGCGGCCATGGCTCACAGGCCCAGCCGCTCCGCGGCATGTGGGATCTTCCCAGACCGGGGCACGAACCCATGTCCCCTGCATCGGCAGGCGGACTCTCAACCACTGCGCCACCAGGGAAGCCCTTGAATCCACATTTTTGAACTGCCTAGTAGTAGGTAGGTAGTACACGTTCCAAACCTAGCACCAACTGGGAATTGTGGGTATAAAAATATGGTAAAACCATAGGCTGGGCAACACCTGAGACATACCCACATGAAGCAAGAAACCTTTCTGATGAGTAAGAATGGTACTTACATTCTAACGGTGAAGTACAGACAATTATTGCAAATGCAGGTAGAAAAGCTCATGAACTGGTCTGAGGTTACTGATTCACTTCAATACCCAACCCACTGCTTTGCACCCTTTGTACCAAATAAATTGCTCTTGAGGAAACAGATCAATTTGGGCTAACTTATGTACCAACAATGAAGTTTTAAGCAAGTTTTCTTCAAAGTTGTTTCCTTTTTAACAATCAACGTTTTTCCAATTCAAATTACCAGAAGAATGACAATTCCTCTGTACCTTAAAACACTCTTCATCTTTCAAAATGAAACAGTCTTGGCAGATGGGCTATAAAGAGTGCCTTTTCCCCCTGTAGTTCAAAATAAGTCTGAACTTGGGATCAGTCATATTACTAAGAGCTTCCCACAAGGAGTGAAGGAAATGCTCTACCTTACATAGGTGGATTTACATTGCAATTACCATAAAATACAATGAACCTACTATTAATGTCACAATGGCATGTGTATGGCTTGCTAGCTCATCTTGTTTCCAAATGAAGTGTATTGGAAAATGTGGGTGTTTCTTTTCCAGTGGAGTGGAGCAGACAGCCTTGGTTATATCTTTGCAGATTCAGAATATACAGTATCTGATGATATTGGAGTTTGGGTCACACAACAGGCGAAATTCCAGGCAAAGGGAAACTGCTTTGGAATCTATAACTAGTTTTTTGCCTTGTTTTTTAAAATAACTAGATATTTATCACTGCTGGGAAGATGTTTATACCAAAGGTTTTGCTGAAACTGGGTTAAAAAATGGTCATATATGCAAATACCATATGATATCACTTATATGTGGAATCTAAAATATGACATAAATGAACTTATCTATGAAACAGAAACAGACTCACAGACATAGAGAACACACTTGTGGTTGCCAAGAAGAAGGGGAGTGGTGGAGGAGGGATGGATTGGGACTTTGGGGTTAGCAGATGCAAACCATTATATAGAATGGATAAACAACAAGGTCCTACTCTATAGCACAGGGAACTATATTCAATATCTTATAATAAACCATAAAGGAAAAGAATATGAAAAAGAATATATATGCACAAGTTTTCTTCAAAGTTGTTTCCCTTTTAACAATCAACTTCTTTCCAATTCAAATTACCAAATTTGAATCACTTTTCTGTACAGCAGAAATTAATACATTTTAAATCAACTATACTTCAGTAAAATAAATTAAATAAATTGTCACATATGTTCCACATATGTTTTCTTTGGAGGTCATATCTTCTCAATACAAAGTCACATAGTTGGCAGTTACAATTTGATTTGACCGTACAGACTATCAATGCAAATTCTCTTAAACATAATAATTCATCCTTGATCTACATCCTGTGCTCAGCAAAAAGGTATCTGTGTTTCATGGCCCTTCAATACATACTCCCATCTTGCCATCATTTCGTGGAAGTAGGTGAATTCTTCAAAGATCAAGGTAGTGAAGTTCATTTGTGGAATAGCTTATTTCTAAATTTACTAGTTTACCAGATATATTGTTTTAAGGAATAATCAGCATAAGCATATTAAATGGTTCTGTATATGCTTTCCTATAAACATAATTTATTGACTATATTAAGTGAATATGAATATTTTCTTTTTGAATACATTCAAATACCCAATGAAAAACATTTTACATAAATATATTCTTCATAAATGTATTCTCCCTAATTATATTCTTCATGAATATATTTTTCACAACTAAGAATATTTTCAGTGAATTTATTCATCTTTATTATGCTTTTAATACTACCTTAGGGTGGGAGGGAGACACAAGAAGGAGGGCATATGGGGATATATGTATACATAGAGCTGATTCACTTTGTTATGCAGCAGAAACTAACACACCATTGTAAGCAATTATACTCCAATAAAGATGTTAAAAAATACTACCTTATTAGAACTTATTCTTAATATATTTATATTAATATTTATTAGAAAATTTATTTGAAAATAGTCATAAAATCACCAAATAAGCCTAGGACTCAGCTTTCGACAAATTGAACATTCCTTAAAATGTAGTTAATGAAAGTATATGTATATTTAAAAACAATATTCCTTATAAAAAGTTTTAGTAAATTTGACAAGTTTGGTGTTTGGTAAATTGACATTGTGACGGACCTCAGGTTTAATTCCCTTATCAGTTCATTTACTTAAGAAAGCATAATTTGTGATTATCTTTCATGACTTGGAATAGAAAAATACATCTTAGCTTTATATTGTTCATTCAGTCTTGCTTACTTGGCTTCTAGGACGATATAGTGAAAACTAATTTCAAATCAATTATAATTTTTAACAGGATGCTATGAATCCATTCTCACAAGTGATAACGATCCCGAATTTTTCAGGATTAGCTATTTACCTAAAATGAATGAGCAGAGCCCTGTGTTGTCTGTGCTCAACGGAAAAAAAGACGTCGTGGTCCTGCTTGCAAATAGACGTTACTGCTTCTCTGGTTCTAAAATTTTAGAAAAGGCTCGACTGTTCTCAGTCTCTAGACCACTATGTTTACGTCATAAGCATTGGTCCACCAAATTGTAATAATTTAGTTTTCCTACTGCAAGGAGGAGGTAGATCCCATATGAATATGCTACTTTCAACAGACATTTAGCCTGGATTTTCTAAGATTTAGGTGAAGGATGAATTGAATTTGGACCATGAAAAGTCACGTTCCCAGAAAATTCTATGGTTGTACTTAACAAGACCAAACACAAAACCAAAACAGATCAAAACCGAAACAGCTTCAAATAACTGAAGCTTAAAAATTAACCTGCTTCTTTGAATGTGCTGTTAATGTTTCTACAATAACTTTTTGGGGTAATGAGAAGTACCATTTAGCTCATTTACTCACTGTCTCCCGTGGAGTGATTACTCTGTGTTTATATGAATATGGATTAGGAAAATTGTTCTGCACATACGAGCTAGGGATTTTGAAGAATCTTTATCCTCAACACTGATTTTACCAAGAAAAGGGGGAAGTGGTATTGCAGTTAGTTATTAAAGAAATAAGGAATAGGGTTTACTAACATCTGAATATATATATTCAAGAAGACTCACTCTAAATCTAAAAGCTCAAACTGTTACCTTTCCTTTAAAAAAGAAAATACTGATTTGTATATAACTTGAGTCAAAATGCATTGTTAATTTTGCATTGAGTAGGGCTTTAACTAATCTGTTCATTTTCTCTTGTCTTCCTCTTAGGCATATAATTTTCTGCAACATTCATTCAGATAAGTTACTGTATAGTAGGAAGGATCTTAAAACATTTTCCAAACCAAATGTATTTGCCTCTTTGGTTTCTTCTGTACTAAAATTCCTAACATGTGAGCTAGTCCTTTTAATTAAAAAACTTAACAAAGGGCCCCTATTAAAATATGAATCTGCCTGGGAGGAGCATATTAAGTTCAAAATTAAACGGTGGTAATATATCAGTATGAATGTATTAACTAGATTAGTTTCATAGCAACTAGAAAAGAGTAGAACCAAGACATAAAACACTGTGGGAAGTGAGTCAGGTGAAGCACTACAATTCATACCTCTGTGAGGCCAAGTATGGGGTACACTGTGGGTTTATGGTATGGTGGGTAAGGGGAGGGAGGTATTCCTTGGATTACATCTTCTCTCAGGCTTCCTACAATGCTCAAACGGTGCAGCTCTCTCATTCTAGGAGTTCTGAAAGGCAGCACATGGAACTGTTTAACCCCTAACATTAATGCTACATACAAATAGTCACTCAGTAAGTGAGATTTATCTGATTTTTGAAGATACATAAATTCAGTTACGGAAATGCCAGTTTTCACTGCTCAGCGGTCCTTTTATCAGATTTACCCAGCTGGCAAAAGAAAAATGTTTTGACCCATATTATCCCTTTGCTTTTTTCCTTCTGTCAGTTCTCTCACCTTATCTGTATGAAGTTGCCTATGGGTAGACAGAGTAAGTGGCCAGGTAATGTATGTGATTTGAAAGGTATTGCAAAATTTTGTTATTCTATCCCATGTCCCTGCCAATGGAAATGTCCATTATCGACATTTCTCCAATGCATGAGATAACCAAGGTGAAATCTTCCTCCTGCATTTTACAAACATATGCATTTTTTCCCTCTCTGGGAAAGAGGAAAAAGATAAGCTACTTCCTAATCAGAATGGTGTCTTAGGTAAGCAGGTGTTACACTGGAAAGTAGCAAAATGCGGCAGTCAAGGAACATATATGAAGAGTTAGGGGAAAGGGAGAAGAGAAAAAGGGGGCTAAAAAATATGTTTTCATAGAAGTTAGTCTTTGATTTAGTCTGTCATCTCTCATATTGATTAAGGAGAAAAAAGGTGACAAGGGCAATTTGACTCTCTGGAGATGACAGGTGTAGGTCACGTGGGTGCACACGTGCATGTGAGTTTCTCACAGTGTGTATAGGTGTTTTAGCAGTCCTGTTAGTCCCTAGGTCGATTTCAGTGAGAGTTGCTCTGTATGTAGTTGTTGTTTTGATGTGCTTGTGATGGGAGGTGAGACCAGTGTCCGCTTACTCTGCTATCTTAATCTCTTTTGAAAAGTTTTATAAATTAAAAAACGTTTATTTAAAAATAGATGATTCTGGGCTTCCCTGGTGGCACAGTGGTTGAGAGTCTGCCTGCCGACGTAGGAGACGTGGGTTCGTGCCCCGGTCCGGGAGGATCCCATATGTCGCCGAGCGGCTGGGCCCGTGAGCCATGGCCGCTGAGCCTGAGCGTCCGGAGCCTGTGCTCCGCAACGGGAGAGGCCACAGCAGTGAGAGGCTCGCGTAACGCAAAAAAAAAAAAAAAAAAAAAAAAAAAAAAAAAAAAAGATGATTCTACCTAAAATGTTTTATTTTAGATCAATATGTTTGTAGACAAATTATAAACTTTATGATATTTGGTAATATTAAGTAGGAAGGCAAATTTTTGTCATATATATCATGCTATTTATCATGTGATATAAACTCCTTATTTTAAATTAATATTGAGAAAAAAGCATGACCTGTTAAAAAATAAATTCAAAGGTGACATTCTGTTGTATTTGGCTTCAGAGAGTCACACAATAAAATATAGATTGGTGTTTAATTATTATATGTGTTAAAGTGTTAAAATAAGACAAAAGCTGATATAATGTTTGGAAGTTTTACACTTTGGAGTTTAAAAATGTTTGGAGTTTTAAAAAATCTTAAAAATCAATAAACTTAGTATTATACTGTTTGTATTTTCTTCAGAACTGAAGAAATAAGATAATAGGTTTTATGTCATTATTTGCAGATATTTCTAACTAGATGAAAAAAGAGCATTTAGATGCCATTCTTCATTTTATTCTTTCTTTCCAAGAATTGGTTTTGATATAATGAAAACATAAAATGAAGTACTATACTATTGGAGGATGGAGGGGACGAACAGTGCCCACTGAACTGAGAAGGCGTCTTGAGACTGAAAAACAAAGCAGGCAGCTCCATATAATCAATGGATCCATTTATTATAGGGCAACTTACAAGGCAGGATCTATTGGGATCAGGTGACAACAATCCCGAAGCATTCACATCTGCACTCTGCACCACTGAGGAGCCGTTGGGGCAGTTTTATAGTTAACCTAGGGAATGGAGTGAGTGCTTGGAAAAAGGGTGTACATTCCTAAGTCAAGATTTGTGAATGGGGGACTTCCCTGGTGGCACCGTGGTTAAGAATCCACCTACCAATGCAGGGGACACGGGTTCAATACCTGGTCCAGGAAGATCCCACATGCCGTGAACAAACTAAGCCCGTGCACCATAACTACTGAGCCTGCGCTCTAGAACCCATGTGCCACAACTACTGAGCCCACGCACCACAACTAATGAAGCCCATGTGCCTACAGCCCGTGTTCCACAACAAGAGAAGCCATTGCAATGAGAAGCCTGTGCACCGCAGTGAAGAGTAGCCCCCGCTCGCCGCAACTAGAGAAAGCCCCCGCACAGCTATGAAGACCCAATGCAGACAAAAATAAATAAATTTATTTAAAAAAAAGAAGATTTGTGAATGGGTAACCAGTTTCACGGGTGCTGGAGAATACGTCAGCGAAGGTTTTCATCGTTTTGGAGGGACTAACAGAGCATAGGGGCCACCTGGTCCTAATGATTATGAAACAATATCTATAAACTACAAATCCCTTGACGACAGAAAAGTGGTTTACTGCACAGCACAGTCCTGGGTAGGGTCAGTGGAAAGAGAGAAGAAACTCTGAGGGCTCAAGATGGTGTCAGTTATTCTAACAGCCTTACACAGGCAGATTTTAGGGACTTCCCTGGCAGTCCAGTGGTTAAGACTCCACACTCTCAATGTAGGGGTCATGGGTTCGATCCCTGTTTGGGGAACTAAGATCCTACATGCCATGGGGCCCAAAAAATTTTAAATAGAGGAATGAAACTTACTGATCAGATGAACGTACTCTTGAGGGACATTTATAACATTATTTTCTTTATGCTCCTTATTAGGTTAGATTTTTAACATCAGTGCTTTTCATGCTTTCTGTCTTTATCCAATGGTCTATTAGAGGTATAAATAAAACAGTGTATGACCACAAATAAAGATAGTTTAAAATTGTCTAATATTCGAAACCAACATGCTGACAAATGGTACTCAGCTGAGTGGTAAACGGAGGAGAGGCTAGTCCTTCACTCACTCATCTGATTAACACTAGACCTGAGCATCTCACTTGATATTTATTCAGAGCTCCAAACTGTTCCCTTTATATAATTTAAACAAGTGTTTTATTTACTAATACCAAAGTAGAAATGAGAATTGATATCCTTATGGCTGGAAGCACATGGATCCAGTCTAACAGTCAGTGGCTCTGGTCAGGAAAGTTACAGATGCCTCAGGCTGTTTTGCTAAATTAAAGTCCAACTAATCAAAGAGAAGGGAAAGGAAGAGGAGACTGACAAAGGTTCTTAGTGAAAGCAAAATAATTAGAGAACCAAGGGAAAAAAAAACAGTTAAGAAAGTTGTTCATATTTTCTCTTTCTTCCTGATTCAGTCTTGGCAGGTTGTGCATTTCTAAGAATTTGTCCATTTCTTCCAGGTTGTCCATTTTATTGGCATAGAGTTGCTTGTAGTAATCTCTCATGATCTTTTGTATTTCTGCAGTGTCAGTTGTTACTTCTCCTGTTTCATTTCTAAGTCTATTGATTTGAGTCTTCTCCCTTTTTTTCTTGATGAGTCTGGCTAATGGTTTATCAATTTTGTTTATCTTCTCAAAGAACCAGCTTTTAGTTTTATTGATCTTTGCTATCTTTTCCTTCATTTCTTTTTCATTTATTTCTGATCTGATTTTTATGATTTCTTTCCTTCTGCTAACTTTGGGGTTTTTTTTGTTCATCTTTCTCTAATTGCTTTAGGTGCAAGGTTAGGTTGTTTATTCGAGATGATTCCTGTTTCTTAAGGTAGGATTGTATTGCTATAAACTTCCCTCTTAGAACTGCTTTTGCTGCATCCCATAGATTTTGGGTCATCATGTCTCCACTGTCATTTGTTTCTAGGTATTTTTTAATTTCCTCTTTGATTTCATCAGTGATCACTTCGTTATTAAGTAGTGTATTGTTTAGCCTCCATGTGTTTGTATTTTTTACAGATCTTTTCCTGTAATTGATATCTAGTCTCATAGCATTGTGGTCGGAAAAGATACTTGATACAATATCAATTTTCTTAAATTTACCAAGGGTTGATTTGTGACCCAAGATATGATCTGTCCTGCAGAATGTTCCATGAGCACTTGAGAAGAATGTGTATTTTGTTGTTTTTGGATGGAATGTCCTATAAATATCAATTATCTCCATCTTGTTTAATGTATCATTTAAACCTTGTGTTTCCTTATTCATTTTCATTTTGTATGATCTGTCCATTGGTGCAAGTGGGGTGTTAAAGTCCCCTACTATGTGTTACTGTCAATTTCCCCTTTTATGGCTGTTAGCATTTGCCTTATGTATTGAGGTGCTCCTATGTTGAGTGCATAAATATTTACAATTGTTATATCTTCTTCTTGGATCGATCCCTTGATCATTATGTAGTATCCTTCTTTGTCTCTTGTAACAGTGTTTATTTTAAAGTCTATTTTGTCTGATATGAGAATTGCTACTTCAGCTTTCTTTTGGTTTCCATTTGCATGAAATATCTTTTTCCATCCCCTCACTTTCAGTCTGTATGTGTCTCTAGGTCTGAAGTGGGTCTCTTGTAGACAGCAAATATATGGGTCTTGTTTTTGTATCCATTCAGCCAATCTGTGTCTTTTGGTGGGAGCATTTAGTCCATTTACATTTAAGGTAATTATCGATATGTATGTTCCTATTCCCATTTTCTTAATTGTTTTGGGTTCGTTATTGTAGGTCTTTTCCTTCTCTTGTGTTTCTTGCCCAGAGAAGTTCCTTTAGCAGTTGTTGTAGAGCTGGTTTGGTGGTGCTGAACTCTCTCAGCTTTTGCTTGTCTGTAAAGGTTTTAATTTCTCCATCAAATCTGAATGAGATCCTTGCTGGGTAGAGTAATCTTGGTTGCAGGTTTTTCTCCTTCATCACTTTAAATATGTCCTGCCAGTCCCTTCTGGCTTGCAGAGTTTCTGCTGAAAGATCAGCTGTTAACCTTATGGGGATTCCCTTGTGTGTTATTTTTCCCTTGCTGCTTTTAATATGTTTTCTTTGTATTTAATTTTTGACAGTTTGATTAACATGTGTTTTGGCATATTTCTCCTTGGATTTATCCTGTATTGGACTCTCTGTGGTTTCTGGACTTGATTAACCATTTCCTGTCCCATATTAGGGAAGTTTTCAACTATAATCTCTTCAAATATTTTCTCAGTCCCTTTCTTTTTCTCTTCTTCTTCTGGAACCCCTATAATTCGAATGTTGGTGCGTTTAATGTTGTCCCAGAGGTCTCTGAGACTGTCCTCAGTTCCTTTCATTCTTTTTTCTTTATTCTGCTCTGCAGTAGTTATTTCCACTATTTTATCTTCCAGGTCACTTATCCGTTCTTCTGCCTCAGTTATTCTGCTATTGATCCCATCTAGAGTATTTTTCATTTCATTTATTGTGTTGTTCATCGTTTTTTGTTTCATCTTTAGTTCTTCCAGGTCCTTGTTAAACATTTCTTGTATTTTCTCCATTCTATTTCCAAGATTTTGGATCATCTTTATTATCATTATTCTGAATTCTTTTTCAGGTAAACTGCCTATTTCCTCTTCATTTGTTAGGTCTGGTGGGTTTTTATCCTGCTCCTTCATCTGCTGTGTGTTTTTCTGTCTTCTCATTTTGCTTATCTTACTGTGTTTGGGGTCTCCTTTTTGCAGGCTGCAGGTTCATAGCTCCCGTTGTTTTTGGTGTCTGTCCCAGTGGCTAAGGTTGGTTCAGTGGGTTGTGTAGGCTTCCTGGTGGAGGGGACTAGTGCCTGTGTTCTGGTGGATGAGGCTGGATCTTGTCTTTCTGGTGGGCAGGTCCACGTCTGGTGGTGTGTTTTGGGGTGTCTGTGGACTTACTATGATTTTAGGCAGCCTCTCTGCTAATGGGTGGCGTTGGGTTCCTGTCTTGCTAGTTGTTTGGCATGGGATGTCCAGCACTGTAGCTTGCTGGTCGTTGAGTGAAGCTGGGTGTTGGTGTTGAGTTGGAGGTCTCTGGGAGATTTTCGCCGTTTGATATTATGTGGAGCTGGGAGGTCTCTTGTGGACCAGTGTCCTGAAGTTGGCTCTCCCACCTCAGAGGCACAGCACTGACTCCTGGCTGCAGCACCAAGAGCCTTTCATCCACATGGCTCAGAATAAAAGGGAGAAAAAGTAGAAAGAAAGAATTAGTAGAAGTAGAAAAAAAGAAAGAAAGGAGGGAGGGAGGGACGGAGGAAGGAAGGAGGGAAGGAAGGAAAAAAAGAAAGAAAGAAGATAAAATAAAGTAAGATAAACTATAATAAAGTTATTAAAATAAAAAAATAATTATTAAGAGAAAAAAAAAAGGACGGATAGAGCCCTAGGACAAATGGTGGAAGCAAAGCTATACAGACAAAATTTCACATATAAGCATACATATACACACTCACAAAAAGAGGAAAAGGGGAAAAAATCATAGATCTTGCTCTCGAAGCCCACCTCCTTAATTTGCGATGATTCGTTGTCTATTCAGGTATTCCACAGATGGAGGTACATCAACTTAATTGTGGAGCTTTAATCCGCTGCTTCTGAGGCTGCTGGGAGAGATTTCCCTTTCTCTTCTTTGTTCTCACAGCTCCCAGGGGCTCAGCTTTGGATTTGGCCCCGCCTCTGCGTGTAGGTCTCCGTAGGGCGTCTGTTCTTCACTCAGACAGGACAGGGTTAAAGGAGCAGCTGAGTCGGGGGCTCTGGCTCACTCAGGCTGGGGGGGGGGGGGGGGGGGAGGGGCACGGAGTGCGGGGTGGGCCTGCGGCGGCAGAGGCCGGTGTGACGTTGCACCAGCCTGAGGCGCGCCGTGCGTTCTCCCACGTAAGTTGTGCCTGGATCACGGGACCCTGGCAGTGGCGGGCTGCACCGGCTCCCCGGAAGCGGGGTGTGCATAGTGACCTGTGCTCGCACACAGGCTTCTTGGTGGTGGCAGCAACAGCCTTAGCGTCTCATGCCCGTCTCTGAGGTCCGCGCTTTTATCCGCGGCTCGTGCCCGTCTCTGGAGCTCCTTTAAGCAGCGCTCTGAATCCCCTCTCTTCACGCACCAGGAAACAAAGAGGGAAGAAAGTCTCTTGCCTCTTCGGCAGGTCCAGACTTTTCCCCGGACTCCCTCCCGGCTAGCTGTGACGCACTAACGCCCTGCAGGCTGTGTTCACGGCGCCAACCCCAGTCCTCTCCCGGCGCTCCGACCGAAGCCCGAGCCTCAGCTCCCAGCCCCGCCCGCCCCGGCGGGTGAGCAGACAAGCCTCTCGGGCTCGTGAGTGCCGGTCGGCCCTGATCCTCTGTGCGGGAATCTCTCCGCTTTGCCCTCCGCACCCCTGTGGCTGTGCTCTCCTCCGCGGCCCCGAAGCTTCCCCCTCCGCCACCCGCAGTCTCCGCCCGCAAAGGGGCTTCCTAGTGTGTGGAAATCTTTCCTCCTTCTCGGCTCCCTCCCACTGGTGCAGGTCCCGTCCCTATCCTTTTGTCTCTGTTTTTTCTTTTGCCCTACCCAGGTACTTGGGGTGTTTCTTGCCTTTTGGGAGGTTTGAGGTCTTCTGCCAGCGTTCAGTAGGTGTTGTATAGGAGTTGTTCCTCATATAGATGTATTTCTGGTGTATCTGTGGGGAGGAAGGTGATCTCCGTGTCTTACTCTTCCGCCATTTTCCCGGAAGCCCTTATTGTAGTTTTGATTTGTATTTCTCTAATGATTAATGATGTTGAGCATTCTTTCATGTGTTTGTTGGCAATCTGTATATCTTCTTTGGAGAAATGTTGTCATAAGGTTTTATGATAACTAAATGAATTGGCAACTCTAAAGCTTCTAAAACTGTGTCTGGACTATAGCAAGTAGTATATAATGTGTATATGTTGTATTAGCTCCAGTTATATATAGTTTTACAAAAATGGTGTCACATTTTATGTAATATATTAGGGTTTGTGTTTTTCTAATCTGGTCATAGCCCTTTAGGACAATCTGCTTCTACATGCTTTTCTTGTATGTTGGAGTCTTTGAGAGTGTCCAATCAATAAATACCAATAAGTACCAGTGCCCCCCCCATCCTAACTGTGAATCAATTGAAAAATAAGAGACACGTATGACACAGATTCCAAAACATCACTTCTAGCACTGACAAGCTGATGTGAGGGAATGTGCCTTATTTCTGCTGGCAAGCAGGCTTTCTTACGGTTAACCTCCAAATAGATCAACCTCCCCACGTCAGCCTTCTCCACATGGAGTGAGTGAGGGTATGGAAAGGAAGGACATGTCATGCTCATGGAATTCCATCTATATAGAAGGAAATAATAAGAATGAGGAATAATAATATTATCCTTTTCCCTTTTTCTCCTCCCACCATGGAAAAGTTTTCCTTCTGACTTTAATGTACTGTTTTTACTCTGCTTGTTGAAGCATTTTAACAAAGCACTTAGTGGTAATTGAGACTATGTATCTCGAATTTCTTTGGACATTTTCCCCACATATAACTTAAATAAGAGAGCTAGATATACCTTGGTAAGTGAAGATTTGGTGACAATGGCTGTGTTTTACCTGATGCAAAAGCAGTTGGTTAATATATCTGACCAGTTAAAAATCAGTTAATTTGATGACAAAATCTCATTTGGTATCACATAGAGATTGCAGGGACTGCATATGTAATGTCAAGAGCTGGCCAGTTATGCACACTAGTTAAATCTCCTGAATCTTCTATTACTGAGAATAAAAAGAGCATTAAGGATTGAAGGTATAATATCAATAACATCGATAGGTACACTTCACTGAATGTTGATTGTGTGCTAGCATCATATTACACACTTCTTATGTATTATCTTATTTAATTTTATTGCAACTGATTGTTGTTGTCGTGGTCACTTGTATTGGGCCCTCTGATCCTTTCTGTCCTCCATGGGACTGACTTCAGAAAATTAAAGTTTCCAGGTTCCCTTGCATCTGATTTCCAGTTAGGTTGTCAGTGGGAGGTACTGGTGTGAAACTGGGATTGTAGAGGGGAAAAGCCATTTCTCCAGCTCCATGCTTTTAAGTGGTGCCTCTGGCAGTGGCTCGAGCTCCTGCAACCCAGCCCTTTTCCCTCTCTGATACATTCTCAGGAGTGAGAGAGACTTGCCACTGACATAAATCTCTGGGTTGCCCACCGTCTGCCCAGTTTGGCTTTTTAACTCTTCCGATGCCTTTAGAACTAGTTTCCCGTAATTAAATCCTCTATTGAACTACCTGTCATGGGTTCTGTTTTCTTGTCTGAACCTTGATTTATGTGAAGATAGAGATTATATTCATTGTACGGGTAGATTAAGTGACTTGTACAGAATCACACAACTAGTTTAAAAACAGGCTTTCAGGGCTTCCCTGGTGGTGCAGTGGTTGAGAGTCCGCCTGCCGATGCAGGGGACACAGGTTCGTGCCCCGGTCCGGGAAGATCCCACATGCCGCAGAGCGGCTAGGCCCGTGAGCCATGGCTGCCGGGCCTGCGCGTCCGGAGCCTGTGCTCCGCAACGGGAGAAGCCACAACAGTGAGAGGCCCGTGTACCACGGGAAAAAAAAAAAAAAAACAGGCTTTCAAACCAGTAGTGCCTCCTTACGAAGCCCAAGTCCTTAAACTACTATGCTGTATCGAAATGATATTCCAAGTGAATGTCCAAATAAATACTTTTCATGAATTGCTTATTTTTATTACTTAGTTCAAATTGTCTGCGTGATGGCACGAAGCAGCTATTATTATCCTTTAATTGTCTATCTCTCCCATTAGCTTGTGAGACTGCTTGAGAGCAAGCACATATGTTATTCATCTTTGTAGTCTTAGCACCAACTACTGTGCTTGGAATGTAGTAGAGCCTTAATAAATATTTGTGGAATGAATGAATAATAATCACTGTCATTTCCAGAGCGACTATTTCATTCCAGCAAGCATACTAGGGGTCTTATGTAAAATTCATAACTCAGTCTTCATAACAATCTTGCAAGGTAGGCATAAATATTCCAACATCATAGGTAAGGGGAAATAGGGTCAGAGTTTAAACAATTCACAACTAAACTAGAATTAAACCCAAGCTAACTGGGCTTTAAAGTCTGACCTTTTGTCTACATCTAGCTGCTTCCATTAGTATGAAGGAACAAATATATAAATAATTGGGTTGGAAAAAAATCTAACATCTTATTGGATTTCCAGTTATTAGAGGAACTTCATAAACAGGTGAAGTCTTATCTCTATGAGAAAAAAGAGGAGTTCTGTATTTTCTTGCCATAATTAAATGAAGAAACAAGTTTTTGTATCTCAAACTATGCCTATTCAGGCAAAAGGAAGAGAAATTGGGATAATAATCTGAAATATGGAATGGTTTAAATTGCCAGTGTGGAAAACATTGGCTATTCCCATAATTACCTAATCATTCTCTAGAGTTACTTGGCATGAGATGTAACCCTGGTGATATTCACAACTAGCTCTCCTAAAGACTTAGAAGTCAGATTTTAGCTTTACTTTTCCATGTCTTGGTTTATTATCCAGCACGAGCCAGTAATTTTCCAAAGTACCTGGGTAGGTATTTTTATTGCTGGATTGCTGATGATGGTTTTCACTTGTGTTTCTCTGTGTTCCATACTTTGCTTTGCATGGTAAAATCATATGCATGAGTCTATGGCCCAGTTAAGTTTCTCCCTTAGTTTTACCAGAGTGATGCATTTCTAGTAACTCCTCTGAGCTTGGACTTAAAATAATACCTATATTTGTAAGGCTGATTTGCAGAATCCATGTCTTATTCTTTGATTTCTGATGAAAAGCAAAATAATTTGGTAGGCGTCATACAAAGAGTCATTGTTAATTCTCCATGTGCTTCTTTGGCACATACTTGCTTGGTTTGGTATTGGTTGAAATTATTTCAGCTGGATACCACCAAGAGGCTGTTCTCTTCTTGCAGAGCTAGGAGCCATTTGAAGATTCTGGAAATAAACAATTTTCATAAGATCTTTGCTGGCGTGACCCTGTCTTTTATCCCAGGGAAAGGATGTTCTCCTAAATCTTCTTCATGTATGTACTACTAGTTTTGCCATGATAAAGTAAAGCCTTTATTTTGTTAATTCAATAGGAGAGATTAATATAAAATTAAATGTAGGCATTTTCCCAGGTGATTTATAATCATAAAAGCTATGTCTATGTATTTAATACTGGGGAAATAACACAATAAGACCGTTTATTTGTTTGATAAAAAATTGTATTCTCTTGTCGTTGAGACACATCATTAAGGACTGGAAACCAAGGGGTGTCAAAAACCCCAGAGTGTTGCTGTTGCATGGGTGTAGAGTTTCAGTCATGCAAGATGAAAAAGTTCTAGAAATCCACTAACCAAAAGTGTGCAGGGAGTGAACAATTCTGTAATGTGCTTTTACTACAATTAAAACAAAAATAAAAACAAACACAGAAAGCAGAGTCGTGACCAGTAGACATGGAAGAAACCCAACTACATTTGTGCTGAAGAATTATCTGCTCCCATTTGAATGTCGAGAAGGAGTTAGAGAAATAAACTGATTCTCTGCTTCATAAAACTGCAGCAAGTCGTTTTCATTAGCAGTGATGACTGATGGAGATTGTTGATGATGCTGTGATCCCAGGAGCAGAAGTCACCGTGTAAACAAAGCTGTGCTGACAAAAGGGGACTGTTCACAAAGCTGACACTAGCGCGGCGTTGAGAATATGAAGAAACAACGTGTGCATTCGCTGATTTGGGGCCAAAGTGCTCAGTAATGATTGTGACATTAACTATTGGAATTTACAAATTTTAAGTAAAAAGAATAGATCTTATTCATTCATTTATTTATTTTCCTCCACTAAAATTTTTCAAAAGTATCTGAAAAGCTAAAATGTTTTCACTGTATAAGTTGGCAAATTAAGGAAGGTTTAGTGTTAATTGAATCGCATTTAATTCTTTCCAAGTGCTAGCTTTAAACACTACAGTGAAAAGACAACTGTTTAAAAACTTCTTTAAGGGCTGGAAACACATTTTGAAACAAACCTTTGAGACATGATGATAAAACCTGCACAATATCACAATGCATAGAAGGAAAAACAGAATTCCCTGATGTGGTGATTTTCTGTGTTACCAACTCCAACTTCTATGCCTCCTCAGGTATATAGGAAAAATAGGCATTTAGAATAGGGATTTTTTTTTTTTTTACATCTTTATTGGAGTATAATTGCTTTACAATGGTGTGTTAGTTTCTGCTTCATAACAAAGTGAATCAGTTATATATATATATATGTACGCTCCCATATCTCTTCCCTCTTGCGTCTCCCACCCTCCCTAACCCACCCCTCTAGGTGGTCACAAAGCACCGAGCTGATCTCCCTGTGCTATGCGGATGCTCCCCACTAGCTATCTGTTTTACGTTTGGTAGTGTATATATGTCCATGCCACTCTCTCACTTTGTCACAGCTTACCCTTCCCCCTCCCCATATCCTCAAGTCCATTCTCTAGTAGGTCTGTGTCTTTATTCCTGTCTTACCCCTAGGTTCTTCATGACATTTTTTTTTCTTAAATTCCATATATATGTGTTAGCATACGGTATTTGTCTCTCTCTTTCTGACGTACTTCACTCTGTATGACAGACTCTAGGTCTATCCACCTCACTACAAATAGCTCAATTTCGTTTCTTTTTATGGCTGAGTAATATTCCATTGCATATATGTGCCACATCTTCTTTATCCATTCATCCGATGATGGACACTTAGGTGAATAGGGATGTTTTTAGCCACTAAGATGAGTGAAGACAACTTTTATACCAAGAGGAATATGTTATCTCCCTCTCTTATCATTTGACTGGGTAGCTATATTGAGCTCTAATATATTGAAATATAAGCAGGCGGGAGCGGAGGAAAAAAAACATAAGGGAGAGAGATTGAGTTCTAACTGTACAAGAAGGAAAAACTGAGAGCAGTTGAGAGGTTTATGATAAAACCAGAGGTCTTAGAGATGAAGACCAAAACATAGCAGTTTCCACTCTTTTGAAAAATTATCCTATTCTATGGGTTTTTCTAAAACTAGTGTTATGTACTGGCACTATACCTAAGGTGACTTGGAATTTTATGGGAGGGATTTCCGCCTGAGTTCATTTGTATTGTCATTCAGAATTGCCAAGAGTGGTCTCTCATAATTTTCACTTATGACCTATGGATTTTTTTCACCACTTACATACCAAACAATTTGTATTTGATCATACACTGTCCAGTTCTATTCCAATGTGTTTATTGAAACGTTTTACCTTTGCCAATAAAAGTATGATTTCCTTGGGATCTGGGTCCAAGTACCTTTCACAGAGCCTTATACTTCTCTACCTAGTTTATATTGTCTGTAGGACAACTTGTCTGTCTTATTCACTGCTGAAATCCTGTGCTTAGCTCAATGACTGGCATATTGTAGACTTCGGATAGATATTTGTTGTCTTCATAAAAGAATGAGTAAAGAGAATTAAGCTCATACATAATTGTTCAGTGGCTATTTCCTTAATGTGTATAGGGGAGTGGGATTCAGGTTTTAAAAATTAGTGCCATTTGGGATATTGTTAAATGGATATTGTTCAGAGGATTTTAATCAATTAACCCTGGGGATACTGTTAAGATAGCATCTGGCAACTTGAAGTAGATTTACTAGATTAAATATAGTCAGAGTGAAATACTTTGGTGTTAGTACAAAATATTGCCCTAATTTCAATAAACGAAATAGACAAAATCTTTGACAAAGGGTTAGTAGAATTTAATAGAGTTTAAATCATCTTTTTGTTTTAGACATAACACATTTTACATATAAAAATGTGTACCTATATATTATATATACACATAGACACACATATATCTGTATTTATTATATATGTATACATATAGGTTTCCACTTCTATGTTTGATCTTCTCTGAAACCTCACTTCTTAACTTGCAGGATTCTTTTCCAGATCATAGAATTATTTGTTATTTTTACTTAGGCGATTTCCATGATTAAAATTCCATGTCTCCCCAGGTTCCCGTGAATCAGCAGTGCCCCAGAAAGCGTTTCCCTTCCTGAGACTCCAGGGAAGTCTTGGAACACAAAGAACTTGAAGAGGGAGCCTGGCCAAATAGAGATTTTTGAGCCTTTGTAGCCTTGCTAAAGCAGATTATTAGTACAAACAAAATCAAAGTCTGTGTGTTCCTAAAAGCAGCATTTTCATGTAAGTCCAAGGAACTCACTTTAGTTTTATTTGCTTTGGCTAAAGAAATGAAAAGCTTTGTTTTAACCACGTGGGCACTATTTTGCAAGGGGATCATAACAAATTGTTCTAATCTTTAATTTCACTAAAGAGTTACTACAGTGATTTGATGTAACTTTTTCAATGGAAAATTAACAACTAAATCTTTTCTAACGTCATTGTTTTCTAGATATGAATCAGAAGCTTCCTAGGTATTTTTGTAACACAATGGATTCTGATTCTGTTATTCAGATTCAGTGTTTTCTTCAAAAGAATGACGCTTTATGACTTTGCCAGCAATTTAATAGATTTTTGTCTTCTTTAAAGAATAGAACTAAGAAATATCAAGATTTAAAGCATAAATACCTTGGAACACTCAGAAGAGCAACATGGGAGAAACTGAGAAAAGAATTGAAACTCATAGAATAAGATGTCTTTCCAAGTTGAAGGTACGGACTTGCTTTGCATGGATATATGTATATGTACCATATATATATTTTTAAACCGAGACCTTGTAAAGTTGCTTATATCTTCATGTATTAATCTAATAATAATGTCATTCTACCTGATATATTGATAAGTTCTTGCTTTAATGAAGGTGGTTTGTAACTGAGGGTGTGTCTAAATAGGATTATTGATTCAGGCAATTTCATCAGACATAGTTTTGAGGGATTTAAATGGAAGACAGGATCTTAAACACTTTCAAGTACACATTATATTACAGTAGGATTTAATATCCTGGATCAAAGGCCAATTTAACGTTCACCCTTCTGGGGCTTCTAAGTCAGAGGCGTATGGAGGTCTCTCCTGGAAAATGGTTCACTGGACAGAAATGCTTTGTTGATCTGTATTCAGTGATGCCTTCACAATGACCCACTAAAACAAATGTTTACTTCAAGCTCTGGCAACATACCAATCATTCTTTATAAGAAAAATGCCCATTTTGTGAGCGGTTTCTGGTATTCTTGACTATTTCAGAGCAAATTCTTTTTGCATAGCTTCAGAGCTGTTTTGCCTTCAAACAAAATTACCAAGGAATCTGGATAATTGTCTTGATTCCACAGCTAGTGCCTGCAAGTGGTTTCCAAACTATGACACTGCCACCAGTTTCCTTCCTATCAAAAGTTTGTTTTCTCTTTGTACATGTGTAGGAAAGATCTACACATGTACTGGAAAGGGGAGAATCATGATATAGAGCTAGAAAATTACTTTTGCCTGAAATGCTCTGTTAATTATATATTTTAAAAATCCCCTTAAATTATTCCTAATTCTCATGTCCATCTCCTAACATTGAGGGGTTAAAAATAAGGACTGAGGCCCAGGCTTGGTTTATGTCGAGTTCAACTACTGACTTGCTGTGTGACCTTGGAGAGGTCGCTTAACCTCCTTGTGGCTCAGTTTTCTCATCTGAAAGGGGTAACAACAGTACTCATCCATAGAATGTTTTTCTTTTTACATCCTTCAAACAATGACTGGAATATTGTAAACATTCAATAAATATTAGCTATTATTAATAATAGCATCTGTGGATAAAGGTCAAGTATTATTTATAAACAATTGGTCCTTCATTTTTTATGACTGGAGTTTGGCAGGACTAGGTATTGATCTGAAATGAGATAGCAAAATACTGCAAGCACAAGTTTATCAGGTAAAAGTAAGAGACAATTGCTTCATAATTAGGCGGGTTTCTCTGTTTCTCTGACCTTAGACATATGCTCATTAAGCAACATTTTTAGAAGGTATCAAAGGACTGTCTTCAACAAATTTGCTTCAAACTCTGGGGCATTATTAAAAGCTGGTAGGACTAGCACTAGACATGAGTCACAATAGCCACTGGTTGCTTTCACTCTATGAAGAAAACCGTACTGGTTAGGAAGCCCATCTAAATGTTTCAGGAAAAGCACTGGGATCATGATTTATCTAGTTTCCTCTCTTAAAGTGTTAAATAAAAGAAATTATTCTCTCAAACATGATTTGTACTTTATTTGATAGGCCTTGCTTGCTTTTAAATATAAAATCTGAATTATAAAACCATGTGAAAATTGTTTACTCTCAACAATGTGCTCTGAAAAGATTTACGTTGTGATGAGAGACAGAATTTCTACAACTGGTATTTAATATAAAAGGATAAATAGCTAGAAATATAGTTATACTATCTTGGCAGTTATATAACGATATGAATTTTTTTTTTTTTTTTTTTTTGCGGTACGTGGTCCTCTCACTGTTGTGGCCTCTCCCATTGCGGAGCACAGGCTCCGGACACGCAGGCTCAGCGGCCATGGCTCACGGGCTCAGCCGGTCCGCGGCATGTGGGATCTTCCCAGACTGGGGCACGAACCCGTGTCCCCTGCATCAGCAGGCAGACTCTCAACCACTGAGCCACCAGGGAAGCCCCACGATATGAATTTTGACTCATATTGAGCTTGATATTTAAATTTCCCAGGTCTTTTCCACATACATTTCTATTCAGATTTCCCCAAACTAATTGGTACAGATAACTTTTGGTTTAGGTGTATTTAATCCTATTGAATTTCATCTTATATACAGCTTATTTTCAGCAGTGACTACTTCTACAAGACGTTTTTGAATACTGATTCTGTCATTCATTCAGTAAACTTGTACTGGATGCCTACTGTTTGTGAGGCATTCACTAGACCCCGAAGATACGAAGGTAAATAATATATGGGCCCTATCATCGAGTTGTTCACAATATAGTGAGGGAGAAGGTTATAGGCATCCAAACACATAAATAATGTGCACTGTGGGGAATTCCCTGGCAGTCCAGTGGTTAGGACTCTGGGCTTCTACTTCAGGGGCAAGGGTTCAATCCCTGGTCAGGGAACTAAGATCCTGCATGTCACATGGCACGGCCAAACAGATAAACAAATAGCCAAACAGATAAATAAATAAAGTCCTTAAAAAAAAAAGAAAGTGCACTGTGCTGAGGGCTGTAATAGAGGCAGGCACACAGCAGGGTGGGGAGATAGGGAGTGAGTGGTCAAGGCTACCTGTGAAGTAGAAAGACACCACAGTAGAAATAATGATAGAGTTGAGTTTTAAATATTGAGCATATATTTATCAGATGCACAAGGTGAAGAAAAACATTGCAAGTGGAGGACCACCTGTAAAAGAGATGTAAAGTGGCTTGGTGAATTAAAAGAACTATAAATAGAACGTTATGTTTAGGGACAAGCGGCAAGAGATCATAACAAGGTATATACGAGGTTTTATTTGCCATCTAAGAAGTAGGGATTTTTGTTTATGGGAAGCCACTAAAAAGTTTCAAGAAGTGGAGTCACATGCTAAATATGCATTTTATTCATTTGTTTGACAGACATTTATTAAGCTCCAAATTAGTGGTGGCAGGAGGTGGAAGGGAGATTGGAGGTGGGAAAGACTAGAGGAGACTAAAAAATGATTGCAGTTGTCTAAGATAAACAGTGTATACATTTGAGAGACTTCAGCATCTGGGTGGTAGTTAAAGCCATGAGAATAAGTGAGATTTCCTAGGGAGAGCGTATATAGCAAAAAGTGGAGGGTATGAGACAAAAGCCTGAGAAGAGAAGACTGGGTACAAAGAATCTAGAGATAGGTGGAGATATAGGTATGCATGGGGGGAGGGGAGGGAATTTCAGGAAGAAAAGAATGATTAATGATCTTAAATGACTCCGAGATATCAAGTTAGCTGAGGACTGAGAAGTACCTATTGGATTTGGAAATCAGGAAGTTGTTTATGACCTTTTATAGAGTAGCTTCAAGAGAGGCTAGACTGTAGTAGACTGAAGGGTGAGTGGAAGGTTCGTGTAGGCAATGAATCTAGACTATTCTTCCAAACAGTTTGATGGTAGCTGGAGCTACCATCAGGGATGAGGGAAGATTTTTAGGACAGAAATGTCTTGGATATATTTGTAAGTTAGTGGGGAGAGAGGCAGTAAAGAGTATGAGGATGAAAATAGAGGAGGGGGTCAACAATTGATGAATCAGGATCTCAGCAATGGGAAGAATGTATTCCAGAGCATGGCTGGAGGGAGTTTCTTATACAGAAGGAGGGATACATCCTTTTAAGATGGGAGGGAAATTGGAGGGGTAGGGAGGGTAAATTTGAAGGTGAAGTTGCTGAGATCATTTGCTGGTCAAGAAGAGCACGGGGCTGAATTGGAGACTGACAAAAAGAAAAGATTGTGAATAATCTTGAAGGGAGTGTACAAAGTGCAGTATAAATTGTGGGGTTGGTTCAAGATTGAGAAATTGGAAGATGGAGGGGTGAGGATTTTATGGATATGAGTGTACTGGCTGGAGAGTAAATCGAATGGTCTCTCAGGATGGAAGTGTCATCAGGAAATGGAAAAGCCCTATGGCATAGGATTGGAGACTACCATTCAGGCTGACATAAATATATTTATCTATAATTTGTTGATTTTGAAGCAGTAATTAATCTACCTAACTTATGATTACCCAGTATACAATGCTCCTTTTTCAAATCCCTTACTAAGACCGAAATCTTTTCACTTCCAATTTAATAAAACTATCAAAATTTTAACTTTTTAGTAAAACCATACTTTCTGCTGATCACAATGGTTCTATCTGTTAAGTTGTCCTTGATTTTTTTGTTACAGATGGTGTCAGCCTGACTGCTGTCTGGAATTATATCAATATCTAGGACGTGTGATTCAATATGCAGAAATTTATTGTACTGTATTCATATTCATTTATCATAGCAAGTACCTGTTCAGTTTAGAAACGTTTTTGTATGGTTTATAATTAAAATATTGCTTTAAATAAATTAACTGTCAATGAGTAGCAATAGAATGTTGTATAAATTGCATATTACTTTGAGAGAACTTAAGCAGATTTGCTACTTTCAGAAATAATGTCTTTGTGTAACGTCACATTCCTTTTTAACAATTAACATACACGTATTCTTTTGTACTACAGATAGTGTTGCAATGCTGAAGTCAGTTTAAATCGTTTGCTACATGTTATTTAGAATGATTACTTGCTTCTGTGTATGTATAAGACGTGCCCATAAAATAATGAGGCTACAAATGACCTACACAATTCAATATCACTAATCAATTAGTCCCACTTTGGATTTTCAAAGAGAGAACATAGTATGGAAGACCAGAAGAAGAGATCACTTTAAAAGCTTCTTCCAAATACAAGAGTTACTTGAGCTGGAGACAATCAGTCTTTTGATAGAAGATATTTTGCCAACGGGTGACAAATGTATAATTTAAAAATAAATTTTTCATATGTTTTCTTGCACTTTTTTTCTCCCTAGATGTTTCTGTTGGCAATAACATGTGCGTATGTATCCAAAACACTATCCGGATCTTATATGAATTCCATGCTCACACAAATAGAGAGACAATTCAACATCCCAACATCTCTAGTTGGATTTATTAATGGAAGCTTTGAGATTGGTAATGAATTATTTTTCCATTACTTCTTTTTATACATTATTTTATCCAGGGAGCTAGTCTGAATTTTACTTTCCTTATTTTCCGCTTTGTACCGTTTAACTGACTGAATGTATTTTCTAAAATGACTTAAATAGCCTAGCTCACTTTCGAATATGTTGAGAAACAATTCATTTCAATATTATCCCTGAATAACACTTAAACATCGTCACATATCCCATCATGGGACTTTTTATTCTAATAGTTAATTTTTTTTTATTCTAATAGTCCTTTGGTTAGCTAGCATGAGTAGCAGAGTGTTTAGAGTACTAATATTTAATCTATTATTTGATAACCCTTACAGCTTTATTTTCATGTTTAGAAGATATCATGGGAAACAAAGGAATATGTTTTCAAAAAAAAAAGCAAATATTTCTCTTCTCCTATTGTTTCTGGGAGGTTGACAATTCTCCTTTCTAAGTGCAGAGGGAGGAAGAAACAGCTTTCACATCTCGCTGAATTTATTTCAGAAACAGCTTTTAGGGAAGAATAAAGCCTTTTCTTAGGCTCTGATTTTTGTGGCCGACTGGGATGTGAGGACAGAGAGAAAGAATGGAGGGAAAGATTTCTTCTGTGAACAAACCCGCAGAGAAATACAAATGTCACTCCTTTACAGTTTTGTAATGGCTTTTACTTCCTTCAAGAGGAAAGTTGCCTTTAATATTTTTAATCAGTATCTGAAAGAAAAATTAGGATGGGGTAGAGGCAAAACTGAAGCAGGTGATGCTTGATCTTGTCTACTAGTGCCCAGCTCTCTCAGACCTCATTCTGTGCCACCCGTTTGCTGGCTATGGAGATCCTGGCTATGGAGTCAGAAGTCACTCCTTGTAGAGTCCCTGTGTAAACTCACCTCGCAGTCTAATGGAGGGCATAGGTGCCAAATAATTTAACTGAATGCAGTAAGTTTGGTGACATAGGTATATGCAATGTCCTATAGGAACACAGAGGAGGGACACAACCTCACTTAAGGAAGATAGGCTCTTGAAGTAAAAAGTTTTCTGGGTGACGAAACAGGGTTAGATAAGTGTGAAGAGAATTCCAATAGAAGAAGAAGCGTAATGTTGAAACAGCCTGGTAGGTTGTGTAGGAAGCAACATTCAGCCCAGTGTTATGGACTGGCCACACTTCAGGTGGCAATTCCTAGAATATAGGTCTGGAGAAATGGGCAGGGGTGAGAAATGGACTATTGGAGAGCTTCGTGTGTGTGTGTGCTATGGAACTTACCTTTTATCCTCTAGGTAATGGAGAGTCACTAAGAGATGGGCAGAGGTTATTAACATTTCTGTGTCAAGGACCTCTTTGGCAATCTGATGCCATATAATCTCAGAATAATGTAATTGCGTAAAATAAAAACCCTAAGGGTACAAAGGAAGTCAATTATACTGAAATAAAATTATCAAAATATTAAAAGCAGCTTATATAATAATTGTACTTCTTACCATCACATTAAATAACAATATCTACACTAATTTTGAAGTAATCATCGGTGTCAATAATATTTTGAAGTATCTGCAACAACTGTAATGTATGCAAATACCTGTAACTTCTGTTGGTGATAATTGATGACAAAATCATACATACTGTTAATACTAATGTAGTTTGTGTCTACTTTCACAGTCAAAGGAAATACTAATATTAAGTTACTGAAAATAAAGATGCAATTTTTTTTCTCACTCAAGTTCATGGAGGACCTGATTTCTATCCATGGACTCCTTTGGGGTTTATAGATAGCAGGTCAAGAACCTCTGTTAAACGTCATTGTGAAACAGAGCTCTCCCTCAGGGCAGGGGTTGCGTCCTATTCATTTATTATTTCATGCATCCCTAGCACCAATCCCAGTATTTCAGATATTTATTATACAATAAATGCTGGATAGTCAATGATTGGGTGAGGCTGTTAATTTAGACTTTGTTCATACTAATTGATATATTAATTTTTCACATCAATTTTTTCTAGGAAATCTTTTGTTGATTATATTTGTGAGTTATTTTGGAACTAAACTGCATAGACCTATAATGATTGGTGTTGGATGTGTGGTTATGGGCCTTGGGTGTTTCTTACAATCACTACCTCATTTCCTCATGGACCGGTAAGTACTGCAGTCTCTGATGATTTCTTTAGGTGCAACTTTCTGCAGGAAATAAGCTTGGATTTCTTTCTAGGAACAATGCTCCTAAAGACACAGAGCGCTGTAATAGAAACTGCAAGGTTCAGATTCTGTTCCACCCCCTGTTTTGTGCTCTTAGCTACCTGGCTTCCACTTACACGTCAATTTATGAAATAGAGATTTGGGACAACTCCTTTATGGAGTTGAGTCTGATGAAAAGATTCTTAGGACCTGGCAAGGTTTGGGATTACTCCTTTCTAGGGACTATTTAGACACTTCTAATTACAGTTGAGTTTCTGTTTAATTATGGGTCACCAAAGGGTAGACCAGTCTGAAGGTTGATTTTCATTTTAAATTTTTATCAAAGTAATATGTGTGCAAAATTGTGAACGGTAAAATTATATTGAAAAAAGCATTGTCCCCCACCCCTTCAACATTGCTCATATTACTCCTCTCCGGAGGCAACTACTCCCAACTCCTCTAGCTCTTTCTTCTTCTGTTTGCTTCCATATTTCTAAGTAAATGTTTATCCTTTTAGTGTTTGATACTTTAGTGTTCTATATAGACGTATTGACTTCCTACTGTAAAATCATACTCACTATTCCATGTGTGTGACTATGTAACTATTTCTCATATTTCAGCTGAACCATGCTGTTATTTTCCCTTTCTTATATCACTTTTTATTTTCCCTGGATTTAATAATTGCCTCATTTTATATTTGATCCATTTTCTTTCTATTTCTCACTAATCATCACCAAATTCTTTACCGGTAGGACAGTGTCTTCTCAATATATTCATACCTATCAGAGGGTTTCATTTTTCTCTTTGAGATGCCTCTCCTGTCATCATCAATTTTCCATCTGCAATCTGAACTGGGAACTCTCCAGGCCTGCTGCATGGCTGCTCCTTTGAAATTTTCACTCACCATTCTCCTTGGGAATTTGTTCTGCCTCTTTCTTCCATTCAGTTACTTACTTCCTGGGTAGTAATATCTTCTCCTTTCCTTTTCATTCTTACTCTTTTTGTGGAAAATGTCATCTAATAGGTTTCTGAGAAAGTGTGCAAGGAAAGTAATAATTTTAAGACCTTAAACATCGGGAAGTATTCCTATTCTACTCCCATACCCGATGACAGTTTGGATGGTATAAAATTCTGGTTTGAAGTTTTTTCCCTAGGGATTTTTTTTTTGGGGGGTATGCGGGCCTCTCACCGTTGTGGCCTCTCCTGTCGCGGAGCACAGGCTCCGGACGCGCAGGCTCAGCGGCCATGGCTCACGGGCCCAGCCGCTCCGCGGCATGTGGGATCTTCCCGGACCGGGGCACGAACCCGTGTCCCCTGCATCGGCAGGAGGACTCCCAACCACTGCGCCACCAGGGAAGCCCTTCCCTAGGGATTTTGAAGACATCATTTCCAATACTTTCTAGTTTCCGGTGTTACTCTTGAGAAGCCTATACCATTCTAACCCCTGTGACCAGTTTCTTTTCTCTAGGAGCTGTTGGGATTTTCCTTTAAACTCCAGAATTTGAATGCATGGTAATCATGTTGGTATAAATGATCTTCCTTTATCGTGCTAGGTGCCTTCAATCTGGACATTTGTAAAAATTACTTGTATTGTTTCTTTGATAATATCCTCCCTTCTTCCACCCCTCTACTTTCTCTTTCTAGAGCTTCTACTTGTTCTTGAATATTGTTACATCCTGAGTTGAGCTTACAGTTTTCTCATCTTTTCTCTCCAACTTTCTATCTCTTTGCCTTCTTGTTACTTTTAGGGGAGATTTCTAAAGATTTTTTGTTTTTGTTTTTGATGTGGACTATTTTAAAGTCTTTTATTGAATTTGTTACAATATTGCTTCTGTTTTAGTTTTCTGGGTTTTTTGGCTGCGAGGCACGTGGGATCTTAGCTCCCCAGCCAGGGATGGAACCCGCACTCCCTGCATTGGAAGGCGAAGTCTTAACCGCTGGACTGCTAGGAAAGTCCCTGGGGGAGATTTCTTTATCTTCCAAACCTTTGAATGGATTTCTAACTTTTGCTATCATATTTTTAAGTTTTAAGGACTCTTGTTCTTTGAATGTATCTTTTTAGGGAACATCTCGCTCTTACTTTAAGAATGCAATGTCTTTTCCATCTACATTTGAAGTGTACAGTTTTTTATTTGTTTTGTCTTTGTCTTTATATTATAGGCTTCCTTCATATATCTGGCGGTCCTTGGTTAGCTATTCATATTTGAGAGAGAGGAATAGCAACAACAAGCTAACCAGAAGTTCTGTGGTACATGTGTAGGACGTGGTTGTTGGAGGGCTTCTTCCCAGCACAGGGACTGGGTGTTTTAGAGATGGCTCAGAACTGTCCATAACCTGTCAGTTAACTCAGGCAGGGATTCTCCAATCTGTTGCCTGAGACATGGCAGCTTGGCTACCAGCCAGGTGGGAGTGGGAGTCTCTTTTATCACTATGTAGATTTTTCTTTTACTTAATATCCCCAGGTATGGCCTCCTATCCTCAATGTGCTTGTTTTGACTCTCTGCAGTCTAAGGCCATGTTCGTTGGGATGGTGGAGGGTGTCTATTCTAAGGGTTTAACTGTTCCTTATACACACTTTAAACCAATCCTCTGATTTTTTGGATCATACCCACTCCCGCCTTTAGAAGTATCTCGTATCCTGCCTGAAACCTTCCAGGGATATGTGGCACGTGTTTGGTTCCTCCCCTGCAGGCACGCACTTAGGCTTGTGTTTCTCATATTTTCTAGTTCAGTGACCACTCATCTCCTTTCCCATTTTCAGAATCTTTATCTTCTTGTCGAATTTTCAAAATCCCTTTCTCCTTGTCAAATCTTCCATTTTCTTTATCCTTGTGGCATTATGCCTTTTCCTTTACTATTTTATAATCCATCAACTGTCATTTTGCTGAAGTTTGGGGGATGAATGAACGTTGAATGAGTTATTGGGGTTTAGTGGATAAGTTAAATGAAAATGATACGTTATCTTCTCAGGTATTTCTGAAGGGATCAGAAGTGTTCAGGCAAAGAGTTTTTACTGTCCTTTTAGTTCCTATCCTGTCCAAGACAACATCAAGTAATATTCAGCTATTATTTACATTTCTTTCCACTCTCTGCCAAAGGTGTTATTTTTTTTGTCTGAAGCTGACAAGTCTCATGGGATCATGGGTATGGAGAGAGAAGCCTTTGTCCACAGTTCACAGCCACTCTGTGACCATGACTGGACAGTTGTTCAAAGGGGAAGGCATTTTGACCCTTTTTATTATGTTCTATAGCATAGAAATCAGAACTATCAGTGACATACAAGCATAGCACTCTTTAGCTCATTTGGAACTCAGAAGGGCAAGGTTGTCTGTGTGTGTGTGTGTGTGTGTGTGTATGTGTGTGTGTTTTGTTTTGTTTTGTTTTTGGATTTCTCTTATCTACTAGAAATATAGAAACCAGTCCAGCATAATTTCTACCACAGAGAGACTTAGCTGGACATATTTTCTTCCATTATTGCAGCTTATAATATACTTTCTGAGAAAGGGCATGGGATCTTGTGGTAATTTGCCTAAGATAATATGGTCACAGTGTATTAACCCTTTTGTCCTTATGAGAAGAGAAAAACTCATTACGTTGCACTGTCACAGTGTTTGAATCTCCAAAGGTCTCTCATTATGATGGGCAAATATTTTGTTTTTCTTGGGGATCGATGAATGCATGAAGGGATTACTGTTTGAATTCTCAGAAAGTGGGGTATATTTTTTACGAGCAAACCTCAGAGGATCCAAAGTTGGAAGCTTGTTTGTTGCGTTGTTTTTCCTCCCAAAGCTTTATCTTCTTTATTATACTTCGTAGAGTCTATTATTTTTCTTCCTTTTAGTTCCTTATCCACAGCAATTATTTCCAGGAAATGATCACCTAAAAACCACAAAGCATTGATGTTAGGTAATCTAAAGGATAGACCATACATATGCAGATAATTGAAAGCTGGCTGTCAACGAATGGCACGTTTTCGTGAGTGGCAAGTTCTTTTTGATGATAGCAATCTATGATGACTGGGTGGCAAAGCTGAAAAGACATCTGCTTTCCTGGGTTTGGATGTTGTATCTTAAGTGAAGCAGGAGCATCTTCACAATGCTCACATTGTCCTCATTGGCTCCTTAACACAAATGTGTTTTCCCTGTGTTCATACAGATATGAATATGAATCTACAGTTTCAGTTTCTGGTAATTTGTCCTCAAACAGTTTCTTGTGTATGGAAAACAGAACCCAGAGTTTCAAACCAACAGAAGATCCATCAGGTTGTCTGCTTCATTTTATTACTTTAGTTAATTTGTAACTGAACACTTTCTGTGGAGGGTCTTTGAATGCGTTACTGGGTTTGGTTAAGTAAGGTAGAGGAACAAAAAGATATTTTTTCCCCTCTAAAGGATTTTAGAGGGGATCATGGAGGAGAATAAGGAAGAGGAATGGCTAATAATAGAAAACGTAATGCCTCTTATATTTGAATATACCTATTAAGACTGCCTTGTCTTTTTTTTTTTTTTTTTTTTGTGGTACGCGGGCCTCTCACTGTTGTGGCCTCTCCCGTTGCGGAGCACAGGCTCCGGACGCGCAGGCTCAGTGGCCATGGCTCACGGGCCCTGCCGCTTCGTGGCATGTGGGATCTTCACGGACCGGGGCACGAACCCGTGTCCCCTGCATGGGCAGGCGGACTCTCAACCACTGCGCCACCAGGGAATCCCGCCTTGTCTGTTCTTTAAAATGGTTATTTAAAAATCAGTCAAAGACATCCACCCAAGGGCCACTGTAAAATTAATTCCTTAGAGGAAAACATCTTAGAAGGATGGGTTTATACTGATGATTTGGTCTATACAATTATCTAAATAGGAAACAGAGGTAGAAACAAAGTTCAAAAGATTTGTGTTATATTATTGATATTCTATAGCAGAGAAAGCAGGCAAATATGCTATAGTTCTGAATACTCTAGTCTCTTTCTACTGAACTAGGAACTTGTCTTTTTTGCCCAGTTGTCCCTCTTTACCAGAGACTACTTCCTAATCCAGCACGATAGTGTACAATAATGGTGTTTCTTCCAGGTTCTTGCAGTCCCAGGCACCAGCATACCTGCCTCTGCCCCTTCATGTGCTAAAGGACCTGTATAATCTGGTGATACTTAGTCTATAGGTGACCCTGTTAATTTACCTCAGACCAGAACTTCTTTTCCTGTGATGGGCACATTTTCAGGCTGGATTCATATTAGTGGAAGTTACGGTGGTTCCTTAGGCTGGGAATTTCACCACCAGCATGGGATAAGAGGGAATCAAAATAGTTCAAATGAGTATAAGAATAGCTGTCTCAGAAACTCTAAATCAAAGGAACCCCCTGGGGAAGCAAAAGAAAACAGTGACATCAGCAATAGCCCGCGTTCTCTCCTTGAGTTGGCTTTTGCCAAAGAATGACTCAGGTCCTGTTTCCTATTTTTCCTAATGTGCATTGTAGTAGATAAACAAAACCTTCCCAGTGGGTGTATCTCCAGGGAAATGTGTTGACTCCTTAATCACCTGGTATTTTCAGTTTTGCCCTAGAGGAAACCTGGAGTTTGCCTATGATCTATAGACATAAACATTGTGCTCATCATAGATAAAAATATGAATACCCAGCAACGGAGACTATGATTTTCTGGACTGGGAATGACTGAGAGATAGCCTCACAAGAAAGTTTGAGACTCAGCTGTGTTCAGGACCCTCACATCTGTGGGTGGCACAGTTTACTAATCATCGGGAAAATGCAAATCAAAAACCACAATGAGATATTATCTTACACCTGCCAGAATGGCTGTCCTTATAAAGGTAACAAATAACAAATATTGGTGAGGATGTAGAGAAAAGGGAACACTTGTACGCTGCTGATGGGAATCTAAATTGGTGCAGCCAGTATGAAAAACAGTATGGAGGCTCCTCAAAAGATTAAAAATAGAACTACCACAGGATCTAGCAATTCTACTCCTGGATATATATATACATATATGAAAAAACCAAAAACACTAATTCAAAAAGATACATGCACCCCAATGTTCATAGTAGCATTATCTACAATAGCCAAGATATGGAAGCAACCTAAGTGTGCATCAACAGATAAATGGATAAAGAAGACGTGGTGAATACATACACAGTGGAATATATTACTCAGCCGCAGAAAAGAATGAAATTTTGCCATTTGCAACAACATGGATGGACCGGGAGGGTATTGTGTTTAGTGAAATAAGTGAGAAAAAGAGAAATACTGTATGTTTTGACTTACATGTTGAATCTAAAAAATGAAACGAATAATATAAGAGAACAGAAACAGACTCATACGTGCAGAGAACAAACTAGTGATTACCAGTGGGGAGAAGGGTGGGAGGAGGGGGGGAAAACAGGAGGAGGGGATTAAGAGGTACAAACTACTAGGTATAAAATAAATAAAAGGATGTAATGTACAACACAGGGAATGTTGCCAATGTTTTATAATAACTTTGTATGGAGTATAATCTATAAAAATATCAAATTATTATGTTGTACACATGAAACTAATATAGTATTGTTAGTCACTGTACTTCAATTTTAAAAAGTTATTTGGTGATCACAGTATACAGTGGGCTCTATAGAGAAAATGTGATTACTACTCAGTTAAATATTTTTTATTTCTATAAAGTAATTAGAACTGTAGAGAATTCAAAACTCAGTGAGCCTCTTACATAAATCTTATAAATATAGTCTCAATTCTAGGGAGAGATATTTGTGTTTTTTCCTCTCCCCAAAGTTAGTATATATATTGGGTAGCACTTATAACAGCTAACTAAGTTTAGTAGTTGCTGGTAAACTAACTCTCTGGAGGGAAAAAAAAGCCTTGGTTTTTAGTGTTTGTCAGTTTCTGTGGTATAAATACTCTCATCAAACTACCAGCATGTTATCACTAAATACTGAATTGGGAAGAGATGTATATACTCATCTCTCCCCAGCCAGTAGGAACTGGCTCCAGCGTACCACTTATTGTTGGCCATACGTAAGTACTCTGTCAGAAAGTGCAAAAGGGGTGGCCCAGTGAGTCATTGCTGGCATAGTAAATTGTTGGCAAGGTGCCATGGTCACATAAGAACTGTGAAATGCTTACCTACCAAAGACTTAGAATTAAGTATTGCTAATATTTCACTACCAAAACACTAATGTAATGTCTTTTTTTCTTTTAATGCAGAATGTGTGAAGGAAGTTAAATCATTAATGTGGGTGTATGTACTAGTTGGAAATATTATACGTGGAATTGGTGAGACTCCCATCATGCCTTTGGGTATTTCCTACATAGAGGATTTTGCCAAATCTGAAAACTCTCCTTTATATATTGGTGAGTTGGAAAATCTGCCTTAGCCTCTTTTCAGGACAGTAAGCTCCTTGAGCATGGATATTAGTTATTTATTTGGATGCTTAGTGATGAACAGAAGAGTGCTTTGGCACAACTGGCCCTCATTTAAAGTTTGTTGAATGGAGCAATTATGGGCTGACTCCAAATAAGCCACTTTGCTAAACCTGCTTTTCACTATTGAAAATGCCATTAATCTAGTGTCCCTGGAGTTCTATTTGACTCCTCCATTTGCTGGGCACCACTCTATACCCAATCTGTTAAGAGATTTAGCAATGTTTTCTCCAAAATGTCTCATATTCAAAACCTTTCTCACTATTTTCATTACTTCTGTTTTTGTTCAGGTCTTCATCACTTCATGTATATGTTATTATAATTTCTATATTGGTCATTTTATCTGTAGTATTTATAATCAATTTCTTATAAAAATTCTTGCAGTATAATTTTTCTTAACTATTTTAAATATCTTCTCTTTAATGTTGATGAAACTTACTGACTCTGTCTATTAAATATGAGCTCTTTACTTATTACTAGCTCTACACTCAGTTTATCTATTTAGTTTCCTATATAATTTCTCTTTATCACAATTTCTTTAGAATAGCCAGGCTGTTTCATATTTTTCACAAATATCTGTCTTCATAATTTTGGTAATGTTTCCTGAAAATTCATTTTCTAAAATCTATCAGTATCTCCCACAATAGGCAACTTAAGATCCACCTTGTATGTTGTCTTACAATCTCCTGAATATTCTTAATTTATTATGCATAACTTGCTTATATTCCTTAGTTACTCCATCTGTTGTTGGTTATAAAATCATAACTTTGAGTACAGGGACATTTTTCTGTTAAAGTAGAAATATCTTTTTAAAACCAGAAAAGTCAAAGTGGGTGAGAGAAGATAGTAACAGAGCTACATGTAATGAGGAGATTAAAATATTTAGGAATGATTATCCCAAGCAATTTTGGGTGATTTTGATGACTCACTGATTTTGCAATAACCTTTTTCAGTGTTTTTCTATTCAGTCTTTGAAATCCATTCACATACTTATATTGAAAGATTACAGAATGCTCACCTGCAATAAATTAGCAAACACCTTGTTAAAATATGTGTTTCTTTTTTCAACAAATATTAGGGTAGAAACAATGGATAATCTCTACATGTATTAAGATGAATAAGACATTGTCCATATAAAGTTTAGTATATAAATAACTACATAATTATATATCAATAAAATCTGATAAATGTGTATAGTTAAATTTGAAAATCGAAGTAATAATTATTAATAATCCGTGTATAATTAAATAATTATAAGTCAATTAACTATACATCAAGAAAACAATTCCATGTATGGCTCTGGAGTTTAGGAGAGAACATAAAAGCTGGACATGAAATTTAAGAATCATCTATACAGAGACAAAAAATAAAATCAAGAGGGAGAAATGAGGTTGCCATAGGAGGTCAGATGCTACATAGTGAGGAGCCCTAGGATAAAATACTAGGGAATACTTCTACTTAAGTGAATAGAGTAAGAGGAAGAAAACTCAAAGAAGGGGTAGTCATAAGGTACAAGACTAAGACAATAAATGAATGTATAGTTTTGTATCAAGTGGTAGATTTGGGAGTGAAGCTTTCCTGAGGAATATGCCACAAGATATTTATCATAACATAGCATTTCTTTAAAAATCCTCCAAAAATATGACTGTGGAAGGCAACAAAAGAATTTTGCTCTATACTGTGACTTTCTTAATAGTAAGATCCCAGCTGTAATACTGAAGGAACCACAGAATCAAAATATCCACCCATGATACAGTAGTGATAATTCTATTCCAATACCTGACACAGTAATAGTTTACTCACAAGACACAACAAAACTCACCGAAAAAGGCCATCACTTTAACCAGTCTCTAGTACCACAAGAGAAAATGGCTTTGAATCGTAATAGGGACAGTCCCACTAATCTCATCTTTTTTTTTTTTTTTTTTTGCGGTACGCGGGCCTCTCACTGTTGTGGCCTCTCCCGTTGCGGAGCACAGGCTCCGGACGCGCAGGCTCAGCGACCATGGCTCACGGGCCCAGCCGCTCCACGGCATGTGGGATCTTCCCGGACCGGGGCACGAACCCGTGTCCCCTGCATCGGCAGGCGGACTCTCAACCACTGCGCCACCAGGGAAGCCCCATAGAATTTAAAGCTTCCCATTTCCTTAGTTTTATTTCAAAATTATTATTAAGGAATGAAGTCATACATACACACTGATAATTTAAGTAAGTTAGTCTTTCATAAGAGAAAAGGAATATTTTCATCTTCAAGGAGGGCGTTTGCACACAATATGGTCACCCTGCTGCAGCCAGTTGCTTCTAACTGCAGATCTTTACCTGTAACCGAGTGTGAAAGAGAATTTGGAGGCTTAGAGAAAGTGACTTCAAATTAGGAGGCTCCTGTTTCAACATTTAAACAAACATCCTTGTTACTTATACATATACCAAGTTTAATTTTCCTATAGATTGAACACATAAGGCAAAAATATCTAAGGTAAAAACAATTCAATCTTCAGATTCTTCATGGGATTAGAACTCTTTATGTGTGTGTATAACTTTATATCTTCCTTTATTTTTAGGGTTTATAGAAACAGGAGCTATCATTGGTCCTTTGATTGGACTTTCGTTAGCGTCATTCTGTGCAAATGTTTATGTTGACACTGGATCGGTGAACACAGGTAACTCCATAAAATCTATTTATACAGTGTCTAAAGTACACAAAGCATCATCAGGTATGTTATCACATTTAATTGTTACTTTATCTGACCCTCAGTTAGATAGAATCTCCACTTTCCAGGTGACCAAATTGAAGTTGAGGAGTTTAAATAATTTTCAATATTTCAAACCAGTGAGGAGAGCAAGATACAGTGCTGATCTTCTGACTCAAAATCCAGTGCTCTTTCTACTGCACTAATCATATTTCTTGTTTTCAAAAGATTTAAGCACATAGGTTTGAATTCTTTTTAAATCAAGCAATCATTTGAGGATAGTGAAATAGAACTTGTAGCTCTTTAATATGTGCCTATTTATAAATTCCTTACATGATAGGACAGATAGTCAAACGAGCTTATTGCTAGACAGTATTGTAACACCACATATTTTCAGACAAGTTTTATCAGTGCCTGAATTATATGCAAATTCTGTACTTGGATAGAACCTGACAATTATAATTGTAATAATTTTCTGTAGTTCATAAAGGAAATAATGACTCA
This sequence comes from Phocoena phocoena, assembly GCF_963924675.1. Classification (NCBI taxonomy): domain Eukaryota; kingdom Metazoa; phylum Chordata; class Mammalia; order Artiodactyla; family Phocoenidae; genus Phocoena; species Phocoena phocoena. The sequence continues at coordinate 85,658,109 of NC_089229.1, forward strand.
AGCTAATAAAAATTGTGTGTATCTCTTTACAGATGATCTGACCATAACTCCCACTGATACTCGTTGGGTTGGTGCATGGTGGTTTGGCTTTTTGGTTTGTGCAGGAGTGAATGTGCTTACTGCCATTCCTTTTTTCGTTTTGCCCAAAACGCTTCCAAAGGAAGGACTAGAGGATATTGCTGAGGCCGTTAAAAATGACAAAGAAGAGAAACAAAGCGAAGTCAGGAAGAAAAGTGTTGGAATCACTAAAGGCAAATATAAACATTTTATATTTTACAATTTACTTTTTATTTTCTATAGTCATGTCTGTATCTTAGTCTATCACAATATGCTAGGCTGAGTTAAAACAATTTGTCACTGACAGTCAACAGTCAATAATGTCTAGCTCTGCTACTACAATAATGTTTTCCCATGCTACCACATGGGAGTGAATGATATAGTTTAGAACCTGACTTAGATCAGCATTTATATGAAATTTTATGTCCATCTGGGTACTCAATAAATAAATAAATTAGGTCCCATCTGCCTTAAAAAATCTATTTTACAGAGAGCATAGGTCTAATTAAAAATGAAACTCAAACCAAGAACAAAAGGAGGAAAAAATATATGCTGATCCAAATAAGCACCATATAGGTCTGAAACCAAAAGTATTAGCTGAGCTGTGAGCTTCTTGGAAGTTAAGGCAGAAAAGAAAAAAGGCACCTCAATTATAGGTCATATAATTATCTATATTTGAGAGTGGAAAGGATAACAATTCTTAAAGAGAAATTGTTGCCCAAGTAACAAGTTGTAAAAAAAAGAAAAAATTATATGATGTGCAATACAGGTGATATTGAGTCACGTAGTTGTTTTCCAGCAAATTCAGGACCATATTTCATGTAACAGGTTTCTTTTTTTTGGTATAGATCCTCAATAAAACTCAAAGTATAATTTACAGAAGGTGTATCTATGGGAAACTAAGTAAGATAATCTATGTATAGTATTCAGGAATACTGGTTCTCAAACTTGGCCACATATTGGAATCACCTAGGGAATTTTTAAAATTACTGATGCATGGAAATTTTGTAGTATTACCCAGAGGTCTGATTTAATTAGTATAAGGTATGGCCTGGGCCTTGGAATTCTTAAAGAGTGTCCATTTGGAAGGTGGTGGGGGGCTTAGTTTCCTTACCTCAAAGATAGGGATAAAATACTATTTATTATTATAAAGTTGTTGGGTGAAGGTAAAAGGAGTTCTGACGCATATTACTATTATTACTGCTTACTAGTATTATTATTGTTGATGTTGCCACTTCTACCGTCACCCGTAAATTATAATATCAATTTGCACAGAATTTTTAGCAGTTACAAATTCACTTAAACCACAATTGAACATAATTTAATACTTCTCATATCATTAGGAGCCAATTCAGAATCTTACAAATTCTCAGAGTCCTTACGATTATATTCACAACACTTGTCAAAGGGCCGGTATGGACTGGTAGGGAATTTTAACACAGAATATCATTTATAGTCTGCAAGATAAACTAGGAAAGGGCTTAACTTAGTATATGACATCTAGAAAAGAAATTGAAACTACTGAGACTCATCTATTAGGACAGTATGTCAACAAACATGTGTGACTTCAAAAGCTCCAAAGAGCTGTGAACACAAGTCACTTCTCTGCCATGTACTTTATTCATAAATATGAATTCTGCAACTAGAATTCATTTCTTTGCATTAAACTATGCTTCCTCCTCTTCCAGGTTGTTTACTGATTGATACTTTGCTAGATTGGATTTTAGGCTGTTTATTAAGCAAACCAGGATAATACACAATAAGTAAGGAAATCAAGGCAGACAACATGAAGATAGGAAAAGTGAAAAGAAACTATAAGTGAGACTTTGACCCAAAATGGAGACAGTGTGATCTAGAACATTTGCTAGAGCTGGCCACAAATTTGGCTCTGAGCTTTGTCTGTCCACACAAACAGGAAAACATTCGGTTAACTCATTCACATGGTCTTTAATATATAGCAAATGAATCAGGATCTCAGGGAGCGAGACCTCAGGAAGCAAAGAAATGCCTAGTACTTGAGAAAATTTATATGTCATGAATTTCCACATCTAACTACATTTTAAATGTTCAGGAATGATTAATCAATATGTGAGTGTGAACTTCTTTATCAAATTGTTTTCCTTCCTGGCTTTAGAGGACAGAACAGGAGAACAAGCATCTTTCATTCTAGATGATCTCTAGAGAAGAGAGGATATTAGTACAAGTAAAAGAGAAGGATAGGGCTTCCCTGGTGGCGCAGTGGTTGAGAGTCTGCCTGCCGATGCAGGGGACACGGGTTCGTGCCCCGGTCTGGGAAGATCCCACGTGCCACGGAGCGGCTGGGCCCGTGAGCCATGGCCACTGAGCCTGTGCGTCCGGAGCCTGTGCTCTGCAACGGGAGAAGATAAGAAAGAAATGGTGTGAACTCGGACAATGTTTTTGTCATGTAATAGTTATACTTTTTCCTTAAGACATGTTAGTAACTTAGTGAAGGCAAAACGACTGTGTTCTGATCCCTTCCCACTCAGCTGCCTCACTGTCTTGCAGAAGCTACCAAAACAAGATACAACTTTAGCTTTCAAGGGGCAAAAAGAATCAAGAAACACAAGTGCATTATAAAACAGGAAAACATACTTTAGAGGGGAGGTTGATGTTTCAGAAAAAGTCAATCATAAAATGCAAAGCCAAGTTTGTATGACACTGTTGTCATCCTTTCCTTTCAGATTTTTTACCATTCATGAAAAGTCTTTTGTGCAACCCAGTTTACATGCTTTTCATACTAATAAGTGTGCTGCAATTCAATGCATTTGTCAATATGATCTCCTTCATGCCTAAATATCTGGAACAGCACTATGGAAAATCAGCTTCAGATGCAATCTTTCTCATTGGTATGTTTGTTCTTCTCTGCAATTGTAGCCCACCTTTTTTCCCATGAAATGGTGAACAGTGTGATGATGGGTCTAGGAAACTCCTCAATTGAAATCTGTTAGGATATTTTTGCCCCTGGTAATATCCCCCCGTCTGCTCTCCAGGGAAATCAAGAGAGGGTAAGGAAGAAAAGAAGCCAGAAAATCCTGGTTTTCTTCTTTCTTTGGCTCTTTTTGTAGTCAGAATGCAAATCTGAAATATTTGTGGAAAGTTTAGGGAATGTACAAGTTAGATACAATTTTCAGATTGGTAATTCATTTATGTAAAAAAGAAGACAGAATTAACTCATCAGGAATTTTGTTTCACATCCAGGTTTTACTTTTTTGGCTCCAATTCATGAATTCCGTGGTTTCTAATTTAGTTCCCTGGCTCCCCGGTGTTTTGAGATGTCTCTGCAGCCCATACATTCTGATTTTCCTGCAACCACACTAACCTCGGTGGTTCTACTCCACCCTGAGTTTCTCCTGGGATCTTTTTTACTGTTTTGAAAAGAGAATTTCCAGATTACATGTACCCACATCACCTAGAGTGTTTTTTTTGCGGTACGCGGGCCTCTCACTGCTGTGGCCTCTCCCGTTGCGGAGCACAGGCTCCAGACGCGCAGGCTCTGTGGCCATGGCTCACGGGCCCAGCCGCTCCGCGGCATGTGGGATCTTCCCAGACCGGGGCACGAACCCGTGTCCCCTGCATCGGCAGGCGGACATCTCAACCACTGCGCCACCAGGGAAGCCCCACCTAGAGAGTTTGTTAAAAGTTCAGATACCTGCGACCCATCTCAAATATACTAAATTAGACTCTCTGGAATGGGACTTGAGAATGGATATTAAACAAACTCTCCCAAGAGTGTGATTCAGTGAACAGACCCTGGCACTGTAAGGATGAAACCTAGGGCTGTCTTTTCCCTTTTTTTGGGGGGAGAATTGGGGGAGGGAGAGTGCTAGTCAGTAGCAGCAAGACATGAAATGTAAAGATACTTGACATCACAGGCTCAGCAAAGTGCCTCTAAAATACCTTGAGCTGAGTTAAATTCTTAACAATCAGAGTGGGAATAAAAAGCTGCAGAATCATACAAATCATTCTATGTATGATTATATAATACTGAATATGTTATATACAAATCATTATATATATAATCCCACCCAAAAGAATGGAAAGCAATAAATGACTGGTCAACTTTGACTTGTCACTTCCACCTAGATCCTAAGAAAAGAAATATAGACCTTGATCCCTGCATACAAGAAATTTACAACTTACTGCTATTAATTAAATGAATGACAATGATAACAGTCTTCCAAAATATATTTCGATGTTGTGGGGCATTTAAAAATCTCTCTGTATGTAATACATAACTTAGTGGGGATAAATTTAAATTAGCCTTCTTCACTATGAGTTGGACCTAAATGGTTTTTTATGTGAGACATATTAGATAAATGTGTTATCATATTTTTTCCTTTGCCAAGTCACTTTGTACATAATATTTTACTTGCATTTATAGGTATCTATAACTTACCTCCAATATGCATTGGATATATAGTTGGTGGTTTAATTATGAAGAAGTTCAAGATTACTGTCATACAAGCTGCCCACATAGGATGTTGGTTATCTTTAATTGAGTACCTTCTCTATTTTTTGTGTTTTCTCATGATCTGTGATAATTCTTCAGTTGCTGGCATAACCACCTCTTATGAAAGGTATGTTGTTTTCTAATGAATGTCATACTCTATCAAAAGTTAATAACATATTTTCTACAGTGATTACTCATGACCAGATTATTTGCTAATTGGAGTTAATGGCAGGAATTTGTGGTCTTTCTCCATCTTATTAAAGAGGTTGGGAATATATCACAGAGTTAGTGAGCTTATGATTGCGTGTGTGTGTGTGTGTGTGTGTGTGTGTGTTTGTCTTTGTGATATCGTAGTAGATAGTAAAATGAATATCACAGAAACTAGTTATGGTTTTAGGTTGTATTAGGATGTGTTATTCATACATTTTATACAACCATAAATAGGTAAAATTAAGAGTTGACTATACAGTCTCAATCACCTTTATATGGTTCCACGATGGGCTTAAATTTAATGTAACTGAATCCTAATACATGATATATCGATGCTTATATAAATTTATATATTTTATTTGTATAGGTATATCTATATCGTTGAATGGTTTTAGATTTGCATTTTGAGGGTTACCTGGGTTCACAGGAAGGTTTTGCATAGTGATATGAATTTTTAAAAGTCATTTGTAGGACATATCTAGATAATGGAGTGATTAGCTGAAATGAAGAGCATTCTGAAATGATCCCTTTAAAATTACCAAGGACTATACAATTGGAATAATATTAAATATATAATCATAAAAGTAATTTTATATATTATCTTATTTGAGTCTTGCAAATTCCATTTAAGATAGCTGTTGTTATTTCCATTTTACAGATGAAGAATTGAGATTCAGAGAGATTAAATGACAAAGGGAGGTCATGGAAAACCTCTTCAACTCCATCAATGTATAAAAATAGAATTTAAAATTGGTAAAATCTTAAAGATTATCTCCATCTCCAATTATCCTGATTCCCAGAGCAAATATGTAAAAAGGCATAATCTAATCATGAGTTGGGACTTTAATTCAGTTTCTAGACTCCCATGCTAGCGTTCTTTTCATCATATTACATTGAACATAAGAAAAGTAATCTTGTTAGACCTTTAGATCTGTTTTTAAATCGAAGTATAGTTGATTTACAATGTGTTAGTTTCAGGTGTACAGCAAAGTGATTCAGTTACACACACAAATATAAATATATATATATGTTTCTTTTTCAGATTCTTTTCCATTATAGGTTATTACAAGATATTGAATATAATTCCCTGTGCTATACAGTAGTTCTTGTTGTTTATTTTATATAAACTATTCATTTTTTATACAATTCTATTTATTTTTTTATAGTGTATATCTGTTAATCTCAAACTCCTAATTTACCTCTCCCTTCTTTCCACTTTGGTAACCATAAATTTGTTTTCTTCGTCTGTGAGTCTGTTTCTGTTTTGTAAATAAGTTCATTTGTATCATTTTGTTTAGATTCCACCTAAGTGATATCATGTGATATTTGTCTTTCTCTGTGTTAGACCCTTTTTAAAAAACTCTTTTTCCCTGGTTTTACTGAGATATAATCGACAAAAAACATCATGTAGGTTTAAGGTGTATAATCTGATGATTTGATACATTATATATTGCAATATGATTATCACAATAAGGTTAGTTAACACATCCATCACCTCACATATTTACAGTTTTGTGTGTGTGTATGGTAACTTTTAAGATCTACTCTCTTGGGAACTTTAAAACATACAGTATTGTTAACCATAGTCACTAGGATGTACATCGTATCCCCAGAACTTATTCACCTCATCTCTGCAAGCTTGTCCCTTTGACCACCTTTCCCCATTCCTTTTCCTACCTCGCAGCAACCACCAATCTACTGTTTCCATGAGTTCAGTTTTTTTAGATTCCACAAATAAGTGAGATCATATAGCATTTTTCTTTCTCTTTCTGACTTACTTCACTTTGCATAAAGCACTCAAGCCTCATCCATATTGTTGCAAATGGCAGGATTTCCTTCTTTTTCTACGGTGGGTGATATTCCATTTTGTGTGTGTGTGTGTGTGTATATACATATACCACATTTTCTTTATCCATTCATCTGTCAATGCACACATAGGTTATTTCCATGTCTTGGTTATCATTGTGAATAATGCTTCAATGAACACAGGAATAGAGATATCTCTTCAATCGTCTATTTTCATTCCTTTGGATAAATACCTAGAAGTGGAATTGCTGGATCATATGGTAGTTCTGTTTTTAATTTCTTGAGGACACTCCATACTGTTTTCCACAGTGGCTCTATCAATTTACATTCCCACCAAAAGTGCACAAGGTTTCCCTTTTCTCTACATTCTTGCCAGCATTTGTTATCTCTTTCCTTTTGATAACAGACATCCCCTTAAACATCCTAATAGGTGTAAGGTGATATCTCATTGTGGTTTTGATCTGCATTTCCCTGATAATTAGTGATGTTGAGCACCTTTTCATTTACCTGTTTGGCTGTTTGTATGTCCTCTTTGGAAAAAATGTCTATTCAGGTCCTCTGCCCATTTCTAAATTAGATCATTTGGTTTTTGTTATTGAGTTGTATAAGTTCTTTATATTTTGGAAATTAACCTCTTATCAGATATATGATTTGCAACTATTTTCTCCTATTTCATAGGTTGCCTTTTCATTTCGCTGATGGTTTCACTTTCTGTGCAGCAGCTTTTTAGTTTGATGTCATCCCACGCATTTATTTTTCCTTTTGTTACTTGTGCTTTTGTTGTCAAATCCAAAAAACTCATTGCCAATACTGGAGTCAAGGAGCTTACCCTTTATGTTTTCTTCTAGGAGTTTCATGGTTTCTGGTCTTAAATTTAAATCTTAATCAATTTGAGTTGATTTTTGTGTATGGTGTAAGATAAGGATCCAGTTTCATTCTTCTGCATGTGGCTGTCTGGTTTTCCCACCACCATTTATGAAGAGACTTTCCCAACCCTATTGTATATATTCCTAGCTCCTTTGTTGTAAATTAATTGACATACATGCATAGGTTTTTTTCTGGGCTTTCTATTCTGTTCCATTGATCTATGTGACTGTTTTTATGCCAATACCATACTCTTTTAATTACAATAGCTTTGTAATACGGTTTGAAATGAGGAAGTGTGATATTTACACCTTTATTCTTCTTTCTCAAGATTCCTTTGACTATTCAGGGTCTTTGTGGCTGTAGGATGGGCTCTGTGGCTGTCCAGGCTCTCAGGCCAGGCATTCTGGATGGGTAGGACTGGAGGCTATACTTAGCAGTTGGGTGGAGCTCCATGGCCAGGGTGGCACATTGACTGGGAACCCAAACCAGGCAGAACTGCCAACCGAGCTCTCTGGCCAGATGGGGTCACCACTCAGCTCTGCAGATGGGGAGAGGCACTAGCTGGGATCCCTGCTTGGGCACTGCTGCAAGCAGGAATTCAGTTTACCAAGATCTGACTGCTGGTTGCTGTAAGTCCTTCCCCCCTCTCCTTCTCCAGTGGTCAAACCCCCCAGATTCTCCCAGTGATCCCCTTGTGGAAAGATCTGAGTGGGCCTCCTGGAAAGCATTCAACAATCTGGGGGCACTGGGCTTTCTTTTCCCACTGGAGAAACCATAGGCTTAGGGGGACTGTCTTGATGTGGTGTTGTGCTAGCCAGGGGGAGGGGCAATCTGCTCAGAGTGTTATTGCTCCTGTTATCCTTCTAAGGTCATCCTTCTCAGTCTCTGTGGCTCAGGAGGTGCTTCAACCTCACAACTGTGTTCTGGGATTTTCACAGTGGTGTCTTGTTTATGGATAGCTGCTAATTGGTCTTCTTGATGATCACTGAACACTTTTTATACTAGAAGAATATATTTGTTTACTCAAGTAGTTGTTTCTGGAGCTAAGTGTATTATATACATTATAAATTGCACTTACAGACTTTGCTCTTACAGATTTTGAGCCCTTGAGATTGTTTTTATAAAATATGATCTCTCTTGTTATTTTCCACCATGTGGACCAATACTGGGATTTGTTCATCTTCATTTTTGAGTTCTAATTAATACCTGGAAAAATACTTTCTGTGCAGTAGGTGTTCAGGTAATGCTTGTTTATTGGCTTTTGTTTACCTGAAAGAAATCATTGAAAAACTGTCTGTGGTCACCAAAGTAAGGTGTATTTTCTTGCAGAGTTATAGTATCCAAGCCATACATTGACAGTTGGAAGATTTCTGCTTCTATTTTGGGAAGTAGAAGAAATATAATTGGGAACTGAGCTGAAAAGAAAAAGAAAATGCTCTAATATTCTTTCAATATCCATGGCATTATTTTAAATCATTTCAGAGTGCCACAAGATTTACATGTGGAAAATGTCATCCTTGCTGACTGCAACATGGATTGTAACTGTCCAGCTAAAATATGGGACCCTGTATGTGGAAACGATGGTTTGTCATACATGTCAGCTTGTCTTGCAGGTTGTGAGACATCCTCTGGAACAGGAATAAACATGGTAACATATCTTATTGGCCTTTTATACAGAACTTTTGTTTTATGCACTGCATTGGCACATTCCAACTATGAACTGGGTCCATATTTGACAAAAGTAAAATTAAAGTCTTTCAAAACAAAATTATAATTTTTTTGTGGAAAAAATAAGTTAATTTTTATGTGCTCACTTAATTTATCTTTTACTTCCTAGATCTTATTTGAATTCTTCTGCATCTCTGAGCTCTGATCTTTAATTTCATAACAGTTGACATTATTACTTAGTGTCATTTAAAAATACTCTAGACTGAAAAAAAATACTCTAGACTGAGATAAAGTAGGCAGTTTTGCTCTCAATTATCCAGTCAATCTCTTTGCTGGTTTTTTTTTCTTTTTTCCTGTGTATATGTACACATGTACTTTCTGTGTTTTTACATCGTGACAGCTTTTTAAGAAGATAGAATTGGGCATGTTTTCTTGCCTAAAAAATGTCACTTATAATGTTGGTTGGTGATCAAAATAAAATACAAATTTTGATTTATTTATTTTATTGCTGGGTCAAAACATATACAAAATTCTAACGTTTATAATGGTTATTTATTCATTTATTTAAAACATCTTTATTGGAGTATAATTGCTTTACAATGGTGTGTTAGTTTCTGCTTTATAACAAAGTGAATCAGTTATATATATACATATGTCCCCATATCTCTTCCCTCTTGCATCTCCCTCCCTCCCACCCTCCCTATCCCACCCCTCTAGGTGGTCACAAAGCACCAAGCTGATCTCCCTGTGCTATGCGGCTGCTTCTCACTAGCTATCTATTTTACATTTGGTAGTCTATGTATGTCCATGCAACTCTCTCACTTTGTCCCAGCTTCCCCTTCCCCCTCCCCATATCCTCAAGACCATTCTCTAGTAGGTCTGTGTCTTTATTCCCGTCTTGCCCATAGGTTCTTCAGGACCATTTTTTTTCTTTATTCCATATATATGTGTTAGCATACGGTATTTGTTTTTCTCTTTCTGACTTACTTCACTCTGTATGGCAGACTGTAAGTCCATCCACCTCACTACAGATAACTCAATTTCGTTTCTTTTTATGGCTGAGTAATATTCCATTGTATATATGTGCCACATCTTCTTTATCCATTCATCTGTTGATGGAAACTTAGGTTGCTTCCATGTCATGGCTATTGTAAATAGAGCTGCAATGAACATTGTGGTACATGACTCTTTTTGAATTATGGTTTTCTCAGGGTATATGCCCAGTAGTGGGATTGCTGGGTCGAATGGTAGTTGTATTTTTAGTCTTTTAAGGAACCTCCATACTGTACTCCATGGTGGCTGTATCAATTTACATTCCCACCAACAGTGCAAGAGGGTTCCATTTCCTCCACACCCTCTCCATCATTTATTGTTTGTAGATTTTTTGATGATGGCCATTCTGACTGGTGTGAGATGATATCTCATTGTAGTTTTGATTTGCATTTCTCTAATGATTAATGATGTTCAGCATTCTTTCATGTCTTTGTGGCAATCTGTATATCTTCTTTGGAGAAATGTCTATTTAGATCTTCTGCCGATTTTTGATTTGGGTTGTTTGTTTCTTTGATATTGAGCTGTGTGAGCTGCTTGTATATTTTGGAGATTAATCCTTTGTCAGTTGCTTCATTTGCAAATATTTTCTCCCATTCTGAGGGTTGTCTTTTCGTCTTGTGTATGGTTTCCTTTGCTGTGCTAAAGCTTGTAAGTTTCATTATGTCCCATTTGTTTATTTTTGTTTTTATTTCCATTTCTCTATGAGGTGGGTCAAAAAGGATCTTGCTGTGATTTATGTCATAGAGTGTTCTGCCTATGCTTTCCTCTAAGATTTGATAATGTCTGGCCTTATATTTAGGTCTTTAATCCATTTTGAGTTTATTATTGTGTATGGTGTTAGGGAGTGTTCTAATTCCATTCTTTTACATGTAGCTGTCCAGTTATCCCAGCACCACTTATTGAAGAGGCTGTATTTTCTCCACTGTATATTCTTGCCTCCTTTATCAAAGATAAGGTGACCATATGTGCGTGGGTTTATCTTTGGGCTTTCTATCCTGTTCCACTGATCTATATTTCTGTTTTTGTGCCACTACAATATTGTCTTGATTATTGTAGCTTTGTAGTATAGTCTGAAGTCAGGGAGCCTGATTCCTCCAGCTCCTTTTTTCTTTCTCAAGATTGCTTTGTTTATTCGGAGATTTTTGTGTTTCCAAACAAATTGTGAAATGTTTTGTTCTGTGAAAAATGCCAGTGGTAGTTTCATAGGGATTGCATTGAATCTGGAGATTGCTTTGGGTAGTATAGTCATTTTCACAATGTTGATTCTTCCAATCCAAGAACATGGTATATTGCTCCATCTATTTGTATCATCTTTAATTTCTTTCATCAGTGTCTTATAATTTTCTTCATACAGGTCTTTTGTCTCCTTAGGTAGGTTTATTCCTAGATATTTTATTCTTTTCGTTGCAATGGTAAATGGGAGTGTTTTCTTAATTTCACTTTCATATTTTTCATCATTAGTGTATAGGAATGCAAGAGATTTCTGTGCATTAATTTTGTGTCCTGCTACTTTACCAAAGATGCTGGTAGCATCTTTAGGAATCTCTATGAATAGTATCATGTCATCTGCAAACAGTGACAGCTTTGCTTCTCCTTTTCTGATTTGGATTCCTTTTATTTCTTTCTCTTCTCTGATTGCTGTGGCTAAAACTTCCAAAACTTTGTTGAATAATAGTGGTGAGAGTGGCAACCTTGTCTTGTTCCTGATCTTAGTGGAAATGGTTTCAGTTTTTCACCATTGAGGACGATGTTGGCTGTGGGTTTGTCATATATGGCCTTTATTATGTTGAGGAAAGTTCCCTCTATGCTTACTTTCTGGAGGGTTTTTATCATAAATGGGTGTTGACTTTTGTTGAAAGCTTTCTCTGCATCGATTGAGATGATCATATGGTTTTTCTCCTTCAGTTTGTTAATGTGGTGTATCACATTGATTGGTTTTCATATATTGAAGAATCCTTACATTCCTGGGATAAACCCCACTTGGTCATGGTGTGTGATCCTTTTAATGTGCTGCTGGATTCTGTTTGCTAGTATTTTGCTGAGGATTTTTGCATCTATGTTCACCAGTGATATTGGCCTGTAGTTTTCTTTCTTTGTGACATCTTTGTCTGGTTTTGGTATCAGGGTGATGGTGGCCTCGTAGAATGAGTTTGGGAGTGTTCCTCCCTCTGCTATATTTTGGAAGAGTTTGAGAAGGATAGGTGTTAGCTCTTCTCTAAATGTTTGATAGAATTCATCTGTGAAGCCATCTGGTCCTGGGCTTTTGTTTGTTGGAAGATTTTTAATCACAGTTTCAATTTCAGTACTTGTGATTGGTCTGTTCATATTTTCTATTTCTTCCTGGTTCAGTCTCGGAAGGTTGTTCATTTCTAAGAATTAGTCCATTTCTTCCAGGTTATCCATTTTATTGGCATATAGTTGCTTGTAGTAATCTCTCATGATCCTTTGCATTTCTGCAGTGTCAGTTGTTACTTCTCTTTCATTTCTAATTCTATTGAGTCTTCTTTTTTTTCATGATGAGTCTCGCTAATGCTTTATCAATTTTGTTTATCTTCTCAAAGAACCAGCTTTTAGTTTTATTGATCTTTGCTATCAATTCCTTCATTTCTTTTTCATTTATTTCTGATCTGATCTTTATGATTTCTTTCCTTCTTCTAACTTTGGGTATTTTTTGTTCTTCTTTCTCTAATTGCTTTAGGTGTAAGGTTAGGTTGTTTATTTGAGATGTTTCTTAAGGTAGGATTGTATTGCTATAAACTTCCCTCTTAGAACTGCTTTTGCTGCATCCCATAGGTTTTGGGTCATTGTGTTTTCATTGTCATTTGTTTCTCGGTATTTTTTGATTTCCTTGTTGATTTCTTCAGTGATCTCTTGATTATTAAGTAGTGTATTGTTTAGCCTCCATGTGTTTGTATTTTTTACAGATTTTTTTCCTGTAATTGCTATCTAGTCTCATAGTGTTGTGGTCAGAAAAGATACTTGATACGATTTCAATTGTCTTAAATTTACCAAGGCTTGATTTGTGACCCAAGATATGATCTATCCTGGAGAATGTTCTGTGCACACTTGAGAAGAGAGTGTATTCTGCTGTTTTTGGATGGAATTTCCTATAAATATCAATTATCTCCATCTTGCTTAATGTATCATTTAAACCTTGTGTTTCCTTATTCATTTTCATTTTATATGATCTGTCCATTGGTGCAAATGGGGTGTTAAAGTCCCCTACTATGATTGTGTTACTGTCAATTTCCCCTTTTATGGCTGTTAGCATTTGCCTTACGTATTGAGGTGCTCCTATGTTGGGTGCATAAATATTTACAATTGTTATATCTTCTTCTTGGATCGATCCCTTGATCATTATGTAGTGTCCTTCTTTGTCTCTTGTAATAGTGTTTATTTTAACGTCTATTTTGTCTGATATGAGAATTGCTACTCCAGCTTTCTTTTGATTTCCATTTGCATGGAATATCTTTTTCCATCCCCTTACTTTCAGTCTGTATGTGTCCCTAAGTCTGAAGTAGGTCTCTCGTAGACAGCATATATACAGGTCTTGTTTTTGTATCCATTCAGCCAGTCCGTGTCTTTGGTTGGAGCATTTAATCCATTTACATTTAAGTTAATTATCGATATATATGTTCCTATTCCCATTTTCTTAATTGTTTTGGGTTTGTTATTGTAGGTCTTTTGTGCCTGTCGCCAGCGGCTAAGGTTTGTTCAGTGGGTTGCGTAGGGTTCCTGGTGGAGGGGAATAGTGCCTGTGTTCTGGTGGATGAGGCTGGATCTTTTCTTTCTGATGGGCAGGTCCACGTCTGGTGGTGTGTTTTGGGGTGTCTGTGGCCTTATTATGATTTTAGGCAGCCTCTCTGCTAATGGATGGGGTTGTGTTCCTATCCTGCTAGTTGTTTGGCATAGGGTGTACAGCACCGTAGCTTGCTGGTCGTTCAGTGAAGCTGGGTCTTGGCATTGACATGGAGATCTCCTGGAGATTTTCACCGTTTGATATTTCTTAGAGCTGGGAGCTCTCTTGTGGACCAGTGTCCTGAATTTGGCACTCCTACCTCAGAGGCACAGCCCTGACACCTGGCTGGAGCACCAGGATCCTGTCATCAACACAGCTCAGAATAAATGGGAGAAAAAAATAGAAAGAAAGAAAGTAGAAGATAAAAAAAAATAAAGTAACATAAAATAAAATAAAGTTATTTAAATAAAAAATACTTATTAAAAAAAAGTTTTTAAGTCATAAAAAGTAAAAAAAAAAAAAAGAAAGAAAGAAGAGAGCAACCAAACCAAAAACCAAATACACCAATGATAACAAGTGCTAAAAACCATACTTAAAAAAAAAAAACAAAAAACGGACAGACAGAACCATAGGACAAATGGTAAAATCAAAGCTATAGAGACAAAATCACACACAGAAGCATACACATACACACTCACAAAAGAAAAAAGTGTTAAATATATATATATATTTATCGTTGTAATATATATATATATTACAATGTTGTAATATATATTATATATGTTATATATATAATATATTATTATTATATATATATAACGATATATATCGTAATATAATTATATATATATATATATATCGTTGCTCCCAAAGTCCACCTCCTCAATTTGGGATGATTCGTTGTCTATTCATGTATTCCACAGATGCAGGGTACATCAAGTTGATTGTGGAGCTTTAATCCGCTGTATCTGAGGCTGCTGGGAGAGATTTCCCTTTCTCTTCTTTGTTCACACAGCTCCGGAGCTCAGCTTTGGATTTGGCCCCACGTTTGCGTGTAGGTCGCCTGAGGGCGTCTGTTCTTTGCTCAGACAGGACGGGGTTAAAGGAGCCGCTGACTCGGGGGCTCTGGCTCACTCAGGCCGGTGGGAGGGCGGGGTACGGATGCCTGAGGCGGCAGAGGCCGGTGTGACGTTGAAACAGCCTGAGGCGCACCGTGCGTTCTCCCGGGGAAGTTGTCCCTGGATCCCGGGACCCTGGCAGTGGCGAGCTGCATAGGCTTTCAGAAGGGGAGGTGTGGAGAGTGACCTGTGCTTGCACACAGGCTTCTTGCTGGCGGCAGCAGCAGCCTTAGTGTCTCACGCCCGTCTCTGGGGTCCGCGCTTTTAGCTGCGGTTCGCGCCCGTCTATGGAGCTCCTTTGAGCAGCGCTCTTAATCCCCTCTCCTCGCGCACCAGGAAACAAAGAGCGAAGAAAAAGTCTCTTGTCTCTTCGGCAGGTCCAGACTTTTCCCAGACTCCCTCCCGGCTAGCCGTGTTGCACTAACCCCCTTCAGGCTGTGTTCACACGGCCAACCCCAGTCCTCTCCCTGGGATCCGGCCTCTGCAGCCCGAGCCTCAGCTCCCAGCCCCGCCCGCCCCGGCGGGTGAGCAGACAAGCCTCTTGGGCTGGTGAGTGCCGGTCGGCACCGATCCTCTGTGCCGGAACCTCTCCACTTTGCCCTCCGCACCCCTGTTGCTGTGCTCTTCTCCGCGGCTCTGAAGCTTTCCCCCTCTGTCACCTGCAGTCTCTGCCCGCGAAGGGGCTTCTAGTGTGTGGAAACCTTTCCTCCTTCACAGCTCTCTCCCACTGGTGCAGGTCCCATCCCTATTCTTTTGTCTCTGTTTTTGCTTTTGCCCTACCCAGCTATGTGGGGGAGTTACTTGCCTTTTGGGAGGTCTGAGGTCTTCTGCCGGCGTTCAGTAGGTGTTCTGTAGGAGCTGTTCCACATGTAGATGTATTTCTGATGTATTTATGGGGAGGAAGGTGATCTCCACTTCTTACTCTTCTGCCATCTTGAAGCTCCACCTTCCAAATTTGATTCTTACTGAAACCTGGGAACATAAGAATTCAAAAACGGTTGACTTTGTTCTGTTTGTGAAATAAACTATATTTTTTGAAATAAAATTTTGTTTATTGGTAAGTAAACATTTCAACTGAGCATTCTGAAACAAATTTTATTTGTCATATTTAGCATGTGGCAAAACAGCATGTTTTTCTAAAAAGCATGACTTTTAGGCAACAGAGCTATTGCAAATGTACTCAGATTTAGAAAGAAATACTGTTTTTCGGAAACCACCTTCTATGTTTTGTTTCACGAGATAATCCTGAGACACAATAAAGGATATGAGAATAAAGGGAATAAACTGTCTATCTTGACCTAATTGGGCATGCAGAAAATATTTGAGATTTGTATTCAAAACTTTCGTTCCTTAAATAGGATAATATATTATTTTTGACAGGTGTTCCAAAATTGTAGCTGCATTCAAACACCAGGAAATTCATCTGCAGTTCTTGGGCTATGTGACAAGGGACAGGACTGTTCCATGATGCTCCAGTACTTTTTAATCTTGTCGGTGGTCAGCAGTTTCATCTATTCTTTATCTGCCATCCCTGGATATATGGTTCTCCTGAGGTACAAGAATTGTTTTCTTTATTTAGATTTATTTCTGGTTATTTAATAAGGGAGCTTTTTCTAAGAAATCCACTTAAGTCCACAGTATCTAAGAACCTGGTGCTCTATATATACCAGTTATTAAGATTTTCCCGTTAAGCATTGTTGAATTTTACCAAATTTTAAAGTTAGCAATAAAAATGTTTATCTGTTGGTATTTCCCTCCCTATCTTTCCTACCTTATTTCTTAGAGTTAAATTAGTGAACCTCTCATTGTTTAACACAAGAAGAGACACATTTATATTTTAGGGTAAACCATATGAAATGATCATTTTCCTAGGTACAGAGTGGTTGCCTAGCTGTCATTTCTTATAGTTCAACCTATAGGACAGCAGAGTTTAAAGCTGTCGGAAGTCTCAGTTTCACCAATTACTACCCACAGGGCAAAAGGCAGGTTAATTGATCTTTGTGAACTCCTTTTATCTTTAATTAAAAAATCTTCTGTCTTATAAGGCTACTGTGAGACACAAACATTGAAGGGCTTACTGAAAATAGGAAATTGCAGAGCTAGGATTCAGACTTAGGTTTATTACATGTATTTTTCCAATTACAGCAGCTTCATGCCTTGTAAACAATTCTAAACATGCCTAGTAAGCAAAGTGCATTGTTTTCTCTTTTCTTCATCTTGAAGCAGAGTTAAGTTGATCATAATTCTCAGTTCATAGTTTATCCTAGGTGAGGTAAGGTTTCCCTCTTGTTTTATTTCACTTTATTTTAATTTTTTTCATTCCATTCCCCACTTCCTATTACCACCGACATCTATATTAATATGATAGACATATGTTCTTAAATACATATTTTCCTTTGTAAAATATTAAGTTTTTTGTGTATTGTGTTTTATATTCACACAACTAGTGTTGTGCCATAAATTTGTTTTGGTTCAAAAGGTACATGGATACATAAATTCACCAAGTACTGCTAGTACTTATGAGTTATTCTCGTACCATCAATGCATGGGAATTTCTACTTCCTTATAGCCTCACCAACACTTAGAATTATTGAACTTTCTGACTTTGACTCTTCCAATGGGTGTAAAATGGTAGCTCACTGATGTTTTAATATGTGATTTCCTAATTCAATGAGTTTAAGAATTTCTTCAAACTTTTTTCTAGTTATTAATGCTTCTGCTTCAAGATGCTTATTCATTATTTTTGCCCATTTTCATTATAATTCCTATACTTTTCTTGGTGAATTATAGACATTAATGTAATATTGTTTACTTGCTACAATTATCTTTTCCTGGTCTCTCATCTTTCCTTTGAAGTTTTTCATAGTATTTTTTATGAAATTAAATCCTAAATTTTGTTGTAGTGAAATCTAACAATTTTCTTGCCTTAGGGTTTGTGTATTGGGGAGTCACATTTCAAAAGGGTTCCCATATCCCTAATTTATAAAAGTATTCCTCTAAATTTTATCCTACCAGCTATACAGCTTTACCCAGTTCTTTAAGTCATCACAAGTCTATCTTTATGTGTGGCTCAAGAGAGAGAGATATTCAGTGTTATTTTTCTCCAAAAAATAAAGAAGCTTTCCCAGCATCATAGCACAAATGAGAGGTCTTTATTCCATTGATTTGTGGTGCCATCTTTATCGTATTTAAAGTTTTTATATAACATGGGCCATTTTCATTCTTATTCTGTTCCACGGTTTATTTGTTCTCATACCAGTGACATTGCATATGTTAATGTCTCATACAGTAGCTCTTCCTCACCCACCCAACACTTTCACCTTCACTCTTCCTTATTCTTTTCTTCCTAAATTGATTTAGCTATCAATATATGGATCTTTATACTCACATATGAATTTGATTGTACGGATTCTATATATTAATTGGAGAAACTCTGACATCAAATATTTGTGAACATGGAAAATTTTTCCATTTATTTAAAATTTCCTTTATAGATACTACACACACACACACACACATATAGTATGTATATACACACACAAAATGTTACCATGTACAATTGCAAATATATATGTACCCATATATATCCAAACATACCTATATGGACATGTACTTATTTGTAATTTAACATGGTGTTATTTTCTTTTATATTTTCTAGTTGGTTATTGTTGGTTTAGAGGAATGCTGTTGATTTTTTAAAGTTTACTTTTTATCCAGCAACTTTTCTTATTTTTCTAATAACTTGTTGATTTTGTTAGGTTTTCTATGTAGAAATATGTGCACATATGGAGAGTTTTATCTCTTCACTTCCAAACCTTACACATCTTAGGTTTTAAAAATTTTCTTACAGCATCAGCTTGGACCTCCAAAACTGTGTTAAACTATTTGGTGATAGTGAGTATTCTTATTCTTTTCTAATTTTAATGGAAACCATGTAAAATTTTTCCATTAAATATGATGCTTGCTATAGATTTTTAGTATGAGTTTTCATCTAGTTTCTGAGTTTTTAATAATAGAATCAGTATTCAACTATCAATATATTTTTCTTCATCTAGGAAAAAATTTACATATAATCTTCCAACTCAGTACTTTTAGTGTAGTGGAAAAAAGTGATAGTTTTTTTCTACATTGAACTGCTTGCATATCTAAGAAAAACCATACTTAATCACAATATATTTTTATATATGATTTGATTTAAATAATAATTTATTTAAAATTATTATATCTATGTTGATAAGTAAAACGTACCTTTTATTTTCTATTCTTTTTTGGTTTTTTTTTTGGAATCTTTCTAGGCCCACAAAATAAATTAATAAATTTTCTGTTTTTAAACTTCTGGAACAACTTGCATTAAATATCTGTTTGTTGAAAGTTTTATGAATTCACTTGTAAAACTGTTTGTACTTTGGGCTTATTTGGTCAGTGATACTTGGTTATTATTTTCATTTATTTAATGTTAGTGTCTATTCACATTTTCCATATCTGCTTACACCAGTTGTATACTTGTTAGTGTATGGTGTTTATAATATTCTTTTATCATTCTGATATTCTCTGATATATATATATATATCAGAGAATATATATATATATATATTTCTTTTTTAAAGAACCAGTTTTTGGCTTTGATAATCTTTATTTCATCTATTTCTGCTCTTTATTTATTTAAAATTTTTTTTCCTTTTGGGCTTGCTCTGTTTTTCTTTATTCAACTATTTGAGTTTAACACTTAGATAATTTGCTCATTTTGATTAATGTAAATAAAATCATACATTTCCTTGCAAGTATTGCTTTAGTTATATCTGAACTAGTATTTTCCATGAAGTTTACTTCTAACTCTTTTGTAATATCTTTTATGTTTGCTCCACCACACAAAAATTTATTTATGTGTTATATAATTTCCATATCTATGAGAAATTTCTATAGGTATCCTTTATTATTGTTATTTCATTTTCACGTTCAGAGAATATAATCTGACAGATGTGGGGTTTGGGGGGAAATATTGAGGCTTTCTTTGGGGCATAATGCATGTTCAATTTTTGAGTGTTTCATGTGTTTCTGAAAAGAAAGTGTAACTTCTGCATTTTGGATATACAGTTTCAATATTTCTTTGATTGAAGTTAATCACTGTGTTATCTAAATTTTGTAGATCTATGCTTGTTTTTGGTCTGCTTAATTCAACAGTTTTTTGAAGATGGATGTTAAAATCTTTTAAAATTGCTGATGTATTTCTTCCTATAATTCTGTCAGTTTTTTAATTTATATATTTGGAGGCTATATTGTAGGATGTAAATGTGTTTTTATCATTATACTTCTATTATTAGCAGCACTTAATTTTCTTCTTTATCTTTTAGTCATTTCTTTCAGGCAATTCTATTTTGTCTCTTATTAAAATTGCAGTACTGGCTTTCTTTTGGTTCACTGCTTCCTGTTACACCTTTTTCCTTCCCTTTCTTTTCAATCTTCAATCTTCTATTTCACTTTATAGACAATATGCTGGATCTGATTTTGTAATTTCAGATTGGTGAGTTTAACCCACTTATATTTATTGTAATTAATGTGATAGGGCTCTTTTGCCACTTTATTTCATATATTCTATTTATTTGACTTTTTGCTTCTGTTTTTGCTTTCCATTGTATTTATTGGATTTTCTTCTGCTGCTTTAAAAGTCATATCTTTCCAATGGCTAGCCTGATTATTGAAATTCTTAGCTACATTTCTGTTTTACTTATCAATTTCAAAACTTTTCAGTAATAATATCTACTTTCTATTAAGATGAATACTTAATCATGCTCTCATATCTCTTCATATCTTTACTCTCTTCCTCCAGCTCTTGCCAAGATCACATTGTTGGATTTAACCCCTGAATTTTTATGGATATACTTATGCTTTTCTCTATTTTTGTGGAATCTTCATGGATCTCCTACCATGATGGTAGAGGGATGCAACATCTATGCTACTCTGCCAGTTTTTAAGAACTATTTTAATTTCTCTCAGCATTTTCCCATAATTTGCATTTTAATTTTTCTTTCTTATTTCTGGATTCTAGAATTAATGTTGTTATCAATGTCAACTAGTGACAGCATTTGGAGAACAGTTTAAACTGTTTACAATTTCTTAGCTATAAGGATTTCATACTTTTGTGAGATTATAAGGTGGTATATTAGAAATAGAGGAGAAAGAAAAATTCTTCAGTGAAATTTAAATGCCCTATTTTCTGTATTAAATGGTAACTATGGGAGCAAGAGGGTCATGCTAGGTCTCCTGGCCTTTCTTACTTCCTTCTCAGTAAAATCCTTGATGCTGTCTAAATAACCTACATGTTAGATAGATAATGACCAGATCAACTGTATCTCAGCTGAAGAGTTATTTGAATTGGTAAAATACTTATGCCAAGAAAATGCCAATAATATGATGTTTTTGCTAAAAATGTACTACGTCCTTTTGTGAAGAAAGCTGCTTTCATTTTCTCAGCTTTGAGTTAATCAAAGAAGGGAAGGGAATACAGAGGAACTCTCAAAGTGAATTCTTGGAGCAGGTAGCCATGCTGCTGATGAAGTGAGTGGAGCACAAAAAGTGCCATTGGGGAATTACAGTCTTCATTTCTACTCATAGGAATTTCAGGCAACAGTGAAAACATCAGGGAATTTCTGGAGAGAATGGAGGAATCTGTGCCACTCTTGAAAAGATACCAAGTCACTTAAAATATGTTTGCTTTGGATTGTTTTCATCACTTTCCTTTGAAAATTTTTATTCTGGCTTTCTTTTCTCCTTACATTTATGTTTTTAAATTCTTGGCTTTTCTGTATTTTGTTAATAGAAATAATTTAAATACACCTAGGGTTGTACTGTTCTTGTTTTAGGCTAAAGTTTTAACCATCAGAATCAGGAAATACTATTCAAGAAGAGGATACTGGGGTAGAAATCAACTGATATGAAACATTTTCTTCCTTGATAACTTTATGATAGAAATGAATGAGCAAAAAGTGATGGATAAAATGCCAAGGACCAGAGGTGGGGCTCCTGTGAAGGTTATGAACTGGATAATCAGGCCTTGAATAACCAAGACCTGAGCAGGCAGGAAAATTTTCTAAGGCTCAGTGTGTTACTAGCACACAAAGAGTTCTTTTAAGAAACTGTGGTAGATTTTAAATGTCTACTTTTTAAATTTATGAATTCATTTATTTTTTAGGTGTATCAAGCCTGAAGAGAAGTCTCTTGGTGTGGGATTACATGCATTTTGCACAAGGGTATTAGGTAAAAATAGTTATTTTTCCCAACATCACATCAGATCACTATTAAATACTAAGTAGATGAAATCACTCCCTCGGAGTAGCAGTCTAGCAAATATCCCTTCTGCTTGTAAACAGCACTTTGTAATTAGTGTGAGAATGAAGAACAAAAAGAAATAGAGAACTTCTCTTTTTTATTTGAAAAAGACCTGTCTGACCTTAATTCTACTTTTCATCAATGCAATTTGAAAAGCAAAGGAACAGGAAATGCTTTGTTAAAGTATAATGTGCATGTGATTGGCCCAAAACATTGCAGAAAAAAATGTAAAGAATCATTAATTCTGTGTTTTTCTCTACTGATGATTTTTATTTTGCATTTATCCTTCAGATTACTTATTTTTTATAATCTAAAAACTTTACAGTAAAAGTAACTTCCAGTTTCTAAAAGTAAAATTTAAAGCAATAGATGTATATTTTGTTAAACTTTATTTGTTCTACAAATAAAGTTAAAATGTTTCCAAACAAAATATATCTTCTTACCTTGCTAATGGATTCTTTCTCCCTTTTAATTGTAGCTGGAATTCCCGCACCTATATATTTTGGAGCTTTAGTGGACTCCACATGTTTGCATTGGGGTACTTTGAAATGTGGTGAGTCAGGGGCATGTAGGATATATGATTCCACCAACTTCAGGTAAAGATAATTTTTTAAATTGCTTTCTAAGCATAGGCAGTGTGTAAAACGGTACCATTCATATCTAACATTTTCTTTGTCAAGGGACTAGATTACTTTTGCCTTTGTTTCCAGAATAGATAGTGGTACTGTATCTCCAATTCTCATTTATATACTAGAATTTTATTTCCTCAATATTTTCAAAGTACTTGATAAATATAAGCATGGGTGGCTTTCAAAAGCTTGTTCCTTAAATTGGTTGCAATCAATATATTGTTGAAGGTCATGGCTGTACAAAAGCTACCTATCTAAATTATATTACTCGCAAGTATCCCCATTTAATCCTACATTATTTCAACATCTTACTAGGTTAAATCCTTACTTCCTTTCACTATCCATTTCTGATCTCTAAAATGGTATTTTTTCTCCCTTATTAAATTTCACTGACACAATATTCTTCATGTCTCTTAAAGCTTTATTATTTTTTTAATAACAGACCTGATTTTGAACAAACCTCATATGATAATATTAACCTGTTTTTTAACAAAACTCTTCCAATTTTCTCTTTTTATTTTCACATTCTTTTCCATTTGGAGACCTGGATTTTGTTTAAATTTATATTAATTTCTCCTTATGGGGCAGTAAGAAAACTCATTTTCTAAAAATGATTTAGCATTATTTAAAATAGTCTAAGGTCTTCTCTTGATCAGTAAAAGGATATATGTCAAGAACTGTGAAGAGAGCAGACAGAATGTGATTCATGTTTTCATCAGTTCCCCTTTCCCCTAAAGTTCCACAGGGGTAATATGGAGGTGGGCACAGATACATACTGTGCATGCAATGGGTTTGCATCACAATTGAGGAAAGCCAAGGATCCCTAGTGTAGGTTGGCCTCATCCTGCTGCTTTGATTCCTGTTTATAGTAGCTTTGGTTAAATGATATTTCAGACAAAATTATTATATTTGGTACCATCCTCTGTCAGTCAGGTGAATTAGAGTGACCAATGAAGTGTACTCATGAGAAAATTCATCAGAAACTAATACAATGTAGAAACAAGAGTTACATGTTGATGGACAATTCTTCATGGGTTCCTTGAATTTTGGCATATCTTGTCAGCAGAAGCTTTTGTTCTGAACTATCTTTTCAAAGATGTTTGAACAGTAAGTGACCTTGGAAGATAAAAATGGTCTTTTCCTCTGGAGCAGAGTTTTCTGTCCAGGATGATAAAGGTAACATCCCCCTCTGGGGCAAATGTTGGCAGATTTGCTTGCAACCCATTTAAATGATAGGGATTTCCTAAACTCAGGATTGCTTAGCTGTGACCCGAACACAGTGTGTGCACAACATCCACCACTTCGGGACTTGGGGAATGAAAACTAACCTGAACATGAAGCTTGTGCTGATTACTGTAAAAAAGTCCTTTGTCTCTGACCAAGGAGACTTGTATCTTCTGCCAGTTTCCATGCAGCTATGGCAGGCTAACTTGTTAGCTTAAAATCCAGGTAAGATCTAGGACTCTTTTACAATTCTTGAGAACAAAATACTGATTAACTTAAAAATTGGCCAAAAATGTAAGGATGATCACTTACATTTATTACTATCTAATGAAAAGTGGGGAAAGGATTAAGGAAAATTTGATGGAAGTAAGGCATAGGAAAATAAAAACACACAAAATAATTGAAAATAAAGCCTAAATATACCAGGTTTCACAATAAGTGTAAACCAATTGAACTCGCTTCTTAAAAGATAATGCCTTTCATATTGAAGTTTTCCAAATTCCAGCTACATGTTGTTTACAAGAGAGAGCCTAAAAATATAATGCAAAGAAAGGTTGAAGATAAAGGTCAGAAAATGTATACCAGACAAATATTAAATCAAGCTTCTGTGGTTATATTAATGACTGTAAGACAAAGTAGAATTTAAAGTGAAAAGAATTAATAGAATTAAAGAAGGGTATTACTTAATAATAAAAAAAGCACTTCACCAAAAATATATAGCAATCATGAATCCATATAAATCTGTCAACATAAACTCAAATATATAAAACAAAAATTCACAAAATTACAAGAAGAAATCTACAATTAGGAAAATTTCAACACACTTCTACAACAAGTGAATATAAAATACAGATGAAAAATTAGTGAGAATATAGAAGATTGAACCATCCAATCGCGCAAAAATTATCTATTGGTAGATATATCGTGATTTTTTTTTTTTTTTTTTTTTTTTTTTTTGTGGTACGTGGGCCTCTCACTGTTGTGGCCTCTCCCGCTGCGGAGCACAGGCTCCGGACGCGCCGGCTCAGCGGCCATGGCTCACGGGCCCAGCCGCTCCACGGCATGTGGGATCTTCCCGGATCGGGGCACGAACCCGTGTCTCCTGCATCAGCAGGTGGACTCTCAACCACTGCGCCACCAGGGAAGCCCTATCGTGATTTTTTTTAACCCAACTAACAGCAATCATGGGAAAACAATGCAAACCTCATTGTAAAAGAGATTTAAAAAGAAACCCTTTTGCACGTTATTGCTGTGATTCTAAGGAGGGAATAAGATACAGATACACCCAAGAACTAGACCGAGTGATCTACTCCCTCTGTGATTATTCCCAGTATCACTATGAAAAGAACTAGGAAAGGCCTAAGAACCTGGGGGACAGGGAAAAGCAAAGGGAGAATGATCAAATTTGGAGGAGTAAATACAGAGAAATAGAACAGCAAAGAAAACCAAAATAAACAAAGAACAACAACAAAATACTCAAGAAGAGCTTGTAAACTGAAATGTTAAAATACATGAATAAATCCAACAGTAAGAAAGACAAGCACATAAACTACCAATTGAAACATGACTTGATTCCAGATTAAATTTAATCTAAGATAAGAATCTGACAAAGACTTCAAAATAAGTATGTTTAACCAGCTCGATAGGTTTAAAAATAATAAATTGATGGCATAATACCCATTAAAAAATTAATAAGAAATTATGAAAAAATTCTAGCAGAAATAAGAATATCAAAAAGAACTCTTGGAAATATTAGAGATTAAATGGATAGCAGTGAAATAAAAAGAATCCTAAATACATAATAAATTTCGAGTCAACATAAGAATTGGTGAAATGGAAGAGAGTACAAAAGAATTTATCTAGAATGTAAATCAATGATTTGAACTGATTCAACAAAAATGAACTACATAAGTAATGTTAAAGACCAATTAGCAATTAACGGATATATCTCAGAAATTTTCTAGAACAGAGAATAGAGGAAATGGCAGAGATAAAGAACTAATGGCTTAGAATTCGTTAGAATGTAATAGAGTCATACATTTTCAGATCAAAAGTGCACTTCAAATGCCTAATGGAATAAATTAAATAGACATATCAGAGTGAAATTACAAATGCTCAAGATAAAGAAAAAACATAAACACTACCCAGAGAAATAAACATGTGGCTTATAAAGAAATAACAATTAGACCAATAGCAGATAGGTCGTCAACAACCATAGATCCTAATATCTTTATGATCCTTATTGCTTTGGGTTTGGGTTGAAACAAAAACACAAACCAGAGAGCAAGAAATTATCAAATGTGACTACATATAAAATTTTTTTAAATGTTTGCAACAGAAAACACCATAGACAGTGAAGAATGTTAGAACACAAACTGGAAGCATCTGGAACTCTCATACACTGCTGGCGGTGAATAAAAACTATTGAAAAGAACCTTTGGGCAATATTTACTAAGCCGCATCCTCTAAGATGCTTACACATATTTTCGAGAAACTCTTCCTCACATGCACAAGGAGACTTGGCAACAAAGGTTTGTTGCAGTTTTGTTGATATTTAAAAACATTTGAACAAAAGCGTCCCACAGGAAAATGGATAATAAGCCGTGGTGTGTTTGCTACCGAACTCAGGTTCAGCTGCTAGCCACTCAAAAGCCAATACACTGAGAGGCAGTGTCAGTAGAAAGGAAAGGTGCTTTAGTCAGAAAAGCTGCCAATCTGGGGAGAAGGTGGACTCGTGTCCAGAGACCAACTCCGAAGATTCTGCTTAGCCATGACAGTTTTTAAAGGAAAAAGTGTTGGTGGGGGTGGGGTGGGAGGGTGGGAAGAATCTCAGTGAATCATGGAGGCAGGAGATTGTTCTGCATCATTCCCACCGAGTGCAGACTGGCTGACTCTGTGTTCGGATGTTATCTTGCCTGAATGATCTGCCTGCAGGATTGCTAAGCGAGCTGTTGGGAGCAGAGAGCTAACCATTCTTTATCTATTTAATTCTTCACTCTTACTTCTTTTTAACTAGGAAAAGAATCAACAGGCTAGGCACAGCATGGTGTGCGTTAAAGAAAGCCTTAAGTCAGGAGTTAGTTTCAATTGTTTAGTGATTTCATTCCTATAATTAGGGTTTTAAAGTTAGGGGCGACAGAAATGGGTAAACAGGAAAAGGGCAGAAGAGTTGCTTTCATGTTCATACATCACAATGTTGTTCAACAGTTAAAAATAAATGATGTAGAACTACATGTATGGGCCTAGTTTTAAAATGGTGGGCCGATAGAAGAACTTTCAAAATAAAAATGTAGGATTATGCCAATTATTTAAAATGTAAAAATATATACAGTAATTGTATAAATTACGAATGGATAGATGCATACTTTGTAAAGCTATAAAAATAAACTAGGAACAAAATCCATAAAATTCAACATAGTGTTACACCTGGGATGGGTTAGAATGTAGTAGGATCACAGGAATTAAATATTTTCTTTTAACCTGGTCTGAAACCAAAATGGCAAAATGTAATCATTTAAAAAACCTGGAAGGTGAGTACAAGTATGCTTAACTCTTTTTTTCCTGCATTCTTGAAATGTTTCCTAATAAAAGAAAATTTTAGAAGTAGAACATGAATATAAGAAGCAGAAATTAATAAATAGACTACACACCATAGAGGTAACCCCAAAAAACCTGTGTTTTCTAAAAGATTGAAATATAATAATAACAATAATCTGGAAAGGCAAATAAAGAAAGAGAAGAGGCATAAATAAACACTATTAGGAACTAAAAAGGAAATGTAAGTACAGATACTTAGGAATTTTATACATAATAATTTGGAAACATGTTAAATAGTTTTCTAGATTAATATGTATTATCAAATTTTACTATAAATATATAGAAAACATGAATATTTTCATAGCCATTTAAAAATTTTGAATTAGTCAAAAATTCTCATCTTCCAAAGACATCAAGTCCAGAAGCTTTTAAGGCAAGTATTACAAACCTTCAATGAACTGATGATTCCTGCATTATACAAGTTATTCCTAGAAACGGAAAAAGAGGGAAAATTTCCCAATTCATTTTACAACGCTAGTGCAACCTTGATATTGACATTAGACAAGTTCAGTATAAGGAAAAAAGCATAAGCTGATTTTACTTGTAAATATACATGCAAAAAATTATCAAATTGAATCCAATAAGATATAAAAACTAACAAATAGAGTTTGTTATAGAATTATAATAATAATCTTGGATATTCTGCTAATTACGTACAGAAAAATGATTTAGTGATATTTTACAAATTCACAGCTAAAACTCTGAGCAAACTCAAAAGAGGAGAAAGAAACTTCCTTAACCTGATTAAGATCATCTAAGAAAACACAGGAGTAAATATTATAATTAGTGGTGATTTTTGGAAGCATTCTTATTAAATATTGAATAAAACTGCTATCCCTGTCAGTATTAAATTTAAGTTGAGGAGTCTATTCAATGTAAAAAGATAAAATAAAAACAGTAACAAAAGATTAGCAAAGAGAGAAATAAATTTCGATCGTCTGGATAAAAAATCCCAAAACTCATTTTAACAAACATTAGAATTCATAAGTGAGTTCATGAGGTTAATTCATAAGGTTGACGTGCAAAACAATTAGCTGCTGCTCTCCTTATGAGAGTAAAATATTAATAATTAACAATATGCAAAACTATCTTTATAAGTGTTAATATGTTTTAACTTTTTTTGATAGATACATCTACCTTGGATTGCCAGCAGCGCTAAGAGGATCAAGCTATATTCCAGCCTTTTTAATCCTCATTATTTTGAGGAAGCATCGTCTACCAGAGGAAAATGCCTCTTCAGAAACTATGCTTGAGGCCAAGTTTACGGGGAAGGAAAATGAGGGCAAAGAGACGGACCAAAATTCCAAAGTTTTGAATGATGATGAATTGAAAACTAAACTATAATGCTCTTTTATATCATGCTTCGCAGAATTGGAGAACACACTACAACTTAATTGTTTTTAAAATCAATAGAGGTACTTACTGCAGGTAATATTTCCTTGTCTTTAAGAACCTCAACATTTTTCTTTACTCAAGGTAAAAAAATGTTCACTGATGGTATTTCTGAAGGAACAATGGCATTTGAGATTTTCCTCAGAGGGACATTTATAAACAACCTTCAAAGTAGGATATTAGAACCAGCTTTATTTTTATGTTAAATTGTTAAAACAGCAATTTCTCTTTTCACTCATGCAAAATAAGGGCATATTTCCCACATCTTTTCCAAGTGATTCTAAAAATTTCCCATTATGAAAATCTATTTAATTCCATTGAATTTCTGCTTTGATATCAGGATTATTTCGAGACTGAAATTCTTATCTTCTTATGTGAATATTTAAGTATTTTATTCAAATTTATCACTTCATGTGAAAGAGGAGTAAATCTTTTAAATCTATTTTGGAATTGTTCTTTACCTCTTCCTATTCATTCCAGACATGATTCTTTTAAAATAGATTACTCACTAATATGCCATCACTTGATTTCAATTCATTCCCTGCTTTTTGACTCATGTCATATATTTGCTCATTTTGTTCAGACAAACTTAATCAGGTAATTAAAAATCATGTAGCAAAGATTGTTGGATTTTTTTTTCAGCAATTCAAACCTGGCAACTGAACTCTCTCTTAAAAACAAATGTCTAAGTCAAAGTGTGAAAGGTCAATATTAGAAAAACACTAGTCCTTTTTTTTTCAGTATTTTTTAATTAATTTATTTATTTTTGGTTGTGTTGGGCCTTCGTTGCCGTGCATGGGATTTGTCTAGTTGTGTGGAGCAAGGGCTACTCTTGGTTGCGGTGCGCCGGCTTCTCATTGCGGTGGCTTCTCTTGCTGCAGAGCATGGGCTCTAGGTGCGTGGGCTTCAGTAATAGTGGCACGTGGGCTCAGTAGCTATGGCTGACGGGCTCTAAAGTGCAGGCTCAGTAATTGTGGTGCATGGGCTTAGTTGCTCCGTGGCATGTGAGATCTTCCCAGATCAGGGCTCGAACCCGTATCCCTTGCATTGGCAGGCAGATTCTTAACCACTGTGCCACCAGGGAAGTCCCGAAAGACACTAGTCCTTAAAGGCTGTTTGTATTGCCAGATGTTATCCAAAAAATCAGTTTCCCAGATTCAGGAGGCCTCCTTAGTCTAATGTTTATGTCACCCAAGGTGTCCTAAGTTAGAACACAAACACGAGTTTTCTTTACGTCCTCTTAGAGAATGAAGTGTTTAAAAAGTAGCTTCTGTTATGGAACTGAGGTTAATAAAATTCAAGATGTACATTTAAAACTAAATCTAGCCTTATTATTATTTTGTGGCTTAGGGATACAATAAAAGTATGAAAGGATTTTAGAGACACAGGAGGACTTATGGATGATATGGAGTTTCTGGTTCAAGAGAGTAGAATGAACAGCCATGTTTATCTACTTCTTATTCTCCCTCCCACTGAAAGGACAGTCAATATAGATGCAATGATACAACTCCCTTAAGGGTGAGGAAGATGTGGAGAGGGAGGATTGGAGAAGTGGGTGATCAATATACTCTGATTATTTATGTGTCATATAAAGGGAATGGGAGTGTCTCCAGGGATAGAACAGGGTGGCAGGAGCTGTCATTCAGGATGCACTTAGAAGGAGCCTGGAATGTAGGTAGGAACCTCTGAATTGAAAGTTCAAAGAATACAAGTTAGACAGAAAATAGACCACAAGCTAGACAGGAAATAGGCCAGTTAACTGAAGGACTGTCTACGTATACTTTGCAGACCATTATGATTTCTTGAGAATTGGATGCATCATTTAAGGAGAAAGCAACAGAGAGGACTGGGTAGGACAGGTTTGAGGGGAAGATTTAAGAGTTCAGTTCTCTGCTCACGAAGTCTGAGACTTCATCAAGACTG
This sequence comes from Phocoena phocoena, assembly GCF_963924675.1. Taxonomy (NCBI): domain Eukaryota; kingdom Metazoa; phylum Chordata; class Mammalia; order Artiodactyla; family Phocoenidae; genus Phocoena; species Phocoena phocoena. Next base: position 85,689,189 of record NC_089229.1, read on the forward strand.
TGATTCAAGACAGGAACAGTGTTGACACTGGAGAGAGGAGCTAAAACCATTGGAAGTGAGGAGTTCCAACTCAGGGGACGTGTGGCAGATGAGGGACAGTTGTGTGTTAGGGTCAGATGACATGAAACTTGGAGCTGCTTTATTTGGGAAGGGAGGAAATGGGGAGAATGCTCTGGAAGCTAAAAGAGGAGCAAGGACTCACCCTATATCCAGAGAGTTGTGAGAAAAAGTCAACAGTTACCACATGAGTTGCTTTTGGGGGAAGCATTGTCCTCAGGACAAACCCAGATTTTGGTGAGGCTGCAGCCGTGAAGAGAATGCTGGTTTATGAGTTTGAGAATATGGACAGTTTTGGAGATGAGGGACTCTGAGTTCCAGGGGACAAACTGAAAGGGGGCAGATTTCAAAATTGGAGTCTGAGAGAAAAAGTTGATAATTAGAGGTATATGGAAATTAGAGAATGAAAATTAGAAGAAGGGGAATGAGAGCCATCTGGAATTCTGGGACTTTTTAGGTAACTGACATAATGAGGTTAGTCCTGATAGATTTCAAGGCAGATAGTGTTGGCGACACTGTGAGTGTCAAAATTAGGAGGGGTCATGACTGGGCTTCCTCATGACCCCTTGTCATGGAGGCAAACTGGAGAATCAAAATCTTAATTGAGTACCTGTGGCTCTTTCTTGACTTCTATTGATGGGTTTAAGTTGATCAGAGAAAGCTGAGTCTTAACTCTGTGCACAGTTCACCCACTTGAATACCCTCAATGGAGCAGGGTAGGCCCAGAGAGACATGATTTTGGACCCAGTGTCTTGGGCTCACTTTTATCCCCTGCTGGGAATGATGGCATTTTACTCTAGAGTTCTCTTTTGACACTTCTTGGTGGAGGAAAGAAAATCAGAGGAAAGTGAGTATTGGAGTGCTCTCTGACCTCTCCTGACCTCTGTTGTTCAAGTCCATGAGGCCGGGGGAAGTCAGTTATTATTCTGAGCATTTGTCCTCCCTCAGGATAGGGTAGAAGTAAAGGCACAGCAGACGGAAGTAGAGGAGAGAAACAGCAGGAAAACTGGTAGTGGGAAGTCTAGGATCGTTCATTGTCTTATTTAATACTGTGAGGAGTCTAAGTTTATGGAATTAGAAACGGTTTAATATATTATTTATAATTCTCAATATAACTGATATTTATGGGAACTTTAAAAATAAGTACATAGAAAAACCACAAAAATTGGGAAAAAACATAAAGGGAAGGAGAGGAATGCTTCATATTTTATAGCATGGAGTTAAAATATATTTTAAGCTTAATAAATTCAGATAAAATTAGCAAACACATCTTATCAGAATTGCTGAGAAGTGATTGTCTCTGTAGCACTGGAAGCAGGAAGAAAAGCAAAGAACAATGCATTTGCCTTTCATTTTTGTCCCTTTTGTACTCTGATTTCTTTTCTCTTGTGCATGTAAAATAAAATGAAAAAAAATTTCATAAAGAATACACATCAGCAAAAACAATAATAATAAAAGAAATAAAATAGGGCATTTTACAGAAAGGGAAGAACTGAGTCCTCCAGTTGTGAGATTTTCAAAGGTTCTCCAATGGGTGCGTATTTATTTACTTATATTTTTAGTTTATTATTTTTTAACATCTTTATTGGAGTATAATTGCTTTACAATATTGTGTCAGTTGCTGCTGTATCACAAAGTGAATCAGCTATACATATACATATATCCCCATATCTCCTCCCTCTTGAGTCTCCCTCCCGCCCTCCCTATCCCACCCCTCTATATGGTCACAAAGCACAGAGCTGATCTCCCTGTGCTATGCGGCTGCTTCCCACTAGCTATCTATTTTACATTTGGTAGTGTATATATGTCCATGTCACTCTCTCACTTCGTCCAATGGATGTTTATTGAGCAATTTTTTTCTCGTTTCTGTCCTTGGTTCTAGAGGATATGTGTCTTGGTGTGTATATGTAAGGAAAGTGGTGATGAACTAAGTTGTAGGCTGTAAAATTCAAGCGGGTGTCATTTTATTAGGATGAATAAACATACACAGAAGACAATGACAGAACGACAAATAACAGCACACGGTAACTTCAAACCCTGTGGACATATGGTGAGTCACTAAGTAATCAGAGTTTTTTGCAAAAACTTCCCATTCTGTTTTTGGGAAACATTGCGGAAGCATGCTAATTGGTAAGGGATTTCTTTCCAAAAGAAGAAGACAAAGCTTTCTAGGAAGACACCTTGCCCTTTTTCCTTCTTCCTTCTGGAAGTGAAGATATTAGGCCTCAAGGAGGAGCAAGAAGCCATCTTGCCACCAAGAGGCAAAAGCATAGGGATGAAAGATGATGAAACACGGTGTAGCAGGAAGACAGGGAGAGCCCGGCCACCAGCAGTGGCAGGGCTGAGTTTTGTGGGCTTTTAAGTTTACCAAATGTGAGAGGAAGGCCTATAAAAAATTTCAAAATGATGAATACAAAATAAAATTAAAAGTGGTAATTTACTTAGAATGAGAAAAAAAATTCACAAGTTCCATGTGATATGCTTTCAGACATGATCATGATTTCTTTTTTTAAAAAAGCACTACTGCAAACATTAGAGTTAAATGGGATATTTAATTTTAATAAAGCTTTCCTGCTACTATTGCCATTTCTATTCAACATTATGTCCTAGCCACAGAAATGGGAAGAAAAAGAATTAAAATTTGTAAGGATAAGAAAAGAAACAAAAAATAAAACTATCAGTGACATGTTTGTATTGCAGAAAATCCACAAGTTACTATAGATGAGCTATCAACATGATTAAGTGAATTTTAACAAAGTTCACTGGTTACGAGGGCAATCCACAAAATCAAATGCAGCTGTTCATATATCAATAGCAATTAGGAAATGATATTAGTAAAGCATATTATTTAGTGTAGCATCAAAAAAACACAAAAAACAAAAAATAAAACTACATTGAAATCCTAGCAATAAATCTTATAACAGGTGTCTAAGACCTCTATCCCCCAATACTGCAAAGCAGTATTCAGAGAAATTAAGACCTACATCATGTTCATTTCTTGAAAGATTTAATATTTTAAGGATGTCGGTTCTCCCAAATTTTATCTATAAGTTCAGTGAAATCTCAAACAAAATCCCAGTAGTTTTTGAAATGTGGATATTGACAAGATTAATTTGGCCTTTACATGGAAATGTAAAGGGCCAAGAAGAAACCAAAGCAATCTTGAAGGGTAAAGTTGGAGAAGCCCACAACCAGATATTAAGACCTATAAAGCTAAAGGAATTAAGCCAGTGTGATATTGACAATAGTCTCCCATCCCTGGTGCCACTCTCTTCCTTGCAGAGACCTTCTTCACCCCATGCAGAGTCCAACACCATGTGGTGCTGGGCTGCTCTTTTCCTACCCGGAAACCCTTCTTACCCTTTTCAGGTTCCAACACCTCACATCCGGCCTTCACTCCGCTCTCCCCAACAGTGATGTCTTCTTCACCGTATTCAGGTCTGACACCCATGGCAGGGTGCCCCATGTGTGATGTCCCCCTTATACTCCTGTGATGGTTGGTGCTATGTGTCAACTTGGCTGGGACATAATATCCAGATATTTGGTCAAACATTATTCTAGATATTTCTGTGAAGGACTTTTTTAGATGAAATTAACATTTAAATCAGTAGACTTTGAGTAAAGCAGATTACCTTCCGTAGTGTGGGTGGGCCTCACCCAATCAGTCAAAAGCCTTAATAAAAAAAGATGGGCTTCCCCTAAGGAAGAAGAAATTCTCCCAGCAGACTGCCTCTGGACTAAAACTGCAACACCAACCCTTCCCTGGGTCTCTAGGCTACCCCCCTACTACCTATCTATCTATCTATCTATCTATCTATATCTATCTATCTATCTATATCTATCTATCTATCTATATCTATCTATCTATCTATCTATCTATCTATCTATCTATCTATCTATCATCTATCTCCTCTTGGTTTTGTTTCTCTGGAAAACCCGACTAATAGACCCTTCCTTGGATTCTGACACCTATGCTAGACTATCCCTCTTATGGACACTCTCCTAACACTGCTTGGACTCCTGGGCTTTTACACCCACTCAGGTTCCTGTAGTTCCCCTTAAACAGCTTTCCTCCACCTGCACCTACCTACATACCTACTTTCTTGGCCCCATCTAATGGCTCAGGATTGAATTATTCTGGAAGGAAAAGGACAAGACAAAGAAAGGGAAAGAAAAGAGAAGACCAGGAAAGGAAGGAGGGGAAGAAAACAATTGAATATTTGATAAATTTTAGAAAGTGAATATTATGTTGGATGTTATGTATCCAGAGAGTAGATGCATATTGCTAAGTGTATTTTACACTAAGTTCACTTATGTCTAGGTCGAGATTAATAAGTGCTATTACACAACATTGTAGCCTTGAAATTTATGTTGATTTCCTATTGCCTCCTGCTCTAGGATGAATAGAAACAAAGAGCTTCTTTTATTGATTGTATATTTAAAATGCTTTAACATTTATTCAACCACATAGTAGGCATAAGAAATCTTGGAAGTGATTTTTTAAAATTTATGAACCATGTATCTAATTTTTAAATTTATTACTCGAGAGATTTGTGGATCCAACAAACAACTGCCTGAGATTATTTTCATGTTTTTAAACAAGGCACTTACTTTCCTTTTAACTGTTCTCAAATTTATAGCCTGTTATATATGTATATGACTTATATATGTGACTCATACAGGGCACAAATTATAGAAATGGCCCAAGTAGTACTCAGAGCTTTATTATAAATAAAGCTACTGAAGTAAAGCCTGGTGTGTGATAAAAACAAAATATGAAACTTTTCTTGCAATCAGCCCTAAGAAAAATTCAAGCAAATGTTACTTTAAAATAAAATGGAATGAAATAAAAAGGAAATCACAAGACTCTTCAAGCCCTCAGATGTCTGTAATTCCTATGTGTATGGCTATTAGCATAACTGATACCATCTTGAGCACTAACAGTTTCTCCTGTCCTTCTGCTGACTCTACACAGGACTGTACTGTACAGTAAATCACTTCTCTGTCATGAGGGGATTCATGGTTAATAGATACTGTTTACTAATCACTAGGAACAGGTAGCCTTTAGTCCCCAGTGATGAAAACCTTCCCTGACGTATTCTCAGCATCCACAAGACTAGTTACCCATTCATAAATCTTGAGTTAGGAATGCCCGTCCTCTTTCCAAGCAACTACCCCTTTCCCTAGGTCAACTAAAATCGTCCCAGTGGCCCCTTGGCAGTGTGAGTGCAGCTGTGAACCCTTCTGGATCGTTGTCTGCCCAGTCCTATCGTGTGAATGTTACCCTATAATAAACTGATCCATTAATTATATCGAGCTGCCTGCCTTGTTTCTCGGTTTCAAGATGGCTTCTCAGTTCAGTGGGCATTTTTCATTCCTTCCATCCTCCAACACTGTTGAAGTCAATTTCTAAATAAAATAATAACATATCCTAATGAAATATCAAGCTTGATAGATTCAAAAGACATCCTTCACGAATTCAGAAAGATACATGCACCCCAACATCCAGAGCAGCATTATTCACAATAGCCAGAATATGGAAACAACCTAAGTGTTTATGAATGAATGAATAAAGAAGAGTTGGTATATATAGATACACACACACACACACATATAGACAAGGGAATATTTTTCGACCATAAAAAGAGAATGAAATCTTGCCATTTGTGACAACATGGATGGGCCTGGAAGGTATATTATGCTTAGTGAAATAAATCAGTTAGAGAGAGATAAATATTGTATGTTTTTCCTTATGTGAGGAATCTAAGAATAAAACAAGTGAATGAATATAACAAAACAGAAACAGCCTCACAGATACAGAGAACAAACTGGTGGTTACCACAGGAGAGAGAGGCGGGGGGAGGAGGAAAATAGAGGAAGGGGATTAAGAGATACAAACTGTCAGTTATAAAATAAATAGGTCACGGGGATGTAGAGCACAGGGAATATAATAAATATTTTATAATAACTTTGTATGGTATGTAATCTATAAAAATATCAAATCACTATGTTGTTCACGTGAAAGTAATATAATATTGTAAGTCAACTATACTTCAACAAAAATATACATCCTTCACCAGTATCATTTTTGATAACTAAATGAAATGATGGCAATAGAAATTATGAAGGGAGGGGAAGAGAGAGAGAGATTCTTCCCAAAGTAAAGATATACTATGCTGAGTTTCTTAGAATGGTTAGTATGGGGGAAGACATATTTAAGTGGCTTTAATATGTGTGGAAAACCTCATTCTTTTCATAGCTCTGCATGTTTCCTTAAGACCTGGGAGAAAAATCCCTTGCAGACCCAGCATAGTACACACCTAATAACGTCTAGCAACTTCGCCACATCGGAAATATTCTTGTAGTCATCCCAAACATCAGATGTATTTGCAAGATTACACCTTTTCTTCCACCTTTATTCTTAATGGCATTATTTTTTATTTTCTTATCAGTTGTCTAGAGACTTTATATTAATGAACAGATCATAAGAATATGGGAGATATTGCTGGGTGAACATCACTAGAACTCTTTATGCACAGGTACTAGGGATAAATCTTTGGGTTAAAAAATCCAGCATAACAAAACCAGACTCACTGTTTTAAAAAAATTTCCAGTCAGTCTTAAACAAATTCAACTGAGAAGATAGAAGGAACTCAATAGAAACAAAATAAAAGCCTTCTTGCCTGATGACTTGGCCCTGTGGAATGAGTGAGTTTAGGAAAGGTCTATTTCAGAATGATAGCTGTACTTAGAATTGTTTACCAAATAGATAATTTCCTAGTTATTGGAGAATATATTGACTAGCATCAGGTGAGGGAAAGGAAGAGAGGTACTCTCATATAATTCAAATAGGTCTTGAAAATTCCTAAAGTTAACTGAAACACACTTTCCTTTACATCAAGGGAATAAAAGTGAGACTTCTGGTTTCAGCTCAGACATTCAGAGAGCAGGAAACAGTATTGCATCCATACTCTTATAATAAGAAAAAGCTGGAAAAAATGTAAATTACAACTTTTCTTGAACCCATCAGTGAGCTGAGGTTAGTGGATAAACAGCTAACTGGATAGCTAGAGTCAGGATCCCGCAGGGAGAAGCAGGATTTGAACATTTACTGACTTGGGGCAGAAACCACTTAATACCAAGTAAGTCAGTACAAGATTCAGATGGAAATTTTTAATGAGTTGCTAAAGACCAAGTGTGGGTTGGCATGAGAAAGTGAAGCCCCTGAAGGTGGCCAACAGAAGGGGGTTCACACCTCTTGCAGCTGATTCCTCAGAACCTCCACCAGCCATTCGGGGGAGGTTAGAGAGGACACCAGGGGTGCCAGCTGGGGCAGAACAGCAGCTCCTTTTCCCATTCTGCTCAGACCAGTCTCCCTTTTCTCCTCTAAGGAATGGAAGCTTTTCTCTTCAGTGGGGATGGTCAACAAAAACTGTAGCTTGAGGGTGCTGGTGAAAACTCCTGCAGCTGGGAAGGAAAGCAGGAAGAAAAGCTCCACTCCTGGGAGAGGGGCACATCACCCGCAAACGCTGGTTTACCCAGTCTGCCTGTCTCCCTCCTCCATATCCATGTCCACCCATGGTAACAAGCATACAGAGACTTCCCTGGTGGCACAGTGGTTAAGAATCCGCCTGCCAATGCAGGGGACACGGGTTTGAGCCCTGGTCCGGGAAGGTCCCACATGCCGCGGAGCAACTAAGCCTGTGCGCCACAACTACTGAGCCCACGCACAGCAACTACTGAAGCCCACGCGCCTGGAACCCTGCTCTGCAACGAGAAGCACCGCAGTGAGAAGCCGGCGCACCGCAATGAAGAGTAGCACACGACTAGAGAAAGCCCGCGAGCAGCAACGAAGACCCAACACAGCCAAAACTAAATAAATAAATTATATATATATATATATATATAAACCCAAGCATACAGTAAAAATAAAAGTGGGATATATTGGGGACAGCAGCAAGAGACAGATTGTTTGTGGGTAACAGGGCAAAGGGAGAACCAAATCCACATGGGGAGTAGACCCTAAATACAAGGTTTCCCTAGAGGAATTTGAAGCCCTTGATGCACTGAGGGTAACCATAGCAACAACAGACTTCAAACCCAGCCCCACTCCTGATAGAAACCCCATGCTACAGGCCTAGTAGAAGGAAAGATGTGCTCATCTCCAAGTAGGAAAAATATTTACCTCTGTATCAACTGTCCTATACTACATTTATGACCTTCAACAAAAAATTATGACATAAAAAGGTAATAAAAAACACAGTCTGAATAGGCAAAGCAATCATCCAAACCAAACTCAGATATAAAACAGAGTACAGACATATTATTAGAATCATTAAACAAATGAAGGGTTTTTAAAGATGAATGTGACTCAAAGGAACATTTTTACAGAGGGTTTAAATGTATAGAATCATTATTGGTAAGATCAGTCTTAAACAAAATGGGGAATAGACAAAAGATTTTTGGTGCTAATCATCTCACTTTTCTGTTACCTTTGCTCTTGCTTTCTGAATATCTTCATTGTTTTCCATTTCCACTCCTTTTAAAAACCTATTGCTTTAAAATGATTAGAATCTCACTTCTACTGTGAAGTACCTGATAAATATATGATCTCTTCCAATCTAAACAAAGTCTCAATTCAAAGGTATAAGCTTCTAAGGATAGAACTTGAAACAGCCTCGAGTTTAACAATGGAGACTGGTTGGGAGTCAGAGGTGTGTCTGTGGGTTTTTGTTGTTGTTTTTTAGTGATAATTTTTAAATTTCTACCTTTCAACTACTTCTACCAACACTCCCTTTACAAAACGTTTTAGTCTTATAAACTATGACAGTCAGGTTTGGAGTTGGTGTTGGGGAAATCACACTGCTTGTCTAATCATCTTCTTGGTTTCCAGGTGGTGAGCAAGTCTACTTAGGAAGGGTAGAAGGCATGCAAGAGGAGAGTGACAATGGCCACTGCCAAATTTGTTGTGATAAACTCTCAATACTTTTTTTGGAGGGGGTAAAATCTCCAGAAATATATATGTTGAAATTGCAACAGAGAGACTAGTATGGTCCCTATGAATGAGACACATGAACACTTTTTTATTCTATTATAGTATTGATTACAGTGTATATTATCCTACATTTATATGCCTATTCTCCACCTCATTTGTGGGCTCCCAAAGGGCCAAGATTCTATTTCATAAATGTTTTTATCTCATGCTTAGCATGTAGATGGCAGTCAAAAACCACTTTTTTGACATTAAAAAAAATTTTTTTTGTTGAAAGATATTAAAGAAAATCTTCAAAACATCAGAAATCATCACTCCCTATCCAATGACTTAATACAACTATTTTTATTTTTGCACATTTTTAGTTCTTATTTATAACATTCATGTGACTGGCATTTTTGGAGTTCATTTACTCATTCATTCTTTCAAAAATAATTGATAAAGCACCTATTTGTCTGGCACCAAGCTAGATCTTGGGAATAAAATAAGTAGGTAAAATGAGTTCACTTCCTAATTTCCTAGAGCTGATGACTAGTGGGGGAGACAGACAGGTATTAAATAATCATAATAAATGTAAAATTACCATTTTGATAAGTGCTGCATTACTACAAATATACTGGAAAATTTCTCACCAATTAAGAATTCTGAGACATTGAAGGAATGGTGATTAAGCTTAGATCTGAATTCTGAGAAGCAGTTACATGGTAAAAAAGAGTATTTCAGGAGAGAGAAATGTCATGATCAAAGACCCCATTGCATGAAAATGGAAGGGAGTGTGAAGACATGGTGTAAATAAGGAGACCTCAGTCTGGATACTCAAGTCTTTCTTCAGAGAAGGAAGGCATTCTTCCACTACATCTCTGATTAATGCTTCTTTTCCAACTCTGATTTCTTCCTCAAAAATAGATTTCTTAGGTTGGTGCTTTAGTTTGTCCTCTAAGTCACCTACCTTTCTTTTACAAATTGTTTCTTTACCTTTTTCTTCCATATTTTCACAGATTTTTCAAATGTATCTTCTTTATCATGGATGTGGGGTTTTGGCCATTGTCTTCTTTCAATTTTATCCAATGCATATTTTAACTACATCTTGCATTATTTTGCTTCCTTGAAAATTTTACTTATCATATTCTTACCTCTGTTGAATTTTTTCCCCTAGGATCTGTATTCATGTTTAATAAATGCCATTGAATTAAATATTAATATTTATTTTGGATTCCTGGGTTCTGAAGTAGATCAAATAATCTACTGTATATGTGTTAATGTTCCTTTCCTTCACTGCACATATCACATATAAATATAAATTTATTCTTTTAATTTATAGAACTTTATAACATTTTATTCTTTAATCTTCTTAATGTTCTTCTTCCCCTTTAAAGTGTAAGCTCATCAAGAAAAAAAAAGGGAGAAGACTCAAATCAATAGAATTAGAAACGAAAAAGGAGAAATAACAACTGACACTGCAGATACAAAGGATCATGAGAGATTACTACAAGCAACTCTATGCCAATAAAATAGACAACCTGGAAGAAATGGACAAATTCTTAGAAATGCACAACCTTCCGAGACTGAACCACGAAGAACTGGAAATATGAACAGACCAATCACAAGCACTGAAATTGAAACTGTGATTAAAATTCTTCCAACAAACAAAAGCCCAGGACCAGATGGCTTCACAGGCAAATTCTATCAAACATTTAGAGAAGAGTTAACACCTATCCTTCTCAAACTCTTCCAAAACATAGCAGAGGGAGGAACACTCCCAAACTCATTCTACGAGGCCACCATCACCCTGATACCAAAACCAGACAAAGATGTCACAAAGAAAGAAAACTACAGGCCAATATCACTGATGAACATAGATGCAAAAATCCTCAACAAAATACTAGCAAACAGAATCCAACAGCACATTAAAAGGATCACATACCATGACCAAGTGGGGTTTATCCCAGGAATGCAAGGATTCTTCAATATATGCAAATCAATCAATGTGATACACCATATTAACAAACTGAAGGAGAAAAACCATATGATCATCTCAATCGATACAGAGAAAGCTTTCAACAAAAGTCAACACCCATTTATGATAAAAACCCTCCAGAAAGTAGGCATAGAGGGAACTTTCCTCAACATAATAAAGGCCATATATGACAAACCCACAGCCAACATCGTCCTCAATTGTGAAAAACTGAAACCATTTCCACTAAGATCAAGAACAAGACAAGGTTGCCACTCTCACCACTGTTATTCAACATAGCTTTGGAAGTTTTAGCCACAGCAACCAGAGAAGAAAAAGAAATAAAAGGAATCCAAACCAGAAAAGGAGAAGTAAAGCTGTCACTGTTTGCAGATGACATGATACTATACGTAGAGAATCTTAAACATGCTACCAGAAAACTACTAGAGCTAATCAATGAATTTGGTACAGTAGCAGGATACAAAATTAATGCACAGAAATCTCTTGCATTCCTATACACTAATGATGAAAAATCTGAAAGTGAAATTAAGAAAACACTCCCATTTACCATTGCAATGAAAAGAAAAAGTATCTGGGAATAAACCTACCTAAGGAGACAAGAGACCTGTATGCAGAGAATTATAAGACACTGGGGAAAGAAATTAAAGATGATACAAATAGATGGAGAGATATACCATGTTCTTGGATTGGAAGAATCAACATTGTGAAAATGACTATACTACCCAAAGCAATCTCCAGATTCAATGCAATCCCTATCAAACTACCACTGGCATTTTTCACAGAACTAGAACAAAAAATTTCACAATTTGTATGGAAACACAAAAGGCCCCGAATAGCCAAAGCAATTGTGAGAAAGAAAAAGGGAGCTGGAGGAATCAGGCTCCCTCACTTCAGACTATACTACAAAGCTACAGTAATCAAGAGAGTATGGTACTGGCACAAAAACAGAAATATAGATCAATGGAACAGGATAGAAAGCCCAGAGATGATAAACCCACACACATATGGTCACCTTATCTTTGATAAAGGAGGCAAGAATATACAGTGGAGAAAAGCCTCTTCAGTAAGTGGTGCTGGGATAACTGGACAGGTACATGTAAAAGAATGAAATTAGAACACTCCCTAACACCATACACAAGAATAAACTCAAAATGGATTAAAGACCTAAATATAAGGCCAGACACTATCAAATTCTTAGAGGAAAACATAGGCAGAACACTCTATGACATAAATCACAGCAAGATCCTTTTTGACCCACCTCCTAGAGGAATGGAAATAAAACCAAAAATAAACAAATGGGACATAATGAAACTTACAAGCTTTAGCACAGCAAAGGAAACCATACACAAGAAAAAAGACAACCCTCAGAATGGGAGAAAATATTTGCAAATGAAGCAACTGACAAAGGATTAATCTCCAAAATATACAAGCAGCTTATGCAGCTCAATACCAAAGAAACAACCCAAATCAAAAATCGGCATAAGACCTAAATAGACATTTCTCCAAAGAACACATACAGATTGCCAACAAACACATGAAAGAATGCTGAACATCATTAATCATTAGAGAAATGCAAATCAAAACTACAATGAAATATCATCTCACACCGGTCAGAACGGCCATCATCGAAAAATCTACAAACGGGGAGGAGCTTCAAGATGGCGGAAAAGTAAGACGCTGAGCTCACCTTCCTCTCCACAAATACATCAGAAATACATCTACATGTGGAACAACTCCTACAGAACACCTACTGAACGCTGGCAGATGACCTCAGACCTCCCATAAGGTAAGAAACCCCCCCACGTACCTGGGTAGGGCAAAAGAAAAAAGAATAAACAGAGACAAAAGGATAGGGACGGTACCTGCACCAGTGGGAGGGAGCTGTGAAGGAGGAACGGTTTCTACACACTAGGAAGCCCCTTCGCGGGCGGAGACTGTGGGTAGTGGAGGGGGAAGCTTCGGGGCCGCGGAGGAGAGCACAGCAACAGGGGTGCGGAGGGCAAAGCGGAGAGATTCCCGCACAGAGGATCGGTGCCGACCAGCACTCACCAGCCCGAGAGGCTTGTCTGCTCACCTGCCGGGGCGGGCGGGGCTGGGAGCTGAGACTCGGGCTTCGGTCGGAGCGCCGGGAGAGGACTGCGGTTGTCGGCGTGAACACAGCCTGCAGGGCGTTAGTGCGTCACAGCTAGCCGGGAGGGAGTCCAGGAAAAGTCTGGACCTGCCGAAGAGGCAAGAGACTTTTTCTTCCCTCTTTGTTTCCTGGTGCGCGAGGAGAGGGGATTCAGAGCGCTGCTTAAAGGAGCTCCAGAGACGGGCGCGAGCCACAGCTAAAAGCGCGGACTCAGGGCTTCCCTGGTGGCACAGTGGTGGAGAGTCGGCCTGCTGATGCAGGGGACACGGGTTCGTGCCCCGGTCCGGGAGGATCCCACATGCCACGGAGCAGCTGGGCCCTTGAGCCATGGCCGCTGAGCCTGCGCGTCCAGAGCCTGTGCTCGCAACGGACGGGCATGAGACGCTAAGGCTGCTGCTGCCGCCAGCAAGAAGCCTGTGTGCAAGCACAGGTCACTATCCACACCCCCTTTCCGGGGATCCTGTGCAGCCCGCCACTGCCAGGGTCCCGGGATCCAGGGACAACTTCCCCGGGAGAATGCACGGTGCGCCTCAGGCTGTTTCAACGTCACACCGGCCTCTGCCGCCTCAGGCATCCGTACCCCGCCCTCCCACCGGCCTGAGTGAGCCAGAGCCCCCGAGTCAGCGGCTCCTTTAACCCCGTCCTGTCTGAGGGAAGAACAGACGCCCTCCGGCGACCTACACGCAGAGGCGGGGCCAAATCCAAAGCTGAGCCCCTTGGAGCTGTGAGAACAAAGAAGAGAAAGGGAAATCTCTCCCAGCAGCCTCAGGAGCAGCGGATTAAATCTCCACAATCAACTTGATGTACCCTGCGTCTGTGGAATACATGAATAGACAACGAATCATCCCAAATCAAGGAGGTGGGCTTTGGGAGCAAAGATATATATATATTTTTCCCCTTTTCCTCTGTTTGTGAGTGTGTATGTGTATGCTTCTGTGTGTGATTTTGTCAGTATAGCTTTGCCTTTACCATTTGTCCTAGGGTTCTATCCATCAGTTTTTGTTTTTGTTACTTTAAAAAATTTTTTTTCTTAATAATTATCTTTTATTTTAAGAACTTTATTTTATTTTATTTCACTTTATTTTATTTTATCTTCTTTCTTCCTTCCTTCCTTTCTCTCTCTCTCTCTCTCTTTCTTTCATATTTTCTCCCTTTTATTCTGAGCTGTGTGGATGAAAGGCTCTTGGTGCTGCAGCCAGGAGTCAGTGCTGTGCCTCTGAGGTGGGAGAGCCAACTTTAGGACACTGGTCCACAGGAGACCTCCCGGCTCCATGTAATATCAAACGGCGAAAATCTCCCAGAGATCTCCATCTTCATCCCAGCTTCACTCAACGACCAGCAAGCTACAGTGCTGGACACTCTATGCCAAACAACTAGCAGGACAGGAACACAACCCCATCCGTTAGCAGAGAGGCTGCCTAAAATCATAATAAGTCCACAGACACCCCCAAAACACACTACCAGACGTGGACCTGCCCACCAGAAAGACAAGATCCAGCCTCATCCACCAGAACACAGGCACTATTCCCCTCCACCAGGAACCCTACACAACCCACTGAACAAACCTTAGCCGCTGGGGACAGGCACAAAAAACAATGGGAACTACGAACCTGCAGCCTGAGAAAAGGAGACCCCAAACACAGTACGTTAAGCAAAATGAGAAGACAGAAAAACACACAGCAGATGAAGGAGCAAGGTAAAAACCCACCAGACCTAACAAACGAAGAGGAAATAGGCAGTCTGCCTGAAAAAGAATTCAGAATAATGATAGTAAAGATGATCCAAAATCTTGGATATCGAATAGTCAAAATGCAAGAAACATTTAACAAGGACCTAGAAGAACTAAAGAGCAATCGAACAATGATGAACAACACAATAAATGAAATTAAAAATTCTCTAGAAGGGATCAATAGCAGAATAACTGAGGTAGAAGAACGGATAAGTGACCTGGAAGATAAAGTAGTGAAAATAACTACTGCAGAGCAGAATAAAGAAGAAAGAATGAAAAGAACTGAGGACAGTCTCAGAGAACTCTGGGACATTAAATACACCAACATTCGAATTATAGGGGTTCCAGAATAAGAAGGGAAAAAGAAAGGGAATGAGAAAATATTTGAAGAGATTATAGTTGAAAACTTCCCTAGTATGGGAAAGGAAATAGTTGGTCAAGTCCAGGAAGCACAGAGAGTCTCATACAGGATAAATCCAAGGAGAAACATGCCAAGACACATATTAATCAGACCACCAAAAATTAAATACAAAGACAAAATATTAAAAGCAGCAAGGGAAAAACAACAAATAACACACAAGGGAATCCCCACAAGGTTAACTGCTGATCTTTCAGCAGACACTCTGCAAGCCAGAAGGGAGTTGGCAGGACTTATTTAAAGTGATGAAGGAGAAAATCCTACAACCAAGGTTACTCTACTCAGCAAGGATCTCGTTCAGATTTGATGGAGAAATTGAAACCTTTACAGAGAAGCAAAGGATAAGAGAATTCAGCACTACCAAACCAGCTTTACAACAAATGCTAAAGGAACTTCTCTAGGCAGGAAACACAGAGAAGGGAAAGACCTGCAATAACAAAGCCAAAACAATTAAGAAACTGGGAATAGGAACATGCATATTGATAATTACCTTAAATATACATGGATTAAATGTTCCAACCAAAAGACATATACTGGCTGAATGGATACAAAAACAAGACCCGTATATATGCTGAAGAGGGTGTGGAGGAAAGGGAACCCTCTTGCACTGTTAGTGGGAATGTAAATTGACACAGCCACTATGGAGAACAGTATGGAGGTTCCTCAAAAAACTAAAAATAGAACTACCATACGACCCAGCAATCCCACTACTGGGCATATAGCCTGTGAAAACCATAATTCAAAAAGAGTCATATACCACAATGTTCATTGCAGCTCTATTTACAATAGCCAGGCCATGGAAGCAACCTAAGTGTCCATCAACAGATGAATGGATAAAGAAGATGTTGCAAATATATACAATGGAATATTAGTCAGCCATAAAAAGAAATGAAATTGAGTTATTTGTAGTGAGGTGGATGGACCTAGAGTCTGTCATACAGAGTGAAGTAAGTCAGAAAGAGGAAAACAAATGCTGTATGCTAACACATATATTTGGAATCTAAAAAAAAAAAAAAAATGGTCCTGAAGAACGTAGGGGCAAGATGGGAATAAAGACACAGACCTACTAAAGAATGGACTTGAGGATATGGGGAGGGGGAAGGGTAAGCTGGGACAAAGTGAGAGATTGGCATGGACATATATACACTACCAAACGTAAAATAGATAGCCAGTGGGAAGCAGCCGCATAGCACAGGGAGATCACCTCAGTGCTTTGTGACCACCTAGAGGGATGGGATAAGGAAGGTGGGAGTGAGGGAGACGCAAGAGGGAAGAGATATGGGGACATATGTATATGTATAATTGATTCCCTTTGTTATAAAACAGAAACTAACACACCATTGTAAAGCACTCCATGAGATAGTATAGTTCTTTGTTTTTGTTTACTGTCATATTTCATTTTACCTGTCAGATTTTTGACATTCGATAATTGGTAAAGAAATAAATATTCAAGATAGTGCCTTTATTTTCTCTGCAATGTTTTAAAACACAGCTCTGTAATTTTCTATCTTTTTTTAATGATACAAGATCCCATGAGACCCATCAACCAGCTGTGGGTGATTTTTCCAAATTTCTGCTTTTGTGATTAATGAATCTTTTCTCAGGTTTACTGTTTGAGAATAGGTTAATATATATGACTTCCAGTGTAATTCTGAGATTGTAGCAAGCATTCATGTTGTGTGACTTTGGTATACTCAGGAACATCTTCTCCTGTCATGTGGCTTGTTATTTTGTGTCTCTTTTTCAAGGGCTCTATGTGAATTTTTTTTTAAAGGAGATGTCCTGGCTGTATCACAGATGTTTTGAATCAGAATCTCATGTGGGTGTATGATTGTGGTTTCTTTTAAAAAAGTGTTTCACAGTTGAATCTGATGACCTGCATTTTTTTTTTTTTTTTTTGCCATTCAGAATAAAAACTACAACTTCTAGCATTCACTATAATAAAGCTGCCATCACTAGCAAATGCAGTATTCAAATATTTGTTCTCATTCACTCTACTTCTTATCCTACTTGTGAGGGTGTGAAAGATCTCTGTGCACCAAACAGAAACACACAAAAAGCCATGCAATTGAGAGTTGGTAAATGATTTGGTGCAGACTCCATTTCTGCCAGAGAGCAGACAAACAAAATGAAGACACATCTTTTAAATGGGCTTTGCTTTCTCAGGTTAATGTCAGCGTTTCTTAATCCATATCCATGGGCTTGAAAGAAACTTAACACATTCTGTAATATGTTGTCTGACAGTTGCAGCTTGGAAATTTTCTATTAGTTCTATTTCTTCAGCAGTATTTTAATGAGAGGTTGGAAGAAGATGTATCAAGTGCTGATAGTCAAATTAGAAATTAATAAGGTCTGGGAAATACATGACTTAACACATGAATGACAGATGTCACGATAGCATAAGCCCTCCATTATACTAGACTTTAGGCTTGAGTAACATAGTCCAAACTGGTTTTGGTTCTTGTTTTAAAAAGAAAGGTATTAAGCTTTTCTTCTTATTTAGACTATTAATTTCTCTCTTCCTTTTTCACCTCTACCTATCTTCTAGTCACCGGTTTTATTGCGTTACAATTACCAGAGCAAATACATTTTCTTCTATTACATATTAACCATACATTTCACTTTAAATTTGTATGGATCATATATTATAATCTTAACCACAAATGCATAGCCACACCTTAACAATGAGTACTCCCATTTTTTCCCATTTATAGTTTGTTTCATTGTCATAAATTCATAGGTGATTCATTGTTCCATCATTAGTATAGAATGTGAAAATTGTCAGTGAAGGGACCAGGAACTGCTCAAAAATAACATCCTACTCAATTAATACAATGTTAGTTGAAAACACAGCAGCAGAAGAATTTTTTTCTCCCCTTAAATATGTGTTTCACGGTCCACTGCGGCATCACTACTTAACGGTTCTAAATTCGCTTCGTTCACGGATTTTCTTTCATTTTCTGATGTCTTGATATCTTTTCCTTGATATTTTTTCTTCATAACAGAAATTAATACAACATATAAAACAAGAGCTGGGAGTTTTAAGCCTGTAGTCAAGCCAAAGAAAGTATTTCTGTGAAAAGAGAAAAAAAGCCAGTTTTTACTTGGAAAACACTTTACAGTGTTGCTCTTCAGTATGCAGAAGGCCTTTAAAAAATGATGTTTGAAATCTTACATAAAAACATTGAAGTAACAATTTCAGTGATTCTTTTGATTGGAGTATAAGAAGTTTGTGATTATTTTTAAAGGACTATTAACCCACAGAAACTAAGGATGGTTCACGATCTGCCCAAGTGCTATCCGTAAAATAAGGTATATTTGGAATGTTTAACTTTCTCAGAGACAGATTAGTTCATGTGTAATGAGAACAGATTATAAAGGAAATCAACCGACTGTGAGATAATCAGATTGAATCCATTTATATTGAACCAGGAGCCAATGTTTACCTTATAGGCTTGCTGTCTACGAAGCCCTGCCCTGTGGTCTACTGAAAATTTTTCACAAAGCCACATAAAATTACCTAGTACATACACATGGTCTAGTCCAAGGGTTCTCAGCTTTGATTGAACATAAGAATCACATAAGGAGATTTTAAAACTCCCATTCCCCAGGGCACACCCCCTGACCAATTAAATCAAAATTGAAGTAAGTATTTCAAAATAGAAGTTAGCATTTTTGGGGAATTCCCTGGTGGTCCAGTGGTTAGGACTCCATGTTTTTACTGCTAAGGGTGCGGGTTCAATCCCTGGTTGGGGAACTAAGATCCTGCAAGCTGCATGGCACAGCCAAAAAAGGAAAAAAATAAATTAATATTTTTTAAAGCTCCTCAGGTGATTATTATGAGCAGGAAAGATTGATGACCACTGACCTGGTAGGTTGGGAAGCAGTCGCCTCATAACGTTATTAACTAAATGTTGAGAAGCTTTATGCAAAAGATACTTTGAACAATTATTAGGTTTAACTGAATGGAATTAATTCTATAACTTTTAGTTGTTTACAAAGTTTATTAAATGGTAGCTATAATTCCTAATATTATTATTGCACTGAAAATATCTCATTCTTTAGTAATTAACATAGTCAAAGGAAAAAATCAATTAATGAAATATATTTATGACAACTTACCCATATAATGTGGAATTGTATATCCGACAAGACCCTTGCTTCCCATAGTTGTTGACAGACCACTTCATACAAGCTCTATCAATCAGAGCCCCAAAATATATAGGAGCTGGAATTCCTCCTGCAACATAAGATGAGAAGATGTCAACCCAAGGAACATATTTCAAAGGAAAAAGTGATATTCCACTCTGATATATTTGGATTATGTAGAAATTAAAAATTTTGAAAAAAAAATTTTGGAGCACTTGTCCATTGATTTGGCCTAACTCTACTCAAGAATCAAGATTATGAGGAATCTCCAAAGCTCAAATCACATACAATAGCATAGACATCTTTTATCTACCCTCACCATGCCAACACATATAGGGAAGAAGGAAGATTATATGCCTGTACATTGTTCTTCTTATAATGCCAATTAAGCCTGGTTGGTAAAAAGGAGAATGTTGTCAGTAAAACATAGAAGTTATATTGGTTCATATGTAATTTTTCTTAGGCAAGGACAGCTAGAATAGCAGGAGTAGAGTTATAACTTCACAGGGAAAGGGAAAATCTCTCAGCTCAATTGCTGCAAAGGCAAGAGATTTTTCAACTCTATTTTTAAGTAAATTAAAAGGTGGGGGCTTCCCTAGTGGCACAGTGGTTGAGAATCTGCCTGCTAATGCAGGGGACACGGGTTCGAGCCCTGGTCTGGGAGGATCCAATATGCCACGGAGCAACTAGGCCCGTGAGCCGCAACTACTGAGCCTGCGCGTCTGGAGCCTGTGCTCCACAACAAGAGAGGCCGCGATAGTGAGAGGCCCGTACACCGCGATGAAGAGTGGCCCCCTCTTGCCACAACTAGAGAAAGCCCTCACACAGAAACGAAGACCCAACACAGCAATAATTAATTAATTAATTAATAAACTCCTACCCCCAACATCTAAAAAAAAAAATCTTAAAAAAAAAAAAAAACGGTGAATGTCAACACTAGGACTTCCTACCCAGAAAAGCACAGGCCCAGCTTCACTGAGTGCTAGGCTCCTGGTAGGCTGTGCTTTTTTTTTTTTGGCCTCAGGGCTCCACTCCCACCTTCTTGGAGTCATGAAGCATTTTTTCTCCATTGATTGTGTTCTTTTTTTTGCGGTACGCGGGCCTCTCACTGTTGTGGCCTCTCCCATTGCGGAGCACAGGCTCCAGACGCGCAGGCTCAGTGGCCATGGCTCACAGGCCCAGCTGCTCCGTGGCATGTGGGATCTTCCTGGACCGGGGCACGAACCCGTGTCCCCTGCGTCAGCAGGCGGACTCTCAACCACTGCGCCACCAGGGAAGCCCGATTGTATTCATTTTTAATACCTCCTGAAGCAGCCTGGGCTGTCCAAGGGCCTGTGGTGCTGAATTTTGCTTCTGTTGATGTTCTGATCATAACGATACCTAGGTTTCTTCAGTGGCCTGTACCTAACCCAGTTTTTATTTGTAGTGTATGATTTTGCAGAATTTGAGGATTTTCAGGAACACACATGTTGTCTTATAGCAGAAGTGCCCATCTGCTTTTACTGCTATTTTAATAAACTCTGACATTGACTCCTAATTCTAAGCATTAGTAACTTGACCAGATTTTATAGATATGCTAATTTTCAAATTTTATATTGTTACATAAAAATGGTAGTGATTCATAGTTTACAGTTTTGCCAATTTCATTTACTTTTAATCAGTCTCAATTTTCTGAGAGTGAGAACTCTTAGAATGTCAAGGAACTGGTGTCTGAGACGAATATATCTGAGGAAAACTGTTACTGGATTAGGAATTCACAGGTTTCTACAAATCTAAGCCATTCCTTTGAAAAATGAAAACTGTGTGCCAACAATTTATTTTTCTTATATAAAAATAGCACTAGTTTGATCAAACTTAATGGATTAAATGTTTCAGGTAACAAACGTGGTCTTATATTATTGAAAATTGAAAACTTCAGATAACTTGTTTTCCAAATACCTGTTTCAGTTTAATATACCTTCCACAATTTACATTGTGTTCAGACAGTTGTTTGTGACTGGACATTTGGTCCTCAGTATGTATTTCTCCCCTAGAAGAGTTAGATTCCATTGGGCCATATACTGGACGTATCAAAATAGGATGCTCAAAATCAGAATAGCAAAATTCCTTTTTTTCTATTTTATGTCTCTAGAGGAACTTCTTCTATTCTCAATCTCATTTCAGCATATCAGAAGGAATACTAGCTCCCCAAATTCTCTTTCTATCTGCTAACTTCTATAGCTTAGATTCTAGGCGTGAGGCATCTCCATTGGATCTAGAGGAACTGCCAGGATTGGACAGAGAGCTACAAAAGACAAGGTAGAAACTTTAATGCACATAGCTAACTGAAAGAAGGCAGTCTGAAAAACTACTTACGGTATGATTCCAACTATATGATCCTCTTCCATAAAGTTTGCACTATTCCTGCCAGCTGGAAATAACTATCCTCTTTAGAACTCTTAGCACTTTGTAGCTCACTCACAGCCCTTATCATCCTACAGTACCTCCATCTTCTTCTCTCCCATACCTTTTATATTTTCTCCTTTTACCTTTGAGGATCTGTGATTTTCTCCCAAATATACTTGTTGGACACCTGCTCCATTGTAACTTGGCCATAGTTATGCTTCTTTCTTTTGCTTGCAAGAGTCCCAAGGATTGACACCCTCCCATTTCCTTTTCTTTCAGCCATCGGTGGTTGCCTCCCGGCCATGATCAGTTGCCTACCCCAGTTCCTAGAGCAGTCATGTCCTTTTCCTACTTCCCAGGAATAAGCATATAATGTTAACAGGTCTTAAAAAGCAGTAGCACAGGGGTTAGGTTAGAAGTTGTTAAGCTACCAACAGGAAACTGTATGGTATAAATGGCAAATGGCAACAAAGGGAAAAGGATAATTTTCTAAATCTTGTACTAATCACCTCATCTGAATATTTAGAAATAGGCCTTTAGCCTCTAGATTCTATAGCATTACTATTTGACAGCAACAACAAAACACAACTTCCTAGCTTTCTTTCATTCAGAGCACTCCCCATTCTAAGATGCTCAGTTCTAGAATTTTAGCTCCCATGAAACCAAGCAGAACCCTGTGGGCCCCTGCAAGTACAAAGGTCCCTCCATGTCCCCTGCCTCTTGTTTGTAGAAAAGATGAAGTCTCCCAGGCCTTCCTGAGTCACAAAAGAGCAAGCTCAAGCAGTTAATGATTAGGATAGCAGAGTCACAGAATCTTTCCAGTGTCTGATGTACATCCCTGAGTTGTGTTGCAGATACCATAACTGCCACCAAAGAGAAAAAGCTAACCGCCTAATGACCAGCCTATAGCCATGCCATAAGCTGCTCCATCTACGGCTAGCACAATTCCAAGAACTGGCTTCAGATAATGGGATTAACATTATTGCTCATGATAATCTATATTTTGTGGGCATCAAAATAATTGTAGTTTACTCTGCCTGTATATGTAGGTGGGCCTCTAAAATTATCAGCAAAAAGATACTACAGATCCATGTCGACATCTTCCAGTTTAAGACTACAGTGCCCTATGTCGGCATGAAATTATAGAAGATGGACTTTCATCCCTAATCCCATGGAATGGAATGATGTCTGACCAGCAGCTCTTTTGCTCCTTTTCTGTTTGTCTATTTCTGTTCCCCTTAAACCTTAATTATAAAAAACAGATCACTAGGTAACATTTAATCTAACTCCTGACTTATGCTCTACTTAATGCACACCATGCCTTGCCTAACCTGTGGATTCTTTTCCTAGATTAAAAGGAGTAGGAATGAAGAATTAAGTAATTAAAAAATGATTGACTCTCTATCCCTAGTGCCCTCTTAGCAAACTTGCAAGCAGACCACACGGGCAAGATAGCATCCAAAGAAAGATCAGGAGTAGTCAGCAGGTCTGCATGAAGTGAAAAAATGAGGAATCTGACCTCCTGCCTTAATAATTAACTGAGACTATTTCCCCTTTTTCCCTTTAAAAACTATCATGGCTGAGCAGAATCTTCAGAGATGGTTTTGGGATGAGTCTGCCTTCTCCCTAGATTGCTGGCTTTTCTGATTAAAGCAACTTTCCTTTCTACCAACACTTGCCTCTCAAATATTGGCTTTTGAACAGGGAACAGCCAGACCTGAGTTCAGTAACATCCATTCCCTTCTGCATTTTAAATTTCTATTAAAGGTTATCTGCCCCAGCCTTAGAGAACTAGTCTGAGGGACTGTGAAAGTCCTCATCTGTTGTTTTGCACAATCTCCCAGGTCTCCTGAGCTGTTTTGGGCATTACCCCCCTCAGCATAGAAGGAAGGTCCTGCACTCTGCATATGGGAAGAAATATTCCTAAGTCTTAAATTCTTGGAGACCACTGATCTTTGTTTTAGAAAGGATATAATACAACTATGATGATGCCTTGTTCTTACAGATTGATTCTAAATAGAACTGACAATGAAATTCTCTTTTAGGTCATTTAGTTCTCCTTTATCTCATTATTTTTCATTTACCACAAACATTAAAATGATATTTTATTTATACCTTTTTAAAGAAACTTTCTGATAATTGGAAATCAGTTACATTCAGTCTTTGATCTTTGACATGAAAATTTATACCTGGAATTTACCATCTACATATTTATCATACCTAGTGTTCGAATAGTTAGTGAATGGAAACCCATGGCAAGTGATTTCAGTTCAGGTTCAACATTTCTGAAATAAGATAAAGGCAAAGCAGCATTAAGCATCTCTAAAATACCAGATTGAGCTAAATATTAAAGCATTTCTCAGTGTTGTTCTTCATGATCTAATGAAAATCCTCAAGTGAAGAGCAGATATTATTTAAAGTTATATTTTCAGTTGTTTTAGAAGGCAAACCTCTGAATGATATTAACAGTTCTTATTTCTTTACTTATTCAATGTGGTACAATTTCAAGACAGTTTTACAAACATTTCCACATTTGATCCTTAGGAAATCCTGAGATAGTGGTTGGAATAGACTTTATGATATCTATGAAGACAGGGATTTCGTGTGATCTATTCCATTGACACCTGCCATATGAGAGAGCAAATACTTTTATGTAGGTCTTGGTCTGAGCAGAACTCTTTTTACTACTTCATTTCTATCATTGCTGTTAACAGAAAAGTTGACTAATATGATTCATAAACTACATAATATAACCAGGAAGGTCAAAAAAGATACCTGTATTCTACTGTCTAGTGTATTTAAATGTCATTTTAAAGGTAGAAAATACACTTGTATCCTCTCAAAATTTAACTCACTTTTGCATTTAGAAAGTTATTTCCACAATTCCATATTTCTATGTTCAATGAGCTGATGATACAACCAACTCTGTAATAACCTAATACATATCAAGCAAAATAAATTATCTGACTGTAGTGGCAAGATGGGCAGGGTGACTGAGGCTCAGAAGTTCTGTTTTTACTGAAATATTGAATTAACTGATACAAAGGTTTATTTTTTTCTTGAATGACTGTATGTGTTCAGAGATAAGTAAATTTAGTCATTCAACAAACATTTGCCATGTGCCTCCTAGGAGACTCTATGCTAGTCTTTGTTATTGATATAAAGAGATAAATCATGTTTATAGTAACTAAATGCCTTAGATAAGTCATTCAACCTCTCTTAGCCTCAGTTTCCTTATCTGCTAAGTAGTCTTATCTTGTGTGTTGTGAGGATACAATGTAATAAGCTAGCCCTCTAAACCTCAATTTTCTTTACACAAAATTCCCCTTTAAGCCTGTAGGAGAGCTACCCTTGAGTGAGATTCTCAAAAGTATTCAAGAAAGCTTATAAAAGTAAACAGGATAAAAAATTAAACACAGCATAATAAAAATAAAACACAGCAGAGTTATGTATTAAGAAAGAAAATGAATGGAAAGGGTTTTTCCTCTGCTTTTGCAAAAGGCAGGGACACTTCCACTAGCCGAGCTGAGGACACAAAACACTATCCTTGAGGGCAGTGAAGCCATGCCAGTAAGTAGATGAGGTCATGTTATTCAAAGAGGTGAGTTCTTCCCTGAGGAAATTGTCATGAGGGAATCAGCCATGACAGTTAACTAGTCCAGTTAGCTGTCTCTCTCAAATATCAGATTTCTTAAAAGAACTTTTGGGAAGAGAGAGAATGCAGTTTGTTCCTGGTTAAATTCTCTGTGACAAGTGCCTGAAGTGTCACTTTGCATTGCAGTTGATTTTTTAAAGGGTGTATTTTGGCTTACAAGCTGGATGCAATAAAGGCAAAATTGAGATGTTCGTTATCAACTTGTATTTTTACCCAGGGAGAGGGCTAGTGTGTAGGAGAATTGAGTGGACTTGGGGATAGTGATAATATCTTCCTGAAAGGGAACTTGAAATCTTAGACAACTCAGTGGAAATGATAGACTTATGTGATATAATGACACCCAACACACATACACACATATACAGTGACAATCGCACACACTCCTACATTCACATGGATGCACACTTACAGACCCTCATGCTCATACTTACATGCACACTCTCCACCCACACACACATTTCTATCATGTAAAGTATTGGTCACTGCAGCATGAGTCCTACCTCAATCTGACAGTGATCAGCTCTGTATTTTGATCAACGTTTCTCAGGATGGATTCTCCACAAAAAGCACCTCCTATCGTAGACTTCTGTTTCCCCTGATTCTGTTCTTGCCTCCCAAAGACATATTTTCCACCCAACAGCCAGAGTGATCTTCTCATTGGATAAGACAGTTGTATAATTCTACTGCTCAGATCTCTCTGCTGGCTTCTTAATGCAATGAGAGTAAACTCCAGAGTCTTTACTGTGATCCATAGGGTCTGTTATCTGCACCACGCCTGCTCTCTCATTGTACTTCTTACCTCTTTCTTCTTCGTACAGTCCTCCTGGTCTTGTACATGTCAAGTATGTTCCACCTCAGGATTTTTACCTCCACTGCTACCTTTCCTGGATTGCTCTTCACCTGTTCATATCTGCATGATTTGTACCCTCAATCTTTATTCAGGTCGCATCAAATGACTTTCAATGGAAGGTATCTGAATTAGTACTGCTTCTCCACCCCCTCTTCTTTCTTTGCTTTTCTTTTTTCCTTTCTTTTTTCCTCGTCAGGTTATTCTCATCTATGGTCTCCCCTTTCCCACACTGGGGGAACATCAAGTCAGGCTGTGGTGACAGTGGAATGGGGATCCTAAAGCAGACCCTGCCATTGCAATTTGCAGAGACAGAGGGTAATTAAAACCCTAGTTAGTGAAGATGAAGTGCGCCTCCTTCCTCACCAGAATTTAGTGATGGAGCGCTCTGCCAAGGGCCTGAGTAATGTACTATAGACTTGGCTGTTAGGCTTCTTAATGTTTAATTTTTTTGGATGCATGGTGATTAGCTAATTGCATTTTACTGGAGATGCAGGCCGTTGACCTAGTGAGGCTGGAGGTTCAGATGCTCATGGAATGTTGTGGTCTAGTTTGGTGATCCATCTCTTTCAATGGCTCAGACAGGTGATTGAGTAAAAGCCCCAGAAATGCACTTGGTAGACTAACCATACTTTGTAGAGGTGAAGTAGGTTGTTTATCATGCACATCCAGATCATAGCTTTAGCCTCAATTGTTCTGTAATATGTGGATTTCTTCACAACTTAACTATTCTTGCAGAGAGGGTGGCTTTTACTAAGAGGAAAGGGGCTCTTATGATGAGTCGTCTTCTATAACTCCTGTCCAATTTTTAAAGATTCACAGAGTTGGTTGAGCTTTCAAACTCTTGGGAGGGAACAGTCTGAAACTAACATTTCTTTAAAACAGTGTTGTAAAAAAATGCTTTTGAAATTATTTTGAAAAAAGTTTTTCAAATTAATTATTCTTGCAGAAAAGTTGCAAGAATAGTACAAGAATTCCTTCCTCATTCCTGTCATCTGTATTTCCAAGCATTAAAATTTTATTACCTTTTCTATATTTTTACTCTGATTTTTTCTTCCTAATGCTTAACACTTCTTTTTTTTGTGTATTTACATGCTTATTTGTTTATTGCTTCTTCTCCTACACCCATCCACTCTCCCATCCCTCACCCCAATGAAAGCTAATGAAAGGAGAGCCCTTATCACTTTTGTTCACAGTTCCATCCGTGGCCCCTAGAACCGTGCCTAACATATATACTGAATGTGTAAATATCAACACTCCTGCTTAGTCTAGTTTTAATAATAGCCTTATGATGTAAGCATTGGGGAATCATTAATAGACTGAAGTTTATATTTTTATTCCACAGTCTGCCTCACAAAAGTTCTCTTTCAATAAAATTGAAGGTTGGTGAGAAATCAATAAATGTTTTTGATAAATGGTAATGTTGATCTTATCACTTTCTTATTAAGATAAAATTATCATCAATGTTGTAACAGTTTTCTCTAAAATTCTCGTTCTCCTCATGAAAAATTTTAAATTAAGAAGCCAAGACTTGTTGAGATGCAAGCTAATTTGGAGTTTTGAGACAACTTCCTGTAATTTAATGAATCTGTAATTTGGCAAATATGGAAAGCTTCTCCTTTTGAGTAGACAGTATTTTATGGTAAGGTAGAGCTTTATCTGTGGAATAAATTAGTATAAATAACTTGACAAGATTTCAGGGTCATTGTGGAATTTAAACAACTGTAGTCTCAGTTTATAGCTTTATACTCATTTTAAAAAACGTTAATATATTTGTTTTCTTTCCCTTCTAAGTCATGCTGTTGGCTGACTGTGAACCTGTTGCTAACTACTTATGTCTTAAAAGTATAACTAGAAGTTAACCCAGATCACCATATTTACACATATATATTTTAATACCTACATGCAAGTCTTTACATGCTTTCACTTTTAGGTGATTGAATGATTAACTTCACCAACAGGCCTTGTATTACCTACTCCCTTCCTAACCCTGCAGTCTTACCTTGTGCCATCTGTCTCACGCAGTATGTTCCAACCAACTGGCTTCTGTTCACTCCTCAAACACATCAGTTCTTTCCTGCCTTGAAGCATTGGCATATAGCCCCTCTCCCTGTAAAGTTCTTCACTTGCTAACTTTAACATACCCTCTAGACCTTTAGATTGTGTCACTGTTTTTGAGAAGTATTTTCTGAGTCCTCTTCCTCACAGCTCCTCACCTCAATCCTAAATTTGTTTTTCCTTTTTATTCCCTTTAATAGCACTCTTTTTTCTTAGTAGTACTAACGACAGTTTGTAATTATGTGTTTATTTTTAAGCTTACTTGCCTTACATAAGTCTTTCCTGTTATACTCTAAACTGTATGAGAACAGGTACTTTATCTGTTTTATTCACCATGGAGTATTCTTCACCAAGTGTGGTCTAAATATTTGTCTAATCAGTGAAGAAAAGAATGAATATTGCTCATGTATTTTTCTTTTCTCTACGAGGGTATTTGAGAGACTAGGTCAAAAGCCATTCTTTTAACTAGGATTAAGAACTTTGGAATATCATAGACTGTTTATATTATGTGATCTGGTTCCCCAATTTTTTTTTTTTCAATGGAATCAATAGGTGATTCACTCTGACAGGCCCAACAGGGTATAAGGCGTCTCAAAATGAGAAGTTCTTTTATAATCACAACGGGGATTCTTTCACATTGAGGCAGTTGTCGATCAGTCTCTGTCTTAAAATTCTCATTAAGAGGAGAAAGTACGGAATCTAGATTTTGTAGTGGCAAAGGTCAAGGCAAAATTATTATTAATTATGGCAGTGAAATATCACAGTAATCCTAAGAAAATACACTCTTTAAATGTAACAAAATATGAATTGGGGTTCCAAATATATTATGGAAAAATATGCATATTATTAGGTGTGTTTATAGTCTATGTAAAAATGCTTTTAAAAAGTAATACTCACTTAAAAACCAGCATGATATTTGAGGTGCTTCCCAATGCAGAAGAAAAAAAGATAAATATTTGCACTACTATATAAACATAAAATTTTCTTGTACATTGATCATTTTTGGGGCATTCACCCAACTTCATTGAGTTATTTCTGCTCTGGAAACCATTTACTTCCACACAACTACAGTTATGAAACATCTGAAAAATAGTTTTTGAAATATGACAGAATATATTTACAAAATATGACTGGGCTATAAATATATTCTATTATATTTAAAGACATCTCACTCATCTAAGCTAAAATATTTACAGTTTTTAAAGAAAACATTCTAACAATACAGTTGTTTAAGAATTGAAAGGCAAAATAGTTTCCTGGATTCCTTTATAGACAAGAAAATGTAACTTACTATTAACTTTTCATACATCCCTAAATTAAAAATTTGGAAAGAATAGAAAAAAAGTAATGTCTGAAACTCTGTAAATTATTTTCTCATCAATATAAAATGTTTAAATATTTCTCTACCACTCACTTTTATTTTCTATAGCACACCTACTTACTCTCTTTAACAATCTCTACAGAGTGTTAGTGACACTCCCTGGGTAGGATTGCCTAGGGAATCCAGAAAATATAGTAGTTTTGGAGGGGTCAAACCTGGGTCGAGAACCACCCATTCGAATGGGGCAAAGTCCAGGGCAAAAGGGACCAGGCACGGATGCTAGAATTCCACTTTGGCCAGCAAATACAACATGTGATTGCATAATGACAGATTATAGGATAGATGATGCCATTACCAGAGAGGTTCAACACAACAGAATACCCTAAAGGTTAGAACACAGCTGGATAAAATTTAGGAACAAATGATTTTAGAAATTTAATTTGGCAGGCAGTTTATGTAGCTAGATGGCTTTAATAAATTCTTTTGTGAGTCTAGGCTAAACTAAGGTTTAAGGGAAATTTGAACCCATTAATGCTAAAGACCAATTACTGAAGGAGGAACTGGGGAAGAATTTGAATTCATACTTATCTGATGACCAAGCTTTACTTTTTTTTTACTAAGAATTGTATGGAGAAATTCTTTATGTAGCAAGCCTATCAGCCAATAAAACAAAACTTAAGTACAGAGGGCATTATTTTGAGTGATTAAGAAGGGATGACTTATTACTAAGAATTTGGTAAAAGAACTCCGCAGTGGTCCCTAAATGGTAAAGTATTAAGAAGATGATGTCTCCATAGTAGACAGAGCTCTCTTTAGGATTCTAACATCATGTCTCTTCCAGCCCTTCACGCATGGACAAGGTGGGACCATAGATTAAACGGGGCACTCTCAATGAAAGGCACTATAGCCATGCATATGAGATATGGGTTTTTAAGTATAGTCTTTGGGCCATTTTTGTGCAAATTTATGACTCAGCTTCAAAGAATCTAGGTTCTTCAAAAAGTTCTCAGTGACCTTCATTAATGCAGTTAGTAGGACTATGGGCAAGAAAATGATGGTAAAGTTTGAAAATCAAAGACAGGAGGATGCGGTAGAGAGCAATGATCATAGCTGATAATATTGCTAATATTGGTGATAGGAAAAGGGCCCAGGAAATGGATCCCCAACTTTGTGAGTTATTCAGTGGATTGGAAGTAGAATCGAGAACACCATATCTGATGCCCAGCTATTGGAAGTACTTGGGGGATTGGGGAGAACTCATAATTTGCATGGAAGGGGATATTTTGAGTGAAGAAGAGAGTGGCACTTCTATGGGAGATGTTAGCAATAGGTAAGCAGAATATTAAGTTATCCTGTGTAGGAAAAGTGCCAACCTTGAAAAAAATCAAAATTGGAAGCCAAAAATTGGACAGTCAAGTGAGCATGAAGCCTTGATTAATTTCTTGGAAAGTCAAAAGGGTATTGAGCCTCAAGGTAAACTCTCCAGAATCTATATGCAAGATTGCATATAGATGGATGTCCTGAAAAGGCACCTAGATTGACAAGGGGTTGGCTCAGGATTTTCCCCTAGCATCTGAAGGGTAAAGTACGTCCAACCTAATGGAAATCATATCCTTTAGTCAAATGAGGTGCTTCCTAGAAATCATAAATGTTTTTAAATTTCAAAATGTCATAGTCTTATAAACGCAAGAAGAAAAGGTGGGAGTAATCTCATGAGAATTCAAGCAACAGAAAAACCTGTTTGTGTCTCAAGCAGGATTTTCCGTGAGGCTTTGTTTACACATCACAGCCATCACAATGACAGGCAATAATGGGAATCTTTTTCTATCTTTTTACTGGTGACCTTAGTTGTAGAAACATTTGGTAAGTAATTATCAAAGTTTAAGTAAGTTAAATCAAATCTGCAGTTTTGATTAAGGAGAAGAAAGTAAAAAATAATACTCACAACAGACTTTTTACTGCCACTTGAAGATTTGCATCCTGCCAAACAAGGTGATATGTAAGTTATTCCATTGTCTCCACAGAGTGGTTCCCATTGACTTTGATCACAATTGCAGTCATAGTTGCAATAAGAAAGTGGTACATTTATATGAGATGCCACTGGATTATTTCTGGAAATATATGATAGACATATATCAGAAAGAGAGAAAAGAAGAAGAAAGGAGAAGAGGAAGGAGAAGAGGAAGGAGAAGGAGAAGGAGAAGGAGAAGAAGAAGCAGGAGGAGGAGGGGAGAGGAAGGAAGGAGGAGGACAAAAAGAGAAGGGGAGGGAAAGGAAAAGAAGGAGGAGAGACGAAAAGGAGATGAGAAATAAGGGAAAGGGTTGTCTTTAAATTAAATAGAGATATTTTGCTTGTCCAAAATGGCAAAGTTTATTTTTAGTGCTTAGTAACTTTTTCACCCTTTATCTTTACCCAGACATGATTTATGATGTAGAAAAAGTAAAACATAAAAAAGAAACCAAAGAGGATAGGTAAGACATAGACAAGAGGTCTTTGTGATTCTGTCAAAAAATTCCTCAAAAATCACTTCAGTTTTCTGAGAATTGGTTTCTGTTCAGTAGGGTAATGGCGTTAGACTAAGGTTCTTCCCAGCTCACTGTAAAGTCTCATGAATCTGTGAATGTTAATTAACTAGTTTGAATTTTTAAATCTATATTTTAACTACACAAGGAAAGGATTCAACGTGGTCAAAGCAGAATCCTTAAGGATCAATTTTTAAAAATCAAGAATAATAGAATCAGGCTTCCCTGGTGGCGCAGTGGTTGAGAGTCCGCCTGCCGATGCAGGGGACACGGGTTCGTGCCCCGGTCTGGGAAGATCCCACATGCCGTGGAGCGGTTGGGCCCGTGAGCCATGGCCGTTGAGCCTGCACGTCCGGAGCCTGTGCTCCGCAACGGGAGAGGCCACAGCAGTGAGAGGCCCGCGTACCGCAAAAAAAAAAAAAAAAAAAAAGAATAATAGAATCAGTTGAGAAAGACTAGAAAAACTTCATATGATTTTTTTAATGAAACCATAACAAAGTTTATAATGATTTACTGCGAAACATCGTTGTATTTATAAAATATAATCTTACAATATGGCTAAAATTATTAAATGGATTATTCATATAATTAATTTTCTGCTTATAGATTTTTAAAAATTATTCTTTTGTTTTTTGGTAAAAATCTTGATAAATTATCTTTGAATGAGAAAGTAATTTTCATGAAGAAGAAGGTAGATTCAGAAATTCTGTAATCAATGATTTTACTGAAAGCGTCTAATACCTAATCCTGCTTGGGAACACACGATGGACAGGGAGTGATTTATCATAATGATTAATGACTCAGTCCGGACATTGCAATCAGACAGTCCTGTGTTCACATTAGGTCTGCCACTTCACAGCAATGTGACTACTCTTTCTAAAATTAGATTTGCCATTTGTAAGTCATAAATCCTCATAGAATTTTTTTTGGAAAAAAGTTAATTTAGCTGTTCTCAAACTTTCTGTTCCCAGCAGCCTGTCGATTCTTGAAAAGTATTGAGGACCCCAAGTGTTTTTTGTTCAAGTGGGTTCTACTTATTGATATACATTACTAGAGATTAATAATAAGAAAAATTTAGTACATGAGAATGTGCAAGCACACATATCCTTAGCCAACAGACTGATATTATCATCATCTTGTAGCCTTAGAAAATATCTCTGTACAAGCACAGGGAAGTCTGTTCAATACTCTGTAATAACCTAAATGGGAAAAGAATTGGAAAAAGAATAAATACATGTATAACGAAATCACTTTGCTGTACACCTGAAACTAACATGACATTGTTACTCAACTATGCTCCAATATAAAATAAAAATGAAAAAAAATATCACTATAGACTCATTAGAAAATGAGAATGAAAAAGAAAAATACTATCTTGGTATTAATATAAAAATAGTTTAGAATTTGTTGACCATCTGCAAAAGTCTCAGGGACCCCTGTAGATTCTCAGACCACATTCTGAGAAACTCTACAGTAATTCATACTCTAAAAACTTACCCCAGTGACTAACATTTCATAAATGCTAAATATATTGATTCTGTTAATAGCCATCAATTAGACTATGAGTTCCATGAGGGCACTGAGGTATCCTATAAATTTTTTGACCTTTAAGGAGGCACTCAGTGAAATTTTATTGAATGAAAAAAGCCCATAGAACTCTAGCTGCCTTCTTTTGAATAGATAGCACAGTTACTGTGCTTGTTTCAGGGAATTGGCTTTAGGTTGAAGCCTGTATGCTTGTGCTGTGAAGTAGCATCGTTCTGGAGTCACTGTATGACTTCAAACAAGCCACAGTTTCTCCGGGTCTCAACTAACAAAGGAAGAGGATATAAGAGGGTCAGGCTGCATAATCTCCAGGATTCTCTTCCCTCTAAAGTTCAATGTTCTAGGTACTCTGTATTTTGATATACCAGAGTGAGTGGTGGTCAATAGGAATATTCAACAACAAACAGGATTAGGAGGGAATAGGGAGATAATTCAAGATTAAGTTTGCAAGCCTCCAAGAATAGGATGATGTTTAGGTAAGCAAATGTGGGAAGATTCGACAGGTTCAAATTGACACCTCATAAGACCCAGAGTTTCAAAGCCCAAAGCCAACAATAAGCAGTGCTAAGGAGCCTGGTTACTAAACTGTGATCGAAGGATCTTTGCTTGTTGCTTGAACGTGAACATTCCTAAACTTAAATTGTTGGCTATATTCAGGAGATGATGAGAAAATCTGCACAGGAATCTTGCCCTTGATTTGGGGTAGAGACTGTAGTACTAGGTATAATAATGAAAAGTAATAATAATGCGTGATAATAATGAAAAGTAAAAGCTTTCTAGGTCTAATATGCCATTATGTATAGAGTATTTATCAATTCTACTGCTAATGAAGACAATACCAGGAGAAACAGAATTAGCTTGCAAAAAAGGAGAATTGAGTGCAGTGTACTGGTTTTCTTATAAAGATAATTGTTAAACATCAAAATTAACTGCAGGTAAAGATTGTTCAGTCACTTTTGGAAAATGTCATTTACATTTCTCTCATGTTTCACCCAAGATCATAGTGGTTAGGATTAAGAGTTTTGGAGTCAAAACATTCAAATCTGAGTCAGAATCTTAACATTGTTAGATATGTAATCTGTGTATCTTTCTAAGCCTTGCTTTCCTTATCTATAAAATGGGGATAAAAGCACCCATCACTCATTGTAAGCACCCCATAAATAATAACTATTACTATTACAAACTATATGGCTTTTCTTTAAGGAAGGAAAAAAAAAGAACTTTTTGAGATCTTAAGAAATGAACGTTTTAAGAATTTGTAAATTGAAATTTCTCTGAGTTGAAAGCTTACTAAAATTGCCATCTGCCTTGTTTGCCTTACTTTCTTTTACATTAGATGGTTTATATATTGTGCTATTGGTATATTGATATATATATTATACAAACCCATCATAAGTCAAGGTTAGTCCAGCAACTGATTTGTTTTCACAGATTAGCGCAAAATTTAATAGGTGAAATAGGAAGGACAACATATGGCTACAAAAGGAAAATTTCGCAATTCCAACCAAGGTAAATTTGAATTTTTTAATGATATATCCTCCTGTAAACACTCCAGATGCAAAAGTTGGTATGGTTATGAATCCTAGAAGTAAGAGAAAAAATGTAATTATATAAATATGGTTATTCTGAATGTCTTTACACATGAAACACTGTATATCAACCAAAATCATCCTATCTTATTACTTCTTAAATAGAAGGCTGGCAGTCCAGGATGGAGGTAGAGGGTCAGTGCACCATGTGGGGGAGATAAAAATAATTTCTTCCTGCCAATGCTGAAGGTTTAGTTTCCTCAGTAGCAAAAGTCAGTGACTAAGAATATCTGTATGTCTGAACATATGGTTTTTATAAGGTGCTTTTTGTCCCCTCCCGGAAAACAACAACAAAATATCATCTTCCTGACACTGAGATTTTTATCCTACCATCTAAAATCCTTTGCATTTCCTTAAAATGAAGAGTTCCCATCCTTAAAAACGTACTACAAATCTGCCCAGTAGTTTAGAATTGAACACTTAAATTAATATCTCTTCTTTATTCATCTAAACACACACATACCCTAAGATGATAAACAGGTCTATATGTGATGTTAAAAATAGTTGATTCCTCTTATAACTTTTCCATTTCATTGTCTTCCAAGATTGATTAAAGATGAAGATCCCTCTAACAAAAAATTTAGGCTGAGAACTTTATTAGGAGTTAAATTTACAGTTTTAACTTTTATCTTAAGTTCAATAAGCACATCCTACAGAATTATATTTTTCTTGTTTACTTATGACCTATTCATATATCACTTGTAAATTCAGCTTAACTTATCAAATATTGGGTTTCTACAATGTGCTGGGCCATGTACTGGGTATTCTACTGCTCTTAAGAATCTTATATTATACAGGGGGTAGAGAAAGAATAATATGAGAAAACCTTCCTTCATAAAGAAGTCTCCTTGTGTCATTGGAAACAGATACTGCAGCAAAAAACCTCTCTAAAATATGAGATTTGTATTGAATTATATAGATACCAGCGATGTGTTTAAATTGATTTTTCTCCTGGAAACATCAATGTCCTAGTTTTTGTAAGTATCTGGGTCCTGATTCAAAGTCCATGAAGGATAGAAGTATAATAATTACATTACAAAAGGATTTGCCTCAGAAGCTCAGCACTAGATTATAAGATCCAGTTATGCAGATATCATATCTACATGTTCCATTCACATGTCACTTTTCCTTCAGGAATTCATCTCCTCAAAAATAACATGAGCTGTAACTTCAAATGCAGAACAATGATGATATCACAAGACCCATCGATTTGATAAAATTTGAAAAAAATAAATGAAAATTATATTTAATAAAATGTGAAATTGCCTTCACAACAAAATGTCACTTGGAGCTCAGTGACTCAGTAGCATAGCATTTATCAAGCAACCATAAACAGGTCTTACCAAACAAAATGCTAGTCTCAGATGCTGACTGGCCATACTGCTGTTCTACATATTTGAAGACATAAGTAATAATTCCAATATGGCTGCTGGCTTGTAGCAGTGTCAAAACTAATGTTATAACATACAGGGGATTGGTAAGGATGTTTTTCAAGGACTGGAAAAAACCTATAAAAACATAAAAAGAAAGAAAATATTATAATGCAGCTTACATATATATATTAATATCTTAATCTTGTAAATATAATTTATATAAGATTTCAAATTCCATAAATATATAGCACAGAAAGTCAGAATACCCTGCAATCCTACTAACAGTTTTTTAAAAAAATTCTTTCAGTTTTTTCCATATGTGCCTTAATATTTATTTAATTAGTTCATTTTACTCCAAAATGGGACCAAACATACATGCTGTTTTAGTCAGTGCTTTGTTCGCCTCGTATTTGGTTATTCTTAGCATTCTGCCATACAACTGTATACATCATTAGTTCATTTATTCATTCATTTAGCAAACGTTTGGTTTTTAATTGGGTACTAGGCAATATGCTAGGCACTCAAGAAACAAAAGTGAATGAAATGCCATGTCTCTTTTTTATTAGCACTTAATAATATAATCATTATATTAATAATATAATTATTAACTGGAAATTTATCTTAAAGATAGTAGAATCCAAAGCTCACAGAAATAAGAAGACTAAGGTTCAAAAATCGTAAAGGTCAATTTAGTACCAGGATTCAGATCTCTTGTTTCCTGGTATATAGCTTTTCTACCATAAAATACTGCCTCAGTAAATCTGGCAGTATTATCCATCAGCTTTCTTAAAGACATATTGTGTCTCAAGTGACATTATGACAACAGTAGGGCAAAAAACCCATGCCTACAAACAGGTGTGTAACAAATCCATAACTTCCGTACCTAGCAAGAATTATGTAATTTGGGTCTATGATCACCAGGTTAACCAGCTGTAATGGGAGTTAAAAGTGGAAGAAACCACTTAGAAAAACAGTGGGAAGTATCAGAGTCTAGCAAGACAGAACCAGATATGGTTACTGAGTTTTGGATGGTGTGGACTTTGAAAGATCTTGTGCTGTAGATCTCTAAAGGTTTCCACTAGATATGGTTAGAACCAAACCTTCTATCCAATGGTAACTAAGAAATAGTTTCATCTGCTTATAATAACAAGAAAAAAGATTAGGGCAAAGGGCATAGAAGGAGAAAAAAGAAGATGTAAGGAAATGTATAGCAGGAATAAATAACATTTTAAATTGTTAGGTCAAAATGCTAAACTTCTCTCCATGGGACTCTCCAATCAGGAAGGACAATTGACTTGTGAGGCATTCTAAGTGAGTTGTGATGTTTGATCAAAAGAAATGGGGTATATGGGCTCACCAAATCATTGAATTTTTGAGGTGAGTGAGAACGTGGATGTCATCTGAACTTCTACACAATCATGATCCACTATATATCCTCAATAATCGCATCAATAAACAACCCATTAAGCTGACTATCTCAGAAAGAAATTGCTCATTTTTGGACAATTCTCCTTGTTCACAATTTTTTTTTGTAATGAACTGATATCTTTATTTCTTTCTAACCAACTAGTCTTGTTTCTACTCAAATTAGATATATTATTTTCTGACTAAATGTTCTTAGTTATTTCATCCATTCCTAGTAACA
This sequence comes from Phocoena phocoena, assembly GCF_963924675.1. Lineage (NCBI taxonomy): Eukaryota > Metazoa > Chordata > Mammalia > Artiodactyla > Phocoenidae > Phocoena > Phocoena phocoena. The sequence goes on from NC_089229.1 coordinate 85,727,581, forward strand.
CATAATTAAGAACCTCTTTACTATCTTATTTTGGTCACTATCTTACAAACACAGTTGATAACACAGATGATGTTTACAATCGCCCTATTTTGCATCTTCATTATCCTCTCCATTTTGGGGAGGCTCACAGTCACCACGTTCCTTATTTTTAGATAATCCGCTACTTTTTATGGATTTAATTTGCTTCAGTGTGAAAATAGCATAGACCAAATGAAAATTTATTGGAATGGTATTTTTAGTGTGCGTGTTAAATTTCAAAGACTCCTAAATCAGTGGTGTGCTGGTAAATGTTAAACAACTGATTCTTGGGAAAACAACATTGATTTGAGTATTTCCCAATTTCGGTAATAAATGGTGGTAACTTCTCCCATCATGGCCAATTTCAAGCTACCAATGTGATTGAAAATTTAAGTCTTCTCTCATGAGTCAATACAAGTCACACCATTGCGTTCGGATTACAGTGATGGAGAGGAGAAAGTGACAATAAAAGGAGTGAGGGGAAGAACTGACGAGAGGGTGAAATTGGGCTCCACCTGACAAGCTCTAATGTCACTTCAACTTCAACTTGAAAAGGTTGTCAAGGGTTCAGGCATTGCTCTGCTTTGACTTTTACTATTCTGCCATTTCTGTGCAATCTGAAAACTGCACTATTAACATTGTTTCCACTATCTTGCTCTGACTGCCACTGGATCGTTCCCCAAATTACTGCTCCTAAATTGTTCTCCATTAGCCCTCGGGGCTTATGTTTGAAAGGAAGGGCGCTATCAAATGGTGGAGGGCTCTTATTCACATGACTGACTACAATATAACCTTAACTACTACTGTTGCTTGAACTTCATTTTTTAATATTTAGGTAAGCAATTTTTTCTATATAATTACCAAGAAAATAATCTTACTCTATCTAGAGAGAAACTTCCTCTGATTTCCTTCTCCATACTCCATGTCTCCACCTAAGAATAGTTAAGTTGCCCAATTTATAGGCACTCATAATTGTTTATAGAGGCACTATATGGCAATTGTCTATATATTTTTTGGTACAACCCCATTATATTGTAAATACTTGGAAAACACAGGCAATATTCTATTACCAGGGCATAGTATGCTTCCTGGGACTATTTGTGAAAGGAAAGAAGGAAAGAAGGAAAGAAGGAAAGGAAGGAAGGAAGGAAGGAAGGAAGGAAGGAAGGAAGGAAGGAAGAAAAGAAAGAAAGAGAAAGGAAAGAGAGAGAGAGGGAGGGAGGGAGGGAGGAAGGAAGGAAGGAAGGAAGGAAGAGAGAAAGACGTTTTAATCCTCATAGTTTGTACTATGTAATTTGGAAATGAATATATACTCTTTGGTTTATAAATAACAGATATTTTTAGCCTTTGATTGGTTTCTCCCTGCTAAAGATCACAAGCCTAATTCCCTTCCCTTCAGAGTTGATACGTGTTCAGAAAATATTTACAAATTTTAGTAGGAACTTAGAAGAATAATTTAGCCAAATTTAGTAAAGAAGAAATCAAACTTTATTTAGATGACTTGAGTATGACTTATTATTTTGGAATATTCACCCCTCCCTTTCACTGGGATTAACAATTCCAAATTGACTGTTAATGTGAAATACTTACCAGCTACAGTTTCACTAACATTTTGCCCCTGCTTGGTCAAATGAGCCATTTGACTCTTTTCCTCATTTTGCACAGGCAAAGATACTGAAGCTTTTTTTTCTTTCCTTGGTTTATCCAAATTTTTGGGCAAGAAAAAGAATGGTATAGAAGAAATAACGGATATTAGTCCAGCCACAAGGAAACCAAGCCACCACGCACCAACCCAACGAGAGTCCTTAGGAGTTATTCTGATAGTGCCTAGAATAAAGAATTAGAAGAAGCCAGTCAAAAATCATTTTGAAATGTAAGAATTTCTGGTAATAATTGTAGTAATTGCTGTCCTTCATAGATGAAGAAAGTAAATGACGTTTCATCAATTCTGAGACACTCTTTTCTTTTTTTCACACTTTTTATCTTTGAAATAAGTGTAAGTCTAATATTTAATGACATCTTACAATTGCTGTTGTCCAGGAGTCAGTCATGACATTGTTGTCATTGCCTGAGCCTGTGTGAACTTGGTGGCTTTTCTGGTGACATGACAACAGCAGCCACCATTGAACAGTTGAAGCTTGCAAACTATTTAAGGGCCATTTATGGAAAGCATGATACTCATTGTCTGAAAACTTCTATTGACACCATCTCCTGAGGTCAAGAAACCACTAGCAATGAAATTTACAGCACTTCGCAAGAAATTCTCAGAGCCAATAGTTGGGTTTTTTCCTCCTAGAACCTGCATTTCCAACTCCTTGACAGCACAGAGGATGATAATGGTGACGATATACGTATAATGAAAATCTGAGTTTAAAATTTAGACTCTAAATTTTAGGGATAATTTAACCATTTTATTTCAATAATATTTCCCTTTAAAGCTGTGTGAGTGCCATGTATGTGCTATATCTAGACAAGTATAAATGAGCTGTTTCAGTAAATATAAAGCTTCAGTATATATTTAAATTTATAAATATAAACATTCTAATAAGAAAGCATCACACACACACACACACACACACACACACACACACACACACACACCATAGATGTTTGAAGCACAATAATGGTGTTGTTACTCTTTGATCTATAAGAAAACTCTTTAACGTGAGAAAACATTGACTTGATATATAGAAATAAATTATTAATTCTATTTATTGAAGTGGTTTTCAGATATATACAGCTCTGAGTTTAAAATTGATTTACATGTTCATATTATTCCATAATCAGCAACTCTGACAGACTGCAGAAATGATTGATAAAATCAGTGACTCCATCTGCATGCTAAGTACTTAGCTATCATCCGTCAGAAGTGTCATTTTGATAACATTTTTTTGTGTTCTATCCCTGGTGTACACATAGGAACTAGAGGTCATAACCTGGCTAGACACAGCCTGCCAAAGTGTTTTCTTTTGTTCACACATTGTTTTAAAAATTGAAAACTTCCACATGAAAATCTGGATTCCAGGATTTTCTTGAAAACCAATCAGAAGATTTTGTCAGTGCTGGATCCAAATTTCTTCATGAAAAGAATAGGTTGAGGCTGAGCAGTGTATGCACTTTCGGGTGTGTGCAGAGGGCAGTTCACCACCAACAATTCTTCCAAGTTTAACCACCACACCGAACACTCTTTATTCACTTATGTTATCTCGTTGACTCCTTTGGCATTGGAGTTTGCCAAAATGTACTTCACAATACATTTACATCATACCCATAACTGAATAGAAGATATAATAAGAAGAGAAGATATAATAAGGTCTAGAAGTTCAGTGCTAGAAATGGGATCACCATGGACCTAAATACTGTGAGTAGTGATTTCTGACTATAGAAAAGAGGTTACAAATCTATCATTCTAAAGACTTTAACCATTTATATCTGGGTGCTTAGTGATAAAAACAAGGATGAACCTGGAAATGATCGAGTAGAAACACTTGGAATGTGAACCTACTCTATTTCACACATCCAAAATAGAAGACATAACACATTCCATCAGGTCCACGTTTTAGCTTTATATTAAAATACTTTCAGATTGTGGTTATTGTTGGTCTGCTGTGATGTCTACTCTATGTAGTCCTGGTGAAATAGAAAATCACATTTGTTTATTTCTAAACACTAATTACTTATCATATGTTAAGACAGACATCATACTGTTATGTTCTAAAAGAGATGGAAGATCAGTGGCACAAATATTTATGGCTTATTGTGACAAGGGCTACAATAAAGGCATGCTCTTGGTAATTAATAGGGACATTTAACTTGGGGCCAGTAGGAGGTGGTGAAGTAAGGCATCTCTGAAGAGGAGCCACATATTGGAAAAGACTTTAAGAACTATGCAAATCGAGACAGGAGAGAGGGTAAATGTGGGGAAGTGACATTAGTAGGCACATTGAGAGACCTGCAATTATTTGGGGTGAAGTAATCTTAAGTTTGTTAAATTTTCTTATTTTGTGCTTAGTTGTAAAAGCCTGATGTAGATAGGAGCTGAAGTTTATTTTTATTCTAGTTATTAACACATTACCTATTTGTAACTTTTGACAATTAGTCAGCAAAGGGCCACTGAAAGAGTGAATTCAGTTATTTGAAAGAATGGTGTCATGTACTTGAAAAGCATTATCATGTTACCTTGTTCTGATTATACTTACTCAGATCTACGTATCCAACATCCACATACATTTTAGAAAGCAGAGATACGAGTAAAAAGCCAATGATTGGACCAATCATTGTTACTGCAAACAAATTACCTGAAAATATTACAAAACATTTTTATCAAATGCCAGTAATACATGGTTCTTATTCAATTTTTTAAAGTAATACAATACAATATATTTCTCTAAGTAATTTTTAAAGTAAAAGAATGAGTTTAGGAGCACTGTTATTTCAAGGTACACCCAGGGAAAGTAACCATAAAATCTAATATTTTCTGTACATTACCTAAATAAAAAGAAGAATGTCCTTCTTTAGCAAAATCATCGATGTAAGAAATCCCCAAGGGTGTTATGGGCGTTTCCCCAATTCCACGAAGCATATTACCCAACAGAATATATATCCACATATGTGACCCAGATTCCTTTTCCCAACCTACGTAGACAAGAGAGTGTTTTATCTTAAACATTAATTTTAGCATTCCTTTTGAAAAGTCAACTAACTTAACCATTTAATTATTCCATTTAAGAACTTTTTATCTAATTATAAAGTGATTTATAGTCACGTTACAAAATTTGACAATACAGAAAAGCACAAAGAAAACAAGTAAAAATTATCTGCCATCCCTCCACACACACAGTACCGCTTCTAATGTTTGTTTATATCTTTCACATTTTTAGTGAACATAAAAATATGCATAATACTCTTTATCTTCTCATGTCAGGATTTTAATGACTGCATAATAGTGTGCTGAATAAGTTTCATCATTTATTTAATCAATTTTTTCCATGTACTCACACAATATTTCTAATTTTTCATTCTGTTAAACAGGGATGTCATGGCTATAATGATAAATAAATCCTTCTGCACATTCCTGATTATTTCCTTAAGATAAAGCAATAAAAGTAGAATTGCTGATTTAAGCAGTTGGGCATATTTTTGTTCTTTACTATATTGAAAATTAACCTCCAAAAGAGAAATTTATACACTCCTCGTAATACATAAAATGTGTCTTTATCCTCTACCTCATTTCTTTTTATTTTTAATCTTTCCTATCTAGTAGGTAGGAAAATCTTTAACTAGTACTATAATTTATAATTAAAACTTATGATTTGTGTTATAATAGGTAAAAAATCTTGAATTGGTGTAAGAATTTGAATTTTTCTTAAACAGTAAAATTGTTTTAACATATACCACTTCCTCCTCTTTATATTAATTGCATATATTCTTTGCCAATTTCATATCAAAATATTCCTCTTATTACTTCTAGAAGGTGTTTAATATATATTAACACTATGATTTTTGTCTTACATATATAAGATGCAAATATTTTTCCTATTTGTCTTTTAAATCAATTTTGCTAATGGATATCACAATCTTTTTTTTTTTTTTTTTTTTTTTGCGGTACGCGGGCCTCTCACTGTTGTGGCCTCTCCCGTTGTGGAGCACAGGCTCCGGATGCGCAGGCTCAGCGGCCATGGCTCATGGGCCAGTCGCTCGGCGGCATGTGGGATCCTCCCGGACCAGGGCACGAACCCGTGTCCCCTGCATCGGCAGGCGGACTCTCAACCACTGCGCCACCAGGGAAGCCCCCACAATCGTTTTTTAATGATGTAATTAAATTGTTAAATTTTAGAATATTTATTAATGACACTAATATTCACTAGTGCCAGTTCAATTCTTACCTTTTCCCACTATCTCCAGTGATGTTCTATTGAGTAACAAATTTTGATTAATCAAACAAGTTGATAAGCTTGATGTTGAATTCTCTGATGGATTAATAGGGGTGTCTTTAGAATACCTGTAACTGTAAGAACATCACTATATTTACTGAGCATTTTCACTTTTCCCAGAAATACAGAGGAATCTTCCCCTTTATTTGCACCATTCTCTTCTCCAAATTATCAGGATACTCTGTCAGTTTCCCAGCTTATATTTTAGGAGTGGTGATGGGTAACAGTGAAATGGGAGTGTTCACTAAGAAATATAATGCAGTACTCCCCAGGCAAGGTGGAGTACCATGTTGCTCTCATCCTAGCAGTGCTTTATTCTAGGCAACAAATGAAATATCTTGGTTTCATGCTTTTAAAAAACTGCTGACTGTATTTATCAATCTTTTGAATTATCTTCAAAGACGGTTACAATCTAAAATTTCAAAATCAATTTATAATCACACACAGTCATATGCCTGACTCTTCAAAACTTAGTTTAAAAAGTTCTAATCCATTTCAATTTGATAAGGAAGCACTAATAGGAACAATAGAATGGACCTAGAATAGGGACAAATGCTGATATTTAAAAATACATGAATGGACCGAAAGGTATTAAGCTTAGTAAAATAAGTCAGGCAGAGAAAGACAAATACTGTATATTTTCACTGACATGTGGAATCTAAAAAAAAAAAAGAACAAATATAACAAAACAGAAACAGACTCACAGGTACAGAGAACAAACTAGTGGTTACCGGTGAGAACAGGTGTGGGGGAAGGGGGGAATATAGGGTAAGGGCAGTTAAGAGGTACAAACTACTAGGTATAAAATAAGGAAGGAGACCTTCAAGATGGTGGAGGAGTAAGACACGGAGATCACCTTCGTCCCTACAGATACATCAGAAAAACAACTACATGTGGAACAACTCCTACAGAACACCTACTGAACACTGGCAGAAGACCTCAGACTTCCCAAAAGGCAAGAAACTCGCCACGTACCTGGGTAGGGCAAAATAAAAAAGAAAAAACAGAGACAAAAGAATAAGAACAGGACATGCACCTCTGGGAAAGAGCTGTGAAGGAGGAAAAGTTTCCACACACTAGGAAGCCCCTTCACTGGCAGAGACGGAGGGTGGGAGGGAAGCTTCGGAGCCATGGAAGAGAGCACAGTTTTAGCCACAGCCATTAGAGAAGAAAAAGAAATAAAAGAAATCCAAATCAGAAAAGGAGAAGTAAAGCTGTCACTATTTGCAGATGCATGATACTAAACATAAAGAATCCTAAAGGTGCTACCAGAAAACTACTAGAGCTAATCAATGAATCTGGTAAAGTTGCAGGATACAAAATTAATGCACAGAAATCTCTTGCATTCCTATACACTAATGATGAAAAATCAGAGAAATTAAGGAAACACTCCCATTTACCATTGCAACAAAAAGAATAAAATACCTAGGAATAAATCTACCTAAGGAGACATGGTAGGGTAGAAATGCAAATCAAAACTACAATGAGGTAGTGCATGCAGAAAACTATAAGACACTGATGAAAGAAATTAAATATGATACAGATGGAGAGATATACTATGTTCTTGGATTGGAAGAATCAACACTGTGAAAATGACTATACTACCAAAGTAATCTACAGATTCAATGCAATCCTAATCAAATTACCAATGGCATTTTTCACAGTACTAGAATAAAAAAATTCACAATTTGTATGGAAACGCAAAAGACACCAAATAGCCAAAGCAATCTTGAGAAAGAAAAAGGGAGCTGGAGGAACAGGCTCCTATACTACAAACTACAGTAATCAAGACAGTATGGTACTGGCACAAAAACAGAAATATAGATCAAAGGAACAGGATAGAGAGCCCAGAGATAAACCCATGCACATATGGTCACCTTATTTTTGATGAAGGAGGCAACAATATACAATGGAGAAAAGACAGCCTTTTCAATAAGTGATGCTGAGATAACTGGACAGCTACCTGTAAAAGAATGAAATTAGAACACTCCCTAACACCATACACAAAAAAAAACTCAAAATGGATTACACACCTAAATGTAAGGCCAGACACTATAAAACTCTTAGAGGAAAACATAGGCAAAACACCCTAGGGCATAAATCACAGCAAGATCCTTTTGGACCCTCCTCCTAGAGAAATGGAAATAAAAACAAAAATAAGCAAATCGGACCTAATGAAACTTAAAAGCTTTAGCACAGCAAAGGAAACCATAAACAAGACAAAAAGATAACCCTCAGAATGGGAGAAAATATTTGCAAATGAAGCAACTGACAAAGGATTAATCTTCAAAATTTACAAGCAGCTCATGCAACTCAATGTGAAAAAAGCAACCGAATCCAGAAATGGGCTGAGACCTAAATGGACATTTCTCCAAATAAGATATACGGATTGCCAACAAACACATGAAAGAATGCTCAACATCACTAATCATTAGAGAAATGCAAATCAAAACTACAATGAGGTATCACCTCACTCCAGTCAGAATGGCCATCATCAAAAAATCTACCAACAGTAAATGTTGGAGAGGGTATAGCGAAAAGGGAACCCTCTTGCACTGTTGGTGGGAATGTAAATTGATATAGCCACTATGGAGAACAGTATGGAGGTTCCTTAAAAAACTAAAAATAGAACTACCATATGACCCAGCAATCCCACTACTGGGCATATACCCTGAGAAAACCATAACTGAAAAAGAGTCATATACCAAAATGTTCATTGCAGCTCTATTTACAATAATCAGGATATGGATGCAACCTATGTGTCCATCAACAGATGAATGGATAAAGAAGATGTGGCACATATATACAATGGAATACTACTCAGCCATAAAAAGAAACAAAATTGAGTTATTTGTAGTGAGGTGGATGGACCTAGAGTCTGTCATACAGAGTGAAGTAAGTCAGAAAGAGAAAAACAAATACTATATGTTAACACATATATTTGGAATCTAAAAAAGAGGTTGTGAAGAACCTAGGGGCAGGACAGGAATAAAGACGCAGACATAAAGAATGGACTTGAGGACACAGGGAGGGGGAAGGGTAAGCTGGGACGAAGTGAGAGAGTGGCATGGACATATATACCCTACCAAATGTAAAATAGATAGCTAGTGGGAAGCAGCCGCATAGCACAGGGAGATCAGCTCGGTGCTTTGTGACCACCTAGTGGAGTGGGATAGGGAGGGTGAGAGGGAAACGCAAGAGACAGGAGATATGGGGATATATGTATATGTATAGCTGCTTCACTTTGTTATAAAGCAGAAACTAACATCCCATTGTAAAGCAATTATATTCCAATAAATATGTTAAAAAAAGAAATAAGATACAAAGATGTACAGCACAGGGAATATAGCCAAAATTTTATAACTATAAATGGAGTATAATCTATAAAAATAATGAATCACTATGTTGTACACCTGATACTAATATAATTTGTCCATTATACTTCAATAAAATATATAAATTAAAAATACTGAGGTACCCTGTGAAGTCTGAGGGCAACTTACTCTATGCCAGGCATTATGCTCAGCTCCAAATCACTAGAAATAAAACACACGGTTTTTTTACTTAAAACATCTTACACCCCCTAAGGTAAACATATACAATGAAAGATATGATAAGGTTAATATACCAGGTCCTGAGCTTTCGTAAAGGAAAAAGGGATTATCAGCTTGGCTTGCAGGTTTGGAAAGGTGTGGATTAGAGAAGACTTCACAGTGAGGATTCCATATGAGATGCGTCTTGAAGATGGATAGGAGTTTAATAGACAGACAAAGAAAAGAAAATCATTCAAAGCTGTAGAAACACTATGCACAAAGCTATGGCATATTATGGCACATTTGGCAAACTGTAGGCCTAGAGTGTGGTCCTCAGTCATGGGAAGCAGTGTAAAATGAGGCTAGGAAGATAGTCAAGGACCAAATCAGTAAGTGACCTGTATATGCAAATAAGCTTAGATATGCAAATGAACCTAGATAGTAATTCATAGGCAAAAGGCTTTCAATACTTTGACTAACAATGAGAAGTATATTTTGCATCACAATCACAATACATGGATATACACACACACACAAATTTATGTACAACCAAAACAAAAAGTTTCACAGAATAATATTTATCCCCACTCTCATTGTGTTTTCTTCTATTCTATGCTATCCTATCCTATCCTATTAAAAAATTTTGGTCTTAATAATCTTAATTGATTTATTGGTCCGTGAGTGGTTTAGGATCTGAAGTTTGAAAAATCCTGCTCTAGGATATGGGACTTCCCTGGTGGTCCAGTGGGTCAGATTCTGAGCTCCCAGGGCAGGTGGCCTGGGTTTAATCCCTGGTTGGGGAACTAGATCCTGCAGGCTGCAGCTAAGAAGTCCACATGCCACAAGTAAGACCTGGTGCAGCCAAAATAAATAAATATCAAAAATAAAGAAAAATACTGCTCTAGGATATTGGGAGTTTTAAGTGGTAGTAAAATAATTAGATTCTTATTTTTTAAATCAATACTGTAGTATAGAATATGAGTTAGAATGAAGTGGAGTTGGGAGGCAAAAATTCAAGGCCAGAGATGATAGAATCCTCTATCAGGTTAAGGGCAACAACTATGACAGATAACAGGCAGAATAAGCAAGATTTGGTGACCACTGGTCATGTGTATTGAAGTAAAGAATAAGTCTAGGATGAGACCCTTGACTTTAGTTTGAGTTCCTCTGTGGCTAAATGAATCATTGCTGAAAGAGTGAATGTGAAAAATCTGAGCTGGTGATGGCACAGGGATGAATTCTGTTCTGAATATATGGATGCAAAATGTTTGTAGGCTGTTAGGTTGGAGATACCCATGAGGTGGTTGGTTATATAGATTTTGAATATAAGATAAACTCACTGTGTACAGTGATAGTTGCATTTAATGCATGTACTCCACACAAATCATGTAGAATGAAAAGTGAAGAAGATTGAAGAGGGAGCTTAGGCAATACTGACCTTATGGTGTCAGTAGCAGAAGGAAAAGATGGGCATGATGGAGAAGCCAAAAGGAGGAAATAAATCAAGAGAGAGTAAGATGATGAAAATAAGAAGGAAGAGCACCAGGAAGAAGAAAGAACTTATGAGGGTCAAATAGAGTAATTAATATAGTAACCAAAAGGCATGGCTGTTGGTGTTGATAATGAGTAAGTAATTGATATCTTTAGCAGAAACTGCTCATTGGCTCTCAATATCCATTCTTCTTTCCTTCTATGGTAACAGAACCTGGGATCTTTAGCTGGGAAGGGGACACCTGAAGTAAAGTCTATTTTTCCCAATGACTTTCTATCTGAATGTGAGGTGTAACAAAGTTCTGGCTAATGTGAAGTTGGTAGAAGGGTTATGCTTCTGAAAATATTTCTTAAGTCTTAGCCTGTGTGCATTCTGTTTCTTCTTATTCTTCTTCCCTTCTATCCTGTTGCAAGGAACAACACTGCCAAAATTTAGACCATGAAGTCAAGGCCAGTCAAGGGCTGGGTTGGCTACAATTTTTTTATGTATAAAATAAGCTCTTATCTTATTTAAGCCATCACTATTTTTGGTTTCCTCTCATTAGTATCTAACTCTAATTAAAACTACACAGTGACTTAGGAAGAAGTCTCAGTGGAGATGGTAGTGGGAAAACCCATACCGCAGTGAGTTGAGTGGAGAAGTTGTAAGCAGCTTTTGGCAGGAAAGAGGTTCTGCAGGAGGCCCCTTTGTCCTGTCACTTTAGCAAAACTACATTGTAACTAACATTTAAATCAGGCGCCCCATACTCTACTCATCACCAACCCAAGTACACCTTTCAAATCTTTTGATCACATGGTACCTTGCCTAACCTGTTGGTTCTTTCTGTAGATCAAAGAAGTAGAAATGAAGAATGAGTAATTAACAGATGACCAGATCTCTTCCCTAGCTTTCCCTTCAGTAATCTCATGAACAAACTATGTGAACAAGATAGCATCTAAAGAAAAATCACAAGAAACCAACAAGCCTGCACACAGTGGGGGATGGTGATGACTTTGACCCTCTATCTCAATGATTAACTGACATTACTTCCCTTTTCCCTTTAAAAACTTTTATAGCCAAACAGAATCATGGGAGTTGGTTTGGGGGGACATGAGTCCACCTTCTCCCTAGATTGTTGGCATTCCGATTAAAAGCAACTTGCCTTTCTACCAACAATTGCCTCTCAGGTATTGATTTTCGAGTGGTGAGCAGCTGGACCTGAGTTTGGTAACAAAGACTTATTAAATATTATCAAAATCTTGTAGGCAAAGACATGAAATACATATCATACTAAAAAGCTTATTTATTTTCTGTGAAACTACTCATTTATTGCTATTCATATTTTAATATCAATGAGAGTCATGGTAGATAAAACAATTTAATTATTACATAGAAAATATACACCATTTCTACACACACTTAGTGGATATTCTTCTCAAAAGGGGACTGCTTATTTAAAAGGAAAAAAATAAAATTCTACCATTAATTTACAAGGAAATGATCATTGATGGCATAGAGCCACTTACTATCCCATGAAGAAATGAGGTAAAGCAGTCAAAATACTTCCAATTCCCATAACGAAGCAACCAATTCCGATTAGTTTTGGTCTGTGTAATTTGGCTCCAAAGTAACTCACAAATAAAATCACAAGCAAATTTCCTAGAAAGAAAACAAAATTATTTTGATTTGATTGATTATAGCAAACAGTGACTGAGTCCAATTTTGTGTCCAGTAGAATGGAAGGCCACAGAATGGATAAAAATAGAGCATAAGACATGGTACCATTCCTCAAAGATCGGGTAATTTTTTTTTAAATAGACTCTGCCTTTATTTATTTATTCATTCATTCATTTATTATTTACTTATTTATTTATTTTGGCTGTGTTGGGTCTTTGTTGCTGTGCGCGGGCTTTCTCTAGTTGCGGCGAGCTGGGGCTACTCTGTTGTGATGCGTAGCCTTCTTGCTGTGGTGGCTTCTCTTGTTGTGGAGCATGGGCTCTAGGCACGCGGGCTTCAGTAGTTGCAGTACATGAGCTCTGTAGTTGCGGCACGTGAGATCAGTACTTGTGGCACGTGGGCTCAGTAGTTTTGGCTCATGGGCTTAGTTGCTCTGTGGCATGTGGGATCTTCCCAGACCAGGGATCGAACCCGTGTACCCTGCATTGGCAGGTGGATTCTTAACCACTGCACCACTGGGGAAGTCCCCGGGTAATTTAATTACTCGGGATGAAACTCACTTACCTTAAGCCACTCACTATAAAGTTGTGTGGTGTTAATAATAAGCAGAATTGACTTTAGATAAGAATTAAAGTACTTGAATTATTTGGTGATATTAGTGAAGCAAAATTTTATGAAGAATTTGGAGTTGAGTGGATTGTACTGGAATGGAGAAAAATGGACAAAAATACCCGAGGGAAGGTATTTATTCATGCATTTTTCATTCACACCTAGAAATCTTTAAATTCTTATTAAGTACCTGTCATGGGGTTAGAAGCCAGAAATAGAGGAAAAGAATAAACAGTGCATGGTATCTGCTCTAAAAGAACTTACCTACCAGTGACAAAAATAGATAAATGGACAGAAGTACTCTTAGACCACAGAAAGGGGAAGCTTAAATTAATTAGAAGTTTCAGGAAAGTTTCCTGGAGGAGAGGTCACTTGAGATTTAATGTTAGCTATAATTTATTTAGATTCAAAAGAGGAAAAAGACCAATCTAAGTGGTGGGGGTCATGACCAATTCCAGTCCATCTGGAGCTACAAGTATAATGACGAACAGACAACAACCAAGAATTACTGAACATTTGATGGAAAAAAATAACATGAAGTAAAAGTACCAAACTGAACCAGCAGATAAAGTAACCCATGAAGAAAACAGTTAAATGAGGAAACTAAGAAGAGAAGACATTCTGAAAAAATCCAGTTAGTATCTCTAGAGGTACAAAGGTATGTTGCATCCATAAAATAAGAACTAGCAGACTAAAAATAATAAGAGAACAATAAAGTATTGTTGAAAAATTTAAATACTCTACAGAAATGTACATATTGGGACCTGATACAATAAGATGAAAGATGGCATCAGCAAAGACTGATGGAGTTTCAAGAAAAAAAAAAGGTCGAATTTTAGAAAGAAAAACTTAACGTGAAAAAATAGCCAGAAAATTTAATATTCATATATGTTTCAGAAGAAAATAGAGGGGAAGGAACAAATTTAAATATAGAAAATAAATTTCCTGAGGTAAAGGAAGGCTTAAGACATCAGATAAAATTTTCTACATTTCTCCAGCATAAATAATGTAAAAGAGACCATCTTAGGTATATGTTGGTAAATTTTCTGAAATTCAGGCATAAAGAAGAGGTCCTATCAGTGCATGACAATGATACTGGTAATGATTTCTTATGTATAATATTGTGTTATAACACAGTAGATAACATGCTTTTAATGTTCTGAGAAAAAAAGATTCTGAAGCTTTAATTTCATACTCAAATTATCAGTTGACTATGATAGTAAAATAAATACATTTTCCAATGCAAGGGCTCAGAAAATATGTCTTATGTTCAATTATTTCTGGAAAAAAAAAGCTACTTGAAGATATACTCCAGAAAAACTAAAGATGAGACTTGAAGTCATAAGGTTCAAGAAATAGTGTTAAGAAGGAAACCAGTAAAACTTATAACCGTGTCCAAATAATTGCTTTTAAATAGCTACAAAGTTTAACAAAGATAATAAGAATCAATTCCTCAATATAAAGAGATATACAATGAATTAGAATTTAAAACTAATCACAGTCTAATACTAAAGTTCTAGATGGTTTCATTAAACCTAGAAGGTGGAAAAGTGAAGGATATGTATGGTGTAATAGCCTCTGAATCATGAAAAGGCAGATTCATGACCAAAAGATAGATGGGTCTTCCTTTACACAATTATTTTTTAAACATTCAATAAACAAGTATATTTTTAAAAGGTTAAAAGATAAAGAGCAAACTTGTAAAAAATATGTGTAATCTATACAACAGACATAATTGTTGAATCCCTTCAAATCATTAAAAGGGGGGGAAAGGAAAATGGGCAGAGGTAATCAGTGACCAGTTCATAAAGTAAGAGAAAAGAATGTTAAATAATTATATAAAACCTCACTATTATTGGAGAAATCCAAATTAAAATGAAGACAACAAAACAATATACTCAATGTTCTAAAAAAAAAAAAAAAGACTTTTAACCCCAAATTTTATACCCAGTTCAACAGTAGAGCCTAACAAAGATTGTTTCAAAATTGTTCTCCTCTCCTCAAATCATCAGAATCATAATCCTCTCTACAACTTTTTTTTGCACTAGGGCATCTTGAGAAAGAGAAGTTTTAGCCCTGCAAAATATTAGTTTGCAGGCAATGAGTTTGTGTAAATCAGGGTTTTTTAACCTCTACACTTTTGACATTCTGGACTAGGTACTTCTTTGTTTTGGAGGCTGTCTTGTGCATTGTGGGATGTTTCAAGGCATCCCTGGCCTCTACCACTAGATGCCAGTGGCATTCCCTAATCCTCAGCAATGACAACCAAAAATATCTCCAGATATTGCCAAATTGCCCCTGGGCAGGGGGTGGGGATGGGGGCAATTTACCCCTGGTTAAGGATCAGTGGTATAGAGCGTATGTGAACACTTTTTTACCTCTGCAAATCTCATTACTAAGTAATAATCAAAACAGAAACAAAAATTACCCATTTCAAAGCTTCCATCAATTAAGCCAACAGTAGAAGATGATATGTCAAATCTCCTTTCTATTTGAGTGATGGAACCTTTCATAATGATTGCACTTAGTGTCTTAGAAATAAAGCTGAGTGACAGGGCTGCCAAGAACATCTAAGAAAAAGCAGAAGGAAAGGGAAAAATAATTAATCATAAGATCACATAAGGCTTATATATGCATAGAATTAAAATAGCTTTTCTTCTTTACTTAGCAATATTTTTATTATAAAAAAGCATACCCACCTTCCTTCTATCCCAGTTGGTACTTCTTAGTCCTTTTAACATTAACATCACTGTACCGATAAAGTACCATTTTCTTTCTTCCTTTCTTTTTAAAGCCAATTTAGTTAGTTATTCCAACCGTACTGCACAGTATGTGGGATCTTAGTCCTCAACCAGGGATGGAACCTGCACCCCTGCATTGGGAGCACGGAGCCTTAAGCACTGGACCGCCAGGGAAGTCCCTCATTTTCTAACTTGGTGACAACATCAGATTATTAGAGCAGGACAGTCAAAGTTGTTATTTTTTAATTAATGTCATTAGCTGATTTCTAAGAAGCTAGATAATGATGTGAGATGGCCAGGATGACAAGCTATTCTTTTTTTTTTTTTTGCGGTATGCGGGCCTCTCACTATTGTGGCCTCTCCCGTTGCGGAGCACAAGCTCCGGACGCGCAGGCTCAGCAGCCATGGCTCACGGGCCCAGCCGCTCCACGGCATGTGGGATCTTCCCGGACCGGGACACGAACCCGTGTCCCCTGCATCAGCAGGCAGACTCAACCACTGTGCCACCAGGGAAGCCCTGACAAGCTATTCTTTAGTCCCAAATGAACAGCCAAGTCGAACTGTGAGGGGAGTCGCTAGACATTCTCAAAGGTAGTACTTCCAGGAAGTCAGCTGAAAAAATTTTCATTTATAAAACCTCGCTAATATTGGAGAAAACCAAATTAAAATGAAGACAACAAAGCAATATAGTCAGTGTTCTAAAAAAAATAGAAGACTTTCAAGCCCACTGGTTATAGATGTTTTATTTTCAATTTGATTTTAACAAAATTTATTTATTCATCTTTCTTACAGCCCACATTTATATCCATAAGTAAATTCCTTTTACATCCAGTATTATTACCCAGAGTCACAGGATCATCATAAGATTCAGCAATCCCATTTCTGGGTATGTATCCAAAAGTCTTAAAAAAAGGATCTCATAGAGATATTTTCACATCCATGTTTATCACAGCATTATTCAAAATATCCAGGAGGTAGAAGCAATCCAAATGTCCATCAACAGATGGATGGATGAGGGAAATATGGTATATACATATAATGGAATATTATGCAGCCTTAAAAGGAAGGAAATCCTATCACATGCTACAACATGGCTGAGCCTCAAAAACATTATGCTTAGTGAAATAAACCAGTCACAAAAGGACAAATATTGTATGATTCCACCCATATGAAGTATTTAAAGGAGTCAAAATCGTAGAAGCAGGAAATAAAAATTCAGTTCCCCAAAACTGGAAGAAGACAAGAGAGAGTATTAGTATTTAGTAAGTATAGAATTTCAGTGTTGCAGGATGAAAAAGTCTAGAGATTTGTTGTACGACAATATGAATATACCTAATACCACTGAACTGTACCTTCAAAAATTGGTTAAGATGGTAAATTTAACATTATATGTTTTACCACAATAAAAAATGCATTTTCCCGTTGAAAAAAATGTGGGTGGTCTTTTACTGAGAGAAGTAACATGTCCCACTGGATATGTTCAAATTGTTACTGGCTGAAGGATAATGGTACATTACTACATAATTTCATTTTTTTCCTATAACTTCACTGTGTTGTTGTCCCCTGACCTGTGAAGTTTTATACAGATGTAGAACTTCTTGGTAAACCTTCCCTCCTCCATTTCTCTCCCCACCCTTTACTTAAAGTTCTGTTCTTTTATATAAATATAAATAAATAAATCATATATCTATATAAACATATATATTATATGTGTGTGTGTGTGTGTGTGTGTGTGTGTACAGCCATGGAGTTTTATACAGATGTAGAACTTCTTGGTAAACCTTCCCTCCTCCATTCCTCTCCCCACCCTTTACTTAA
Organism: Phocoena phocoena; assembly: GCF_963924675.1. Classification (NCBI taxonomy): domain Eukaryota; kingdom Metazoa; phylum Chordata; class Mammalia; order Artiodactyla; family Phocoenidae; genus Phocoena; species Phocoena phocoena. Next base: position 85,745,381 of record NC_089229.1, read on the forward strand.
AGTTCTGTTCTTTTATATAAATATAAATAAATAAATCATATATATATATATACAAACATATGTATTATATGTGTGTGTGTGTGTGTGTGTGTGTACACATGTGTGTGTGTAAAGCCATTGAGTTTGTTGCCTCCTTTCAAGAGTGGTGAATGAAAATATCTAATACCTAGTGATTCTTGCCTGTCTGCTTTGTTTTACATATGGAAGCTCCTGTTTCCTTGTCTCTGAATATTCAGTCTTTGTGAAGCCTATCTGGGATGGAGAGGCAGAAATCTTTAGCAGTAGGGTAGTTAAGAGTTAATCTGCATATGGCACCTCACTTCTTCACGAGTGTTGCCAGCCACTTGAGACACCGTTCTGCTCCATATGCCCGGGAGGGCATCAGCCCACGCTCACTACCTCCTGCCCAGGGTAGATGTCTCTGCAGTTTGCTGCTTGCACTAAGTGGGGGAGGGTAATTTGATGATCAGGGGAGATGTTAAACAAGGAAAGAAGCATGTTTTCTCTGATTGAGTGGAATAGCCTATACAGCAACCTGGGACCTCTCTTGATCCCATTATCTGTGCCTTTTGCCTTTGAAACACGCTTGGAAGCCATGTCCATTTTTTTTCAGGTTTCTTTTCCTGCACTTGTCTTGGGCTGTGATTTCTTTCTTTAGCCTAATTCTTTCTACTTCTTACTTTTTAGAAAACTCTCATACTTTCTGATTTACAGAATGTATCTCTTCTTGTTTTCTAGCACATCTACAAGTTGCCTTTAATACATTTTACATTATTTATTAAAATTGGAGGGGGGAGGAGAAGGCTTCAACCTTATTATTCTGTCTGCCGTATTGAGCTAGAAGTCAAGTTCTGCCTTTCCTTCTCTAATAAATAGAAAAAAAATGTTCTCAGGCTCTCTATCAAACTCAGATGCCTGACACATAATGAGTAAGTATTCAATAAATGTTTTCTGGTTGTTGAATAAATTGTTATTCCCCAAATTTAGGTTATAAATCTGGTACAGAGCTTACATGTAGTGAAACCTCTCATTTCCTAGTTTCCTCAGCTTTTAGATGGAGAAAATTACAGTAAAATTGTTATGAAGATTAATTAAAATAATATACATAAAATTGGGGGCACATAGTATTGAGAAATGTCTGCTTTTATTATCACTCTGGGCTGTCATCATTCAGCTTTTGGCTGTAAGTTCGGTCAAATAAAAATAGGACTCTGATTGTTCAGCCAAACACATTTTTTCTCAGGCACTATTTCAGGTGCTGCAGAATCAGTAATGAGCACACTGGCAAAATGATTTATTATTAAAGAAATACTGAGGCAAACTTTTATCTAAATCCTTATCGTCAAAACACTAATTGGTAAAATCAGAGAGGAGGGAGTTTCATAAAGTAACAGGACGTCTCAGTAAGCAGATACAAGCATAACCAGATGTAAAACCTGTCCTATATAGAGCAGCTTTCTAAAAGTTCAGAGAAAGATTTTGTAATGTCCATGTCTTCAATCTTAAAAGGAAGATTAGCTCAAGACAAAAGAGAGACTCAATAAAGTCAAAATTCGTACAGTATAATCCTAAATTGGTTTTACAAAGAAGAAAAGGGTAACAGATGCAAACACAATGGCCACAGTAGGATTCCTCCAATAAGCTAGGATTTTAGAAGGATATGAAATGAGTTAATATAGACAGATTTATAAATGTGCTTTCTTTTACTCTAACTGTAACCCTGAGAGATGGGCATTTTTAACCATGTTCCTAATGTGAGGCTGAATTTCAGAGAAAGAATGATATGATGATTTTCTCAGAACATAAAAAATTAAATAATAATAAAACTGAAATCTCCAATGAAAAATATTAAAAGACAAGAGCATAAGGATAGAGGATTTAAGATTGAGAGATTTCAAAACAGAGATACGAATGTTCACAATCATCAAATAGATTTTAAAATATCACAGGCAGAAAGACACAGCTAGCATTGAGATAAGAGGTAAAGTCTATATTTACCTGCAGTCGTGGCAGGTCAGTCCTTTGTTTATGATGGCAAGAGTCTTAGAATTAAGGTCAGAAAACAGTTCCAAGTTTCTACATTGCCATATGTACAGCCATGATTAACTCAGTTAACTCATAGGAGCCTCAAACAAATTTACTCAGCAAACATTTATCGAGCGACTACAATATGGCAGTTCCTCCACTAAACCTTGGAGTTGAGACAGGCACAGAGTAAGAAAGGAAATAAAAACAATTAAGACGTAATAGATGTCCCCAAAGAACTAATGTTTCCCTGGGTCAATAAACAATTAATGCCAGTATAATAATGTAATGAGTACTGTAATTGCTATACAGTTTTAAATTTATGAGTACACAGAAAAAAGTGATTAATTCTGTCTACACAGGTCAAAGTTTCTATAGATGTGCTAACATTTAAACTAAGTCTTTAGGGGTTAATAGAAGCTTAGAAACCGAAGAAGAAATAAACATTTAAAACAAAATAGAAAACACATGAAAAGCCCCAGAGTAGTGAAAGAACACAGATCATTTGAAAAACAAAAAGAATATCTGTGGGTGGAATATAAGGATAGAAGTATGCCAACCATTGGGAGATCAATCTGCATTTTTAAATGTGATGTAAGGAGATTAAATTTTAGAGGGCTAATTCTGGTAGCCATGAGGAAAATGAATTTATGGCAAATAAATTAATTAGAAAGCTGATTTCAGAAAAAAAGATGAGCAGAGATGGGAAGAGAGGACTAAAAGGTTACAGACACACTTGGAAGAAGTTTAAGAGGAGAACCAATAAGATGTGGGAATAATGGAAAATAAGTATTCTGATTTTGTTTTATAGTTTGTATAATCGTATGTAGTAATACTATTATTGGGGATGAGAAAAAGAGAAGTCTTAGGGTTAAAGACAATAAAATCATCTTTTCAAAACTCAAATTTGAGATGTCTAAAAATAAACATCTACCAAATAAACACAACTAAGGCAGGGGTTGTGCTCAAGAGAGAGTTTTGTCTGGAAGTAGTTTTGAGATTTACCAGGGGATAACTGTACAATTAATCCATATTCAGGCTTATTCCATTAAAAAACTTCCTCCTGCCCCACTGCATCCTCACTTTTCCATAACTCTCTCTCATTTTTTCCAGTCAAAACTGAGAGTTGTTTACGTTTGCATGAATCAGATCTTATTTTTTGCATCAGTTTTTAAACTATCCTCATCAGGCCTAGGATACTTTGGCTATTCCAAACTTTAGTTCAGGGTTTTGTTTCAAACTCTCTTCTCTTTTTATTCTACATACTCTTTCTGGAAAAACTCATAAATTGTCATTGTTTTTATTGCCACCTAAATGCTGATGATTGCCAAATCTATATTTTAAGCCAAGCTTGCTTTTGCTGAGGTTTAGGCTGCTGTTCCAAAGTGCCCGCATTAGAGCTCCATTTTGGTTTTAATGTCCAGATTGCATCCTTTTATTCCTCCCCTTTCACCTCCTCTCCTGTGTCACCACTTAGAATCTACTCTCTTATATATCACATCCAATTAGTCCCCCAAAGCTAAATATTTAATCTTATAAACATCTCTCTTTTTAATATGCTTCACTTTCTATTCCTACCTCAAATGACCATCATCTTACACCCAGAATACTACTGTTTCTAACTGGTGTCTCTTTCCTCACTGTCAACTCTTTTTCACACCACACCCAGGGTGATTTTTAAATACTTATAACTATTTCCACTTCCAATATAGCTGAATAAGTTCCCACTGGACTGATCCAGCAGCAAACAACCATTGTAAAGTCTGAGGGGAAAACAAAAAACACCCAAAAGCATGGGAGAGCAAACAAAAGCAGTCAGATTCTGGACAGGGGTTGACCCTTAAAAGAAGGAAATGCCTAAGGTTAATTTCTCATTCTTATGGCTTTAAGGTAAGGTCACAGTTAGCATTATTCACAAAAGCTAAAATTCTTTTAGAGAAATCACAGTCCTTGTGGCCTGAAGAATGAGAAAGAAGAGTTTACGTTAAAATTTAGGGGAGAATCTCATGAAGGAGAGATCCAGAGAATGGGGAGCCCCAAATTCTGCATATAAACTGTCCAAATTTTTGACCTCTGAACTATTCATGAACAGGGCAACTCAAGTTAGCCCTATGGATAAAGTAATTTAATTGAGATTTGAACTATTTCCTAAGAGATAGAGTTTGCAGTTTCAGGTCAACAAATTTAATTGCCTTGTAAAACAAAAAGTATATCAACACCCTTTGGAAGAATGTAACAATGTTCAAAATTACCAACATATGAAGAGCCAAGAAAATGTGACCATTTCTCAAGAAAGACAACAGTCAACCAAGACTAACCCTGAGATTACACATATGTTAGTATTACTGGACAAGAATTTTTTTTTTTAGAAGATGTTGGGGGTAGGAGTTTATTAATTAATGTATTTATTTTTGCTGTGTTGGGTCTTTGATTCTGTGTGAGGGCTTTCTCTAGTTGTGGCAAGCAAGCGGGGGCCACTCTTCATCGTGGTGCGCAGGCCTCTCACTATCGCGGCCTCTCTTGTTGCGGAGCACTGGCTCCAGACGTGCAGGCTCAGTAGTTGTGGCTCACGGGCCTAGTTGCTGTGTGGCATGTGGGATCCTCCCAGACCAGGGCTGGAACCCGTGTACCCTGCATTAGCAGGCAGATTCTCAACCACTGCGCCACCAGGGAAGCCCTGGACAAGAATTTTAAAGCAACTAATCTAACTGAGCTCTTTGATGTAAAGGAAAGTTATCTCACAATGAATGAAAATAGAAAATTTCACACACAAAAAAAAAACTGTAAAAAGAAGCTATAAGAATGAGAAAAGATACAGTATCTGAAATAACATGCATAATCAAGATGTTAATTTATGCCACATCTTCTGGATAGGTGTTGTGTGTGTTCTCTCTTTGTAACCTATGCTTTCCTATGACATAAATCTTAGTTAAGTCTCCAAACTTTCTTAAACAGAAACTATCAATAGTCAATATAGCTTTCAAAAATATTTGATAGCAGAGATAAAGATGAAGGTTTGCATCAGACATCCTACAGAAAACTTAATATCTCCCCATCCACTGGATATTTCTCTTTCCAATTAATACAGGAAGGATATGAATGTGAATTATGTTATGTGGGAGCTAATATTTGCTAGGACTGTTCCAGGTATTCTAGAAGTATTATTTCTAATGCTCACAAAATCCTTGCATGGCATGCATTACTCTCTTCATTTTACAAGTAAGAATAATAAAGTTTAGAGATGCAAAGTTATTTAACTAAGGGAATAAGGCTAAAACTGTAGCAGAACTGTGATTTGAACACAAGTATTTCACACACGAAAAGCAAAACAGTTCTTGGATCTAATAATATACTAACCCACTTTTCCTTCATCTCTATTTTCCTAAGTCAGATCCTCATTATGTCTCACCTGGTTTATTTGTAGTAGTCTGCCTGCTTTCCTCCATTTGCAGCAATGGGAATACTGCATGTAATTTTATTTTTCCAACTTTATTGAAGTATGATTGACAAATAAAATTGTATAAATTTAATGTGTATAACATTGCAATTGACATATGCATAAATTGTGATACGATTAGAACAATAAAATTAGTTAACATATTCATCACCTCACATAGTTACCTATGTTTTATTTTTGTAGTGAGAACATTTAGATATACTCTCTTAGGAAATTTCAAGTATATAATACAATATTGTCAACTAGAGTCATCATGCTGTACACTAGATCCCCAGAACTTATGTATCTTATAACAGAAAGTTTATACCCTTTGACCAACATCACTCAATTTCCCACACCCTCTGGTTCTAGCAACCACCATTCCATGCTGTTTCCATGAATTCAACTTTTTAATACCCACCGCAGTGACACCTCTTTAGTGAAGCTGTATATTGCCTAATAGGAATTTGGTTTGTATCTCTCTTATATCTAGTGTAAATATATAATTTATCATATAAACTGGAACAATTTTTAGAGCAAAATGAGTGGTAAAAAATAATTACGCTTAGAACAGTTTTTGAAATTTTATTGATGAATAAATTGCTTGTTACTATTCTAATTTTTTCAAATAAAAAACACATATCCAAGTAAATTGAAGGAAACATTAAATTTTTTTTCTTTCCATTGCTTACTTTAATATTTAAAAATAATAAACAGTATAATTATTCTTGGTGGATATATTAGTATATTTTTATGTATACCAATATGTATACATGTATATCCATGTATTTTATTCAGTTTCTTATGAGTATCTCCATTACTATGTCACTATTATTTTTCTGAAGGATAATTTTCAAATTATTCTTAGACATTTTAGTTTATTAAAAAAATTATCTGAAATCTTCATCAAAATTGCATTTTATGATTACTGAAAAAATAATTGCATTTTATGATTACTGAATTTGAAATTGTCAATATTTCAATTGACTCTTCTCTGTAGCTCATAATATTTTTAATGAAGAAAATATTCTCTTAATAAGCCCACAGCAAATTGTGCTAACTGGAAACATTCTCAATTCCTTTTTAAAAATATTTACCTATGTACATTTTTTATTCTAAATATCACAGTTGCTATCATTTTTGCCTCTCTTTAGAGTATCTTTCTTGAAAAATATTTATATAAGAAAAATTTATGTTTTCTTTAACATTTGCCATTTTTGTCACTGGAAAATTATAGGTATATTCAGTTACTTTTTATTCAGATAAAGAATATACGTTTATCCAATTCAAATAGTACATGTATTGGGCTTCCCTGGTGGCGCAGTGGTTAAGAGTCCGCCTGCCAGTGCAGGGGACACGGGTTCGTGCCTCGGTGCGGGAAGATCCCATATCCGCCGTGGAGCGGATAGGCCCGTGAGCCATGGCTGCTAGGCCTGCGAATCCGGAGCCTGTGCTCCACGACGGGAGAGGCCACATCAGTGAGAGGCCCGCATACAGCAAAAAAAAAAAAAAAAAAAAAAAAAAAAAAATGTAAAGGGGCTGAATGTATGTTTTTTTTTTAAAAAAATGTTTTTTTCTGTGTTTATTGAGATGAACATGTGATTTTTATTCTTCCTTTGTTAATATGGTATATCACATTGATCGATTTGCAAATATTGAATCATCCTTACATCCCTGGAATAAATACAACTGGATCATGGTGTTATGACCCTTTTTATATACCGTTGGATTCAGTTTGCTAATATTTTGTTTAGGATTTTTGCACCTATAATCATCAAAGATATTGACCAGTAATTTTCTTTTTTTGTAGTGTCTTTGGTTTTGGTATCAGAGTAACAGGGGCCTCATAGAATGAATTTGAGAGTGTTCCATCCCTTCAGTTTTTTGGAATAGTTTGAGAAGGATAGTTACTAATTCTTGTTTGTATGTTTGGTAAAATTCCCTGATGAAGCCATTCGGTTCTGGACTTTTGTTTGCTGGGAGTTTATTATTATTATTATTTCTTTTTTTACAAACAATTTCGCTACTACTGATTGGTCTGTTCAAATTGTCTATTTCTTCTTGATTCAGTCTTGGCGCGTTGTATATTTCTAGAAATTTGTCCATTTTTTCTAAGTTACCCAATTCATTGGCATGTAACTATTCATAGTATTCTCTTATGATTTCTTGTATCTTTCTTGTATTGATTGTTATTTCTTCTCTTTTATTTATTGTTTTGTTTATTTGGGTACTCCCTCTCTTCTTCTTGATGAGCCTGGCTAAAGGTTTATCAATTTTATCTTTTCCACAAAAACAGCTCTTGGTTTCATTGATCTTTTCTATTGCTTTTTGATCCCCATTTTTCCTCCTTGATCTTTATTATTTCCTTCCTTTTGCTGACTTTGGGATTTGTTTGATTTTCTTTTTCTAATTTTTTTAGATGATAGGTTAGGTTGTTTATATGAGATCTTCCTTGTTTCTTGAGGAAAGCCTGTATTGCTGTGAACTTCCCTCTTGGAACTGCTTTTGCTATCAATACATTCCATAGATTTGGGAGTGTTGTGTTTCCATTTTCATTTGTCTTGAGGTATTTTCTGATTTCCTCTTTGATTTCTTCATTGATCCATTGGTTTTATAGTAGCATGTTATTTAGTTTCCACATGTTTGTTCTTTTCTCATTTTTCTTTCTGTAATTGATTTCTAGTTTCATACCATTGTGGTCAGAAAAAAAGGCTTGATATAATTTCTATCCTCTTAAATTTGTTCAGAATTATTTTGTGTCCTAGCATGTGATCTATCCTGGAGAACATTCTACGTGCACTTGAAAAGAATGTAAATCCTGTTGTTTTGGGATGTAATGTCCTATAAATATCTGTTAAGTCTAACTGGTCTATAGTGTCGTTTAAGATCACTGTGCTGTATTGATTTTATGTCTGAATGATCTGTTCGTTGATGTAAGTGGGGTGTTAAAATCCCCTACTACTATTGTATTATTACCAAATTCTCCCTTTATGTCTGTTAATATTTGCTTTATATATTTAGATGCTCCTGAATTGAGTGCATATATGTTAATGCGTATAAATCCTCTTCTTGTATTGATCCCTTTATCATTACATAATGCCCTTGCTTGCCTTTGTTACAGTCTTTCTTTTAAAGTCTATTTTGTATAGCTACCCCTGCTTTCTTGTTGTTTTTGTTTGCATGAAATATCTTTTTCCTTCCCCTCACTTTTCAGTCTGTTTGTGTCTTTAGCTTTGAAGTGAGTTGCTTGTAAGAAGCATATAGAAGGGTCTTTTTTTTTAATCCAGTAAGCCACCCTATGTCTCTTGATTGGAACATTTAGTCCATGAACATTTAAAGTAATTATTGATAGGTATGTACTTATTGCCATTTTATTACTTGTTTTCCAGTTGTTTTTGTAGTTCTTCTCTGTATATTTTTTCTTCTTTTTATTTCTTCCCTTACAGTTTAATTTGAAATCTATTCATGATAAAAACTCTCATTAAAATGTATATAAAGGGACCATATCTCAACATAATAAAGTCCATCTATGACAAACCCACAGTTAACATCATACTTAATGGTGAAAAGGTGAAAGCTTTTCCTCTAAATTCAGGAGCAAGACAAGGATGCCTACTCTTGCCGCTTCTGTTTAACATAGTATTGGAAGTCCTAGCCACAGCAATCAGACAAGAAAAAGAAACCAAAGCCATACAAATTGGAAGGGAAAATTAAAACTGTCACTATTTGCATGATACTTTATATAGAAAACCCTAAAGCCTTCACCCAAAAACTGTTAGAACTAATAAATGAATTCAGCAAAGTGTCAGGATACAAGATTAACATACAGAAATCTGTTGTTTTTCTATATCTAATAATGAACTATCAGAAAGAGAAAGTTTAAAAAATTCCATCAAAAAGAATAAAATACCCAAGAATAAACTTAACCAAGGAGGTGAAACAACTATACTTTGAAAACTTTAAAACACTGATAAAATTGAAGATGATACAAAGAAATGAAAAGATGTCTTGTGCTCTTGGATTAGAAGAATTGGTATTCTTAAAATTTCCATACTACCCAAAGAATCTGTAGATTTAATGTAATCTTTATCAAAATACCCATGACACTTTTATAAAACTAGAACAGGTAATCCTAAATTTCATATGGAACCACAAAAGACCCTGATTTGCCAAAGCAATCTAGAGAAAAAAGAACAAAGCTGAAGGTTTCACTCTCCCAGATTTTAGACAATACTATAAAGCTACAATAAACAAAACAACCTGGTACTGGCACAAAAACAGACACATACATCAATGAAACAGAATAGAGAGTCCAGAAATAAACCCACACATCTATGGTCAATTAATCTTCAACAAAAGAGGCAAGAATACACAATAGAGGAAAGACAGTGTCTTTAACAAGTGGTGCTGGGAAAAATGTACAGTTACATGCAAAACAATGAGATGAGAGCACTTCCTCATACCATACACAAAAAAAATTAAAATGGATTAAAGAGCTGAGTGTAAGACCTGAAACCATAAAGCACCCAGAAGAGAACATAGGCAGAACACTGTTTGACATATTATAAATTGTAGCAACATTTTTCTTTTTTGGTTCTGTCTCCTAAGGCAAAAAAATTAAAGCAAAAATAAACAAATGAGCCCTGATTAAACTTAAATCCTTCTGTACATAAAGGAAACCATGGATTAAAAGAAAAAGACAACCTTTGTATTGGAGTTAATATTTGCAAATAATACGACTGGCAAGGGGTTAATATCCAAAATATATAAACAGCCCATGCAACTCAATATAAAAAATAAGTAAATAATTGGCAGAAGACCTGAGTAGACATTTTTCTAAAGAAGACATACAGATGGCCAAAAGACACATGAAAAGATACTTAACATCACTAACTATTAGATAGATGCAAATCCAAACAACCATGAGATATCACCTCACACCTATCAGAATGGCCATCATCAAAAGGTCTACAAGTAATAAATGTCAGTGAGGATGTGGAGAAAAGGGAACACTGTACACTGTCAGTGGGAATGTAAATTGGTGCAGCCACTTGCAGAATGGAGGTTCCTCAAAAACTAAACAGTATGGAGATTCCTCAAAAAACTAAAAATAGAATTAACATATCATCCAGCAATTCCACTCCTGAGTACATATCTGGAAACCTCAAAAACACTAATTCGAAAAGATATATACACCCAATGTTCATAGTAGTGCTATTTACAATAGCCAAGATATTGAAGCAACCCAAGAGTCCATCAACAGATGAACAGATAAAGAAGATGTAGTGGGTATATACACACACACACACACACACACACACACACACGAATATTACTCAGCCATAAAACAGAGTGAAAATCTGCCATTTAGAGCAATGTGTATGGACCTAGAAAATACACTTAGTGAAATAAGTCAGACAGAGAAAGACAAATGCCATATGATATCACTTATATGTGGAATCTAAAAAATAATACAAACAAATCTATATAGCAAAACAGAAACAGATTCACAGATATAGAAAAAAAACGAGTGGTTACCAGTAGGGATGGGGAAAGCAGGAGAGGCACATTAGGGGTATGGGATTAAGATATACAAACTGCTATGTATAAAATAGATAAGCACCAAAGATATAAAGTATAGCACAGAGAATTATAGCCATTATCTTGTAATAAGTTCTAGTGTAGTATAATCTGTAAAGATACTGAATCTCAGGTATATAGAGACTATATACCTAACACTAATATAGTATTGTAAGTCAACTATACTTCAATTAAAAAAGTAAAAATTAAAAGGAAACAAGACTCAACTATGACTTATGTATAAGAAACTCACTTTAGATCTAAAGACACGCAAAGACTGAAAGTGAAGCGATGGGAAAAGATATTCCACACAATTGGTAACCAAAAGAGAGCAGGGGTGGTTGTATTTATATCAAACAAAATAGACTTTAAGTAAAAAATGTCACAAGAGACAAAAAGGACGTTATATAATGATAAAAGGGTCCATTGACCAGGAAGATTTAATAAGTATCTCTATCCCTATCTGTCTATCTATCTATCTACCTCTCTTTCTATCCCCAAAATTAGAGTACCTAAATATATAAAGCAAACATTTACACAGTGGAAGGGAGAAATAAAGAGCAATACCATAATAGTGGAAGATTTTAATACCTTATTTTAAATAGTGGATAGAAATAATAAGGAAATGGATAACTCAAACACCACTATAGACCAAATTGACCTAAAAGACATACAAAAAACGTTCCACCCAACGACAGTGAAATACACATTCCTTTTAAATGTACTCATATCTTTCTCCAAGATATATCACGTGTTAGACCACAAAATAAGTTTTAACAAATCTAAGAAGATTTATATCATCGCAAGTATCTTTCCTACCCACAATGGAATGAAACTAGAAATCAATAGCAGGAGAAAAACTGGAGAATTCACAAATATGTAAAAATTAGGCAACACCCTCTTGAACAACAATAGGTCCAAGAACTCAAAAAGGAATTTAGAAAATATCTCAAGACAAACAAAAGTGAAATCACAAAATACCAGAACATATGGTATGTACAAATACAGTATTAAGAAGGAATTTCATAGTGAAAAACAGCTACATAAAAAAAGAATGATCTCAAATCAGCCACCCAACTTTATATCTCAATGTGCTGGACATTGATTTCATTCTCACATGTACAGCAAGATGACAACAATCTGGCCAAAGCAAGTAAGATTGCCTGCATGGTCCCTTGCAGAGTATATGGAGAAGTTACGAGTTAGCAAGCTGGCACTGTGTATAAAGTATGTTAATTGCTGCCCAATAATAAAGACCAGAGAAGCAATAAAAATAGTAGTAGCTAGCATTTATTGAGCACTTACTATATACCATACATTGTTCTAGTGTTTTACTTCTGTTAGTGGATTTATTCCTTACCATAAGTCTGTCAGCCAGATGCTATTATTTCCTTTCACAGGTGAAAAAACTTAGATGCAAAGAGGGCAAATGACTTCCTCTAGGAAAAAAATATATATTTACAGGTTTTGGAGATTAGGACCTGGACATCTTTGCATGCCATTACTCTGCCTACCCATGAATATATTAGGTAGCCCGGCAAGGGGGTCTTAAGGTTGCAAGTGGAGTTAAGGATGCTAATCAGATGACCTTGAAGAGGTTATCCTATATTATCCTGGTTAACTCAATGTAATTCTAAGGGTCCTTTAAATGTGGAAAAGGGAGCAGAAAAGTCAATGTCAATGTGAAAAATACTTGACTGACCATCACTAGCTTTGAATATGGAAGAGAGCTATTAGTCAAGAACTTTGGGCAATTTCCAGAAGCTGGAAAAGGCAAGGAAATGAATTGTCTTTTAGAGTCTCCAGAAAGGATACAGCTCTGCCAACGTCTTGATTTTAGCCCAGTGAGACCTATTTCAGACTTCTCAACTTCAGAATTGTATGATTATTACAGAACTGTGATAAATTTGTTTTGTTATATTAAAGACATACATATACATACACACCTATACATATGTGTGCATTTGTATTTCAGTGTCAGGAGGTGATAAATGCTATGAAGAAAAATCAAATTTGGTTCAAGAGTTATGGATAGGAAATGCTATTTTATATGGGGTGGTCAGGGATGAGGTAATGTTTAAATAGAGATTTGAATGAGATGGAAGAGCAAGATATCTGGGAGTCAGACATTTCAGATGAGGAAAGAGCAAGTGCAAGCTTCTCCAAGTCAGAAGTGCACGTCGCATCTTGAGAAATAGCAAAAAGTCTAATAGGCCAGAAGAAGGTTAGCCAGAGGAAAACTGTGGTGGTTACAAATGGGATGGTTATCCTAATGATTTCCGGGAGGGGAGTGGGAATGAAGGTAGAATGGGAGACCTTTTACTTTTTCCCTATTGTTTATGTTTTTTGATGATGATGCACTGCTTTTGTGTTTTTAAAGAATTTTCATTACAACGCAGTGGTACGAGAAATCTGAAGCACAGAAATGACAAGTGTAAAGATGAACAATGTACTTGCAGGGTTTATATAACCTACTTGGTTCAGTTCAAAAATTGAGGGAAAGGGGTACGAAAGAATCAAACTATGCTGTTGTTATTCTAAATTATTATCTATTTGCACTTTTACACAGTTTTCCCTGCTGAGTCTGTATACCCACATCAGTAACAACGTGTATTTGTGTGTATGCAGGCAAATATGCTTGCTTGAAACTCAATTATTTGGTATAAAGGGGAATTTTTAGAAGCACAGAATGAGGAAGATTATTAAATAGCCCACTTACAAATCTGTGCTTACCAGAATATCTTGAGGGTACTAATATTATGGAAACCCACAGGTACTTTAGCAACATGGAGTACAATTGAGCTCATGGGACTTGCAATCAGACCGCCTAATTTCAGACCTTGGCTCTACCACTTTCCAGCCTAGGGACCTAGAGAAAGTCATTCACCCTCTAAGTTCTTTTTCATGTGTCAAAGGGAGATAATAGCATATGGCTGACTGAACTGTGGTAAGGAATAGATCCATTAGTAGAACTAAAATACTAGAGCAGTGTCTTGCATTTAGTAAGTGCTCAATAGACTATTACTGTTATTGCTTCTCTGTTCTTTATTATTGGGCTGCAATTCACATACTTTATACACACTGACAACTTGCTAACTCGAAGCTTTTCTCCAAATATGCTGCAAGAGACTACCCAGGCAATTTTATTTGCTTCAGCTGGTTCGTTGTCACCTTCAATGCATGTGCAAATGAATCACTGTAACCCTCCATGTTTAAAAGTGAAATAAGCCAGCACAACCTACTACCCCTAGGCAATAGAATGTGGTCCAGTTGCATTAGCCAGTACTTTCTCCTGGTGACTGCTTTTCTGTTTAAATATTACTTAAATATTTCATCAGAACTGATTTTACCAATAATCTCTGAAAAACAAACAGACTTCATGTTCCCTGGACAAAGTTAAAACAGACTTTATATAACATGATTGCAATTGAATCTGATCTCTGCTCTTTATTCAGCTAGATAAGACTATATCTTTGAGGAAAACATTTTAAATATTGATCAAAGTCAGCCCTGATTGGTTTTTTGATTTCCTCTAGTCTTCTCTATCGGGGTTTAAAGGCTTTGATTTAGTTTTTAGAGTTTTCCATTTACAACCTAGATGACTTCACACAAACTTCTCAACTTCTTTGAGTCTTGGTTTCCTTGACTCTGTGCTCAAGGATTGCTTTTTCCTGTCTGTGAAAATCGCAATACAATCTATATCATTCACTGTCTCACCGTTTTTGTGACAGAAGCAAGAGACAGGATTATCACTTTTACCCACTTGCATATGGAAAAATTAAATGACTTTCCTAAGTCATCAACTAGGTCTTTGGGCCAGGTCTTTTAGTTCCCTTCAGACTATATCATTTAAGTTAATAGAATAACAAATGCTGTTCTTTAAAAAAAAAAAAATTAAATAGGTCAAGACCACAAAGTGATTCACAAGACTGATAAATCTTCTCTGTTATAGGTCAAATGTAAGAATCTTTTTTTACATACTATCCATTACACAGAGACTGCTTTATTTTAATCACATTTATAAGTATCTTTTTGTCCATCAAGAATCAAAGAGAAAAAAAAAAAAAAAAGAAAAAAAAAAAAGAATCAAAGAGAAGATATCAAAATCTTTCTAAATTTTCAACATTAATAAATTCTTAACTAGAAATGTCACCAAAGACCTTCTATCCAGATTTAAAGATTGATTTATATCAAGATATATATCATTGTGTTAATACTTTAATGTACGCTTCAGTTGAAAACTCTAATTTGAAATATAATATTCTTTTAAAAAACTGGCTGCCTTTTCTTTAAATCAAAATTCTCCCTTTACTTATTTTAGTTTGAAAACATGAAACGCATTCCACCTTGAATCCATTGCAGTAGTTTCTAGTTTTCCTTTCCTCAGAATGTTGTGCCTCTGCTGTCTTACTCAAATGTTGATTCTGGTCCATCATTGAACTGCAGATATCATGTGAATGTTTTCAATTTTTGTCGATGTTTCGTTCAAAATGATCACCTTTTTGGAGAGGAAAGTTATAATTTATTTCACTTTAACAATTCAGAAATGAGAAAAGCCTCAAGGTCAACATCAATCAATCAATAATTCCACTAATATTCATTCAGGACCTACCATGTCCTGAGCACCGGGACACAAAAGGAAACACACACTCACACACACACTCACACACACACACTCACACGTATACAAATTTCTAGCTTTAGCGAGATTGTAATTTAGGAGGATAAATGTATGGAGGGGAACTTGAAACAACAAATAAATAAAGTAATATAGAATCACACATTAGATTGGATTAAATAAATTATCAGCAATTACCAATTGGAAATAAAATTTTGTTATATTTTCTGTATATCTACATTATAAGGTTTAGGAAGACAAATAAGTGTTTAATTCATCTTTCTGGTTTTACAAAATGCCAAACAGTATCTTGCATATAGTAGATAGTCAAAATGAATAGAAAAATAATGTAATTAATTATAATTAGAGTGGCCTAAAAAGGTTTCAGAGAGAAATACCTCTGGAACCAGGCTCCAAAAGCAGAGAAAGTTTGGATTTGTTAAAAAGAGCTTAGTGTACTCTAAGTACCTGGCAGAGGGACTGTGGCCGTGCTTGAACTTACCATCACCATGATTCCACTTTATTTTAATTTTGTTTATTTTTGAAGAGAGAGTATATTTGAAGTTGAAAGCACAAAACATCAAAAATGACATATAGGAAAAATTCTTCCTCTAACCCTCATCCAGTTTCTCTTTCTGAGGAAGAGTATTATTAGCTTTCAATGAATCTTGTCCAGGAATGCGATATGCATTTTTAATTAAATACACAATATTTTCCTTTTTTAAAATAAATGGCAGCATACCGTTACTACAGTTATCTGCCTTTTTGCTCTGCTTTATATACTTAACTTTATATTAATATGGCTTACTCAGTTTTCTTATGGTTCTAGGGTATTCCATTGTCTATAGTTTATCTACCTAGTTTTATGTCTAGGTAGCATCTAATTTAGATTAGGTTGCATCTAATTATTTCATATTAGAAAAATTTCTTAATGTGTCTTTTGATTTATGTGTGACCATTTCTGTAGGATAAAATTCCTGCAAGTGGAGTTTTGAAGTCAAATGTAAGAGGGATTAAAATTTTGAGAGTTATTAAGCCCCTATCTTAAAGACTAGTAAAATGAATCAACTTATTTCTTAGATTTGCTCTTTTTTGTAGAATAGTGTGTTATTCACTGAGGTTTAGAAAATGTATTCTTATTTATTCATATGTGCATAATACATATTTATGTAGCAAAAATACCTATTTATGTATAGAAACAAGCATAAACATAGATATATGATTTAATAGGGCACTAATTATACAGTATATTTAATACATGTTCCATATACAGTTGATTCTCATTATTTGCAGTAGTTGTGTTCTATAAAGTTCTTGCAAATGCTGAATTAGCAATTACTAAACATTGCTCCTAGGGGAAATACAGAGTTTGGTTCCTGTTTATCTGTGGTCACAACATTTTTGTCAACCAATGAATACATAACCTTGTTTTATGTTTCCTTCCTGTTAGACACCTTATTTAATTCGTATTATTGATCACTAACATTGAATCTGTGGACAGTAGCACTTTGCAGCTCAAGCCTGAAGGAAGCTTATGTAATTCATGTATCTTTTCCATCGGGCACATCACAGCTCTCTTGGACTTAGGAACACTAGACAGCACTTCAGCATTATGCTTGAGAGTCATTTTAATAGCAAAGTCACCTACAAAAAGCACACAAATGAAAAAAAATGGCTCTAAGTAGACTGTGAAAAGGTCACTTGTTTCTATTACGAGAGCAAAAACAAGAAAGCAGAGCCATATCTTATATCTTGTCCAACCTCAGCTGAGAACATTCATGTGGGAGAACTCAAAATTTTTTGCCACTCTCTGCAGGTATGTGAATGGCCATGAAAGAGCAGCAGTATTGATTTGAGGGTTACAAATCCATTTTAGTGAGTAGGAAAATTCACAAATACAGAATCCACAAATGATGAGGATCAACTGTATATTCTATTCATTAATTCATGCAACAAGAAATTATATATATATAAAGTCCATCAATATACATAATGCATATTAAATGGCTAATGTACAAATACAGAAATGATAAATATATGAAGATATTATCACTTGTGTGTATATGAATGTATATAAACATACACATGAATGCAGAAACCCACACCCATGTACATCTAAGTGAATCCTAGTTATTCTATACTTCTGGCATGTGGTCCATATATACCTGGACCTGTTCAGTTACTGAGTGAAGTGGAGTGAGGAGGGAATCAGTAGTTCAGTCCCAAGGTCACAAGCAGCCTTTTGATAAGTTTTATGTCATTTTTACATGAACATCTCTTTCTGTATCTTTGTTCAGGACTTAACTGTTAGGAAAGCATTTTTACCACTTAATCCTCTGAATTATTTGAAAGGTGGATAGTCACCCTTTAGCTTTTTGTTTGTTTGGTTGGTTTGGCTACTCAACAGACATTCCTGAATGCTATGATCTCACCACTCCTATCTTTGTTGATTGCAATTGATTAAATTATTGTCCTGTCTCCCAGCCTTCTCCCTTTCCTATGCATATCACTTCCATCCTTAGAATCTTTCAGAGGTCTCTTGTACCACACAAAATAAAACTCACGTATAGTATTTGATATTCTTCCTGAACTAAAACCAGCCTTTGTTTTTAGTCTCAATACACCCATAAACACTTTCCACCCTATGGAACCACTGTCCCCAGAAGAAAGGTCTCTGCTCACCTGTATGTTTCTTCTTAACCTGTAATGTTCTTCTTCATCTCTTGTTTGTAATTCTGCCCCAACTCACCCCTCTTAGATATCTTCCCGTTGTCACTCCCAGTTGAAATAACCTTTCCCACACTGCTGCTCCACTGGACAATATCCCTTGTAATGTAGTCATTCCTTTTCCCTGTATTTCTACTACTTTCTCAAACAGATTGCTAGTCCACACCTCTCTCCTACATATTGGGGAAAAGTATCCAGATAAAAAGTTGGAAATGTAGGCACTTTTACCTTATTTCTGAAAAAGATTAAATTATAACAAATCACTACATAGTAATTAAAAGGTTGAAATATCAATTCGGGGTTGACTCTAAACACCATATTTTCCACATCACCATGGCATTTTAAGCCTGACTTGAAGACATTTAACAATTTTTTCTCTGGACATATTTTTTTCTCAGAGTTCTAAACAGCTAACATGTAAATGAATTTGGGGGATGCAATAAGTTTATAACATAAACCACGATGTTCTGTAAGACAGGCATTCAGATGTAGCATTGCAACTCTTCCTTGAATAATAGTACAGTCCAGTTCTGCTCCCTTTTGATTGGGGTGGAGCAGAGGGAAGAATCTCACCAGCCTCTGCTTATCTGTGCAAGCTTTTCCTATTTGAGTGATCATAGAAAAGCAGTGCAATCCAAGTGATCTACCATGTACAATACCTGTGGTACTAAGGAGGGAAAAAGGGAAAACAGCATTTACTAACTTCTTAAACCTTTTATGGGTCTGTAAATAATTTAATACTTTTTAATTAAATAATATTAATAATAATTATAAGGGTAGCCACCTTCCTGAGTTGGAGAAGGGAACTAATATTTTTGAGTCCTTAGTTTGTGCCGGGAACTGTGCTGAGGCAGACGTTTTTTCTCATTTAATCAGAGATAAAATCATCTAGAAAACCTCTTCTTTTGGCCTCCCCTTGAGTCAAATTTGAGTTGAAACAAGGAAAGTTGAGGTGAGTAAGTGGCTATGAGGCATATCCCATTTCTTGATGTTTGCCAACTAACTCTCCAACCCACATTATTTTTTCAGACTTGAAGTTCCACTTGAATAGAAAGTAATAGGAATGGGATTTCAGTCTTTATTTTTAAATTATAAATGTCTGATTTTCTGTATTTTATTTTTAAAAACATCAACCTGAGGCTCAGCTACCTCTAGAAGGGATAGTTAATAAGTTTTAAAGGTTTAGAACATAAGGGTGTAGAAGACACATAACATAAAATATGTAATATTTATCATGTCCCTCAAAACAATTTTTCCCCTTGAAATTTCTGGAAGTTTCTCACATACAGGAAACATTGAAATTCGAGAATCTCAAAGGTTCTTACCTGGACTTAGGATCCTACAGCAATGGCCACAGGTCCATCCCTTTATCTGTTGTTATAGTCTCTTGTTAAATAGTTGGCTCGTTATTTTTTTTACAGTCCAATGATGATTAACTACCGTCTTAGGTCATTGTCCCAGGCAAATAGAAGAAAATTAACTACTTATCCTAAGAATCTCCTCTGCATGCCTGTAGTTTAAAGATTATGTTAATAATTTCTCATAATTTACAAATTACTTGTATGTAAAAGTTCAAAAATTAAGCTTTACTTCTGAGAATAATTTACATTTGCTTACTCAATTAAGTTGTTTGCATATTTTTCTTTAAAAATACAAATACAACAGATTATCCAAAGTGATAAAACAATTCCACATAGAAAAGACTACAAGGCAATTTAAAAAATTTGTCTACACAAGGACCTACTATACTATACTATACTATATAGTACAGGGAACTCTGCTCAATGTTATGTGGCAATCTGGTTTGGAGGGGAGTCTGGGGGAGAATGGATACATGTATACGTGTGGCTGAGTCGCTTTGCTGTGCTCCTGAAACTGTTACAACGTTGTTAATTGATATACTCCAATATAACATAAAAAGTTTAAAAATAAATAAATAAAATAAAAATGGGGAAAAAATTTGAAAAATAAAAATCTGTCTACAGGTTCCTTTAGGATTCAAAAAATCAAATATACGCTTCTGTTTGATATTTGGGTGCAATTCTAATATGATGTGCCTGGATACTGGATGTCCCGTATGGAATAGTAAAGTGCCAATTCATTACAAGGCAGGTCTTCTAAGTGACAACATTTTTAAAGATGATGAAAGTCAAGACTACTTTGCATAATAGATGTCTTATATCAAGGTATACAGAAAGTAGGTCACATTATTTCTTTCTATTCACTTGGTTTTTAGAGACAGGGAGACCTTGACACAATTGAACATTTTCTTGGGGTTCTTGAAGTTTCATGCCTCATTTGTTCATTCAGCAACCCAAATGTTTTTGAATCCCTGCTATACCCCTCCACCTCAGATACTGGGCTCTGTTCTGGAGGTGTACTAATGCAAATAAAATTCATACCCTTCTTCTCTCACATGAATAAATAATATATATTATATATGTTTTATACATATATGTTAGTTATTCATTTTAATTATATATAGTATACATAATATATGTGTATGTAGAGAGAGATGTGTGTGTATATATATATGGCTATCATATATAGATAGCAATGTGAATGTATATACATGTACATAGATATGCACATACACATATGAATATATATATATGTACATACATATATAGCAATGTGAAGATGCATATGTGAAAACACAGTTATCCCTTATCACTCCTGCAGGACAATCTTTGATACAGCTGCAACAATATTTATTTAAGTCCTATATCTCAGTTATTTGATAAATTGGTTCGAGCCTTGGAACTGTTGGAATCATGGGAAGAATCAGAGACTGTGGAGGGGAAATGTTAGGAAATATTAAATTTCTCAGTTAAAGGGAACTGAGGAATGAAGACCTGGGCCTGGGAAGGTTAGGATCCAGTCATCTATCGCAGACTGGGGCCCACACTCAGGAGATTCTGATTCAGTTGACCAAAGATTATGATGTTTTAATAAGCACTTCAGTGAACTTTTATGTTATGCCAGATTCTGAGAACAACTGTAGCAGAGCTAGAGAACATTTTCAGTTGATTTCGTGAACTTCCTTTTCATCCAGAGTAGGGATATAGTCTAGGGGTTCCAATGCTACTGATTTTCTCTTTAAATTTCTGTTCTACCCAAGTCACATCACTTTGTTTTGAGACAGCTGTGTTGAAAGAATGAAGGTAAAACAGTACAAATTAGTAGACCCTTTTTAATCCCTAAGCTAAAGCTTTCTGTTGAAATTCTGGAGTGTTTCCAGAGATCAAAGAGCATTTGCTCTTTTTCTTACATGACTGTTTTAAGTACTTGAACTGTTCTTCTTGTGTGACTTGTGGAAGAATATAGGTGGTCAGGAAAGACGTTGCAACAGTTCTTTCAAGATCAATATTATGCTAACATCCATGAGTCAATAGAATTGCTAAAAATAATCTTATTGGTATTTACTTCAGAGATAATTGTCCCAGTTCTGATGATATATGGTCTTTGAAATCTGATAGATTTTGATGCCAATTTGTCTCTGCTCCTTGCTAGCAGTATGAACCTAAGTAGGTTATCTAAACTTTTCTGAACAGGAATATCCGTATCTGTAAAGTAGGAAGATAATACTTGGCGTAAGGATTAAATAATGTGTGCAAAGTGCTTTGCATAGTACCTGACAAATTACAGATTTGATACCTAATAAGACTCAGTGTACGACATTAGTGTATTATAAATACTCAAAGCAATTAATTCATATGAAATGAGTAAAAATAAAATCTCCATGACAGGTACCCAGCAGTTTTTATATCCAGAGTACTCAGAGGGGTCCGCAGGCATTCTTGAAGAGGGAGACTTTAGGCTCAAGGACAACCTGCAGCTGTCTCCTGCCATACTTCTCTTAGTAATGGTCAAGAGGCAGCCCCGTAACACATTGTAAATCAACTATACTCTGATAAAATTAACTTTAAAAACAAAGAGGCAGCTCTGGGAGGCTGCAGATGACTCCTGGAAAGAACCTCACATCTTTCTACTCACTAGAGCCCTGGCATCATCATGATTGATCTTATTGTGGCCATCATTTCTCTTGTGTTGGTCACCACCATGAGAAGTGAGGGATTCCCTGATCACTCTCTTCAGCTCCTGTCTAATCCCCATATGGCTCTGCACCCTCCTGTATTTGCCCTCATCTCCTATCCCTCTCCCAATCCTGAACTGAGATACTTCTCTTGAGATGTTTGGAACTCATGGTTAATCACAAGTAGAATTCCCTCTATCTTTAGCCTCTTCCCTGACACATTTTGCTTCACCTTCTTGCTTTAACTTAAACCTGGTCCTTCCCTGATGACGTTGCCTTTCAAAGCTCCTGTGATCAATGCGGGCTACATTGTTCTCCATTTTGCTCCATACCAGATGCCTTGGTCTCCAATTTCCCGTACTGCGCTACTTCCTTTCTGTTTTCACACCCTCTTCTCTCAGAATCCATCGTTATGAATCTCATATCTAAAGACTCTATCACTTCGTCTTGGTGGAATCATCTACCAGTCCTTGAGTCACTCCTACTTCTTCCATGAGTTTTAGCTCTTGATTCAAAGCCAGTCTTTCAAAATATTCCTGCTGTAATAATTATCAGTAATCTTAATGACCATGAAGAGAATACTTCTAATTCCCTGACTTCTTAGCTTTTCAACTTTCTCTTCTTCGACAGTCTTGCTTCTACTCACTCCAATGGATATATCCTAGACTTTGTCACATCAAAACTGCAACTTCTCCATAATACAAGTTTCAAGAATTGGAGTTCCACTATCTATCTTGCCAGCTCACACACTGTAGTACCCCGGATGCTTCCACTGACCAGGATCTATCTGACCATTGATTGATTTTACCAGAGGTTTCACTGTGCCTTATTTCACGTTGTCATTTCCCTCCATATCTGGGTTAAATTTAATGGTCATGGTAATCACTTTCTTCCATATATCTTCAAGTCATTTGTGACCCTGGCATCATTTTAATTGCTTGACAAAACACAACCTGGATTAAATACAACTCTCAGACTACTCTGTCCATTCATCCATGCTGCTGAACGTGATTGAAGAAAAACCCTCAGCCGTGTTGACTTTAAATTTAGGATCATGAAGTACAAATGGGTCTTTCTTGGGCTTAGGTATCGTGTTGCATTTTCCCAATCCATGTCGTCTTGCTTTCTCAGTAACTATCTTTTGCTTTCATCTCTCTCCTCAAAACTCTAACACATCTTTTCCTGTCTCCACCTTCCGCTGATGATGATTTCACTAACAAAAATGAAGATCAAAATTTCCCAAAGCTTCTTTCACCACATCTGTCTACCTATAGCATCAGTACCACATACTCTGCCTTGATGAACTGTCTATGCTCTAGCTAAGGCCAGCCTCCACTTGTGCACCAGATTACTTCCTCTGGCATTCCCAAGGATAGCAGTTTTTCCTTTCTAGAGAAATGTTCCTCTCAGCATATAATCATGCCATCACTTTCCCATCTTCAAAAATCCCTCTTTTGATCCCATTCCCTTTCCTGGTATTAACATTATTTCTGTGCTATTTTTACGTTAAAAAAATCTTCTCAAAATGCTTATGTATAATTAATGTTTTCCATACCTTTCCTCATATTCTCCTTTGCGGACACTTCAATCAAGTTTTGCCCCCAACTCCTCACTCAAACTACTCTTGCCTAAGTCATAAATTACCTAAATGCTACATGTAATGGTCTTCAGCTGACTTGACCTATTAGCAGCATTTTTTCAGAGCTGATTACTTTCTACTCAGCACACCGTCTTTTATGGTTTTCCTCTTAACTTACTACAATACAATTTAATGCAAATACAATTTGATGTTTTGACATATGTATTCACTGATGAGACCAAAATAATGAACATAAAAGTCACTCCCAGGAGTTTTCTCCTGCCTTCTCTACTATTCCCCATCCTAGACCAAGCCATTGATCTGTTTCCAGCACTATGGATTAATTTACATTTTGTAGAATTTTGTACTAATGTAATCAAATTGTACATACTGCTTTTTGTCTGACTTCTTTAATTCAAAATAATTATTTTGAAATTCAATCATTTTGTGTATATCAATAGTTTCATTTCTTTCTATGCTGATTAGTATTCCAAATATGAATATGTCACAATCTATTTACCTGTTTATAGAAATTTAAGTTGCTTTCAGTTTTGGTCTACTACAAATAAAAGTCTTACGGGGCTTCCCTGGTGGCGCAGTGGTTGAGAGTCCGCCTGATGATGCAAGGGACACGGGTTCATGCCCAGGTCTGGGAAGATCCCACATGCCGCGGAGCAGTTAGGCACGTGAGCCATGGCCGCTGAGCCTGCGCGTCCGGAGCCTGTGCTCCGCAACGGGAGAGGCCACGACAGTGAGAGGCCCGCGTACCGCAAAAAAAAAAAAAAAAGTCTTATGAACATTGGTTTATAAGTACTTTTGTGTACATATGCTTTCATTTCCCTTAAAAAATACCTGGTAGTGGAATGCCTGGCTTACACAGGAGGTGTGTGTTTTTAAAGAATTTGCTAAAATGTTTTCTAACATAGTTGTATCATTTTACATTCGCATCAATAGTGTATGAGTTTCAGTTCCTCCACATCCTCACCAACAATTGGTATAAATAGTCTTTTTAATTTTAGTCCTTTTAGTAGATGTGTAGTGGTATCTAATTGTGGTTTTAATTTGCATTTCCCTAATAACAAATGATGTTGAGCATCTTGTCATGTGCTTATTTGTTGTCCATCTCCCTAAATATAATTTTCATTTTGAGTTGTTTTTCCTTGTGAAATGTCTGCTCATATCCTTTGCCCAGTTTTTACTGGAATGTTTGTCCTCATTATTGAATGGTAAGAGTTTTTTAGATGTCTTCAAACAGGCCTTTCTTGGACAAATGTTTGCAAACATTTTCAAGAGCAAAAGTTTAAAATTTTGAAGAGTCTAATTTCTTTTTTCTTTACAGTTTGTGCTTTTTGTGTTCTATGTGAGAAATCTTTACCAAAATCAAGGTCAATGAGATTTTCACATTTTGTTCTAGAGGTTTTATATTTTTAGCTATTACATTTAGGTCTATATTCTAGTTTGAATTAATTTTAGTATAAGGTGTGAGGCAAAGTCAAGGTTCATTAATTTGTCCATTGTTATCTAATTTATTTAGCATTGTTTGTTAAAAAGATTATTCTTTCCCTATTAACTTGACTTAGAATCTTTGTAAACTATCAGTGAAACATAAATGTGTTGGTCTATTTCCAGACTCCTTATTCTATTCCATTGATCAATATGTCTATCTATACATCAATACCATAGTATCTTGATTACTATAGCTTCAAAAAAGTCTTGAAATGAGAAGTGTTAAGTCTTCCTACTTCGTTCTTCTTTTTCAAGGACGTTGTGGCTATTTTAGGTCCTTGGCACTTCCATGTAAATTTTTTGATCTGCTTGTCAATTTCTGAAAAAAACCTCTGCTGGAATTTTGGTCAGGATTGCAGTCACTGTATAGATCAGTTTTGGTATAATTGGCATCTTAGCAATATTGAAACATATAATTCGTGAACATGGTATATCTCTCTTTTGTTTAAGTCTTGTTTAATTTCTCTCAGCACAGTTTGTAGTTTTCAGTGTACAAGTCTTTCATATCTTTTGTCAAATTTCTTAAGCATTTCATATTTTTATACTATTATTGTTTTATTTTAATTTCAATTTCTGACTGTTCAGTGCCAGTATATAGAAATAAAATTGATTTCTGTATATTGGACTTGTGTCCTGCAATCCTGCTAAACTCACTTTGTAGTTCTAGTGGATTTTAAAAAATATGTTTCTTAGGATTTTTAATGTGTTACCATGTTCTGTGCAAATAAAGACACTTGTACTTCTTTCTTCCTTTCCAATTTGGATGTTTTCCACCCCTGCCTTAGTGTACTGACTAAGACTTCCAGTGCCCTCTCTGGGCTCTCATATCACAAAATAAAAGTGGTGAGAGCAGGCATCCTTGCTTTGTTCCCAATGTTAGGGAATAGAATTTTCAGTATTTCACAATTAGGCATGTTGCTACCTGTACGTTTTTGTAGATGTAGGTTAAAAAACTTTCCTGCTATTTCTATTTTCTCTGAGTTTTTTTTCATCATTAACAGATGACTTAACATTCAAGAGTCGATCAAGTTAATTCACTGCATCAGTAGGATAAAGAGAAAAAAATCCTTAAACTTATATCATCTCAAAAGATGAAGAAAAAGCATTTGATGAAATTCTTCATTCACTTATGATAAAAACACTTATCAAACTATGACTTCCTTAAAGTAATATAGCGTTTCTACCAGAATACCTATATAATTATCATACTTCATTATATTTTTATTGGACATCAAGGTATTGATGGATAGGGAGAAAATAGAGGGTCCAATAAATTGGAAGTCCAATGAGTTAGGAGAAAGGGTATTTGAGAGAAATGGAGGGAATGAGATGAAGGAAAAAAGTGGAAATTTAAATACAGTATTTTGGAGCAGTTCCGGGTGATGACAAATACCAGAATATGGCTACAGGATGGGGTGACTGCAGTTGAATAGAGGTGTGCATTTTCCCACTGCTCATAAAGGCACAGAAATCCTACTCAAGGCTGTCTGTGTTGAGCCTTCAGGGCAGTGTTGTACAAATACACCTTCTGTGATGATGAAAATGTTCTATAAGTGCATTCTCAAATGCAGTAGCAAGTAGCTACACATGGCTATTAGAAACTGAATTTTTAGCTTTATTTAATTCAGATTTAAGTCACCACATATATTTAGTGGCTACCTTATTGGATAGCATAACTTCAGGGTGTCAGTCTGTACCCTGGTGGAGCAGAAGAAGAATGGCCTTTTCCCAAGACTGTCACAAAAATCTCACCTAAACAATTCCTAAGGCTTTTACCTTGAACCTAACTCTTTCCAAGGACCAAAATATCAAATCATTAGGCTGTTAAGACACAGAGGGGATAGGAAATGCTCTATTACTTCTATTTTCATATATGATTTCCTTCTTTCTCCTCTATTTTCTCCCTTCAATTTCCTGCTGTCTCTCAGGATCAAGGATCAAGCACAGTGTCAGATATTATGATCACTCAATATGTGGTAGCTATTATAATAGACTTTTCTAATTATAAACAATACCGTAATGAACATCTTTTAATGTAAATATTTGAAAACATCTATGATTACTTCTATGGTGTACTATTCTAGCACCAAAATTACTGATTCAAAGAGTGTAAGCTTTTAAAAACTCACTTTTCAAATAGCTTTCCAGAAGGATTCTATCAGTAACAGTCCCTCCATATATATTGCACTTCTCAATTTATATGTCATATCTTTTTTTCAATCTTAGATTATTAGTTGCAAAATGGAAACTCACTGTTGTTTCATTTTTCACTTATTTGATTATAGAACATATTTATGCTAATTCCATAAGACCTTATGATAAAGTCCTCTAATATATTTCATATGACCCAGGTATTATTTCCTTCATCTCTTTCTAGTTATCTTTGGCTCAAACTTAGAATAATATTTTTTCATCCTCAAATGGCAAAAATGTGTGTCCTCTTGAACAGCACCAATATAGCATTTGGTTTTCTGTAATAGGAATCCTGATTAGCCCTATTTTCTGGTATATTCTTAATACTACAGGCCACACAATAAACATTTTTTTTCTGGAGATTCTAACTTTACTGGATAATTCTCAAGTTATTTGCTCTCACATGATATAACAAAGACCAGTCACAATCCCCAACATTGTCTTTGGAGCAAAAGAATTACAGAATTCTCCTGTTCTCAACTACTGCTAATCAAGAAGCCCGTGAAATTCCAGTTATGACCTGACTTCCTTGAATCGTCTTGTCCATTTTCCTCAGGCTTCTCTAAGTGTGTCGTGTCCCATGGACTTCATGGCTTCAGATGTTCTCTTGGATATCTGTAGCTGCCTAACAATTTTCATAACACAACACACTGGCTAGTTTAATCAATCATTCCATAAGCGAGGACTAGAAGAGCTGGTAGGTTTGGGAGTAAAGAAGTCCCAAGTAGATGGGAGCTGACGTTATGGCTACAAATCAGAAGCACATACCAAGACCCAAGTGGAAATTACCTGTATAGTACTGATGATTGTGAAATTCTTCAGCCAGTAGGTGGAAGCAGACTCCTGTCTGTAAAGAGGGAAACTATAAACAGCTCACATATCTGAGTAGCTATTTAGCACTTTGCAGTGAAAGCAGCTTTCATTCTCCAGGAATCTGCTCTCTCTTGGGCAATATTTATGCAGCCACTAATCCCTATTCAAAGGAGATTAGGAGCCTTCACAAGTTTAACCCATGCCTAGGATATTACAATATTTTCTATGCAACTTCAGGTTAGGTGAAGTAAACATAACAAAAGACGAAAACATCATCTGAGTAGGTTCTTAATGCTAATAAGTTAATCATTTACCCGGTAAATGAATTCTATCCTTACCTCCTTCTCCTAAAAGGACAGTGCTATTTGACTTAGGGTCTGGAAGGCAAGATTGGACTAGGAAGGGCAAATCCACAGAGAAGGAGGTAAGTGGGAGGGCAAATGTGATTTAGTAATGGGGGTGATGTTGATAACTATCAGGGTTCTTGGCCTTCCCCAAGCAATAGAAATTGTTAAGAGGCCAGACAAGAAATTCAGGCAAGGTTCTATTGGGGCTCCTGCAGTGTCCGGGTGAGTAAAAAACAAGTAACAGTTTCCCTTGCTCGCTCCCCTAGAGGGGAGAGCTGGTTCATTACATGGGGTGAGGGTAGGCGTGTGTCAGGTTGAAGGGGGCTGCTTAGGTGGTTTGCCCACCCCTTTGGTGATGTTCTTTGCAAGGGGCATGGGAAGTACCCTGCTTTTGCTCCTGGCTCTTCAGAAGTGGCAGTTGGTTGTTTTTGGTCTTTTTGTATCTTGCTGTCCATAATTTACCCCAACTGTGAATTCACACAGTTTTTAGTCCCTTATAGTTTCTTTGCATTCTGTTGTTTGAGGAGACTTTTGTCCAGGTGGAAGCACTGCAGCAAAGGGTCCCAGGTCCCAGGTCCCAGCCTGTCTCAGTGTGACCTTTGAGCTCCATGAGGGCAGGGATATATCTACAATGTTTGCTTCAAAGGCTAAGATACAGTTCCAGATACCTAGTGGATACCCGTTAAATATTTGTTAATAAAATTGTGAATAATTAAATAGACGTTTGAATGGCGTCTCTTCTCAGGATTTGATAGCTCAGCAGTATCCCTTGTAAAATGTATGTAATAAGAAGTTGAAGGGCAATGGAGAACGATGATGTGGGAGGCTGAAGAATGGTCTCAGAAGATATCCACATCTTAATCCCTGGACCCTGTGAATGTTAATTTATATGGCAAAAGTCATTTTACAAATATAATTAAGGATCTTAATGTGAGGAGAGTATCCTGGATAATCTGGATGGGTCCTAAATGTAATCAAAAGTGTCATTTAAGAGGCAGGTAGAGGGAGATTTGAACATGGAGGAAAAAGGTCATGAGTCAAGGAATACAAGAGGTCACTAGGACCTGAAAAAGCAAGGAAACAGATTCTCTCTCCTCTGAGATTCCAGAAGAAACCAGCCCTGCTGACACCTTGACATCAGCCCAGTGAAACTAATTTCAGACTTGTGACTTCAGAGCTGTAAGAAAACACACTTGTGTTGTGTTAAATCATTAAGTTTGTGATACTTTGTATTACAGTAATAGGAAAATAATACAGGTGGTAACCGTCATCTTCATCCCTCATCTCTCTTCCTCCGCTGGCCTCCAAGGTTGGATACAACCAATGGAATATGAAGTCAAGGCCATCTAGTCAACATGATCTGTCCTAGAAGGAAAGACACAGCCAGTGGGATAGGCAATGTCAGAGAAAAAACTCTGATATTGGAGTCCCAGCCAGGTCAGCTTCAGGGTAAAGGAGTAGAGTCCTTTAACACATAACTAAATTTTGGAACACGATTACAAATACATTAGTAACTTAAAGGCTGGGGAAAGTCAACTTTATTTCCATATGTTGAGAAATATAGGCTTGAGCTGATCTCTGATTATTTGTGTCATCTTTATACATTAGGAACTTTTACATCAGTCTTGGGATTATGGAAAGTAGCTGAATACTGGAGACTGAATACAACCTACTAGTGCTGAAGACTCAACTCATTCAACTGACACAAGTTTATTGAGTAGTACTAATATGCTAACCAATGTATGCAGAGCTGGGCATCGACACACACAAATAAGTTATGTTCACATCCTCAAGAAGCTCACAGACTGATGGTAGATAAAATGAATGACCTTGGGTTGTGCTACTCCCTAAGTAATACTCTTGATCATGCATGGACAAACTATCAAATCCTTACATTTCATTGAATGCAGTTCAAGAGTCAGTAAAACGTTCAAACTAAAGGCTAGAGGATTAAGAATAGCAGGGGCTGGGAGTGGTCTTATAGTAATAGCTTACTGATCATTACTTTCTGTTCCTCTAGATCAGTGGTCAGCAAATTACATACTGAGGGCCAAAAGTAACCCCTTGATGGTTTTCTCAAAAAAATGTTTTATTGGAACACAGCCATGCTCATTCATTTATGTATTGTCTTTGGCTGCTTTCATGCTACAATGGCAGAGTTAAGTGGTTGTAACAGAGATCATGTGGCCTACCTCGAATGTATACTGCCTGCCCTCTTTTTAGAAAAAGTTTGCTAACCCCTGCCTTTGTGAATTTTATCCCTTTCTAGCTATTGGTGTTACTCTCTATGCTGGGCTCCATATCAAAACCTATAATGAGTAAAAACCTATAACATCAATTATTTGATGACTAGACTCAGAGTGGAGCCTGAGACTGACCTACATTCCACTCTCTTAGTCAAATTTTCTGTCTAATGACTCCATTTTTCCCAGGTTAATGACATTAAAACCTACCTTGTCCTTCCATGACCCAATATAATAACAAGCATAGAAGTATTTTCCTTATAGGCCTTCCCACTTGCAAAAGGCACATACACATAGTAATGTTGGGGTAATTTCCTCACAGGCAAATTAAGTTTGAGACATCTATGGTTAAATAAAAATGTGTCCAACAGACAGCTCTAGATTAGAGATGTCACTTTTAGGAGACATGGTAGAAAAAAATCTTTGAATACAAAAGAAATCACTCAGGGGAGGGTGCAAGTATGAGTATAATAAACGTAAATTTAGAAGAGATAGAAATGAAGGAGAAGCTGAGAGCAAGCAGTCAGAGAAGTAGGAGAGGGTCCAAAAGAGAAGGCAGTCAGGGAAGCCTAGAGAGCTGACGTCATCAAGTAAAAAGAGTTAAAGGTATTGAGTGCTGAAGAAAGATTTAAAAAATGGCTAAGGGACTTCCCTCATGGTCCAGTAGTAAAGAATCTGCCTTACAATGCAGGGGCTGTAGTTTGATCCCTGGTCAGGGAACTAAGATCCCACAAGCCGTGGGGCAACTAAGCCCACACGCCACAACTACTGAGCTCGCATGCCTCAACGAGAGAGCCCACGTGCCGCAAGCTACAGAGCCCACATGCTCTGGAGCCCATGCACCACAACTGGAGAAGAGAAAACCCGCATGCCACAAATAGAGAGGAGCCTGCGCGCCACAACGAAAGATCTGTCTGCCTCAACGAAGATCCCACGTGCCGCAACTAAGATCCGACGCAACCAAAAATAAATAAAATAAATAAAAAAATAAATCTTTTTTTTAAAAAAAGAAAGAAAAATGGCTAAAATTCATATATTGAGTTGGAAACTTTGTTATCTGGAGATTGGATTATAGTGTATTGTAGGATGATTACGGATTGAGCTTGAGCATATCTTGGCCATCTTAGAACACGGCAGCATTGTAGCAAGAGTGTAGATTTGAATCCCAGGTCTGCTGTGTACTCTCTGTGCAACTTTGTCGAAATTTGTTAACCTCACTAGGCCTCAGTGCCCTCCTCATTTCGAACACAGGGATAAGAGTTGTACACACATCTAGACTGTCCTGATCAGTAAATGAGGTGCTATATTTACATCAGTTAGCACAATGCCTATGCATAGTGATTAATAAATACTTATTAATATTCTACAGAAATATTTTTGGAAGCCTAGCTACAGTATAAGAAGAGGGATAAAACAGAAACTAGAGGGAGCTGTCGGAACTAGAGACTTGTTTTACTTTCTCTTGTCTTTTTTTTTTTTAATATTTAATAGCTGGAGAGAAAGGAACTTACCATCTGGTGGGAATATAATGTAGGAGAAAAGCTGAAAGCTGGAGCAGTACTTTATTTCACACCCAGAGCTTTTATAAATTTCCTGTGTCAATTTCTTGAGCGGTCTACAGGTTGGAGGAGCAGGAAGCATGGAAATAGCAGGAAAAAGGAAGAATGCAGGTCCAGGGACTCATTAACAGCAATGGATATCCCTGGCTATTTGGGAAATTCCTGAGGACTGTAGAATGTTTCGATGAAGGCAAAGAATGAGTGCCCCTGTAGCGAGGGTGACTGGATTCCCTGAGGTACCGTGAAGTGGGGAGGAGGGTAGGTGTTGTCTAAGTACTGATACAGCACTTGCCCAGCTCCTAGGTGATCATGGCCCAGATTTAGAATGGCAAAGACCCCATTTCAGAATTGCAGTAAACTATATACTTTCAAAATGGCCAGGGTTCTGGCAGGGTGTTGTTTTGTTTTTTTTTTTAATATGTGTTTCTGAATAAGGCAAAAACAGATGCACTTGTTCACCTCCTGAATACTTTTCTGTCTTGGAATTGGAATCTTTCACTACTTTGGATTTTGCTTATGAAGCGTGGAGTAGGTTCCAATCACAGTGGCCTTAGGCATGAAATAAATCAATGCCTGGATTTTTAAAATGTGGATTTAACCCAAACCAGACCTGGCCTAAAGCACTGTATAACCTAAGATTTAGTTGTACTGATGTTGGAGGCTGAATGCTAGAAAATGCAATCTATTAAAGGGTCTTATGTGTAGATGCACCTGGGTAGCCTCAGTTGTAAAGTCCAATTAATTGTAAATAATACCTTAACGAAGCCTTTCTGTAAAGAGTAACTTACGTAAAACTTCGGGTAAAATGTGTGTTAGCTTCCAGTATGTAACATCTATTTACATAGTTTTCAGGGACAAATTGATTCTTTTTTAATGGAGAAGAAGTCTTTTACATCTCTAGATATTTCTCCATTTTCCTTCCTACCTCTTTCAAGTCTGGGATGTTTTATTCATTCAGTCTTTGGGTGCTTACTCTGTTCCAAGTTCATTACAGTGGAGAATAACAACTATTCCTTGACACTTTGTGGAGCTTGCAGACAATAAATAAATTAGCAAAAAGATCTATATTGGGGCTTCCCTGGTGGCGCAATGGTTGAGAGTCTGCCTGCCGATGCTAAGGGACACGGGTTCGTGCCCCGGTCCGGGAAGATCCCACATGCCGCGGAGCGGCTGGGCCCGTGAGCCATGGCCGCTGAGCCTGCGCGTCTGGAGCCTGTGCTCTGCAACAGGAGAGGCCACAACAGTGAGAGGCCCGCATACCAAAGAAAAAAAAAAATAAGATCTATATTGAGGAGTGATAACTTCTATAAAGAGAAATGAGTAAGGTTAAGGGGATAAAGAGGGCCAGTGTATACTATTTTAGAGAAGGTGGTCAGGGAAGACCTCCAAAAAGCTGATGTTGGAACAAAGAAGGAGTGAGGGATCAAGTTCTAGGGGGAAAAATATTACGGGCAGAAGACTCAGGAGGTGCAAAGAACCATGACGTAGGGGCCGCTTGATGTGTTGAGGGAACAGAGAGGGGGCCCAAGTGGAACAGAGTATGTATGGGTAGAATGAGAGGAAATGAGATTTGAGGGGCAGCTGTGCTTAGTTGATGGAAGGCCCATGAAAACATTAAATATATAGAATCAACAATTATATGCTATATTAGTGTGAGTGCTCTATTTACAAAGTTATCAGAGTTTCTCAGTTTTATTCCCAGCCTTGTCCACCTTGAATTTCAAAGTCTTTGATTTTCAACTCAGGTTGATCAATGGCAGGCCTGGGTGAGAGATTACAGGACGTCAGGTGCCCAGCCTGCAAGCTCAGCACAGTCAGTAAGTAACCGGATGCTTTCAGACTATGAGACCTTTCACTTCCGGGGCCCTCATCCTCCTATCTGTTCACTAACAATTTCTGAGATGCCCTCTAGTGCTGATACTCTAATTACCATGGTGATAGGTGCTCTGTGTTCATTAGCCAGCCCTACTGATGTTACAGGGTTTTTTGCAGGGTGTGAGCTACCAAACATTCTTCTTTACCCACAAATCAACCGTTTTAGCCAGCCCAGAAATCTCAGCTAGAAAGAAAAAGGAAAAAAGAAAACAACAGGAGAGGAAAGTTAATTTTGTTAAGTACAGGAAAAAATTGTGGAATGGAGGTAAAATTTGATTTTATCACAATCAAAACTGAATATCATGAATATGGCATCATATCACGGTCTCTGCTGGTTTGGGACTTTAAAAAAGTTTCAGTCAGGTTTGGTAAGTGTCTAGAACACTGGACTAGGCATCAGAAGATGCAGGGTTTGGCTCTTGCTCTACCAATACCTGACTCTGTGACCTTAGCAAGTAAGGTTAACTTGTGTAATCCTCTTATAGTCAGGTTTTTCATGTATAATGGGAAAAAATATTATCAATCTTTATGTGAAATTAAGAGAAAAACTATATGGTAAAATGCTTTATAGACTTTAGAGAAATGGGCAAAAATGAAGAATTATATAGAGGGACTTCCTGACGGTTCAGTGGTTAAGACACTGCGCTTCCACTGCAGGGGGCACGGGTTCATTCCCTGGTCGGGGAACTAAGATCCCACGTGCTGCGCAGACAAAAAAAAAAAAAAAAAGAATTATATAGAAATGATAGAAATGCTGCAAGATAAAATACATATCTAAATTAAAATTGAGGTTATTTTTGGAAAAGTGATTTGTAGAGTTCATCAAATATCTAGCTGCTTAGGTAACAGAAAACAGTGTTTCCTTATTGGTTATGTTTTTTCAGTGTGGTCAAAATTTCAAAGATCCAGAAAAACTTTAGAGCACTTAACCTATTTCTATTTCCATATTCTATTTCATTCTAGTCTATTCTTGCCAAATTCTTCCTGCGGTGAATTCAATAAAGAATATAGAAATTTCAGGAAGAATTATGTAAGGTGTGATTTTATTAATCTTGTTCACAATTCCTAAAGGAAGTTTATTTTTCCTATATCATTTGTTCATTCATTTACTAAACACTGAGTTTGTAACATGTGTCCAGTAATATACAGGATGGTATAGATTAATAAAAGAATCTCTACCATCAGTCTGTACTGGGCAACTACCTGGTACTTTGGGGGTGCAGTGAGGCTGAGGTCCAGGGAAAGCTGACTAGAGGTGACTGAACTAAATCATCATGGAGGAGGAGGAATTAACACGGTCCTTGCTCAGGATGTGATGCTGCTGGTCTGTGGGGCTAGTTAGAAGTGCAGAATCTCAGGCCTCACCCCAGAACCACTGAATCACATCTGTTTTTCAGACAAGATCTCCAGGTGATTCATAGGCATAATAAAGTTTGAGAAGCCCTGAGCTGGGTAAAAAGGTGAAAAAAAGGAGAAAGCGTTTTCTAGGCCAAAAAAAATAGCAGGTCTGAACAGCACATTTAGGAAACTACACGTAGTATAATACAATAGGCCACGGGATCTAGTGAAGAATTTGAGTGAGGGTTTTTGTGGGAGATGGAGTGAAGAGGTTGTCATGGACCAGATCCTGAAAGGCCACGTTTTACCAAGGATGTCTGAGGTTTCCTGAAAATGTTGGAAGGCTACCAGATGATATTTTTAAAATTAATTGATTAATGTATTTTATTTTTGGCTGCATTGGGTCTTCGTTGCTGTGCGCGGGCTTTCGTTGCAGTGAGCGGGGGCTAATCTTTGTTGCAGTGAGTGGGCTTCTCATGGCGGTGGCTTCTCTTGTTGCAGAGCACGGACGCTAGGCGCACAGGCTTCAGTAGTTGTGGCACGCGGGCTCAGTAGTTGTGGCACACAGGCTTTGTTGCTCTGCAGCATGTGGGATCTTCCCAGACCGGGGCTCGAACCCATGTCCCTGGCATTGGCAGGCAGATTCTTAACCACTGCGCCACCAGGGAAGTCCTTACCAGATGATTTTGAATAGCAGATTTAAATCATAAGCAGATTTAAATTTTAGTTGTATGACATATATATCACTGGCTTTTCTATCAGACAAGAAAAAAATGACATAAGAAGTATCAACTTTGAAAAGGAGTCAAAATAACACTCTTTCCTAGATACTCTCTCTGATCACCTTCCAAGAAACACCTAGCGAATCAATTGAGCAAACTAAACCAATAATGGACTTTGGTAAAGAAGGCCAGTTAAAATATTAACATGAAGCTCCTAATAGCTTTGCTAAATCTGTTACACAGAAAATAGAATAAAAGATCCTAAATAATCTTTTAGAAAATAAAATAGGCAACACTGTAAAGCAATTATGCTCTAATCGAGATGTTAAATTAAAAAAAATAGAAGAGAATAAAACATTCCAAATTATATTAACAACATAAATATTGAAGACTATAAGTAAACTTAGAAATATTTGGTGTGTACATATTTTTTTAAACTATAAAATTTTATTGAGAAACATAAACCATGTTGCTAATGGGAAGATTCAATGTTATAAAAATATCGGTTTCTAGGGTTGGTGCTACGAGATTATGTGACATTGTGATTTATAATAAGAACAGAGCTCCTAAAACCATTGGAATTTCCTAAGTGATAAAGTTGAAAGGGGCATT
Source organism: Phocoena phocoena (assembly GCF_963924675.1). Lineage (NCBI taxonomy): Eukaryota > Metazoa > Chordata > Mammalia > Artiodactyla > Phocoenidae > Phocoena > Phocoena phocoena. The sequence continues at coordinate 85,782,590 of NC_089229.1, forward strand.
TTTGTTCTTCATAACAAGCCCCTTTCAACCACCTGAGTTTATGTTAATGAGGTAATTTTAGGAAAGTCCCTAAGGAAGTGGGGCTGGTTGCCAGGGGAACCAAATACTTGAACCACTGCAACTTTCAGTCTTGCCTCCCCACCACCTCCAGGGATGGGAGAGAGGCAGGAGGTTGAGTTAATCACTAATGGTCAATGACTTAATCAATCTTGCTTACTTATGAAACTTCCATTAAAAGAAACCGCAAAACGATGTGCGGTTTCAGAGAACTTCCATGTTGGTAAACCCTTGGAAGAGCTGGGTGATGTACCTGGAAAGAACATGAAAGCTACATACTCCTTCCCACATACCTTGCCCCATGCATTTCTTCCATTTGGCTGTTCTGTTTTTTTTTTGCGGTACGCGGGCCTCTCACTGTTGTCGCCTCTCCCGTTGCGGAGCACAGGCTCCGGACGCGCAGGCTCAGCGACCATGGCTCACGGGCCCAGCCGCTCTGCGGCATGCGGGATCCTCCCGGACCGGGACACGAACCCGTGTCTCCTGCATCGGCAGGCGGACTCTCAACCACTGCACCACCAGGGAGGCCCCATTTGGCTGTTCTTGAGTTGTATCCTCTCATAATAAATCAGTAATCTAGTAATAAGTCTTGCTGAGTTCTGTGAGCTGTCTAGGGCATACCTCGTTTTATTGTGTGTATGGTCAGGCCACTCACGGTGGCTGTTCTCTTGCTCTCTGTACATCCCGGGCTCGACCAGTAAGCGCCCGCTTCACCTACACCCTACTCACTTGACTGACTTTCCTACATACTTGCTGCAGGTTCCAGCCAGTGATTGCTCTTATCAAAGGGGCAGTAAGGGGCGTGCCCCTCTGCTAGTTTCCCTGGTAACTGACGAGCCAACCTGATGTCAATTCCCACTATAACTGGCAGTCTCCCCCTCCCCGCCCCGGAAACAAGACTGCCGCCATGTTATGCCCTCCGTCTGCTTCTCTGGGTGGGGTGCTGTGTCAGGACCTTGCTTCAGAGAGGTAAGCTCCCCCCGCCGCCCCCCCATTCCGTTAAACCATTGATGTCTCTGCCACTGACTTCGGGCTCTTTCTTCAGTCTTGAAGCCGGGCAAGTAGAGGTCTTGGAGGCCTGCGGCGTGCCGCCCAACTTGTGCTTCACAGATAATTGCGTCTTTTACAAACTGAGGGTTTGCGGCAGCCCTGTGTCAAACAAGTCTACTGGCTCTGTTTTTCCAACAGCATTTGCTCACATATGTCTCTGTGTCACATTTTGGTAATTCTTAAACTATTTCAAATGTCTTCATTATTTGTTATGGTGAGCTGTGATCAATGATCTCTGATGTTACTACTATGTATGACTTGCTGAAGGGTGTTGGTTAGCGTTTTTCAAGCAATATAAAATATTTTTAAATTAAGGTATGTACATTGTTTTTTTAGACCTACTGCGATGGCACACTTAATAGACTATATTCACTTTATGTCTGTGGTCTGGAACCGAACGCGCAATATCTCCGAGGTTTGCCTGTATTGAACCTGAAGCGGCGGTTGTGGTCATCTTTGATTTATAGCCAGATGGTCAGAAGCACAGGTGATTGTCCTCTGAAGGCGGGGCCCAGTCTTGTCGGATGAGCTCTTAATCTGTGGGATCTGACAATTACTCCAGGTAGATAAAATTGAGTTAAATTGTAGGACACCCAGCTGGTGCTGGAGAATTGGTCGGCGTGCAGGAAAAGAAAAAAATCCTGCTTGAGAAAAATGAGGTTTTTCTTTTAGTTTAAATATTGTATATAGTACAGAGAAGAAACAGGTAGTTTTTTTCCTCTCTTTTAGATTAGTAGTCTCAATTGGATATTTTTGGAACCTGACAAAATAATCCTAAACTTATTCAGAGAAAAAGAATGAACATATTTAAGAAATTTTAGAAATGAATCATACGAAAGAAGACATGAGTTGTCAGAAATCAAAATGTATTTTTACATTTTACAGATATAATTCTTATTTAGAGTGACCCTAGACAGAAACAGTACCTTAGAACATGAGTGTATTTGGTGATAGGGTCTTTAAAGGTGTGATTAAGTTAAAATGAGGCCATTAGAATGGGCCTGAACACAATTTGTCTGGTTCTTATAACAAGAGGAGATTAGGACAGAAAAAGAGACATGAGGGATGCATAGGCACAGAGAAAAGACCTTGTGAGCACAGTGAGAAGGCAGCTGTCTGCAAGCCGAGAGCCCTCAAAAGAAACAAACCCTGCCAAACCTTGACCTTGGGCTTCTAGCCTCCAGACTGTGCAAAAATAAATTTCTGTTGTTTGAGCCCCCCAGTATGGTATTTTGTTATGGCAGCTACAGCAAACTTATACAGCTCCCAAATTAGAAAAATAATTATTTTACATGGGACACAGTAATGTGTTATCTTATCGTTAATTAGATAACTACCAAAACAAACATATAAGCAAGGCTGTGAACACAATCTCTAAAAGAAGAGATATGACCAGTACACATATAAAAGTTTTAACTCACTGGCAAAGACATGGAAATCAAAACATTGAGATGCCATTTTTAATTTATAAAATTGATAGATTAGTGAAGTTTGAGGAGAGCTAATCTTTCAAATGCTGTTTGTGTAAGGCTCTACTGTCTTTGCCTTTTGGAGTGCTGTTGGTTAATATGTTTGAAACATTCTATCCCTAAGAGTCTATTTTAAATAAATAAATAAAGATAAGGAAAGGATGCATGCATGAAATTTTCCTTATAAATTTGTTTATATAGCAAAAAGATTTAGAAAGTAAAAATAATTTATTAATAACTTAAGTCTTAAATCCTTAATTACATTAGTAAAAAAATCTTGGACTTGTGGGTAGGAGATGAGATAGGAACTAAAAACTTCTTTTTAGTTAAAATTTTTTTAAAAGTTTAGCTTTATTGATCTGTAACTGATGTACATCCATTCATGTGTGACAGACACGTAGTTGTTTTCATATCTTGTCTATTGTGAATAATGCTGCAATGAACATGGGAGGGTAGATATCTCTTTGAGACATTGTTTTCATTTCCTTTGGAAATGAAATTCCTGGATCATATGGTAGTTCTATTTTTAATTTTTTGAGGAATCTCCATACTGTTTTCCATAGTGGCTGAAAACTTTGTACATTCCTACCAACAGTGTACAAGGGTTCTCTTTTTTCCACATCTTTACCAACACTTGTTAGGTCTTGCCTTTTTTGATGATAGCCGTTTTAACAGTTATGAGGTGGTATCTCATTGTGGTTTTGATTTGATGGTTTCCCTGATGGTTAGTAATGTTAAGCACCTTTTCATGTATCTGTTAGCTATTTGTATATCTTTGGAAAATGTCTGTTCAGATCCGGTGCCCATTTTTTAATCATATTGTTTGTGTTCTACTATTGAGTTGTATGCGTTCTTTATATATTTTGGGTATTCACCACTTATATGATTTTCTTCCATTCCATAGGTTGCCTTTTCATTTTGTTGAGGGTTTCCTTTCCTGTGCAGAAGCTTTTTAGTTTGATGTAGTCCCACTTATTTATTTTTGCTGTCGTTGTGCTTGCTTTGGGTGCAAATATAAAAAACTATGCCATCACTAATGTCAAGGAGCTTATCCCAATGTTTTCTTCTAGGAGCTTTATGGTTTCAGGTCTTACATTTAAGTCTTTTAAATTTAACGTTTTAAGTATCTAATTATACATAAAGAGAGTCAACAGACAGTATTTATTATCTGGTTCTTGGAATTTTTAAAAGGGAATATCAAAGTATATTTTTATAATTTTGGGATAACCAATGGCAGAATATTTTTCAGAGTGTGAAAGAAGAGGCTATGACTTCTATAATTCTGAGAAATAAAAGCAAAAAGATAGTACATACAGCATATGGAAGAATGAAAGGAAAACATAAGGGAAAAAATTTAATGAACAATATAGCAAAAATAAAGCCAAACATTACATGTGATATTAAGTATCTTATTAATAGACGAAATTTTAGATAAAGTAAAAATAAAATTCAATTCTGTACTGTTAACAAATATCGAACCTTAAAACACAGGAAATTTTTTAAAATAAAGCTAGGACCAAAGATATATCAAGTAAACACAATCAATAAAGAAAGCAGAAATGGCAATGTTAATTACTTGAGAATTAATTTATTTAAAATACAATTCAAAGAAAAATTATTAACTATGACAAAGTTTTAAAAATCAAATATATGCATTATAAGGATACAGTATTTATGAAATACAATATTCAGTTCTACAAATAAACCTTTTTTTTTAAAAATGGAAGCAATTCACAAAAACTCATTCAATTGTAATCAGAAGATCTTGACTCTCAAGCCTTGAAGAGAAAACAGGAAAGAAAATAAGTATCAAAAGATGTGAATGGTATAAAATTTAATTGGTTTGGTTTGGTAAATATATACCTAGTATTATCATCTATAATCAGTGAACATACTTTATTTTTAAAATCTGAACATTTTCACAAATTGATGATGATTTGGCTTAAACCCTCAAATTTCCAAAATAATAAATTGAATAGGCTACATTCCCTAATTACAAATGTAATTAATCTAAAAATTAAAAGTTTAAACAGAAATATCTGAACACAGGGAAATTTTAAATCATTCTCCTTTTAGAGCAAATAGGAATTTTGAATCAAATAGAAAGTCAAGAATGCATTTGTAAACAGGAAAACATCATTGGTACTACAGCATGGCAAAACTTTGTGTTATGAACAAAGCTGGACATTGACATATTAAAATTTTTATTACTAAGCTAGAGCATACAGTTGTAAGACTACAAATTAAGTATTTAGGTAAAGAGTTTTCTGAAAAGCATGCCTAAAGAAAGCAGAAGGAAAAGAAGTATAGTAAAATACAAAAATTAAACAATTAAATAGCAAATCAGAAATGCCATTTCTCTGAAAAGTCCAATGGAATAAGTTCCTGGCAAGCATAATATGCAAAAAAGACAAACCCAAATACACAAAATTAAGAATGGGAAAAGAGTATAATAATTATCTTAATTGCTCTTGCTCTAAGTTTATAGTAATAAAAATGTCTTTTAAAAATCTGGAAGATTTTTATAGAAAAAATACAAATGTTGAAAGTTGAATCAGTAAGCTGATTTTTTTTTAAAAGCTACAATAACCAATCAACAACTTTTCAAGGATTATTTCTCAAAAAGGCTAAAAACATTTTTTCAAATGTAAAAGGAACAGAAAATTCCTATGTTGTAAAATCTTTTCCAGACATTTAAAAACAAAATAGCTTTCTAGTTAATTTTTATAAAACTGCATAATCCTGACAGAAGCTGATAAAGATAGCAAAAGATTTTACAAAGAGAAGGATAAACTTGTGTTTTCCAAATATATTATACTGAAAATTAGTTAGGTCCAAGACTTGTTAATAAAACAGTGGATTCAATGCCAAATAAGTTTGAGATACACATCCCCTTTAGTAGACTGGCAATGTACCGCATCACATTAAAGAATCTGAGAGATTCGGCAATTATATGAGAGCTATCATTAACTCAATATATTCCCAAATTATTCAAACATAAAACACTTTTAAACCTCACACTTATTAATATTTAAATATGCTAACGTGCCCCTAATGCCTCATTAAATATGTTTTTCCCTCTTTTTCATTTTTTTCTAACGGTAGGTTTCATGACTTCAACAGTAGATGGCATCGGTCATGATCATAACCACTCAGGCCTTTCCTAGATTTAATGGTTGCAGAGTTGACTATAATTGTCATCATTCTTAACAATGTAAAAGTAAAGGTACTTTACCCAGAAAGAGGGAGATGGGCCAGAGTTTGGAGACACAGAGGGAAGGGAGGGAACCTCTAAGGTCTTCATTTTGAGAAATGGGGAAACATATGATACTCAATGTTTATTGAACAAGAAATGGAGGTATTGGTGTGACATTTGAGGAACTCAGAATAGTGACCCCAGTATGTACAGATTACAGGGGGAAGAACAACGGGGCATGAGTAAGTGACATTAGTTCTAATCTATCAGAATAGAGAGTCAGTAAACATTGCCCACGTTAATAAATCAAGAAAGTGCTATGTGCATACTATTTAAAGATACTGGAAGTGACCATCAGAAAAACCAACAAACCAAACTGGTTAGAAGTAATTCCCTTTGAGGAATAGAAGTGAAGGTGGTGTGAAGGACTGTTACTTCTCATTTTCAATCATTTTGTAACATTTGATTTTTTTTTTAACCATGTGCGTGGTTTAGCATGCTAAAACTTCTCTAATGTCTATGTACAAAATTTGACTTTCAGCGAAGTTAGTGGAAGACAACAATTTAGGATCTAGATTAATATGGGGATAACGTTGCTGTTTGAATTTGATAAACCTCAATTTAAATCTTGGCTTTACCAGCTACGAGAAAATATTGGCTTTGCACAAGTAACTAAAACTCTTTAAGCTTCCTCTCAACATACCAGTACTTATACCTAACACGTAAGGTTATTTTGACCTTTGAAATTGAGATAATGTGTCTAAAGCACTCAGCACACATAAAGAAAGTGCTTAATATTTGTTATATATAATAGTTATTATAACAATTATAACTATACATGCTACAGTCAACTCATTCTTTCAGTCTTTTATGTCTGAGTCTATAAATTTATAATAAGTGGGGATTTCTTAACTGCTCATGGTCACAAAAATTCTTCCAGCTGTTTTTAGAGGTTTCAGATCGTTTTTATTACCTGCTTTAGAGGCATCATGATGTAATGGAAGAAGCCAGCATTAGTTTGACTGCCTCCACCTTGGGCAAGTCTTTTAATCCAATTGAAGTCACTCCACTTATAAAATGATATTGCTGGAGTGTTTCCTGTCTGAAGGTTAGAGTGAATCAGATGTTCATTTGAGGTGCTGGTCACCTCCAGGGATCATGACTGTATAATAAATGAATAAAGTGGTGCAACTGTGGGATCCCACATGTCCATCAAGGCCTTACCTCTAATGTTTGGCCCTGGGGCTGAGGGAGTTTTTTGACCTCTGAAATGGGGTTTGGTTTCTCAAAAAAATAAAAAATAAAAAATGTGCTTTCTGAGGCATGAAAAGCCTGCTTACTTCTGTCAGCTGAATTTACTCATTTAAAACGTCAAGGTTCCTTTTAGTAAATTCACTTTGCCACTAAGTGATACCCTCATATGCCATACAAATGAGTTTAGTATGTATAATTCCACTGTTGAATTAACGGTTATGCATAAAAATATGCTTTTCATTAACAGTTGGTGCTTTTATGAAAAAAATCATTTAAAATATGCTTTATGCTAATTTTTATTTTTCAAGTCATTCAAGAGTATATTGGATAGGATCCTGTTTAGAAATTTACTTGCAAAGAAGTTATTTTTCAGGATATTGCTACAAAAGCTTTAGAAAATAAAGGGGATGTGGGAGACAGGATGAGGAACTTGAATTTCAATTATATCTCTACAAAGAAAACTCTTGACAAGTGTACCCACTCACCCATTCAGTAAATATCCGCTATGGGTAAGACTGACACTGAGATGACAAAAAGGATTCCTGCTCACAAGTTAGTACAGCAGCAGCAGGTCTGAAGTAGGCCTGCTGGAAACAAACCAAGTCTGTTTTCATTTTTAAAAATAGTAAAATATGAAATAATCTGGCACCACCAATTCAAATAAAATGGCAAAATTAATATGTATCTAAAGGAAATTTTCCCTGCTCTCCATCCCCACACTTTTCATCTCTAGTTTTTTCCATTCATTATATTCTCAGGACTGGTATGTAAGGGGAAAATTTATTTGATCCTTCCTCTGTGTGAGTAAGGCGACTGCATTTCTTATTTATTTATGCATTTTTGGCTGCGTTGGGTCTTCGTTGCTGCGCGCGGGCTTTCTCCAGTTGTGGCGAGTGGGGGCCACTCTTCCCTGTGGTGCACAGGTTACTCATTGCAGTGGCCTCTCATGTTGCGGAGCATGGGCTCCAGGTGCACGGGCTTCAGCAGTTGCAGCACACAGGCTTCAGTAGTTGTGGCACACAGGCTCAGTAGTTGTGGCTCATGGGCTAAGAGCACAGGCTCAGTAGTTGTGGCACACGGGCTTAGTTGCTCCATGGCATGTGGGATCCTCCCTCTGGGGCTCGAATCTGTGTCCCCGGCATTGGCAGGTGGATTCTCAACCACTGTACCACCAGGGAAGTCCCACGACTGCATTTCTGAGCTGGAATTTTGTTGGACTCAGGCTCCCGAGAAATACCTCAAAGAGACTCCTTGTTGGGAGTGCCCTATTTGCGTGTTCTAAAGGCTGCTAAGAATTGTGGCAGTGGATTCCAAGATTCCACTGCAGGGGAGGGGTGGATCTACCTAAGTTTGCTTTTCTTGGGAAGGTCAGGCCCCTTCTAGGGTGCAGCAGTGGTGGAGGAAGAAAGACATAACACATAGTAGAGCTGAAGATTAAAGATGGTGGACTGCTGAATCTACTAGTTCCAGTGAGAGCAGGACCAGGAAGCCAGTGAACAGGAAATGCCTGGCATGACTTTTTCAGTTACAGAGAAACAAAGCTGTCTGGCAGACTGTACCAATGGCACCACCCTGCCCAGAAGCCTTGTGACAGATGCCAGGGAGAGCACCAAAAGGGACCACACCATCACTCACCCCATCACCCTGTGTTCCTGTTATAACATCTAAGTTTATTGTAGACTTTCAGAAATTCACTATCAAATATATTTTAGGACCACATCACAATCATAAGTCTGGAGCTGCTTATATACATTAAAATATGGGCAGTATTTAACAATATGTTTTACTCCATTGAATTCATAGAAAGACAGGAAAGCATATTAATATTAATTTTATTACTTTACAACTATGGTCACTTAAAATCTCACACATAAAATACATGCAGAAGAGTTCGTAATGGTAGAAGAGTTAGTAATTCAAAATTCGAATCCTCCAAGATCATTTACAAATATATATTTCTATATCAATTATTGTATTTCAAAAGAAAGAAGTAGCTTAAAACGAAATCTTCCTCTACATGTTCTGATTCCATCCTAACATCATCATTAAGGTGATATTTGAAGGAGACCAAGATGTCGTTTAATTTTTTTAAAGTATTCTCTTATCCTAGGCAAGTATCTCAGTTTAGAAATTACTTTACACATAGCCATTAAACTATAGCGACATTGTTCTACTAGGAGTACAGCTAATATATCAATGGGCACAGGCAAAGTTAAGCAGAATGAGTAAATAATATAAGGAATTGGTTTATAAATTAAAATATTTAAGATTAACTTTACCATCTATACCTTCTGTAACATGATTAATTATATTTGTTATCACATACATTATCTAATACTTAGGATCAAAAACAAAGTAGACATCTTTTTGAAAGGAGAAAGAATTTACACATTTAAAACCCTTTTGATTAAAACTTGCTTGCAGAATTTCCAGAAATTGGAAAACATGCCTTCAAGTCATCATTTGTCTAAAGCTGCGTTTCTTTGCCTGGCCAATAGCTGGGTTGTAGCAAATGATCACTCGTCGTACAGTTTTCCTTACTGATTCTTGTAGACACCATTGTTCTTTCTCTCTTGGTTCTGAAGCTTCTGTGTTTTGAAACATACTTTTTCTTTAAAGTGAAAAGTACTGCAATACTTAGGAAAATGGACATTGTGCCAAGGATCATGGTTAGTCCCAGATACATGTGTCTAGAAGAAGAGAGAATGTCCATCTTAATTATGGCAACTATCCAACTTTAAATAAAATGTAATAATATCATCCAAAAATATCAATATCAATAAAACTATCATGAGGATGGTTTTAAGAATGCAGATTCAGTGGCTATAAAAGACCTTTCTAGGAACATTTGACAGACTATTGAAGGCAGTAAGCTAATATAAAGCAATTTTAGTAGTACCATCATTTTCAGTCACTGATAATTATATAATCCGTCCCATCCTCTCTGTAAATTATTTCCTTAGACCAGGTAACTATATCCCTGTTTGCCCAGAACAGTCCCAGATTATGCTAGTGTTGTCCCAGTGTAGTTTTTAATAGTGCCCCCTTTCACTCTCAGAAGTACCCAGGTTTGCATGATAAATTATGTGGTTACCCTCCCCTCGAAGCTTGCCCAAATTCACTTCTACGGAAAAACTGCAAGAAGCAACATTGAGGGGAAATCAGAGCTCTCAGTAGAGTAGACTGACTTAAGAACAAACCAGAGGTTTCAATCCATTTCTTCCATGAGTAGCCTTTAGTTCTACATTAGATTATAAGACACAGGTTAAATGATTCATGCTGGTTACCTTGTATGTACACTCATAGTCTCTGATTGAATTACATTGTCTTTGCACTAAAATACAGCCTTAGTAAATGTGAATAAAGTGTCAATTCTCCTCATAGATCAGGTCCCTTTCAAAGACCAAAATAAATTTCTCACATAACATCAAAGCCTATTAAGTCAAGCAAATTTATTTGAGATGGTCGGCTAAATTCACAGCCAACTTCCAACTTACACAGTTCAGCACCAAGTTTATTTCTCTAGAGAATACTCAGCTTGTAAAGTGAAAAAAAAAAATCCTTCTTGCTTTTAAGCCATTGAAGTATTGCTTTAAGCAATAAGGAAACTAAATGTTTGATGAATTGAACTGAATGATACCATAGTGAAAAAAACCCATGCCCTCAACCCCATACACACTCACACACACAGAGAAAACCTTTTACTTTTATGCATTTCAAGTACTGGAATAATTGAACATCAGTTTGGCAATAAAAGCCGGACAGATTTACAGCCAAATCCAACTCTTGCCCAGAGGGATTATATCTGACGTAAATGGGACAGTTTGGCTCAGTTTGAAAAAGAATAGAATTAAACCCCAAATGTGACCTAGATTTAAATGCTTCTGAGTTTCAGGGAATTAACTCACTTGTGTGCACAAACTTTGAAAATTCTACTCTATTCTGAAATCTTATGTCTTTTTTCTTATATATATATTTTAAATGATTACTCATTTAAAATGGGAGTCAAGATTAAGAATGGGGGAAAAACGAAAGATCTAGCCAAATAATCAGATAATAATAGAATTATTCTATAAAACAGAACAAGCTTTTTTAAAAAATTTATTTTATTTTTATTTTTGGCTGTGTTGGGTCTTCGTTGCGGTACGCGGGCTTCTCATTGTAGTGGCTTCTCTTATTGCAGAGCACGGCACACGCGGGCTTCAGTAGTTGTGGCACACGGGCTTAGTTGCTCCACAGCATGTGGGATCTGCCCGGGGCAGGGCTCGAACCCGTGTCCCCTGCATTGGCAGGTGGATTCTTAACCACTGCGCCACCAGGGAAACCCGAGAAAAAACTTCTTCATTAGACTCTCCTTTTCCTTACAAGCAATGAAACTACATGAGGATTATTAGTGCCAATTGTATTGTGCAAACCTGGGATGTGGTAGCCGTGAGATGTGGGAATGAGTTTGATACGGTACCTAAAAGCATTTGAGTCATATAATCTGCAGGATCCTCTACTTCCACATCTTTTAAATCCCCATTTGAGGCATGAAGTATCAATCAAAACTCCAAAATATACGGGAGCTGGGATTCCTGCTGTGAGAAAAACAAATAATTGCTACTAAAAATATACGCATATCTTTTTGGTTAGCCTATAATTAATGATTCTCGGAAACCACAGTCAGTCCAAAATTCAGTGCTTTGGAGATGACAGGGCATCTGTAGAAAACCAGAATATGTCACCCCAAAATATGCCTCTGGTATAAAGATTATTTTGAGCTGATAATTTTGAGAAGCAGAAGTCATAGGAGAAGCTCTGAAGACACAGCATAAGTTTCCTTTTTGTAAGGAAGATGCACATTTACAAAGGAAAATATTTGCAAGGGTCTCTCCCTTTCTGTACCAGGATGAGAAGAATTCCAGATTCAAAAAAGAGCTAAGTGACCCTGTTTTGCATAAAATCCTGTAAGCAAGAAGATCACATAAAGACATCGAACAGTCAGTTTAGATTATTTGGTATCTTAAATAAAAATTCTCTTTATATACATTGTCCATCTAAATAGATTATTTGCCACTGAAAAACATTTAGGTGATAACTAACTTTACATTGCTCTTAATAACGTGAAGATGTTCCTCAAGATTCAAATGCTTGCCATCTTCTGTATGTTTTAAATTTTTCATAATGGGAAATTCAAACATTCACAGAATTAGAGAGGATGATGTAATACAACCTCATGTACTGTCACTAACTTTAACAATCATTGATATCAATATTTTGCCACTCCCGTGTTATCTCTCTCCAGTCCCACAACCCAACGTGCATCCAGAAACTATTTTTTAAAATATTTTAAGAGATACCTCAGTTATCACGTCATTCTCCTTATATGTATCTCAGAACACATCTCTGACATTTTAAAAAATATATCACTCTGCCATTTAACACATGACACATTTTATAATTTCTTTAATCCTATCAAAAATTCACATTCAAACTTTTCTGAATGTCTTCAAAGCATTGTTTTAGAGTTGGATCATTCTAATCAGGATTCAAACCAGGTAGGCAGGAATAAAGAGGTAGACATAGAGAATGGACTTGACATGGGGTGGGAGGGCGAAGCTGGGGCGAAGTGAGAGTAGCACTGACATATGTACACTACTGAATGTAAAATAGTTGGCTGGTGGGAAGCAGCAGCATAGCACAGGGAGATCAGCTCTGTGCTTTGAGATAACCTAGAGGGGTTGGGATAGGGAGGATGGGAGGGAGGCTCAAAAGGGAGGGGACATGGGCACATGTGTATGCATACGGCTGATTCTCTTTGTTGTGCAACAGAAACTAACACAGTACTGTGAAGCAATTGTACTCCAATAAAGATCTATTTAAAAAATTTTAGTTGATGGCTCTTTATATCAGCTTCTTCTCCAACTTTTTTTTTCATACTAATGATTTTTGAAGAAAGACATTTGTCCCGTAGAACACGCCACAGTCTGGATTTGACTGATTGCTTCTTCCTGACGTCATTTACTTTGTTCTCCTATCCTTCATTTCTCCAATAACCTGGTAGTTAGCTCCTGCATAGACTCTGGCAGGAACAAGGCACGGGTGGTTCTGTGTGTTCTGGCAGAAGTCACACGCTGTCTACTTGCCACTCTTTGTAATGTTAAAATGGATCTGAGACTCAGGCTATGCCCTCCATTATGAAGTTTTTCATCCATTTTCACCTATAGCTCTCAGCAAATGTTGATGAGGTTGCAAAACAGATGGTTAAAAATTACATTATTCCTTGTGTAAAATTATTTAGGATTTTTCTATAAAAGAGAATTTTCCTTCATGACTATTTATTTGATTACTTCGAAGTATAGTTTATTTCGAAGGAAATATAGAAGGAAGGCAGGATGAATGCTCAGTTCTTTCCATTTATCAGTTTTAAAAATAATGAATTGGTGCCCTAGTAGTCTCCAAAATTATTTAGGTATCATTACAGATTTACGTCTTTTTATATATTCACTGTATTTCAAGACATGGCAGATATTATAGTGATTAGTTATGTTATATATTAATATAATAATATTGTTTATATTACGTATATTGTTTTCAAATTATCTCACCTTAGGCCAAGCTCCTCAAATTGGTCCTGTGTACTTTTGACATATCCCTTTGATAGCTTTCTCACTTTCTTGCACAAAAGTTGTCCCACAATCATCTTATGCATTTTCTACCCTAGACCTTGGTCAGTTCTCCAAGGTGCTGTGGTTTCTTTATTGAGGAGTGATATTTAGATAGCACAGATTCATTGCTATGGGTGCTCATTTCTCCTGGGTTAAATAGATTCTAGATTTTTCAGGAGACAGAGTTATAAGATACACATTATTTTAAAATAAAGCTATATGAGTTCATATTAACATTTTAAGTTTAAATTAAGAATGAGTTTTACTTATTTTATTTTATGCTTTTATCGCTTTTCTATTATGCTGAAAATATTGATTCCTAATGATATTAACATAATATCTTATTTACTTTAACCTGAAAATACACAATAGTTTTAACATAACAATGCCAAAGTTAGTATTAATGACAAGACCATAAAATGTACTGAAGCAATGGGGATTTGGTAATAATCCTATTTTCCATGTAGTTTAAAGTTTTTTTCTGTATGGTTATGTCACCCATGTAATATAGAGTTAGTTTTGGTTTGTTTTATGAATTTCTTTGGTTCTGTTAATTTAATTATTTTAAATTATATAAAATTTTTGCATGCTTTCAAATTAAAAATTGTACAACAGTTACATTTACAAAGTCTCATTTCCATCCTGTTTTCTCTCCCCTTTTTCCTTTCTTCCCTAACAGGTAAAGTTTTTATAAAAATAGTATTAGTTTTTAGTTTATGCTTCCATTGTTTCTTTTTGTTAATAAGAGCAAATACCTCTGTGTGTGTGTGTATAATATTTCCACCTTTCTATACTTACACCAAATGCATCACTATATACATTGTTCTACATTTTGCTTTCTTTCACTTAAAAGCATATACTGGAGATCACTTGATATGAATTGTGTCCCTCCAAAATTCATATGTTGTAGCCCTAACTCCCAATGTGATTGCATGTGGAAAAAGTAAGAAGATAATTAAGGTTAAATGAGGTCATAAGGGTGGGGCCCCAATCTGATAGGAATGGTGTCCTTATAAGAAGAGGAAGAGACACCAAAGGTCTCTCTCTCTCTGTGCACTGAGAAAAGATCCAGGGAATGAACAGTGGGAAAATGGCCAGCTGCAAATAAGGAGAGGTCTCACCAGACACCAACCCTATTGGCACATTGATCTTGGACTTTACAGCTTTCAGAACTATGAGAAAATAACTTCCTGTTGTTTAAGCCCCTCAGTCCAGGGTGTTTTGTTATGACAGCCAGTACTGACTAATATACTTGGTAACATTAGAGAGAGATTTTCCCCATTTGTCCATACAGCTGCATAATATTCTATTATGTGGGTTTACTATAGTTTATTTAACCAGCTCTTACTGATGTACATTTAGACTGCTTGTAGTCTTTTACTATTGTAACTAATGTCACAGTGATTGAACATCCATAAGATTAGACTTACTTCATACTTTTGCTAACACATTTTTGACATCAATTCCTAGAAGTGGGATTGCTAGGTCAAAAGATAAGTAAGTCTTTATGTAATTTTGTTAGTTATTGCCAAATATCCCTCTCCAGAAATAGTATAATTTTCATAACAGCAGTGTATAAGTGTATCGATTTTCTATTTGTATTGTAATACATGACAAACAACATTTGGTAATTTGCCTATCTGATAAGTAATAATCAGTATCAGTGTAGTTTTAATTTGTACTCTTCTTATTATGAGGGGTCTTTACCATCTTGTTATATATTAAGAGGTATTTACATTTATTTTTCCATGAAATGGTTGTTTATATCTTTTACCCCATTTTCTCTTAGGGTGTTGATCTTTTTGTTCTCAGTACTTAGGCGTTCTCCTTATAATAGGGATATTAGCCACCTGTCTGTTATATACATTGAAAAAAATTGTATGTAGTTTGTCATTTGCTTTATGATATTTTTGTCATTTTCAAGTATATATATTTTTTATACAATTTGGAAGGTTACTTTCCATTTATAAAATATTGGCTATATTCCCCATGTTGTATAATATATCCTTGAGCCTATCTTTTACCCGGTAGTTTGTGTCTACCACTCCCTCATCCCTATATTGCCCCACCACCACTGGTAACCACTAGTTTGTTCTCTATATCTGTGAGTCTACTTTTTTTGGGTTATATTCACTAGTTTGCTGTATTTTTTAGATTCCACATATAAATGGTATCATACAGTATTAAGTATATTTTCATTTTTATGGAATCAACTTTATGAATTATTTCTTTTACTTGAGATCTTTTTCACACTGTAGGTTATATCTGTGTTCTCAAAGGGAGGTAGATAGATTAATTACAGCCAGGGATGTACTTCAGGCTCAATAGCCTTTTTTCTAGATAATCTCTGTTTTTATATTGTAGAATTAGAGCCAGCCATGATGGCTTAAACCTCCATTTTTGTTGTTTTCCCAATTTTATCAGGATTATATTCTATCTTCACATATATCCATTTTTATATCAAGATTTATGTAAACCATAAGATTTATATAAAGCTCTGAATTTGTTTTTCTTCCAGGTAGTTCCTCTCTGTCAAGTTACAGAGGAACATTTACAATGGTTTTTACTATCTTCTTTAGAATATAAACTCTTTAAGGACAAAAACCTCATCTAACTTAATCACTCTGTTTTTTATGGGTTTTAACTAAAGAATATTGAAAAATCTGGTAGTCAGAAGAAATCATTCCTATTACGTTTAACAAATTGTGAATTCAAATCCACACTTTGATTGTTTGAATGATCTTATCTTTCTACCAATGATATATCCTAGTATTGAGAGTAGCTCAAAAGAATTCCTTCCATCTAATAACTTAAAAAATTATATTTAGACTTCAGCTTTTCTTACTGATTTAATTTTTGCTTTCCTCTCAGAGGGCTCTTTTATAACAGCAGTGGATTTTTTGACACTAGACCCATGCTAGATGAGACAAGATTGTTAAAAAATGCCACTACTCTTATAATCACTTTATCATGGGTACAGCATTGGTTCTCAATATTTCTGAAAAAAAGGAAGAGTGTAGTCCAGGAAAAGAGGGAGGGAAGAAAGATATGAAGGAGGGAAGAAGATTAAAAGAACAGGGATCTACTACTGACATCATTCAGTTATGTGTCATAATTCTGTAAAAATATTTAGAAAATTATTCAAAATACACTTGTAATGGCTACCATAATTAAAGCATAGATTATACTTACCAAGAACTCTTACTGCTAAGGTGTAGATACCCAGGGCAAAAGACTTAAGTTGTGGCTTAATGCACCTAAAATCAACAAAAGCATTATGATAAAAAATATAATAGTACATTAAAGCAAATAGTAATGTCAGTGATAATCTACTGAACACACATGAAATGATGTTAGAATTCAAGTAGCATTTATGGAGAATCCACTAGTATTCTAGCATAGGGAAAGCAAATTATGTAAAAGCCTTGTTCCATTATATGCAGTGTATCGAGGAATTTATAGTTAATATTTCTAAAAGGTAAATCACTCTTACATGACATATTCAAATGGTGTTAGGTAAAGTAAAATCAGATTTAATCAGTAAAATAACAAGGACTCACAGGGAAAAAAACTCTAAGAAATTATAAGAATTTGAGGCACAGTAAAGGATTAATAACCTATAAGTAGTTTTTGTGGGGTTTGGTCTAAAAGCACAGGACCCTATTGACTCAAGTTGAATCAGAATAATTGTGACATGTTAAGTGTTTTTGCTAAATAGTGGGGACCTGAATTTACCAGTCAAGTACAAAAGTACCTAAAATAACAAGACCATCCTTAATATGACTGTATAACTTTAACTGATGGATTGGCCTATAGATTTTAGATGTATAATCATGAGGATATATAATAACTACTGAGTGTTAACCATGGTAGTAAGTTCTTCATATGTATAATATTTAGTCTCTGCTTTAAAAGAGTCTAAAATTACAACTCTTCCCCTTGAAGCAAATGACATTTTCTTCTGACATCAAAATAAAGTGTGGTGCATTTGAGGGACTGGCGGTAAGGAAAATTCTTCCTCTATTGGCCTGATTATTCACTTGACCCAGGTGACTACTTGGCACAAGGTAAGCAAATGTTGGAGAAATAGGTACCCATGAAGAATGATCCTGGTCTGAGAATTCTGGGGCAATGCTTTCCCATCAAACCCATGTTTCCATTTGAAAGCATCAATATCTCATGTTCTCCTTAAGCCCTTTTACAAAAACAGATTTCTGGATGTTAGAACCTATCTTCTGTAGATCTTTCCTAATCAATTTCTATAATATAAGTTGTGGGAAATTAAAGCTATATACAATATTTTGATTACTTTCATTTTAGAAAAACTTAATATCCATCTTTTGATATATGAATTAATTTCAAAATCACATAATCCATCTCAAAAGATTGATTTACAATAAAATTTGACTTTTCATGTTTAACAATTTTATCGAAATTTGTAATATCTTTAGGTGATTTCGATCAGTTGTTTAACAGTAATACTTACAACACTAATTCAATGAGGAGGAAAATTTTATCACTGAAAATACTTGTTACAAAACTTTTTTTTTTTTTTTTTCCCGCAGTATGCGGGTCTCTCACTGCTGCGGCCTCTCCCGTTGCGGAGCACAGGCTCCGGGTGCGCAGGCTCAGCGGCCATGGCTCACGGGCCCAGCCGCTCCGTGGCATGTGGGATCTTCCCGGACCGGGGCACGAACCCGTGTCCCCTGCATCGGCAGGCGGACTCTCAACCACTGCGCCACCAGGGAAGCCCAAAACTAATATTTTAAAATTTGAATTTACTTATATATTTTATCGAGATCTAGGATAGGAGAGCCAATAAAAACTGTTCAAGCATAAATTATAACAGAAAAACTTCTATTCAACCACATTATCTATATAAAAACCTAAAGTGGGAAAAGCATAAAAGTAGAACAAGTTTCCTAAGAGAGCCGTAAGGAATCATAATGATTCCACAGAGCAGAGTTTGAAGTCACTGCTATAGATGATCACAGTATGTCATGTTAAAATTGGGGCAGGGAGAATCAGTGTTCACCTCAGAAGCAATATGTATCCAGGTATCCCGCCTAGAGATAAAGTATAGGATGTGATGACTGAAATTACAAGGAAATACAGAAACATTTGGGGACATCCATTATCTTTTTGACATCTGCCCACCATGCCTGAGGAATTTCCTGATTCTGAGGTGGCAATTCCCACACAGGTGCAGTTATTAAATATCTGTAACACAATAGGGGAAAATCCAATTATTGAGGTAACTTGTATATAAAATTAAAGACAGCTATTTATTTTAAAAGAATTTATAGTATACATTTATTTCATAAACAGTGGGGAAGTTTTTATTTTTCTGTGTTAGAATATATCAAGCAAAGCAAAATCTAGAGAGACATTTCATTATCCAAAGAGCAGATGGTCTACAAACTATTGAACCTATAGAACCATCTCCAAGCAAATCCCACCAAAGCCAACAGTACCTTATGTTCTTCTCTACCACTTCTAAGTCTAAGCCACCATTTTTGCTTGCTTTGATTATCGCAATGGTCTCTTCATGTTCAACATGTTTCTACTCTCTTTTCCACAATAACCCAAGTGAGCCTTTAAAAACAGCAGTCAGATTGCATCACTATTCTCAACCTTCCAATGACTTCCCATTGTACTTGGATAAAATCCCAAATCCTTATAGTGGCTTCCACACTATCCATCATGCAGCTCCTGAATCCCACTCTGATCTCATCGCCCAATGATCTTCCTCCTCTCCTTCTACTTCAGCCACACACATGGGTGTCTGTGGGGCCTTGGCCAACCCTCAAACATGGTGAGTCTACCCAGGCCTCATGGCCTTCCTATTTTCTCTGCTGAGCAATTCTTCTAGGCAGTTACATGGCCAGCACACACACTTCAGGTCTCTGGCATGCAGTGTTTTCAATAAATGGAAACTCTGGTTAAGAAAAATCTTCCAGTGCAACTAGAGATTATCATATTAAGTGAAGTAAGTCAGAAAGAGAAAGAGAAATGCCATATGATATCCCTTATATGTGGAACCAAAATACGACACAAATGAACCTATCTATGAAATAGAAACAGTCACGGACATAGAGAACAGACTGGTGGTTGCCAAGGGGGAAGGGTTTAGGGGAGGGATGGAGTGAGAGGTTGGGGTTAGCATATATAAGCTATTATAATATAGAATGGATAAAAAACAAGGTCCTACTGTATAGCACTGGGAATTATATTCAATATCCTATGATAATAAAGGAAAAGAATATTTTTTTAAAAAGAATGTATATATATGTATGACTGAACCACCTTGCTATACAGCAGTAATGAACACAACATTGTAAATAACTGTACTTCAATTAAAAAAAAAAAAGTAAATCCAAAGTAAAAGAGAAAAAGGAAAGAAAAACCTTCAAGCAGTTTGGGCCAAGGAGTAGAAGCCAAAGATCGGGCTTGGGGGAGGAAAGGAAAGAAGGAAGAAAACGAAGGGAAGGTGAAAACTCAGATTTCAGATGGGTGGGTGGTCTTATATCACTGTTGCTAGAGACCAATCCTTTCTTCTCTGAATAAAATGTCAAAAATAATAAACAGAGAAAATCAACAAGGATGAATTTGTCTACAGAAGTGTTTGCCTAAGCATTCTTATCTAGTTGATAAAAATACATAAATATATGTGTGGTTTAATTTTCAGCCCTCTAGGACTGTCAAATACAGGCAGATTTCATCAGCCACAAGTATAAAGCCATCCAGTCACTGTGCCATATACACAACGAGTGTAAGGAAGAATCTCTGCTTGGGATAGGGATGTAAAGGTGTGATTAGGGGGATGAATCTATTAATGATTGAAGTACATAATAACTGTTCACAGCTGGTTTCCTACCTATAGTTCCACCCTCATCTTCCTCTTACACCCTACAGGAACCCTTCATTCCAGCCACCTACTCTTTTAATCATTACACACATTAGCTTGATATCTTGGGCAGAGCTGTCCCAGAACCATCAACCTCCTCACAATTGGATCCCTGACCCCTGGGTCTAGACCTTTTGGGCTAGACTTCCTAATAGTGGCCTCTATTTGCCCTGTCCTCTAAAACCTGCAAGGACCAGGGGTCAGGAGAGATGGATCCCAATGCAGATGTTACTATATGATCTTGTGACTGAGACTTTCTCATTTGAAGCTAACATTCCTTATAAACAAAATGAGAGAACTAGATTATATAATTACAGAGTTCCTCCAGCCTATTTCATTATTCTAATTCTGACGGTAATTCTTCCAACAACTCTAGTTCTACTAGCAATGCTTATATTTCCTGTCTCCACACAAAAGAACAAGGGCAGAGTCAAAGCCAGGGATTCGACCGGTGTGGTCTGCTCCTAGGTTGGTCCCTGAGCCCCCATAGGATTGTATAGTTAAGCATTGTCGCAGGCCTGTGGTCACACACTTTAGAGAAGATGTCTTACAGTAGTCTTTCCACTCCCGGTGGAGGTTTGACAACCAGCAAGGCAAGCCGATGCATATGTAATTCCATTTGCACCACACATGGGTTCCCATTTTGTCTCTGAACATTTGCATCTTGAGTTGCAATCTGAAAAGAGAGCTCGTTCATGATAAGAGACAGGTTTGGTTCTGAAAAGAAATGTAATGGTATAAAATATTACCTCTTAGTAGGCAGCACCCTAATACTTTCAAAAATCAATGTTCTTGGGTGACATAAATGGCACTGCCAACAACGTTTGCTTTGGGGGAACACAATTGTCATCAGAAATGCCAGCTTCTGATCATTAAATGTGAATCCACTATTAAATAGCTTTCTCTTGAAAGTTATCTTTCTAGGTTTACAACTTCACATGATATCCAGTTCTTGGCTGATGGCTTTTACTAACAACTACTGACTCTAGAATCTTCTAATATTTTTCTATGCAGTGATGTATGAAAACAACTAACAAGATAGAAAAGTAAAGTAAACCTTAAGAGCAATTTATGACATTACTCTTATTATATATCAATATAATAACAACTTATATGATATTCCATCTCATAGAACTACTATGGATTTTGTCACCTCAAATGTAAAAGCAAAAGACCTTTGAGATGTCTTCTAGCAGGATGAAAGGGTGTTTAACTAGGCCTCCTAAGAAGTCATCCAGGGATATGTCATCTTATTCTCTTCTCTAAGGCGTTAAGTTTTAACTGAGACTGTGTTGTAGTATCTGAAAGTATAAATGTGTCTTTGAAAGCCTAGAATCAGACCACTGTGGACACTGTAGGGCTGAGATTTTAGAAGGTTAGAGCTAAAAGAACTGTGGGTGTGATCTAGGCCAACTTCTCATTGGGCAAATCAGGAAAGTCAGGTCCAAAGTAGGCAGATAATTTGCTCAAATTCACGTTTGTTAGTGACAAACCCAGAATTAGAACCCTTCCAGGCCTCTGGATTCTACATTTTTGTCTTGCATCAGACTTATTCTCATCATTGCAGAAGAAAAATTTCTTCCACTATCATATCTAAAGCTTATCTATAGTGTTCCTGTTTAATGTCCAGAATCAAAACAGCCTTGTGGAACAAAGAAACTCTGGATAACCCCTGGAAGCATGTTTATTTTATAAAGCCAATTCTTTTATATTACTGAAGGTACATTAAACTTATCACTTAGGGCAATCTTGAAGCAGAAATTAATTGCATGTATGTTTTATGTAGGATGTGTTGACAGTAGAGTTGTTATTTAAATTTTTAATTATGAGTTTTATCAAATATGCCAGAATGTTTATGCTGAAATGAGATTTTTCTTTCAAAATAGCCATGTTGGGAGGGGAGAGATTTCCCCAGTGATGTTGCTTTTTCTTTGGCTCCTTCCAATAACAAAGCTGCTCTTAAAGGTTAAATCTTTGCCACTGTTGAGAATATTCTAAAAAGACATGGAAAGCAATTTCAAAAGAGGAATTTTAAACAATGATAGCATTATTGCAATATAGTTATAGTCTTTTGAGATGAACTGCTTTCAGGGGCTAGTATTCAATGAATAATTATTTTGTATAAAAATATTTAATCTTTTATTATCATCTGAGTATACTTTTAATGTAAATCTCAAAATTTTTCTGTTGTTGTCTACTTACATATTTGCTTTGGCTTAAAGATAGCATAATGTTGTAGAAAGAACATTATACTTTGAGGAAGTTATTTGACCTTTCTAATCTCAGTTCCCTTTAAACGTGGGTAAAAAAACTTACTTCATAAAGGCATCTGAAGGTAGAAGTGAGATAATAAAACTAAGGTGTTTTCTAAATTGCAAAACATAAAGTACTTTACCACTGTCCATCCACCATGAGGATCTTAGGGATAGTAAAAGATGGCACAGGGCTTCTCCTCGCTCCAGAATCTTCTTGCAGCTACAACTAACATTCTTAATCTACATTGCTCACTGTTACCAAGGCAACACTACACTCCATTAAGTCTAACTGTTGCTTTGATAACTCTTAGAAGCAACGATATATGAAGTTTGCATTCATTAATTTTCCTGAACATTTTAGATGGCAAAAGTATAATTGATGTTCACTTAACAGGGGAAACCAGGATAATGAAGGTGATGGAACATGAACACAAGACAGATAGATAAATGTGGAAGGAAGCTGGAGAGCAAGCAGTGAGCAAGAAGCAACTGAACCATCAGGAAACAGAACATAATGTCAGGAGTGTTGGCCTTTGAACCACAGGCGAAATTTTAGGCAGTCAGGCAGATACAATCAGGGAGGCTGGCCTGGCAACTAGTAGCAGCTCAATAACTTTTTTTAAAACAAATAATGTATAGATAGGTGGAAGGATGAAGAGAACTGCCTCTGGTAACTCAGGTTCAGGGTAGAGTGATAGCAAGGACTCTTGGAGGGGAAGGGTGAAGTAGTTTTAAGACCCAGCCTTTAGACTCTGGAAACGAATCACCCACCCCAGGCAGGATGGCATAAGTCTGAAAGCATCAATAAATATTCTTGTGATCAGCTGCAGAGAGCTAAAGAGAACTGGAATGTGGGTCACTGGGTTGAGGGATAGCCATTTTCTCCTGAAATTTCCCTTGATTTGAGTAACAGAGACTAAAAAGCGTGGCACAGAGACCATTCCAGTTATCTAGGTGTTCAAAGAAAAAAAAATACAATTGTTTCCATGAGTGGCACATCTATTTTGTGCCAGGTAAGTACTAATCACTTCCGTGTATATCATCTCGCCTTACAAAACCTTAAGAGGCAGTTATTATTTCTATTTTTAAAATGCAAAAGTTGAGGCTACGTTAAATAACTCATACAATGTCACTTCACTAAGAATGGGTAGAGGCAAAATTCAGGGTCTGTATTTTCCACTATCAGGTTGCTGCCCTAAAGTAAGATGTGGATTTGGCATTCTCTATATTTCTCTAACACATTCAAATTCAAAGGAAATGACAGATTTTGGTGACAATAACAGCTTACATGTCATAAGCATTGTCCACTATTCCATAATATCCACTATCCCATAATAAAACATTAACTTCTTTTTCTTAGTTACAATGCTTAAAAATTAAATTATCTTATTTTGAAACTCTATCCATAATTTGATTAAACAAGGCAATCTCCTCAGATTACTTAATGAGTGAACATACCCTTGGTAGGAGACTGTTAGTCCTGCCACATCAGAATTTTCACAGCCCAATGCAAAAAGGGAAAGGAATAGGAGGTACCCAAGGACAGATGATCCCAAGTAGAGCTTTGCAGCTCCACACACACTGATTCTGAATTTTTTCATGACTATCCCCCCAGAGAATATTCCAAAGGCCACTGCAGGTATATTGATGAGCCCTGAGGAAAAAGAAAATTTTGTGAATCTCTAAAAGAAATACGAGTACACTCACACAAACTTTCTAAGGGATTATACAAAATTATACAATAGTTTCTGACGTATTATTAACTACTTGGCTAATTTAAGTTATAGAAACATAGAAATATTTAATAATTAGTTAATAGTTACTCTCCTGTTTCAAGATGACTAAACTATGACATGATTTCAAAAAAGATTAGTAGCACATTTCACATATACTGCCAGTGTGATTCTCCCTCTCAAGTTCCCTAGGATCTATAAGCTGTCCATGAAGGGCCAGTGTGATGGCGAAGTTCCTGGACAGCGTGTGAGATGTGCTTCTTTTCTTTCATCTTAGGTATTGTTGAGTCATTTAATGAGGTAGAAATTTCACATTGATTTCTTCATTGCACACCTTTTCCACTCACCATAAAATGTGTCTCTCTTACTGTGTTGGTCAAAAAGTTCATTTGGTTTAAAGTAAAAATAAGACATTTTTCATTTTCACCAAGAACTTTATTGAACAACGTAGTCAGTAACCAAACAAACTTTTTGGCCAGCCCGATAAAATGTTTACCATCTAAATATTCCAACTGGAAACATTAGCTATAATTTAATCCTAGCACCTACAGTTTGTTTCAGTTTATTTTATATGATTTCTCTTGAATTTAATATTTATGTTTATCCAAATATCAGGAAAGCTACAAGATAGTTTATTATTATATATTTTAGTATTATTATTATTACTATTATTATTTCAGCACACTTGTTCAAGTTAAAGACCCTATTCTTTGTTACTATCCCAAACAAGAGTTATGAGGAATGTGTAAACTGTTTCGAGATGCTCAGCAGAATTACGATATAAACTGGAAACTTTGATTCCCATACAGGTGCATGAAAGCCTTAGCCATTAGGATGAAACAGTAATGAGTTATAGTAATAATAGTACTTTAGGATGTTTTTAAAGCCTTTTTCCCAGTGAAGTAAAAGTCTTGGTTATATCATGGACCCTCACAATATTACTCTAATGTTAGAAGAAATAAGTATTAAGATTTTTATTTTACAGAGAGAAAAAAGTGCAAGAAAAATTTACATATTCATATAACCATTTGGGTGCAGACAAAGAAGTAAAATTAGCCATCCTTCTTGGGCATAATAAGAGGTTTTTTTTTCCCTCACAAATTAAGATAGTTTTCCATCACCTCACAGGTTTTTACTGTAACTTTACTTAATTCTAGAACACATCATAATACAATTCTAAATTTACTATGCTAGCTTAGCCACAAAAATAATAATGCTTTCTCTTATGATCATTTTTTCTCAAACCTCTTAATTTTTCCTTATTTGTGTAACATCTCCAAAAATTGAGAATGATAATCATTGCCAATGATAGTCAGTGTTGATGTATCTTGTCTACTACTTACTATCTTATTTAATCAAAAAATTTCAAGAAATTAAGCAAAAATAAAGAATTGCAATCTGTGTATTAAGAAGGAAAAGGAAAGATCATGTCCATGTAACTTCATAGTGATAGGAAAAGCCTAAATGAAAGCTTCAGCTGTCTAATCACATTTCTTTCAGTAGAAATTGGAAGGAAATTTTTTTAAAGCCCATACCCTTTAAAAACAAAACAAAACCATTTTATCACATACTTTCTAGTCCCTGACTTTGAAAAATTATTGTTGTTTATTTTTCTTTCATTTTATTTGTAAAATTAACACAAGAAAATGCTATTTCTAAACTTTAGAAAGAATGTGACCAACATATAAAAACATGTACAGTAAAATAAATTTTCATTGGATCAGTCGGCCCTTGAACACTTTAGGGAAATTTCTGTTTATTCTTTCCTCCATGTCATATCAAATGCTTTCTCTGAGAGAAGGGAAATGTGTCTTTTTTGTGCCTTTCCCATATGTTATTACAGAAAGGGTCATTCTCCCATAATCCAAAGAAAAAAGCTGAAGGAGAAAAGAGGGGTAGGAAAGAAGAAGCGAAGAAAGGGAGAAAATATATTTGTTGAATGAGAGCTATGTGAATTTACAATCCATTTTATATGTCTTTTTTCATCTTTATTTTAACCCAGTGATGCATTTCTTTTCACCATTCTATGGAAAATCAAAATAAATGTTAGGGATGTTGAATAATTTACCCACTTCCCTTACTCTGCTGTATCCCATACTTAATAATTTAAAATTACAATGCACTCAGGAAAGTATCCTAGTTATAATGACGTGGAATTACTAAACATTTTTTACTTAGCTCTCACAAAAGTACTTGAATTATCTATAGATATGCCAGAAACTATGAGGAATTAGAGTTCCAGGCAACCTTTGATAGATGGCTCAAAAAATTCTGATGATGAGTTTGTTTGGCTCTCAGAGTCCATTTCAGTATACAGAGTAGGGTCATGGATTAAAAGAAATCAGTCAGCCACAATTCAAAAGATAATTATTAATCAGATTCTTCCTGGCAGTTTTCCAAAAATAATTATGCCCAGTGAGGAAATACAACTCAGAAGCTCAGGGGAAATAATGTTATTCCTGGCTATATCATATATGTATGTATGTATGATACATATGCATGATATTGGGCAGGCCATTGAATCTCTCAGAATCTCACATTCTTTCATCTGTGCTAATTACTCTTAAAGATAATTTTACAGGTAAAACATACTTCATTTATTATCTACTTAATAAAGGAATGAGATTACATGTAATTTCATTTCTTTTCTAAGTAACTTCCCCCCCGAAGACCCTTAATTTTCCTTTATGAAATGAACTTTTCAACTGGAAAATTTTAAAGAACTTATTCATCATTCTAGTGGGCGCAAAATCAAAGGCCCCCAAATCTCTAAGTGTTATGCACATCTTGAATAATGAGAAATAAACATATACTTAAAGGTATGTTCTTCACTACAATTCATGGGGAGAAGATGGTCTCTTCATTTTGATAAATGAATGTTGACCTCCTTCACATAACACAAAAATACTTTGTATTATGTGAACATACTTTGAAAAAAATACTTTGAAATGGATTATAACCTAAATGTGAAAGTTAAAATAATCTACTAGGAGCAATATTTTTATTTTATTTTATTTTACATCTTTATTGGAGTATAATTGCTTTACAATGGTGTGTTAGTTTCTGCTTTATAACAAAGTGAATCAGTTATACATGTACATATGTTCCCATATCTCTTGCCTCTTGCGTCTCCCTCCCTATCTCACCCCTCCAGGCAGTCACAAAGCACTGAGCTGGTCTCCCTGTGCTATGTGGCTGCCTCCGACTAGCTATCTACCTTACGTTTGGTAGTGTATATATGTCCATGCCTCTCTCTCGCTTTGTCACAGGTTACCCTTCCCCCTCCCCATATCCTCAAGCCCATTCTCTAGTAGGTCTGTGTCTTTATTCCTGTCATGGTATTTTAATAGGGATTGCGTTAAACTTATAGATTGCCTTGGATAGTAAGGGCATTTTAGCAATATTCTTCCAATCCAAGAGTGTGGGATATCTTTCCATTTTTTGTATCATCTTCAATTTCCTTCATCAATGTTTCATAGTTTTCAGAGTATAGGATTTTTACCTACTAGGAGCAATATTAAGAAAACATTTTCATAACCTTGGGGTTTGACAAAGATTTCTTAAAACAGGCTCAAAATACCACTAATAAAAGAGCAAAAGATTAAAATTGGACTTGATTAAAATTAAGAAGAGTGAAAAGGCAAATTGAAGTCTGTGAGGAAATATTTGCAAAACATATATTCAATAAAGAACTTGTATCAAGAAAAAATACAGTACGCCTACAAACCAATAAGAAAAAGATTGACAATCCAATTAAAATGGGCAAACGACTCAAACAGGATTAACAAAAGATAATGAAATGACCAACAAGCCTGGGAAAAAATGCTCAACATAGTCAGCAGATGAATGCAAATTAAGCCACAATAAGATACCATCACACCCCGTAAGAATGGTTACAGTGAAAAAGACTGACAATACCAAACATCAGAAGGATATGGAGCAATTGGAGCATTCTTACACTTCTAATGGGAGTAAACATTTGCACGACTCTTTGGTGAAATGTTTTGGCAATATCAGCCAGATCGCAACATATTCCCTATGATCCAGCAATTCTACTCCGGGATATAGCCAAGACAAATGAGTGAATCTGCCTACCAAAATATGTGTGGAATGTTTGCGCAGTGTTACTTATGATAGCCCAAAGCAGTAAACAACCCAAATGTCCATCAACAAGAAAACAAACAAACTGTGGTATATTTATGTGACGGGATATTACACAGCAACGAGAAGAACAAACCACGACTACACGCAATAACATGAATGAATCTTGTAGATTTCACTTCCACTGAAAAAAGCTAGTTACAAAAGAGTACATAACTTACTCCATTTATATAAAGTTCAAAAACAGCCAAGCCTGGTCGATAATGGTGGAGTTCAGAATAGTTATTAACTTGGAGAAGAGCACTGGGTAGGAGAAGTTTTGAGGGAGCCTTCTGGGGAACTGAATTGTGCTACGTGTTCTGGATAATGATCCACCACACAGATATACACATGTAAACATTTATCCAGCTGAGCTATACATTTAAGGTCTGTAGACCTAACTGTTGCTTATAAGTTATGTCTCTAAACACAAAAGAAATGTTAAAATAAAAAGAATGTCAAAATTTCATTCCTCTTCTAGTCTTCGTAAAGTCAGTATAAAGCTTTGATTGGCATGGATGGGGTGTGGGGTTAAAAAAAACCCTAAAATATCAATATTTCTTCAGGTCAACCATTAAATAATAAAATTAAATTAATTTGAACCAATTAATGTTGAAAGTACAATTCAACAGTGATTATAGCCTTCACATTTAGAATTTAGGGGAAGGACAGCAGTTCAAAGAGTCAATTAGAATTGCATCTGCTAAGTGCCCATTATCCAGGTTTATTATAAGAAATTTATACATCCCGAAATATGCTCAGCCGTTCCCTCACACACACACACCCACCCTGGTCTCTTTCAGAGATAGATGAATAGAGCAATTTTTAAAATATTTTATGAAGAAGAAATTATTTTAAGCCATTGGAGTCTCCTATCATAAAGGAACATGTCCAAAGGAATAGAATATGTTTTATACTTTGAAACAGTAGCATTAAATAACACTTTTGTGGACTAAAGGAGCTAATCCAGGTTTTAAAGTATCCAATTGCTTACAGGATGGTGGTTATATATTTGGAGATTCTGGTTCTTCTTCATCTTTTTTTTTTGCCCTTGAATATGTCTCTTATTGGCTGTCCTGCTGGGCTAGAAACACAGTCCTTTTAAATAACCCAAATGCCAGGAATCAGAGAAGTCTTTCAACTCTGAGCAAACACAAACTTTGTTTTGCAATGCACACCTTTTAACCTGTCTGAATACTTACCTTTTGTAATCCTAGAAACTGTTCAGGTAAAATGGCCACTCTTATGAGGTTTCAGCTACACTTGAAAGACAAATATCCAGTACTAACAATCTCCTAATAAAATGCATATTTGGTCTATGTGATATTCTCGTGGTCATTCACACATAGTTCTGAACAATTTTTGCTACAGAGTCGTACCACAGACTATCTAAATATTTTACTCTGCTAGATTTTTTCGCTTACTTTTTGAAATGCCACAAGTTACCTTCAGTCTAAATATTGGAACAATTTCTCTTAAATTACTGAGGATTAACAAGACACAGCTGATATTGCCTATTGGCAAGCAGAAGGACAGAGAAGCATACCGATAACAAAGTTGGCCTTAGAGGATGACTGCCCATAGTGTTGCTCAATGTACTTCGGTTTATAAGTCACCATGCCAAATAAGGAATTGAACTGAACGGTGCTTGCACACAAATATAAGAAGTACACTGGATTTCCAAAAAGACTCTTCAGTGATGGAAGAAAATCTATGAGACAAAAATAGCATGGAGTAATTAAAGACAGTGTCACACTTGGCAGAAGATACAGCCATGGCATCAGGGCTTAGAGGCTGAGTCTCATTGTCATGGTTCTGAGGAGCATTTATAGCGTGGTACACACACGCATTCTAGATATTAAGCCATTGGCACAAGTCAAGGCTGAGTTCCGGCCAGGCTCAGATCCAGACATAAGCACTCACTTCTACAGGCATAAAATCTAGATTATAAATTAGAGTGTCAGACAGGAACAGATTCCTCTGATGTGGGTAAAAGACATAAGGGATAAGAATACTCCCTCACCATTGAGCTGGGAGTCATGGACAGGACATTATGAACTTGAGTTTTCTGGTCTCTCTCCTTCAAACTTGGGTCATAGGTGCAGAGAAGGGAATATGAAAGTTATCTCCAGTTAATTATTGTTAGAAATGAGCTTTGGCATTCTCCCTTCTTCTTTTACACAGCCACACAGAAATGTGATGATTTTCTATAAATGTCAGTATTGCTGGGCCAGTTGAGGGGGACCAATCTTTCTCATGGCCACCCTTTTCCATGTGGAGGGTATTCACTAGAACATGTCTGACCTTTGGCCCTATGCCACACTCCTTTGATCACTAGTGGGACACATGCACTGGAGCACATTTTCAAGTGGGTGGATGCCATCTGTTAAAAGGCCACAAGCCCTGAAGATTCACTCTTTCTGTCCACCCAGGTGAATGTGAAACAGCCCTCCCAGGGAGGGGCAGTTGCAAGGTCTACACTGAGGAAGTGTAAAGGTGGGGACAGCAGCAAAGAAGGTTACCAAGACTCTGGGTCAAGTTCTTCAATCAGTTTTCCCAGTAATAAAGCTGACTTTTTAATAATCTTCATTTCTGCTTCCTGTATAGTTTCTCAGTTTTTTCTGAACACATGAAGTGGAGAGAGGGGTATTATTTATAGATCGCCTATAAAGTTTCAACAGGAAAATGGAAAGTGTTTCAAAATCAAGGAGAATCTGGCTCACCTCTTGCCATTTCCATGATTTTTGCTTTTTCTCCAAGAGGTGTTTGGTAGTCTGTGGGATCATCCATAATAAACTTAGATTTCTCAGAGGAGGAATTGGAATCCTCTCTGCTCCGGGGTCTTGGTAGACTCTTTGGTAAATACCAGAAAGGCACAGCTGCCAGAAGACTTATGCTTCCTGCTATTAGATAACCAAGCCACCAGGCACCCACCCACTGTGGATCCTTTGGGGTGATGGTTATATGATCTGAAAAAGAGAGAGGGTGGCCAAAGAGCATATACAGCAAAGCTAGTGTGTTGAAGAGTCCTCTTAAAAAAAAAAAAAAAAATCCAAATGTTACCTCTACCACATCATAAAAATACCTAATAATTCATACATGATAACCTTTTCTAATCTGAACATTATTGTTATCTTGCTTTTTGAAGGAAAGAGGGTGTTTTCAGAGCATGATTATTTCTCCTTTTGTTTCTTTGATTAAAAGTATAGAGTCTACATACTGGAAGGGGTCTCACTCTGCTCTGGGCTTCTGTCTGGACCCATGACAGGAAAAAAGCAACATGTGAGAAAGAATTATGAGGGCTTAAAACCTTCTGCCAGCTACCCCACATGAGTACCACTTTCATCTGATTTACATATTGAATGTTTGTCTAAGACTTTACTGGAAGAAACAGTTACGCCCTATGCCCTCTGGCCCAAATCTAGTCTGAGCCACTCAGAATGTTATTTATTAAATG
Organism: Phocoena phocoena; assembly: GCF_963924675.1. Lineage (NCBI taxonomy): Eukaryota > Metazoa > Chordata > Mammalia > Artiodactyla > Phocoenidae > Phocoena > Phocoena phocoena. Next base: position 85,814,758 of record NC_089229.1, read on the forward strand.
ATGATTGAGAATACTTCAGAGCTATTCCAGGTCCAAAGCAAGATTTGTATATGTAATTAAAACATCAATATCTAATCATCATAAAATTTTATTTTTGATACTATTTCTTATTTGACTAAAAGGTAAAGCATTGACAAAGTTTTTTAACCAAATCAAGTTTTTTCTTCTATATAAGAACCTATGAAACATATTATTATACTCTACCTCTGCAACATTCTATGAGAATCCTTTGACAACTAGGCTCAATTGGTACTACGTTATACTCACTACAGTGTTTTAACTAGTTTACCACTGCATGTGCATTGCTTCCCTTTCACAATTTTTCTCTGTACCACTCATCACACCAACACTTTCTTATGTATATCAGTCTCCACGACCAGATTTTAAACTTCATGAAGTAAAGGAACGCAACTATTAGGTTGGCCAAAAAGTTCACTCTGGTTTTTCCATAACATCTTACAGAAAAAGCCGAGTGAACTTTTTGGCCAGCCCAATATCTTGTTCGCTGTGGTAGAATATCACTTGAGATAGAGTAGATGTGAAATAAATTTGGTAGTAATAATAGATAAATGAATAAATAAAATTTTGGGAATGTGTATTCCAGCTTATTTGATTAAAAAAGAACAACTAGCCCAAGAGTTTTGCATTCTTTTTTAACACATGATAATCATTTATAATACACACTAATGACAATGCAATTCCAGAATTTATAAAAATGAAACTTGTTTTCTTGTTTTTTAACTGCCTTCTAGGGTGTCTTTAAAAAAAACAGATGAATTTTATCTATGTCAAGGGACTACATCTTATATAAGGAAAGAAACAAATTAATAAATATGGAAAGATGAGGCCTCTATTTATTCCCTCCACAAGCATTCGCCCAGGAGGAAAGTTAGTCTCACTATAATATGCCTTCTACTAAAACAGACTCGTACATTAATAAGGGAATTTTAGTTGCCAGAAGACTTTCAATCTTTGGCCTTTCTGACAAGTCCAGAAATATGTTATCAATTGATGCGACTGCAGTAAATGTTGATTCACCTGAAACCAACAAGAGCCAGCAAGTAACCACAGTTGTTAGTCTTAACTAAGCTGGAATGCCTTTGAACTGGGAAACCAGAAGTGGAAACTAATACATCCGAATAACAAACTGTGGGTCATCCGGTTCTAATCACCACCTATTTTTCATATTCCATACACATACAATCATGTGTGATGATTGTATCAGTAATAAGTTTTCCATGGATTATTTCCACTTTATGAAAGATTACCATCCTGTCATTTTATAAAAAGGCAACTTGATATTTTCTATACTATTCCTATTAAAAAATTACAGTAACTAAATAAGGTAAATGAATAAATAGAAATAAACTCCCTTACCTAGATTTACAAAGCCAATGTCAACATACAGTTTGGCACATAATGAGCCTAACAGGAAGCCAAAGATTGGTCCTATAATTGCAACCGTCTGCACACACCCTGCACCAAAAAAAAAAAAAAAAAAGTGCAATTTCTTTGCTCTTGTAAATTAATTTTTAAACAAGAAATGTGCATAAGATTCAGTTAGTCACTGAAAATGTTTCCTCAACTCTTCCCTTAAGTGTGCTTGATTTGTCCATTTTTCAGCCTCATTGAATCGGAAATAAGTCCTCCTCAGTGTTGGAAGAAGGATGAACATTTTTAAGGCATTAATTATCTCTTAGTAAGAAAATAACACTAAGACTCTGAAGAAGTTAATTTCCCCAAATGGAGCAAATTTTACTCCCTTAGGATTAGATTCCCCCTAGTGATAAAAATCAGAATTATACTATTTTGACAGTCTTTCAGAAACCTTTTATGGTCAGTTAAACATAAAACTTGTTTTGACATTAAAATTGATTTCTTCCATGTTAATGAAATGTGCTTGCATTCAGAGCTTCTGGGGGACCATCTGCAAGTGCAGTAACTATGCAGCCAGCAAAGGAGCTAGACTTGGGAGAGGGGAGAGGTGTCCTCTGGAACGCTCATGACCCACCTGGGCAGCTTTAACAGGCAGGTGGAGCAGATCTCCCAAATGACACCATTTCTAGTAACCAGAAAGATTGCTCTTCCTTGAAAAATATCTCCCATCTGCCTTTCATTTCATCACTGAGTTTACACACATATCCCTGGGAGAGTGATTTAAATTAACTGGAGGAGTAAATAGCAGTTACCAGATCCTTTTCAGAGTAGAAGAGAGGGCAAAGCAGAGTGATCAGGCTCTGAGCTCCTGGACAGGACGGGGACACCCTGATGCCTGTGTGCATCTCTTGGCTGCAATCTTTCCTCTGGTCCCCAGAGTAATTGCCTAGCGTGTGCCATGGAGCTTCTGTTCCAATTCTAGGTCCTAATCTATGCTACAGTTTTCCATTAGAACTGGTGCCCTGTTTTTAACTACAGCATGCTTGGATATCATCAGAGACCTCTGGAGTTCTGTGTGAGTAGCCAGGGCAGAACCATACCATGGACCTACCTACAGCCCCCTCAATGAATTTAAATCTTGTCCTTCTGTCTCTGAGGGTGAGACTCTCAAAAGGTCAGAACCCCCAAAATCAAGACTAATGTATGAAACAGAACAAAGTTAGCTTCCGAGACATAAGAGGCGCTCGATAAATACTGCTTCCATTCGTTTACCTTTGGAGTTTGCTGTATTTTGGGTTTTGTGATCTTAGCTGCTAGTTTATCTGCTGGGGCCTGTCCAGACGTATGGTTGGCTCAGGCCTTGCTCTTGTCCTTCTTCTGTATCCATGAAGATACTTGCACAAGTCATATATCACAGCAGTTGAGCTCACAGATACTTACTTTTAATCTGATATTCTTTCCCTAATGCAATAGGTCCTTCTAACTGAAGTTCCTTCGCTATCTAAATCCTCAGTGTGGACTTCAGAAAAATGCAAACTGAATAAAGGAGTTGGATATGAAGTATAAAACCTTCCACACCCTATTTAGTTGAGAATGAAGTTGAGAAAACCAGGTACCCTGTATCCCAAGAAGATGAATGAGGTGGACATTACCAATATAGAAAGCCGCGTTGTCCTCATTAGCAAAATCATCAAGGTAGGCAATGCCTAGAGGCTGAATGGGAGTTTCTCCAATGCCACGAAGAAGGTTCCCCAGGAAGACATAAGCCCACATGGAGGAGCCAGCATCAATTTCACATTCTTGAAAGGAAAGCAGATGAGGTTGAAATTCGATCACTATCGAAGTTAAACATTTATTCAGCATGTCTACAAGTTGTCCTAAAGTTGCATTAGAATGCAGAAGTGAAATTTGCCATAAACCTAATTTGATAGGAGTTTGAGCAAGATATTTTAGGCAGTGTAAATCCCCCAGAGAACAAGGAAATCTACTGCTTCTTGTTCCTGTCCCCTTAGTTCTTATTTTCTTTCTTTTTATTTCATATTTATAATGAATTCTTTGAATTCCTACGCTCCAGTAACATTCAGTATCCTGTCTGGGACAAAGTACAAAAATTTGAACAAGGCTTTTCTCACCTTAATCTTCAAACTTTTCTATTTTGCAACAGAAATCGCTTGTAATTGTATTGCTGAACAAGTTTTATCTGAAATTCAAAATTTTATATGGTTGATACTTCAAATTTGAACATCATTGCCTACAGTTATAACTGTTTGATAGTGAATGGCCATGTTAAGGGCTCACGTTTCAGAAACAAATTCATATAAAAAGTTAAAACCTTATATGCCTCAGTTGTATAACTATTCCAACAAAAAGAACCTTTTGACAGTATTTTTAGAGGGAAATTCAAAGCTAACAATTTTATAATGCTTTCATAAAAGTCACGTCTTAGTATGAACATGCGAAGTAGAATAATTACTCCCCTATAATAAATTAAATATACTCTGAAGAGTTTGGTGACTTTAATAAAAGCAATAATATTAACCATCTATAAAGAAATCACCACTTCTGGGTCAGCCATGTGGAATTCTGGACGTGCTAACGAAATTCCCCAAATCCTCTCTTGTGTGGAAAGCAAGGCACTGGGCTAAGTGGTTTGCAGACATTTTCAAATTGAATTCTCCTAATAATCCTATGAGGCAAGAGACATCTTCTCCTCTAGTAACCTTGAAAGTGATTTTTGAAGGTAAAGTATGGGTTATGAAGAACTGGGGTGAGCGCTTTTGTACAGATGAGTCAGACTCTGTGACAGAAAAGATTACTATGTAGTCATGTTGCTTTCTGTTCTGATTCTGCCTCTTCTAGAAATGTAGCCCAGTGACCAGGGATTTTTCACTTATCTTCTCTGGATTCCTATTCCACTTCCCAAAATATAATGGGGACTCCTTTTTAAAAATTGATTCCAGGGCTCCCCTGGTGGCGCAGTGGTTGAGAGTCCGCCCGCTGATGCAGGGGACACAGGTTCGTGCCCCGGTCTGGGAAGATCCCACGTGCCGCGGAGCGGCTGGGTCCGTGAGCCATGGCCGCTGAGCCTGCGTGTCTGGAGCCTGTGCTCCGCAACGGGAGAGGCCTCAACAGTGAGAGGCCTGCGTACCGCAAAAAAAAAAAATTGATTCCAATGTCAGTTCCAGCCCTGACATTTGTGGGGTTCTATGCTTGTTGGTAGAGGAGTCTTGTAGATAAGTGTAGACACCTTAGCTTTGTGCATTCCAGTACAGCGGCTACAAGCCACATGTGGCTATTGAAATTTAAATTAATAAAAATTACATGAAATTAAAATTCCATTTCTCAGGCACACTGGCTATATTTCAAGTACTCAATAGTCTTGTGCAACTAATAGCTATTGTACTGGACAGTATAGATACAGAACATTTCCATCATCACGGAAGTTCCCGTGGAGAGCGCTGTTCTAGAGTATTTGGGTGAAACGGGGTTTGTGCGCAAAGCATTTTTGAGAAGAGTCCTCTATTTACCCCACTAACCCCTTTAGGATAAGCCTTGTGTCCACTATGTCTAGTATCCACATAAATCTATGACTTTAAGGGAGCAGGATCTCATCTAAAGGAAAGAAAAGGATCGAGTCGTGAGTGTTATACTCTGGACCTGTCTAATAACTCGTCTCTTCACATTAAAGTATCTTCATTCCCCACCCTAAACCCTATGCCTCTCTTTTTAACATTAAAGGCTTAAATATTTCCTAACTAGTTGTATTGTCATTTATACCATGTCTCTCCCCTGACTGTCAGAACCAAGAACAAAATAAAATATCTTCAATGACTCTACATTGTGTACAGGTGAAAGTCCAAATTCTTTAGCTCATCTCCTTGCCTCTTTATATGGACCTGAATTAAACTTACTGTCCATTATATTCTTATATAAACAAGCCCTCTGTTCTCATCCGTTGATTTTTATATGCCCTCCTGAATTTACCTATTACCTTCTTTCACATTTGCTTTTTCTTCTAGAATGCTTTCTTTTCATATAGCGTGACAGGGTACATTTGTTTACATGTTTATGATCACCCCATTTTCACCCCTCATGTTTCAATATTTCTTTTAATCTTTTGGCCCTTCCCTTCATTCAAACAGCCAGACTTCTCAGGTTCATTGACCAGGAAAAGGACATCTCAGAAGGAAGCATTAATGAGGATGTTAGGGGAGTGAAAAGGTTTTATGGTGTAGATAAAAGATTTAGATGAGTAGCAGGTATATAAAGAAGGACTTCCACACTGCCTCTGTAGAAATGGATTCCCCAGCCTAGGGGTAGGGAGTAAGATGAGGGTGGCGGGGAGGAGGTGTTGAGCATATTTATGCTAAAAGGCTATGGAGAGAGGATTTGAGCGCCTGCCAGTGCAGCACCCCAGAGACATAGCCAACACCTGTGGGTAGATTCATGGACTCCATGAGTGAAGAGAACCTGTGCCACTGTGGCCAGGAAGAACTCAGGGAGGTAGTAAGATCCTGAAGAGGAGATGGCTGCACAGTATAGCTAGGCATCCCTGCCCCTGCCTCTTCACAGGGTTTCCAATGCCTAGAGCAACACAGAAGAGATGGTTCCCATGCTCCCGAGGGTGGCCCACATATAGCCTTGCTTTGCAGTAGGGGTCAGCCATGTGGAATTCTGGATATGCTAACGAAATTCCCCAAATCCTCTCTTGTGTGGAAAGCAGAATTATTTCCATGTTTCCATGATGTTCACTTTTGCATCAGAGAGAGCCACTGTGCTAAAAAGGACACGAACATGGACATAAGATGACCCCAAGATGACATGTGTGAACAAACACTGTGGCCAGAGGGATTTTAGATATTTAGGCTGACAGAGGACTACTGATAACACCAAGACCTCCCCTCCCACAATCTTCTCCTTTACTATAATGTAAAGCTCCCTGGAATGCAAGCAACCCCTGGGAACATGGATAGAGGTTAGGGACAAATTGACTGAGACTGCGTTTTTGCCATTCTGATGAAAAGGGGCTGAACGTAGAAATCAACTTGAGTTTTGGGGAAAAATATATTTCTTTTATATCTGAGCAACGGGCTGAGGTTTGTACATGCTAAACTAGTTTTACCCTTTTTCACAGATTGCCTTGTTTGGAACCACTGGAAGCTTTGCTTGGTCACCAGCAATTAATGCCCCATCTTTCCATAATATTTGATTGTCTGCATATTTTCTTAGGATCTCATCTCTGCTTTATATTCTAGGAATTTTTATGGCACTATAATATCTGAAGTAGTAAAGCTTTGGACAGCAAAAAATCACATAGATACTTTTTGTTCATATTAAAGCACCTATAACGTCTTTCAAAAGAGCTTGTTTAGTCAAGTAAAAAATAATCATCTTACCATTATTTATTTTGGATTGTGATTTTTCCATAACTGAGATTGGTAACGGACTGTTTGACCCCAGGAAACACGGAGAGATGCTGAAAGTGGAATTGGAGAAGGGAGAATACCTTTCATATCTGTACCTGTATAAAAAAAGCATTTCCTTTACTACAAGCTCATTTAACATCATGCTAAAAATATTACATGTGTACTACTTGACTCATTAGGGGACCTAATGGGTTGAGTTTATAGCTCTTGCAGAATCTGAATCACTAAACCAAACCAGCATTTAGTTCACAGATATTACACCATATCTGAACCAGTTACCCAGTGTCATGAAAGAAAATAAAAGAATGATTTAGAGAGGCTCATTTTAATATAAAATAATGACTGTAATCACCTACTCGATTGGTGAAAAAATATCCAACCTTTCATAAAATCATTATTATCCCTAAAAGCAATAATTTAACAGTCATGGCCATTGGCACACTGTACTTAGAGTTGTAAATGTAGTGGAACACCTGAAATGTGTTTTCTAGAGAACTGATAATGATACGTGGGCTTTTGGAACCATTTTTCTAGATGGTATCCTTTTCCTCTGCAGTTTATTAATCTGGCTCTAAGTTGTTTCTAATTTCACCCTTTCCTCTGTTTATAAGGTTACCACAGCAGCTGGATTGAAGAGCCAGTGCCAAACGGTAGGGTTGCGATCATTCTATCTACGGCCCCCCAGTGCCATACTCCCTCTCAAATTATCCTTGAGGAGCCAATTTCTTTGCCCTACACGCACCCTTCAGAGTAGAGGTACCTGATAAAAGGACATCATATCACCTTGATTCTCATTTTGTTCAGGCACTATGTGACTAAAGGCTAATAATCGTAGTGGTGTTTGAAATATCAATAGTAAAAACCTATTCAGCGTGATAGGGACAAGGTGTATTGAGTTATTAACATATTCAGATTGATAAGTCAGTTACCTTATTATCAGTGTTGCATAACCTGCACCTCAGTGGGTCTGTGAACCCCACTAGAAAAGTAAGAACATTTTTGTATGTATGTGAGTATTTAAGGGAAGAGGTTCATAGTTTTTGTCACTTTTATCAAAATGGGTCCTTGACCAAAATTAGTTAAGAACCACTTAATGAGGATAACTGTTTTTTAATTTCTAGCTACAGAGGAGAGCATTTAGTATTAAAATCATGGTAAATATAATTTTCTTTCTTTAATATAATTCCAGAGATACCAGAGACTATTATAATGCCTAAAGACTCTTTAAGTTGACTGTCAATAGCAATTATGTAGCATTTTGAAAATTTTTAATTACTTTAGCTTTCAGTTTAATCTACCAAAAGGCAACTGCTGCACGCATAATTATTTAGATTTTGAAGAAATAGAATTTTATGTAAGTGCCGCCTGTGTCACTAATGACTGTCTATGACACTGAGAAAAATCAGTTAACCTTTCCAAATTTCGTTTTCCTTAGTTGTAAAATGGGGATTATAGATATGGTCTGTGCCTATTTAGGTTCTATTGGATGAGACAAACAATTGAACAGGGGACCAATGGTATAAATGATTTTAAATCAGGGATATTAGTTCTGACCTGGCTTCCAACCCCGACTGACACAGTGTGCGTGAAGTTCTACGGTAGCCTCCTAAATAGTCTCTCTGCTTTCACATTTGCCCCTCCGGAGTTATTTTCCCAATCTGTAGTCACTGTGTCCCTTTAAAAATATGTCAGGGGGCTTCCCTGGTGGCGCAGTGGTTGAGAGTCCGCCTGCCGATGCAGGGGACACGGGTTCGTGCCCCGGTCCGGGAAGATCCCATGTGCCGCAGAGCAACTAAGCCCGTGAGCCATGGCCGCTGAGCCTGCGCATCCGGAGCCTGTGCTCCGCAACGGGAGAGGCCACGACAGTGAGAGGCCCGCGTACCGTAAAAAAAAAAAAAAAAAAAAAAAGATTGTGCCATTCTGCTCAAAACTCTCCTCTGTCTTCTCATCCCATTCTGAGGAGGTAAAGTCTTTGCAATGATCTGTGTCCTTACTACCAGAGGTGTTGTCTGCAGACCAGCAGCATCAGCTGAATCTCAACCCCAGCCCCAGAGCTACTGAATCAGAATCTACATTTTACCAAGAGCCTCCGGTGATTCCAGTGTCCATCAGAGTTTGAGATACAACCTTGACGTCTCCTCTGTACCCCCTCACACTGTCCCCTTGCTCATCACTGCAGTAGACCACATGCCTGACTCCCTTCTCCTGCAGGAATGTCCCATTCCCTGTTCATTTAGCCTGGAATCTTCTTCCCCAGATGTCTGTATGGCTGTCTCCTCATCTCTTTCAGCCCTTCACAAAGGTCACCATCTCAGTGAGCCATCCCCTGAAAACCCTACTTTAAACTGCAACGCTCTGCACACTCTTATGTGTCTCCCTGGGTTATTTTTCTCTGTAGCACTTAACATTTCTGGCATATCTCATTATTTGTCTGTTTATTTATTATCTATCTCTTCCTAGTAAGATCCGTGAGAGCAGAGATTTTTGTCACTATTCTATCCCGGTTACCTAGAGCAATGATCAATACATATTTATTAACTTCATGAGTTAGATGCGTAAAATAGATAGCCAGTGGGAAGCAGCCACATAGCACAGGGAGATCAGCTCAGTGCTTTGTGACCGCCTGGAGGGGTGGGATAGGGAGGGTGGGAGGGAGGGAGATGCAAGAGGGAAGAGATATGGGAACATATGTATATGTATAACTGATTCACTTTGTTATAAAGCAGAAACTAACACACCATTGTAAAGCAATTATACTCCAATAAAGATGTTAAAAATAATTCATGAGTTAGATGAACTAACACACATAAGGCTGAACACAGTCTGTTGGTGGTAGTCCCTCAATAATTGATATCTATAATTAATATTATGTTTAGTCATACATTGAGGGTATGTCTGCTAGGCAGAGTACACTCCTCATTGATAGAACAAAAATTACATTTTGGACAAGTACCCAGTTAGTGACTAATGCTGTGAAAGGTTGGAAAGAAGTTATTGTAGTAATCCTCAGTACACAGCAAACTTCATGAAGGAAAGAACTGTGTATGGGGTTTTTTTTTGTTTTATTTCATTTTGTTTTTTCCCCATTACCTGGCACAGTACCAGACAAATGGCAGACACTAAATAATAAATGAACAAATATATCTTTCAACATATAAAAGGTGGTTGATAAGAATCTGTGTTTGTTTGGCACCCTTTGTCAGCACTAGCCTGTCTGGCTTCTCTTAGCTATACTTCTCCTTCTGGTTTTCTTGTATTAGTACGTTATATTTGTCATCAACTTGAAGTAACACTATTATTAATCTCAATGCAACACCTTTGAGACAACTCGTTGCTATTTCTGGTTAAAACCAGCTGGCTTAATTATCTGAGGAGGGTTGAAAACAACACACAAGAAGAATGACACAACTCCTAGTTATGTCAGGAAACTTGGTAAGCATTTTACCTGTGTCATTCCATTTAATATTTGCAACAACATTACAAGCTAAGTATTATTTTTAATACCTGTAATACCTATTTTAAGGTATTATAAACTGAGGCCTAGGAAGGTTAGATGACATGCCCAAGGTCATGTAGAAGAGCTACTGATGCACTGCAGAATGAGTTAGGTCAAGGGTCAAGGATTTATCTAGCCTCTGAACCTACTTTGAAATTTTAATATTTTTAGTAGTGGAACTCTTTTCCCCCACTCTGAGCGAACTGTTGCATGGAAGTTCAATGACTAGAACAGATAACACAGCTATGGATCAATCAGGAGTTAGGTGGATTGGAGACCCTTTTCCTCAGCCTTCTCCTTTGTCTCCTCCTTACCCACTGGCCACATATAACACCTTTGCATAACCTCAGTGATGTAAGGAAACTTCTGCCCTGTGGAAAGGAGGCCAGATAGGTGTCCAAAGAGTAGACAGAAGTCTTGAAGCCACAGATCCCTCTTCATGTAAAGACAAAGGGGCCAGAGAAACCACCCAAATAGGTAGGAAAGATCCCACACAGAGGATTCTGTGATCTTTACAGATTGGACACAGAAGTCAAAATCAAACTATATAAGTGACCTGGGAATCCAAGAAAAAGTTTGGACCAGATCATTTCTAAGTCTCTCCAGATCTCAAATGTCATGGTATCATGGTCTAGAGTGGACAGTCATCAAAGAATTACTTGATATATAATTTCCTAGAACATTCTCTTGCTTTAAAACCTCTTGGTAGTCACTTGGCTCAGGAGACAATGGGCGACCACAGAGGAGAAGCAACATGTATATGTGTGAAGAAGTCCCAATGCTGGTTTTAAGAATCCAGTTCTATAATTAGAAGACACCTAACCCCGAGAAGGTCACCAGACTCTCTAGGTCATGGTCCTTAGCTCTAAAATTTAAAAAAGATAAAATATGCTCTCCTGCCTCACAGGTTGTTGTAAAGGTGAAATGATATGACAAAATCTTTGGAAATACTAAAGTTGTATGCAAGAACTAACAAAAGTATCAACAGTAAACTTCAGGGTTAAAGAATACAAGCACCCCCACTTCCACTGAGAAAGTTCTATGAGATAATATTTGAACATTGTATAGTTATTTCAGTTGGTCATGTATCCCTAAGTCAATGATCTGCCAGTCAGTTGTACCATGATCCAGCATACTGTCTGTAGCATTCATTTATTACCCCTTTGACACTCATTTGACATTTACCACATAATTTATTACTTTCTCTTTACTTATATATTTTGCCTCCATATCTAAGTTAAAGCATTTGAAAGGAGGCATAATAGTGAAATTTTCCCTTTAAATTTTGTTGACATAAATACATAGTAGTATATTGAAAAAAATTTTTTTACAGATTATTAAATCATAAGTGAAATTGTTAGCATTTTGAAATTTTGCCCAAAGTGGATGTAATAAAAATAAGATATAAATTATCATGGTTTAAGACAGGAGTTATTTTCTTAAATTTAAATAATTAATTGTAATCATCATGCAGTTGTTTGTTAAGGCAAGAAAAAGATGTTTGCTTTAGACTTACTGCTCCATGAAGAAATGAGGCATTGCAATGAGCAATGTTCCAACGCCCATGATTAGGCACCCTGCTCCAATTATTTTTGGCCTGTGAAGTTTGGCTCCAAAGTAGCTAACAAATGTTATAACTAAGAGATTTCCTTTGGGGAAAAGAATAAAATGTTCATAAGTTAGACAACTTAGAAAAAGTCATCAGCATAACTAAATGAATGAATGTCTATAGCAGGTTTGGCAACGTTTTGTTTTGACTAAACCATCTCCCACCATCTTCCCCATCATTTGTCTTTCTTTCCTTTAATCTGAGATGACTGGAACTATCTTCAGATTCATTATTTCAATCCTCTCATCCTTTTATCAAAATATTGATATTTTTATAAACAACCCTTCTACCTTGTTTTCATCCACCTTAATTATGTGTCCATTTAAAGTGTTTTATCAGTAAATCAAATTGTAGAAGACTTCCTTTAGTTCTCTTAAATTTTCCTTGGTGATTTTGAAGTAAACTGTATTACTTTTCATTTGTTCACATTTTCTATTAAAACTTCTATTGGTTTCCCATTCGCTCTTGAAACATACATCATATAGTATTGCTTTAGCTGATATTCCCGAAAGAAAAAACAAACACAACTGTACCTCACTTAAAATGAAATCAAATTATGAAATGCATATTTATATAATTTTTATAAAAATATAAGATTCAAAATACAAATAAAAATTACTCCACATAACTTCAGAAATACATCAATTATATAAACTCAATGTATGCTCATAATACAAATTTTATAAAATAGAAAGTCTCCATAAATTATATCCATCTCTTTTTAAAAAAAATAAAGAATACATTTTTTTGAAGGTGGGACGTAAGCCTTTCTAAAATATCTCTAGTGAAGGATGTGATAAATTACTTTTAGTTGATGATGGTGTTAACTGATTAAACATCCTTTAAGGAAGATTTTCTAATGCTTTGCTGTGCACAAAAATTACTGGAAAGGAGTGGTGGGGGAAATAGAAACATTAAAAATGCAGAATCTTGACAGCTCTCAACAGTTTCTGATTTCATGGATTGGGGAGAGGGATGCAGGCCAAGAAATCTGCATTTTTAATACTAGTTCCAATGTGTTGACAGAGATGGTTCCTGGAACATGCTTTGATAAACATTGCTTAGGGTCTTAGATTTCAAGGGGCTTTAAAGTTTTAGCTATTTGCATTTGGAATATTTAGTTTTTAAGGACTGTGGTGTTAGATAAAGTAAAACTTAGCAATTCTCCAGCAATTGATTGTGATGGCTGTTGGGTGGCCTTGCTTTGACATTCTCAATGTTTTCAATTTTCCAGAGAGAGTAGTTTCCTTACATCTGTAAGCAATCATCTAATGTACTACTGTTTATTCACATTGCCAGCTTTAGTCAAGTGCAAAAAGAGCAGCAATTTTTGTAGCCTTGAGGGCAATAACAATAGTGAAAAAAGCTTGCTCTAGGCTACAGTGGCTCCAGGCTTTATGGCTCCAGGAAGAATTAAGCTCTTTTGAATTTTCATATCAAAAAAACTTGAGTATGAAATTTCTCATTTGACATTTAAGTACTTAGTAGAAGAAATTTTGTACCATATTGATAATTATGTCTATAGTTTTGCTAATGTGTCACAGTAAATAAACCAAACTGAAGTGAAAGTTGACTTTCAGTTTATAGGTAATGTGTCCCCACCACCACCACCAGTACCTCCCTCCCCAACTCCCATACCACCAACATGTCACAATAAAGGACTCATGTTTACAGGCTGTTTCTGTGTTACATTAGTGGGTATGCCAAACACTACATAATACCATTTGGGCTTCTGTGATGTCTGTAGAAGTTTTTGCTTCCTTTATTTAGTATCTTTTCTGAGTTCTCAGAAGATACACTTAGAAAATAAATAGTGATGTATAATCTTTAAAAAAATCAAGTTGGATATCAATATTCTTTCACATCTACTATCACTAACTTCTGAAAAAGACAACAGGTCCAGAGAGGTTTACAAATACATTTTATCAGATTTTCAAGTACTAGATTTTCTCTCTTTCTCTCTTCCTCTTTTTCTCTCTCTTTCTCTCCCCACACCCACACACAGTACTTCAGATAACAGAAAAGAAAGCTACCCAACTCATGCTATAAGACCAATATACCCTTGCAATTCAAACTAGACAAGCACAATGAAAGAAGAGACCAAATGCAGTTTATTCTAGGAGTGCAAGGGTACCACCAAATAAGAAACAAATCTATTAATTAAAGCTCTATATTAAATAATGGAAGAGGAAAAATTCCATGGTTATCTTGAGAGATGTAAAACATTTAATATAATTAACCATTTATAATAAGAAAAAATCTGAGCAAATTAACTTTTAAACTGTATCTATCAAAACTGCACAGCACAGATATTGTTTAATGGTGAAATTTTTAAAATATTTTCATTAAGTTAAGATACAAGAGAAGGATGCCCACTGTCACTACTTCTATTGGACATAGTTCTGAGCCCAATGCAATAAGGCAAGAACAAGAAATAATAAATCTAATAATTGGAAAGGATGATATACAGTTGTTTTCTGTTTCAGACAATATGATTGTTCAGGAAACTCTACAGCGTCTATAGACAATCAATTAAAGTTAACATAAATTCAGCAAGACTGCTGTATATGTATAACATTAGATATTAATACTCTTCCAGTATTCCAGGAATTACTAAATAAGAAATGTAACAAAAATTCTTTTCACAATAGCAACAAAAACTTTAAATATGTAGGAATAAATCTAACAAAAGATAAGTAGTATATTTATAGATTATAAATATAATACTGAAAGCTATAAAAAGAATAACTAAATTGAGATATATACCATGTTCTTGGATGGAAAGACTCATAACATAAAATTTCAGTTATCTGATTTGATATATAAATTCTATGCAATTTCAGTCAAACCAAAATTGGATGTTTCAGGAAACTATTCCAAGTAGAGCCAAGAAAAAATTTGATGGAAAAGTTGGAAATTTTCCTACCTAGTAACAGAGCTAATTATAAAACTATTAATCAAGAAGACAGTCTTGTATTGAGTCAGGGATCAACAGACTTACGGAAAGATTTACACCTAAGTGATAAGTTAATATATGATAAAGAGGTTATTGCAAATAACTGGGTTAAGTATATATTGAATTAGTGCTGATTGGACAATTTGTTATAATAATATAAAGAGATTGCTACCTGACTTTGTATTTTAAAAAAATGTATTTTAAGGATATGTCTTTTCTGGTCCAGCATGTAAGAAGCTAGAAGTATCCACTTCATCCTAACACCAAGTAAAAAGTTGAAAAATCAACAACTCTTCTTAGATCTGTCAGAAAGATGGGGTCATAGGGCAAACTGCTGTCCCCCAAATTGGAGAGACCAATAGGCAAATGCAGAGAATTGTGGCCAGCTGGAACAGAAATCCACAACAATAAATCTCCTTGGGAACAAGTGTTATGGTAAGAAAAACCTGAACTATAACTGACAGGAGGCTCAGCATCAGCAATTCTGAGAGATAAAAACTCCAGAGGGACCCAGTGATTGAGGGCACACACTCTCTTGTGAGTTTTACTTCAGGAGCTCAATTAGGTTCTCACAGTGAATATTGGAGAATAAAACTTTTGTGCTTGCAGCATAGGGAGGGGAAAGGAAACCATTTTGAAATACATCGGAGCACTCTGTTTTTCTTAAGAAAGTCTGCTTTTAGGGGAAACTAGTAACCAGAGTCTAACCTGCTGGGGCATTATCAGAGCCCAACTGACCTGGGGGAAGGGAAATACCCAACTTCAGCTGTTCTAGCTATCCTGTCCCATCAGTGAGGGATAGGGGGACTGAGAAGCACATCTGAAGTTCACAGTCCAGAGGCATAGGCTCACTAAGAGCCTGAGACCTGTAGGACTATAGAATACTTTCTCTCCCTCACACAATACCATCATATTACTAAAGGCCTATTTATAGCAGTTCCTTTTACCCAGTACATCATTTCTGGCTATGAAGGAAAAAATTATAAGACATACTGAAAGTAAAAAGAAAAACTTTTTGAAGAGACAGCAAGAATCAGAACCAGACATGGCAGAGATTTTGGAGTTGTCTGACTAGAAATTTAAGACAACTATGATTAAGATGTCAAGAGGTCTAATGGAAAAACTAAAGAGCATGCAAGAACAAATGGGCAATGTAAATCAGAGAGATGGAAATTCTGGGAAAGATCAAAAAAAATGCTAGAGAACAATAACATGGTAACAGAAATAAAGAATGCCTTTGATAGGCTTGTTGGTAGACTGGACACAGTTGAGGAAAGAATCTTTGAGCTTGAGGATATATCAATAGAAAACACCAAAACTTAAAAGCAAAGAGAAAAAGAGACTGGAAAAAAAACAGAACAGAATATCCAAGGACATGGAACTATAAGAGGCGTAACATGCAGGTAATGGGAATTCCAGAAAGAGAAGCAAGAGTCAAAGGAATAGAAGAAATATTTAAAATAATGACGATTGAGAATTTCTACCAAATTAATATCACACACCAAACCACAGATCCAGGAAGCTAAGAGAACAATGAGCAGGATAAATGCCAAAAAATCTAAACTAGACATATAATTTTCAAACTACAGAAAATCAAATATAAGAGATAATTTATAAAAAAAGAAAACTCACTTATAGAGGAGGAAAATAAGAATTACATCTTATTTCTCTTCAGAAACCATGCAAACAAGAAAAGAGTGTAGAAAAAATTTTTGAAGTGTTGAGAGAAAAAACCCCCACCAACCTAAAGTTCTGTACCCTGTGAAGTTATCCTTCAAAAGCAAAGAAGAAATACTTTCTCAGACAGACAATTGAGGAAATGTGTTTCCAGTAGACCTGCCTTTCATGAAATGTTAAAAGAAGCTCTTCAGAGAAAAATAATAATAATAAAATTCAGAAACTCAGATCTACATAAAGAAAGGATGAGCATCAGAGAAGAAATAAGTGATGGTAAATTTAAAACTTATTTTTCTTATTCTTAATTGATCTAGCAGATAACAGTTTGTTCAAAATAATAATATCAAAAATGTGTTCAATGATGTATTCTTATGTATGCATGTTTGCTTATGTATAAGTGAAATAAAATGAATAATAACAGTGATACAAAGGATGGGAGGGAGGAATTCAAATTGAAAGACACAATCTGCGAACACTCACATAGGGAGATACAGGTAATCTGAATATACCTATATCTATTAAAGAAATTGAACCAATAATTAATATCCTTCCAAAACAGAAAGTACCAGGTCCAAGTAGATTCACTGGTGAATTTTCCAAACAGTTAATGAAGAAATTATACTAATTCTCTACAATCTCTTTCAGAAGATAGAGAGGGAACACTTCCTAATTCTACAAGTGCAACATTACCCTAATACAAAAACCAGAAAAAGCATTACAAGAAAAGAAAACAACAAACTAATATCTCTCCTGAACATAGGTGCAAAAATCCTCAACAACGTATTAGCAAATCAAATCCAACAATATGTAGAAATAATTGTACATTAAGACCAAGTGGGATTTATCCCAGGTATGCAGGGCTGGTTCACCATTAGAAAATTAATTAATGTAATCCATCATATCAACAGGCTAAAGAAGAAAATTCACACGATCATATCAATATATGCAGAAAAAGCATTTGACAAAACTCTACAACCAATCATGATTTAAAAAAAAAGAAAAAAAAAACTCCATAAACTTGGAAGAGAGAGGAATGTCCTCAACTTGATTAAAAAAAAAAAAAAACTACCAAAAACTACAGCTAATATCATACTTAATGGTAAGAAATTCAAAGCTTTTCCACTAAGATCAGGCACAAGGCAAGTCTATCTCCTCTCACCATTGCTTTTCAATATTGTACGGGGAGTCCTACTTAATGCAATAGGACAAGAAAAGGAAATAAAGGTACACAGATTGGGAAGGAAGAAATAAAACTAGCTTTGTTCCCATAAGACATGATCATTTTTGTAGAAAATCTGAAAGAATTAACAAAAGAACTCCTGGAACTAATACATGATTATAGCAGGGTTGCAAGATACAGGGTTAATACACAGAAGTGAATCACTTTCCTATATGTCAGCAGTGAAAAACAGGAATTTAAAAACATGATACCATTTACATTAGCACCCCCTAAAATGAAGTAAGTATAAATTTAACAAAATATGTACAAGATCTATATGAAGAGAACTATAAAACTCTGGCTAAAGAGATCAAATAACTCAATAAATGGAGAGATATCTTATGTTCATGGATAGGAAGACTCAGTATTGTCAAGATGTCATTTCTTTCCTACTTGATCTATGCATTCAATGCAATCTTAATCAAAATCATAGCAAGTTATTTGTGGATAGTGACAAACTGATTCTAAAATTTTTATGGACAAATAAAATACCCAGAATAGCCAACAAGATATTGCAGAAAAACAAAGTTGGAAGACTGACACTACCCAATTTCAAGACATACTCTAAAGCCACAGTAATCAAGACAGTGTGACACCGGTGAAAGAATAGATAAATAGATACATGGAACAGAATAGATAGCCCAGAAACAGACTACATAAATACAGTTAACTGGTCTTTGAGAAAGGAATAAAGGCAATACAATAGAGCAAAGATAGTCTTTTCAATAAATGGTGCTGGAAGAACTTGACATACACATGCAAAAATACCACAACAAAACTGAATCTAGACACAGACTTTACAGTCTTCACAAAAATAAACTCAAAATGGATCACAGACCTAAATGTAAAATGCAAAACTATAAAACTTGTAGAAGATAGCATAAGAGAAAACCTAGAAGACCGTGGGTTTGGTGATGACTTTTTAGATGCAACACCAAAAGCCCAATCCATGAAAGAAAAAATTGATAAGCTGGACTTCATTAAAATTAAAAATTTCTGCTCTATGAAAGATGATGTTAAGAGACTTAAAAGACAAACCACATACCAAGAGAAAATATTTGCAAAAGCCATATCAGATAAAGGACTGTTATCCAAAATACACGAAGAACTCTTAAAACCCAACAATAAGAATACAAGCAGCCTGTTTAAAACATGGACCAAATACCTCGATGGACAGATCACCAAAGAAGATACACAGATGGCAAATAACCACACAAAAAGATGTTCAGCATCGTATGTCATCAGGAAACTGCAAATTAAGAAACAATGAAACACCACTACATATCTATTAGAATGGCCAAAATCCAAAACATTAAATGCTGCTTAGGGTGCGGAGCAACAAGAACTCTCATTTATTGTTGAACTCTCATTCCAAATGGTGCGGCCACTTTGGAAGACAATTTGGTGGTATCTTACAAAACGAAACATATTCTTCCCATAAGACCCAGCAACTATGCTCCTTGGTAATTATCCAAAAGAGTTGAAAATTTATGTCCCCACAAAAATCTGCACACACAGATGTTTATAGTAGCTTTCTTTATAATTGCCAAAACTTGGAAGCAATCAAGAAGTTCTTCACTAGATGAATAGGTAAATAAACTAAGGTCCATTCAGAAATAGATTATTATTCAGTGCTAAAAAGAAATGAGTTATCCAGTCATGAAAAGACATGGAAGAACATTAAATGCTTATTGCCATGTGAAAGAAGCCAATCTGAAAAGGCTACATACTGTATGATTCCAACTGTATAACATTCTGAAACAGGCAAAACTATGGAGACAGTAAAAAGATCAGTGGTTACCAAGGGGTAGGGGGTAGGGATGGATAAATAGGCAGAGCACAGAGGATTTTTAGGGCATTAAAAGTGCTCTGTATGATACTATAATAGTGGATACATGTCATTATACATTTGTTCAATCCCACAGAGTATACAACACCAAGAGTGAGCCTTAACGTCAACTCTGGACTGTGGATGATAATGAGGTATCACTGTAGGTCATCAACTGTAATGAATGTACCACTGTGGTGAGGGATGTTGATAATGGGGGAGGCCGTGCATATGTGGGGACAGGGGGTTTATTGGAAATCTTTGTACGTTCTGCTCACTTTTGCTGTGAACCCCAAACTGCCTTAAAAAACAAAGTGTATCTAAAAACATCTATGTCAAGTTGACTAAAATACTAAAATGTAAGAGGCAAAAGTTTTAAATATTTAGAAGAAAATACATGGAGAAATATTTGAAACAAAGAATTAATATCTGCAAATATTAGTAGGTCTTGATAAGAAAACATTTTATTTTCTTGGAAACTCTCTGTCATTTTTGGAGAAAGAGTCCTTGTTACAAGAAAATACTTTACTTGGGAAGAAATTGAGTATCCAGTAGGCAGATGTTAGATGATAATGCCAATTGATGTCAAAGGATAAATGAAATTGTTCTGCAAAAAATAGAAGAATTTAAAGCTAGAGACAGAGGGTGGGAATGGGTCCAGAGCTCTGGAAGGAAGGAATATGAAGAGAGGCAAAAGGAGTAAATTAAAATTATGGTCAGGAAACCCACTTTTCTGGAAAACTAGGGATTGCAAATAACTAGAGCAAACCTGTAATGGTTGGCATAAAGTTTTGCAATGGAAGTCAGAGGACTTTTATTGCATCTAATCCAATAAACAATTTCTATCCTTAGAATGGTCTGGAAGAATTAATATGAATTTAGACTCGGGGCCCTTTTTTTTACTTCCTATGCAACATTAGTACTCTCTATTAAATATAGACCCTCTCAAGTTTTGCATTGGGGTCTGGGAATCTAAGAAAAATTTGGACCAGATTCTTCCCAAGTCTCTTCAGCTACAAAATGTTTTTATACTATAATCTAGAGTGAGCAATAATCAATGAATCACTTCATATGTAATTTTCTGTCTTCTCATTTCTTCTTCTTTCTGTAAGTCTGATTTATTCTTTTGATCTGCACCCAGCTTCCTCTTCATACTTGTTTCTTCTCCTGATGCAGTGTTACCCTTACCTTGACTCTCCATGGACTTTCATTCCGTTTAGGGTTGTAGGCAGGGCAGTCATCAAGGAATAAATCAGCTCTCCAGGCGTCTCCAATTAGTTTACACAAGGTAGTGATATGATCAGGTGTTCTAGAAACTTGTTACACAAAGTGCAGCCCATTGATGAATAGCATCAACATCGTACTGGAGCTTGTTAGATATGCAGGATCTTCCCTTCCTACAGAACGTCTGTGCATTTTAACACAATTGACCAGTCATTTGCGTGAACATTAACGTTTGACTAGCACTGAACCAAGAAATCTTTTTCTGGTAGGGTGATGAAAGATGGATTTGGGGAATAAAAGCCTGAAGGTAAAAGGGTACCTATTCACTCTTTTAATTCTTCCTGATATTTAGGGTAATAACTGATATATACAGTATGAACTTGGATGATCAGGCCACCCAAGATGGCTCTTTTTTTGCTCTACGTACATTCCCTGCTCAACCAGTGCCTGCTTCATCTACACTACTCACACTGCCAAGCTTCCTGTATATTTGCCCCTTCAGCTGGTGATTGTTCTAATTTTAGATCAGAACACCTCCACTAGGATCGCTTGTCAAAGCGGCAGTGAGGGGGCGTGCCACCTACTGGTTTCCCTGGTAACCAATGAGCCAACCTGAAGTCAATTCCCCCTATAACTGGTAATCTCCCCCTCCTCCCTGGGAGAGAAGACTGCCGCCATGTCCTGCCTGCAGTCAGCCGCACACGGTGGCTTGTTGCTCCAGGACCTTGCTTCAGACGTGTAAGTTCCCCCTATCCGTTAAACCACTGATGTGTCTGTCGCTAACTCTGGGCTCTTTCTTCGGTCTTGAAGCCGGACAAGCACAGGGCTTGCTGGCCTGCGGGTACAGCCCAACAGAACTAAAAAAGTAATTGTTGAAGAGTTGAAATATATCCCTTCACTCTTCTGAAGGTTTAAGTGAAGCTGAACCTGGAGCCACTAGAGATTTTACTATAGCATATATTTGAAACTCAACAAGCAGAAAGGACCACAGAGACTATTAATTTTGTTTACTTCAAGAAGGAATCAAAGCCCCTTAGTTTATCAACTCAGGAAGCTAAATGGGATTACACTCTTTAAAGTACTTCCAAAACAGTGACTAAAATCACTTGGTCTTTTCAAGTTCAAAGTGTACAGTCAATGGCTATAACCAAAGAACCCGGAGAGTAGAATTTTTATTGCCTGTTTTGCTCTAGTGTTCTTGTTAATAGAATCCCTTTATATTCTTTCTAGGCCACTGGACAGAAATACCCCTTTTATAGTTTAACTTCTTAAATCACTACAAGATATTTTTCTAGAGCTTCTTTGAAGCTCTAGAAAAGTTTGAATCACAGGGCTTCCAGGATATAAAACTCTTTTGTAAGGACATTTCCTGCATACTTTTAACTCAAAATACCAGCAGCATCTCACTCTCTCTCCTAGAGAAGTCTCACTCTGATTGAAAACTTGTGTGAGTCATATAATAGTGAACACCTGGGGCAGGAAGTTAATTGCTGTTTGCTCGGAGAGAAGAAATTGCCTATACTGTAGCACAAGGCCATGGCAAACTCTGTCCAAATAAGATTTTAGAGATAGAGTCTGATACTAGCAGACAGCAGAATGCAGTGAGGATGTCATTTAGTCGTGCCTAGAAACCTTGTACTTGAAAGTAAAGTCAGGGCTTCCGGTGGCGCAGTGGTTGAGAGTCCGCCTGCCGATGCAGGGGACACAGGTTCGTGCCCCGGTCCGGGAGGATCCCACGTGCCGCGGAGCGGCTGGGCCTGTGAGCCATGGCCGCTGGGCCTGCGCGTCCGGAGCCTGTGCTCCGCAACGGGAGAGGCCACAACAGTGAGAGGCCCGCGTACCGCAAAAAAAAAAAAAAAGTAAAGTCAGGCATCTGTAATACCTACCAATTTCAAAACTACCATCAATAACTCCCACCAGTGAAGAAGGGATATCAAACCTTCTCTCTATCTGAGTGATGGTGCTCTTCAGGTAGCCTTCTGCCAGTGCTTTGGCAAAGTAAACAAAAGACAGGGCACCCAAGAACACCTGAAAAATATGACAGGTCACACTTAGTCTAACTCCAGCCTGACATATGACTGGAAATTTACTAAACAGAGAGACAGAAACACAAACCACAAACCAGGTAACAAGCCTGTTACCACTGAAGATTTCATTCAAGCAAAGTAATAGGCTTCTTCCCACCTCAAGCTCATGTAGAGTTCTAAAAATTCAAATAGACTTTCATTCATAATGTATGTTGAATTCCACCCTTTCTCCCCCTCTCCCCCAAAGGGCATTCAACGATGTCTTGGCTTTGAAAAGAAGATTCATTGCATGGGGAAGCAGAGAGAGGAAGGAACCATTGAAAGGTAAGAAAATAAAACAAAAACCATCAACCAAATACTCAACATCTTATCACAGGTCTAATACTCATTATTGTGTATTTCACAGCAATGGTTAATGTTCTAGCAGGGAACGTAACAGACTGAAAAAGTAGAACTACTATTCTTTGTGTTTAAGTTCATATTCAAGTTAAATTCATACTCAAATTCTTATTCAATGAAAAAAATATATTCTTTTTGATATCTGGCTTGTGTGTTTTGCTAGACCTGGGTCTGTGATGGAGTATCTATAAGGCGGATTATATGAAAAAAACCACATATGTATTTGTTGAGTGAATATTTGATGCAAGGAAAGTATAGGAACTTGGAGTCACATTGAGCACCATTTAAAAGGGAACCCTGTCCCTTACTGTGTGGCCAGGAAAGTCACATTTTTCATTTATAGAATGGGAATAATATGGATGTTTCATAGATTAAATGTTACAGCTGTGCATAGCATAACATCTGGTACATGGTAGATATTTAATGAATATCATTACCTCTCTCCTTTCTGTTTCGGAGGGGCATTCAAGTGAGCCAGGAAAGTAATATTTAGTAATTTAACCTACATAGTCAGGCAAAGATTGCTTTCACTGCCCAGCAAAGTGTGGTTTTCATAAATTGCATCTAAGGTCACTTTTTAAAATGGAAAAAATTTCTCACCTCTAGCTATAGTGTGTAGAAAATAACTGGATCAAGAACTGAGAGCATGGACTCCACCAAATTCTCTTAGCTCTTTAGTTAACCACTTATGGTTGTTTATCATTTAATTGTTTGTTACCTTTAGTTCACCACAGCAGGGTTGTTTCTCCTCTGAGGAGGGATATTCTGTTTTAAAGGAAGGCCTCCCAACAGGTTGCATTGAATTTTTGCTGAATAACTGGATATTTTCTTTGGATGAAGTGTCCATTATGAAAACATTCCTTGACTCTGATCTGTCAAAGTTGATTTTTAAAGTAAAAAAAAAAAAAAAAAAATTTAATTCAAACCCATGCAGTTGATTAGATAATGTTTTTATTTCACAATAGATCACAATTCTGTAGACATAACTTGATGTGAAGTTCCCTCATTTTACCACAGTAAGTTGGCAAAGTTTTTCAATTAAAATCGACCAGGATATCTGATTAAGCAATCCTGCTCTTGGGACTCTGTAGCCAGCATTCTTTCTCAATCCCTCCAGTTTAAGCCTCATTATAGCAAAGAATAAATTTAAATGTTGCCTTTGGAATAAATAACGAGGAAGAATTTTGCTAACTTTGTGGTCTTGCCAGCTTAAACTAGAAGCAAGCAGGAAAGGAAGAAGAGGAATTCAGCCATTTGAATATTGATTCATTAGAATTGAGTCTTTAAAGCCTTTAAATCTATTATCTTAGCAGAATGAATAGAAAAGATTGATGCCCCTGGTAGATGCCTATATCACACTGTGATTCTTATACATTTGTAGCATACAAAGTAAGGCTTAAAATAAGGCAAAAAAAGAGGACCAATCTGTGTATCATTTTAGCTTGACAAATAGGGAAGCAGCATGATTTATGCCTCAGGCTTAGATTTCATTCAGTCAGAAGTAGTCTTTGGCCTGCCTTAAAGTAAGAAAGATGCCTTCCTTCCTATGTCTAATTTCCCACCCTCCTTTGTCCTTACCAAGCCCTGGACAGGTTCACATAATCTGAACCTATTTTCTTTTTGTTCATATCAATATTTACATATCCCATGCATCCACTTCTTTAGGATTCCATATAGCTCAGTGCCTGCCTGATAAAGTAATCTACGTGAAGGGATTTAAAAATAAAATAACTTCTGGATCACCCTAATGTTTACCAGATGATGCATTTGTACATTAATAGAGATCTTCTGTATTCTCATCACACTAACTGAAAAAATAACGTCAGGGTAAAACTTAACGTACTGTGGTAGTTTAGAGTTATTCTATCTGTGTGTCTATTATCTTGACTTTATATAATGCATGTTCTGTGTTTACTCAACCTCATCTTTGGTAGTTTGAATTTATAGATAATGTCTCAAACTGAAAAATCAAGAAATAGCAGTATACACAATTTATTTTGAAATATGGAGCTAAATATCAGAAGACAGACCTAAAAGATTTAAAAGTGGAGGGAGTGAGAAATGGGTTGAGAAGGGTAGGGCAAGGACCTGTTTTGTTTTTTGTTTTTAAACTTGTTATTAGACTTTTAGATTATTCAATTTCATAAACATGCATAAATTTACTTTTTAAAAATGGACAAAGGAAAGTGAGGAAAACAGAAAAAATTTTAAAGCCAAAAAGCTAAACAAAGAGCAGAGAATCCTAAACAAGAGCAAAAGGCAAAGATACAGGAATACAATGTTAGTAAGATCTAAACACAGATGTTTAGGAGAATACAAAATAAAAATTGTGCAAAATATATAGAAATAACTATAACGTCTTGACAAAATGGATAAATTTCTAGCAAATATAAATTACCTGTATTGATACAAACCAGGAGAGAAACATATCTAAGGAAGACATTAACAAAAATACTCTAAACCTATTCCCTAAATAAAAATAGTAAGGATAGATGATGTAACTGGAGTGCTTTATCAAGGAATACCCTTCAAGGAAAAATAGCAGATAATGGAAACAGATGCTAACAGTCTCCATTCATCGGACCAAGCCAGAATTATCTTGATAGCAAAATCTCATTAAGACAACACAAAAAGGAAAACTGCAGAGCCAACCTAGAGATGCTAAAATCCTAAATAAAATACTAGCAAATACAAATTAATTAAAATTCCATAATTAAGATTTTTAAAAAATGTAACAATTGATTAATATTAGGAAGTTTGTTCACCTAAATCATCGCATTAAAAATTCAAACTTCCCTGGCGGTGCAGTGATTGGGAATCCACCTGCCAGTGCAGGGGACGTGAGTTCAGGCCCTGGTCTGGGAGTATCCCACGTGCCATGGAGTGGCTGGGCCCATGTGCCGCAGCTGCCAAGCCCACGCTCTGGAGCCCATGCTCTGCAACAGGAGAGGCCGCTGTGGTGAGAGACCTGTGCACTGCAGCAAGGAGTGGCCCCCGCTCGCTGCAAATGGAGAGAGCCAGTGCAGAGCAGTGAGGACCAAATGCAGCCAAAAATAAATAAATAAAATAAATAAATTCAAAAAAAAATTCAAGATGTTACATATATATATATCAAAACATCACATTGTATACCTTAAATATATACAATTTTTATTGTCAATCACATTTCAATAAAGCTAGAAGAAATTCAAAATGAAAAATAATAAAATTTCAGTAGATGCAATACATCAGGTGATAAAAGTCAACAGCCATTCATGACTCAAAAAAAAAAAAAATCTAAGAAATTCAGTACATGGATATTGATACCAACAGCCAACTTCCTATATCCACTGAATCACTAAAACTAGTTTTCAGAAAAATATTTTGCCAGAACAGTGAAAGGGTATTTGGGAAGCAATGGATTAAATAGGTCTCTTTACTACAAAAATACTGAGTACCTTTAATTAAAATCCTGGAGAGACACATTGCTTATTAAAAAAAAAAAAAATCAAAACAACAAAATGACCCAAATGTCCAACAAATTATGGTATACTCACACAGTGAAATCTTTGAAACCATTAGAAATTAGTGTAAAGAAGTAAATATAGTCATGTAGAAATATTTTTATTACAGAGTTGATTTTAAAAATACAAGACTTCAAAGCAATATACATAACACTTTATTTTATAATAGAAACACACATACATTCACAGGTGTGTATAGATAGAAGCAAAGCTTCAGAAAGTTTATAAAGAATAGGATAACACATTATTTCTGGCTGGTGACACTACAGACGATTTTTTAAAAATGTTTTGTGTATCCATATTTTCTAATTTTTCTATAATGAATGTACAATTCTTATACGAAAAAATATTTTAAATATATAAGATATAGAAATATCAAGAAATACATACCAGAAGGATTTTTAAAATACAAAATAACATCAAATTTATAGTGTAAAATGTAATTCTCTTCCACAAATTAAACTATGTAATACAAACTGGCCTACTGTTTTAGGAATTCAGATATATTATTTCTGTTCAGTCATAATATTAAACCCAGTGACCAGAGAAAGCAAATAAATTGTTTAATAATAAAATACACTATCGGGGGGGGGGAGGGTGGACCTTCAAGATGGCAGAGGAGACATGGAGATCACCTTCCTCCCCACAAATACATCAAAAGTACATCTACACGTGGAACAACTCCTACAGAACACCTACTGAATGCTGGCAGAAGACCTCAGACTTCCCAAAGGCAAGAAACTCCTTATGTACCTGGTTAGGGCAAAAGGAAAAAGAAAAAACAGAGACAAAAGAATAGAGATAGGATGTGCACATCTGGGAGGGAGCTGTGAAGGAGGAAAAGGTTCCACACACTAGGAAGCCCCTTCACTGGTGGAGTCAGGGGGTGGCAGGGAGGGTGGCGGGGAGGAACCTTCGGAGCCACAGAGGAGAGCGCAGCCACGGTTGCAGAGGACAAGGCAGAGAGATTCACGCACAGAGGATCAGTGCCAACCAGCACTCACCAGCCCGAGAGGCTTGTCTGTTCACCCGCCATGGGAGCTGGAAGCTGAGGCTTGGGCTTCGGATGTCAGATCCCAGGGAGAGGACTGGGGTTGGCTGAGTGAACACAGCCTGAAGGGGGCTAGTGCACCACAGCTAGCCAGGAGGGAGTCCTGGAAAAAGTCTAGAACTGCCTAAGAGGCTAAAGACCGTTGTTTCAGGGTGCACAAGGAGAGGGGATTCAGAGCACTGCCTAAACGAGCTCCAGAGACGGGCGTGAGCCGTGGCTATCAGCGTGGACACCAGACATGGGCATAAAATGCTAAAACTGCTGCTGCAGCCACCAAGAAGCCTGTGTGCAAGCACAGGTCACTATCCACACCTCCCCTCCCAGGAGCCTGTGCAGCCTGCCACTGCCAGGGTCCCGTGATCCTGGTACAACTTCCCTGGGAGAACACATGGTGCACCTTATGCTGTTGCAACGTCACGCTGGCCTCTGCCGCCGCAGACTCGCCCTGCATTCAGTACCCCTTCCCCCCTCTCCCCCCACCCCAGCCTGAGTGAGCCAGAGTCCCCTAAGCAGCTGCTCCTTTAACCCCGTCCTGTCTGAGTGGAGAAGAGATGCCCTCAGGCAACTTACATGCAGAGGCGGGGCCAAATGCAAAGCTGAACCCCAAGAGCTGTGCGAACAAAGAAGAGAAAGGGAAATCTCTCCCAGCAGGCTCAGATGCAGCGGATTAAATCTCCACAATCAACTTGATGTACCCTGCATCTCTGGAATAACTGAATAGACAAAAAATCATCCCAAAGTTGAGGTGGTGGACTTTGGGAGCAACTGTAGACTTGGGGTTTGCTTTCTGCATCTAATTTGTTTCTGGTTTTATGTTTATCTTAGTTTAGTATTTAGAACTTATTATCATTGGTAGATTTGTTTGTTGATTTGGTTGCTCTCTTCCTCTTTAATTACTTTTTAATTTTAATAACTTTATATATTTTATTTTATTTTTTTTTCTTTCTTTTTCTTTTTTCTCCCTCTTCTTCTGAGCTGTGTGGCTGACAGGGTCTTGGTGCTCTGGCCAGATGTCAGGCCTGAGCCTCTGAGGTGGGAGAGCCGAGTTCAGGACATTGGTCCAACAGATACGTCCCGGCCCCATGTAATATCAATCAGCAAGAGCTCTCCTAGAGATCTCCGTCTCAACACTAAGACCCAGCTCCACTCAGCAACCAGCAAGCTCCAGTGCTGGACACCCCATGCCAAAAACTAGCAAGACAGGAACACAACCCCACCCATTAGCAGAGAGGCTGCCTAAAATCATAAGTTCACAGACACCCCAAAACACACCACTGGACATGGTCCTGCCTGCCAGAAAGACAAGGTCCAGCCTCATACACCAGAACACAGGCACTAGCCCCCTCCACCAGGAGGCCTACACAACCCACTGAACCAACTTTAGCCACTGGGAACAGACACCAAAAACAACGGGAACTACGAACCTGCAGCCTGCAAAAAGGAGACCCCAAACACAGTAAGTTAAGCAAAATGAGAAGACAGAAAAACACACAGCATATGAAGGAGCAAGGTAAAAACCCACCAGACCAAACAAATGAAGAGGAAATAGGCAGTCTACCTGAAAAAGAATTCAGAGTAATGACAGTAAAGACATCCAAAATCTTGGAAACAGAATGGAGAAAATACAAGAAACATTTAACAAGGACCTAGAAGAACTAAAGAGCAAACAATGATGAACAACATAATAAATGTTATTAAAACTTCTCTAGAAGGAATCAATAGCAGAATAACTGAGGCAGAAGAACAGGTAAGTGACCTGGAAGACAAAATAGTGGAAATAACTACTGCAGAACAGAATAAAGGAAAAAGAATGAAAAGAATTGAGGACAGTCTCAGCCTTCTCACACTCTTCCAAAATATAGCAGAGAGAGGAACACTCCCAGACTCATTCTACGAGGCCACCATCACCCTGAGACCAAAACCAGACAAAGAAAGAAAACTACAGGCCAATATCACTGATGAACATAGATGCAAAAATCCTCAACAAAATACTAGCAAACAGAATCCAACGGCACATTAAAAGGATCATACACCATGATCAAGTGAGGTTTATCCCAGGAATGCAAGGACTCTTTAATATATGCAAATAAATCAATGTGATACACCATATTAACAAATTGAAGGTAAAAACCATATGATCTCAATAAATGCAGAAAAAGCTTTTGACAAAATTCAACATCCATTTATGATAAAAACCCTCCAGAAAATAGGCATAGAGGGAACTTATAAAGGCCATATATGACAAACCCACAGCCAACATCATTCTCAATGGTGAAAAACTGAAACCTTTTCCACTAAGATCAGGAATAAGACAAGGTTTCTCACTCTCACCACTATTACTCAACATAGTTTTGGAAGTTTTAGCCACAAAAATCAAAGAATAAAAAGAAATAAAGGGGGTCCAAATTGGAAAAGAAGAAGTAAAGCTGTCACTGTTTGCAGTTGGCATGATACTATACATATAGAATCATAAAGATGGTACCAGAAAACTACTAGGACTAATCAATGAATTTGGTAAAGTAGCAGGATACAAAATTAATACATGGAAATCTCTTGCATTCCTGTATATAATGATGAACAAACTGAAAGAGAAATTAAGGAAACACTCCCATTTACCATTGCAACAAAAAGAATAAAATACCTAGGAATAAACCCACCTAAGGAGACAAAAGACCTGTATGCAGAAAATTATAAGACACTGATGAAAGAAATTAAAGATGATACAAACAGATGGAGAGATATACCATGTTCTTGGATTGGAAGAATCAACATTGTGAAAATGACTATACTACCCAAAGCAATCTGCAGATTCAATGCAATCCCTATCAAACTACCAATGACATTTTTCACAGAACTAGAACAAAAGATTTCACAATTTGTATGGAAACACAAAAGACCCCGAATAGCCAAAGCAATCTTGAGAACGAAAAACGGAGCTGGAGGAATCAGACTCCCTAACTTCAGACTATACTACAAAGTTATAGTAATCAAGACAGTATGGTACTGGCACAGAAACAGAAATATAGATCAATGGAACAGGATAGAAAGCACCTAGATAAACCCATGCACATATGGTCACCTTATCTTTGATAAAGGAGGCAAGAACATACAGTGGAGAAAAGACAGCCTCTTCAATAAGTGGTGCTGGGAAAACTGGATAGCTACATGTAAAAGAATGAAATTACAACACTCCCTAACACCATACACAAAAACTCAAAATGGATTAAACACCTAAATGTAAGGCCAAACAGTATAAAACTCTTAGAGGAAAACATAGGCAGGACACTGTATCACATAAATCACAGCAAGATACTTTTTGACCCACCTCCTAGAGAAATGGAAATAAAAGCAAAAATAAGCAAATGGGACCTAATGAAACTTAAAAGCTTCTGCACAGCAAAGGAAACCATAAACAAGATGAAAAGACAACCCTCAGAATGGGAGAAAATATTTGCAAATGAAGCAACTGACAAAGAATTAGTCTCCAAAATATACAAGCAGCTCATGCAGCTCAATCTCAAAAAAACAAAAAACCCAATCCAAAACTGGGTAGAAGACCTAAATAGACATTTCTCCAAAGAAGATATACAGATTGCCAACAAACACATGAAAGGATGCTCAACATCCCTAATCATTAGATAAATGCAAACAAAACTACAATGAGGTATCACCTCACACCAGTCAGAATGGCCATCGTCAAAAAATCTACAAACCATAAATGTTGGAGAGGGTGTGGAGAAAAGGGAACCCTCTTGCACTGTTGGTGGGAATGTAAATTGATACAGCCACTGTGGAGAACGGTATGGAGGTTCCTTAAAAAACTAAAAATAGAACTACCATATGACTTAGTAATCCCACTACTGGGCATATACACTGAGAAAACCATAATTCCAAAAGAGCCATGTACCACAGTGTTCACTGCAGCTCGATTTACAATAGCCAGGACATGGAAGCGGCCTAAGTGTCCATCGACAGATGAATGGATAAAGAAGATGTGGCACATATATACAATGGAATATTACTCAGCCATAAAAAGAAACGAAATTGAGTCATTTGTAGCAAGGTGGATGGACCTGGAGACTGTCATACAGAGTGAAGTAAGTCAGAAAGAGAAAAACAAAAACATATGCTAACACATATATACAGAGTCTAAGGGGAAAAAAATGGTTCTGAAGAACCTAGGGGCAGGACAGGAACAAATTCGGAGATGTAGAGAGTGGACTTGAGGACGGGGAGGGGGATGGGTAAGCTAGGATAAAGTGAGAGAGTGGCATGGGCATAGTATACACTACGAACTGTAAAATAGATAGCTAGTGGGAAGCAGCCACATAGCACAGGGAGATCAGCTCGGTGCTTTGTGACCACCTAGAGGGGTGGGATAGGGAAGGTGGGAGGGAGATGCAAGAGGGAGGGGATATATATATATATATATATATATATATATATATATATATATATATATAGCTGATTCACTTTGTTATACAGCAGAACTAACACACCATTGTAAAGCAATTATACTCCAATAAAGATGTTTTTAAAAATTAAATAAAATAAATAGGTTTTGTTTAAAAAAAATCTCTCTTTGGCTGCAGTAGGAAGAGTGGATTAAGATAACCCGGAGTTCCTTAAGGACCCTCTCTGAATTGAAAATGAAAATATATGTATATTGATGATTGTTCTTTAATAAATGCAACACTATTTTAAAAATAAAATACACTATCAGTTATACTAAAAATATCTTTAAAAATTCAAAGGGTCATATCTAGAATGCTAATGCTAAAGAGGGAAATAAATATTGAAAATAATATTAAAAACTTGGGACATCAAAACACAATGTCTTCTTATATTTACAGGTATTGTCACAAAAATCACTCTAACTCAAATCCAGAAGTAATAATCAAAACAAGAGATCACCTAGCTGATGTTGTGTTAGGGTGAAATAACATCCAGATTAAAATACTGACACTACATTGTTTTACTGAAAATACAGTTTCATAATTTGCGTATCGTCTCAAGTATAGTATGTTTCAAGGAGGCTAGGCTACGTTTTTGAGCACTGAGCTATTCATCCATCTGTGAAAAGAAGGGGAAAGGCGACGCTCAGTGACACGAATGAAGAGATCCTCCGGGCTTGCCGACGCTTGCGCTCTCTCTCGTGTGCTCTCTCTCTCCCTCTCTCTCCCCCTCTCCCTCTCTCCCTCTCTCCCTCTCTCCCTCTCTCCCTCTCTCCCTCTCTCCCTCTCTCCCTCTCTCCCTCTCTCCCTCTCTCCCTCCCCCTCCCTCCCTCCCTCCCTCTCCCTCCCTCTCCCTCCCTCTCCCTCTCCCTCTCCCCCTCCCCCCCATTAGCAATTGCAGAAGTAGAGTGAACGCAGTTATTTAGCAGGATTTGCACTTGTCGAAGCCTTACTTGTTCTCCCACCACTTGAACAGATTTCCATAAAGTTTTCCTCCAACACCCTGGGTTGGAGTATTACTTACTCTGGAGGCCAGAGAAAAATCAGCCAGTTTCTCTTCATTTCAGTTCCAAAAAATGGAATTCTCTGTTCACAGGGGTTTGGAAGGCAGTCCTCCAGTCTTTAAAGAGTACAGGTGCACTAGGAAGGTTGTAGTTGGATCGTGCAAATAGCATGACCTCCATGCCCTGATCCTGTAACAGACTCCATCCAGCAGTCAGCCTCCACAGACCCCAAAGAGAAAGTCAGAAAGGCAGCCACTCCCATCGCTGTCTTGTCTTGGTCATCTCACATGAGGAAAACCTCTGCACTAGCTTGTCTTGTGGACGTCAGGATCTCTCCCTTCAGGAGGGAAAATAACCTCATGGTACTTTCTAAGGAGTATGTGTTGTTAGGAAGCTGATTGCCTCACTGCAAGTAATTGTGTCAGATGCAGATTTAATAAGTACTGTTTATGTGCCAGATGATTTATATACTTTGTGCTAATCCTTAAAACAACTCAACAAGGTTGGCATTATAATTCTCATTTTATAGAAAATCATATGACTCAGAGCAGTGAAGTGACTTGTTCAAAACAACCCATCAAACAAGCATCAGAATCACAATTTGAACCCAGGTCTGAGTTTATCTGACTTCTTTAACCAGTGTCCTCTCCCATTTCCACCATCCTTACAAGGGCCCCTAGAAGTTTCATGAGAAGTGTTATGGATAAGACACGTGCAGTGCAGTACATAAGGGTTCTTTGACTTCTCTCCTGTGAGACTCTGATGTGATCATCACAAAATATGAAAGCAGAGAACCAGATCTTACCTGGAGGTGGAGATCAGGCAGCCAGTTCCTCTCAGTGTGCCCAGCAGGAGGCTGGACCACACTCCACAGACTGAAAGAGGAAGCAGGTGGATCCTACCGCAGCTTTGAGCAGTTTTATCAGGTAGGGAGAGCCTGGTTGGACACAGAGCAGATCAGGGGAAAGAAAAGATGTAGGGCATGGTCTCACCCTTGGCCAATCTCTTCTCTTTTCTCTTTCCTCCTGGCCTCTTTTCTCTGGCAGTCTGCAGGGAACAGGCCACGCTGGCAAAGCCACTGACGTGCATCTCAGCTCCCGGGGCACAGAAAGAGCTGATGCCTTTGAGCCATTTCTTTGCAATTTGCTGCAAGTTTAAGGCCGCACGTGATAAGGCTTTCTTTATGGGAGAGAGTGAAAAAAGAAAAGACCACTTGTGATCTTACTTGCTGATTCCCAGAAAACACAGCTCTGCATGGGGCAGAGGGTAAGGGAACAGAAGCAGGAGGAGGGACGGAAGTTTGTAACAAAGATCTCTCCTTCTCCTTCCAAGAAGTTTTTAAGCCAGCCTCTCCTTGAGGACATCACTGGAATTCTTTTAAAAAAAAAAAAAAAAAAAGCTCATGGTCTAAAATCTCTGTATGGTTTCTTTTCCCATTGGGATTCTTTCTAGAATCTGCTGGGACCACAGATCTGGTGAGGGCCAAGGCTCTGCAGAGTTCTTTCCAGAGAGGATTAATTCTCAAAGAGACATGATCAGTTGCTTGTACCCACAATTTCTGTGAATCTTAAAAGTAGAAAAAGAAAGAAAAACATTGAAATTTTGGCATTCAGTTGTTCATTCTACATAAATTCTAAGAAAAGAGAACTCCTTGCATTAAGACATTCTACAATTCTAATAAATTCTTTTTTCGAGACTACCATTTTAGAGGATTTTGAGCAGTACTAGCTTGCATGTGGTTTGCACTAAGACATTCTACAATTCTAATAAATTCTTTTTTCGAGACTACCATTTTAGAGGATTTTGAGCAGTACTAGCTTGCATGTGGTTTATACTAATAAATGAATTTGCTTCCAGACTCATCCAGGGTCCACCATTTTCTTACATGGCTGTGGGCCTGGTCACTTTACAGTCTCAAGTTCTTCATTGGTGAGCAGAATTTTATTAAAAAAAAAAAAATTCACCAGGTGGTTTAAGAATTATATTATGTACTCAAACGTACATTTCGAATAACAATACTAAATGACAAAGTTATCATCATTACACATATAATTTCAGATCACATAATGGTCAGGATCATTAATTAATAGTCAAATATTATTATAAGACATTTTACTATAAAAGAAAAAAGAAAGATACAAGGAAAATAAAGAAATCTTTTAATGAAGCAACTGTGTATCTGGAGTCTAAAAGACCAAATACTTTATTTTAGCCATCAGCCAACCTTTGCCATCAGAAATAGTGAGCAGGGCTTCCCTGGCGGCGCAGTGGTTGAGAGTCCGCCTGCTGATGCAGGGGACACGGGTTCGTGCCCCCGTCCGGGAAGATCCCACATGCCCCGGAGCGGCTGGGCCTGTGAGCCATGGCCGCTGAGCCTGCGCGTCCGGAGCCTGTGCTCCGCAACGGGAGAGGCCACAACAGTGAGAAGCCCGCGTACCACAAGAAAAAAAAAAAAAGTGAGCAAACATCATAACAGGTCTTAGACTTTTCAATGTGTCTGATAGGTGGCCATTGGTGCATTGAAGGGGAGACACTGTTTACCAGCCATAAAGCACAAAAGGCCTACTTTTTCTCAACACGGAATGCAGTTTTACCCTGAGAGTGTAATTTGGTCTATTCCTAACTTGCTCAAATTCACTCTCTAACATGATTCCTTTTTTGACCTCTTCAGTCCACGGTTCATGTTTCTATTTTGAATGCACATCATACTTATTTTATACATGATATTCAGAGTTTCTCATAAACAGCCTTGCACTGGATTATATCCTACTTTCATACTATAGACCAGGGTTCAGCAAACTTCCCATAAAAGGTCAAATAATAAATAGCTTAGGTTTTGCAGGCCCATCTCTGTCACAGTCACTCAGCTCTGCCACTGTGGTGTGAAATCAACCATAAGTGAGTTAACCATGAATGAATGAATTTTCTAGGGTTGTGTAACAAAGTACCACAAACTGGCTGGCTTAAAACAACAGAACTTTATTATCTCAGTTCTGGAGGGGAGAAGTCCAAAATCAAAGTGTGGGCAGAGCTGTGCTCCCTCTGAAACCTGCAGAGAATCCTTCCTTGGCTCTTCTACCTTCTGGCGTTCGCTGCCGATTGTTGGCATTCCTTGGCTTATAGGTTCGTCACTTCAGTCTCTGACTCCATTGCCACATGGTCATCTTCTCCTTGTGTGCCTCTGTCTTCTCCTGTTCTTAAAAGGAAACCAGTCATATTGAATTAGGGTCTACTGTAAGGACCTCATCTTAACTTGATTACATCTGCAAAGTCTTTGGTTCCAAATAAGGGCACATTCATTGATACAGGGGCCTAGGATTTCAGTATATGCTTTTGGGGGGATACACTTCAACCCATAGCACTCATTCTCATTTGCTTCCTTATCTGAGGTGAGGATCACACAATCATTTTATTTATTTATTTATTTTTATTGACGAATATTTATTTGGTTATATGTATAGTTATTTGGTTATATATATAACCAAATAACTATAACTATATATGTGTGTGTATATATATATATATATATATATATACACAGACACATACTTTTTGGATTCTTTCCATTATAGTTTATTAAAATATATTGAATATTGTTCCCTGTGCTGTACAGTAAATCCTTATTGTTTATCTATTTTATATATGGTAGTGTGTATCTATTAATCCCATATTAATATATGGGATATATATTATATATATATATATTAATGGGATATCCCATTAGTCCCATATTCCCAGTGTATCCCTCCCCCCTTCCCCCTTTGGTAACCATAAGTTTGTTTCCTATGCCTGTGTGTCTGTTTCGTTTTGTAAATAAGTTTACTTGTACTATGTTTTAGATTCCACATATAAGTGATATCATATAATATTTGTCTTTCTCTGTCTGACTTACTTCACTTAGTATAATCTCTAGGCCCACCCATGTTGCTGCAAATGACATTATTTTGTTCTTTTTTTATGGCTGAGTAGTATTCCATTGTATATACGTACCACATCTTTATCCATTCATCTGTCGATGGACATTTACATTGTTTCTGTGTCTTGGCTACTGTAAATAGTGCTGCTATGAACATAGGGGTGCATGTATCTTTTCTAATTATAGTTTTGTCTGGATATATGCCCAGGAGTGGGATCACTGGGTCATATGGTAACTCTGTTTTTAGTGTTTTAAGGAACCCCCATACTGTTCTCCACAGTGGCTATACGAATTTACATTCCCACCAGGAATGTAGGAGGGTTCCTTTTTCTCCACACCCTCTCCAGCATTTATTTGTAGACTTCTTGGAGGTGACCATTCTGACCGGTATGAGGTGATAACTCATTGTAGTCTTGATTGCATTTCTCTAATAATTAGTGATGTTGAGCATTCTTTCATGTGTCTGTTGGCCATCTGTATGTGTTTTTTGGAGACTGTTTACATCTTCTACCCATTCTTTAATTGGGTTGTTTGTTTTTCTTAATATTGAGCTGTATGAGCTCTTTGTACATTTTGGAAATTAATCTCTTGTTGGTCTCATTGTTTGCAAATATTTTCTCCCATTCTATGGGTTGCCTTTTCATTTTGTTTATGGTTTCCTTTGCTGTGCAAAAGATTTTAAGTTTAATTAGGTGCCATTTGTTTATTTTTGTTTTTATTGACATTACTCTAGGAGATGGATCCAAAAAGATATTGCTGTGATTTATGTCAAAGAGTGTTCTGCCTGTTTTCCTCTAGGAGTTTTATAGTATCTGGTCTAACACTTAGGTCTTTATTCTATTTTGAGTTTATTTTTGGGTATCGTCTTAGAGAATGTTCTAACTTTATTCTTTTATATGTAGCTGTCCAGTTTTCCAGCACCACCTGTTGAAGAGACTATCTTTTCTCCATTGTATATTCTTGTCTCCTTCGTCATAGATTAGTTGACCATAGGTGCATGGGTTTACTTCTGGACTTCCTATCCTGTTCCATTGATCTATATGTCTGTTTTTGTGCCAGTACCATACTGTTCTGATGACTGTAGCTTTGTAGTATAGTCTGAAGTCAGGGTACCTGATTCCTCCAGCTCCATTTTTCTTTTTCTCAAGATTGCTTTGGCTATTCAGGGTCTTTTGTGTTTCCATACAAATTTAAAACTTTTTGTTCTAGTTTTGTAAAAAATACCATTGGTAATTTGGTAGGGATTGCATTGAATCTGTAGATTCAAAGCACAGGCTTTTAGGCTCTACAGTACACTCTCCAGACCTGCCTTTTTCCTTCACAAAGCTACATTGGCCTATCTATGAGAGAGTGTCAATGTCTAGCAACTGGGGTTCTCACTTATTTTAAAGATCTATTTAAAAAGTGCATTGATATTGAGCTTATCTTTCCCTTCTTAAAGTCCCATATCTTTGCAAAATCTTTTCTCACTACTTCATTACACACAAACCTTTCCCTTCTTAAGCACTTTCTGTAATTACCACATACTGCCATTTAAAAGAGAGAAGACATTTTTTGTTGGGGTACAGTTGACTTACAGTGTTGTATTGGTTTCAGGTGTACAGCAGAGTGAGTCAGTTATTTGTATGCACATATATATTCTTTTTCAGATTCCTTTCCACTATAGGTTATTATAAGATATTGAACTCCCTGTGTATCTGTTAATCCCAAACTCTGAATTTATCCCTCCCTGCTCCCTTCCCCTTTGGAAACCCTAAGAGAGAAGAGATTTAAAATTCATCAAGTGCTTACCTAGGTATCAGGTACTGTATGGGCATATAAACAATCATTATATTAATTCTAACAACAAAAAAATTTCTGCTGTACAGCAAAGTGATTCAGTTATATATATATATATATATTTTTTTTTTTTCTTTTTCACATTCTTTTCCATTATGGTTTATCACAGGATATTGAATATAGTTTCCTGTGCTATATACACAGGATCTTTATAGAATCTTGTTGTTTATCGATTCTATGCATAATAGATTACATCTGCAAATCCCAAACTCCCAATCCATCCCTCTCCCACGTCCCCTGCTCCCTTTGACAACCACAAGTCTGTTCTCTATGTCTGTGAGTCTGTTTCATAGATAAGTGCATTTGTGTCATATTTTAGATTCCACATATAAGTGATATTGTATTTGTCTTTCTCTTTCTGACTTACTTCACTTAGTATGATAATCTCTGGGTCCATCCATGCTGCTGCAAATGGCATTATTTTGTTCTTTTTTATGGCTGAGTAGTATTCCTCTGTATATATGTACCACATTTTTATCCATTCATGTTGATGGACATTTAGGTTGTTTCCATGTCTTGGCTATTGTAAATAGTGTTGCTATGAGCATAAGGGTGCATGTATCTTTTCAAATTATAGTTTTGTCTGGATATATGCCCAGGAGTGGGATTGCTGTATCATATGCTAACTCTATTTTTAGTTTTTTGAGACATGCATACTGTTTTCCATAGTGGCTGCCCCAATTTACACTCCCACCAATAGCGTAGGAACGTTCCCTTTTCTCCAAACCCTCTCAAGCGTTTGTTTTTCATCTTCAATTTTTTTCATCAGTGTATTACAGTTTACAGAGTACAGGTCTTTTGCCACCTGAGGTAGACTTATTCCTGATTATTTTATTCTTTTTATTTTGATGGTAAATGGGATTTTTTCCTTAATTTCTCTTTCTGATCTTTTGTTGTTAGTGTATAGGAATGCAAGAGATTTCTGTGCATTAATTTTGTATCCTGCAAATTTACCAAATTCATTGATGAGCTCTAGTAGTTTTCTTGTGGTGACTTTAGGATTTTCTATGTAGAGTATTATGTCATCTGCAAATGGTGACTGTTTTACTTGTTCTTTTCCAATGTCTATTCCTTTTCTTTCTTCTTCTACAATTGCTATGGCTACGACTTGCAAAACTGTGTTGAATAAAAGTGGTGAGAGTGGACATCCCTGTCTTGTTCCTGATCTTAGAGTAAATGCTTTCAGCTTTACACTCTTGAGTATGATGTTGGCTGTGTTTTTGTCATTTATGGCCTTTTGAGGTATGTTCCCTCTATGCCAACTTTCTGAAGAGTTTTTATCATAAATGGATGTTAAATTTTTGAAACGCTTTGTCTGCATCCATTGAGATGATCATATGGTTTTTATTCTTCAGTTTGTTAATGTGGTGTATCACATTGATCTCCAGATATTGAAGAATCCTTGCATATTATCATGGCATATGATCCCACTTGATGATGGCATATGATCTGTTTAATGTATTGTTGGATTTGGTTTGCTGGTATTTTTTTGAGGAATTTTGCATCTATGTTCATCAGTGATATTGGCCTGTATTTTTCTTTTTTTGTGGTATTTTTGTATGGTTTTGGTATCAGGATGATGGTGGCCCCATAGAATGAGTTCAGAAGTTTTCCTTCCTTTGCAGTTTTTTGGAGTAGTTTCAGAGTAATAGGTGTTACTCTTCTATACATGTTTGGTAGAATTTACCTATAAAGCCTCTGATCCTAGACTTTTGTTTCTTGGTAGTTTTTAAATCACAGATTCAATTTCAGTGCTTGTAATTGGTCTGTTTATATTTTCTATTTCTTCCTGGTTCAGTCTTGGGAGATTACATCTTTCTAAGAATTTTCCATTTCTTCTAGGTTGTCCTTTTTTTTTTTTTTTTAAAGAAGATGTTGGGGGTAGGAGTTAATTTATTTATTTTGCTGTGTTGGGTCTTCGTTTCTGTGCGAGGGCTTTCTCTAGTTGTGGCAAGTGGGGGCCACTCTTCATCACGCTGCGTGGGCCTCTCACTATCGTGGCCTCCCTTGTTGTGGAGCACAGGCTCCAGATGCACAGGCTCAGTAGTTGTGGCTCATGGGCCTAGTTGCTCCATGGCATGTGGGATCTTCCCAGACCAGGGCTTGAACCTGTGTCCCCTGCATTAGCAGGCTGACTCTCAACCACTGTGCCACCAGGGAAGCCCTAGGTTGTCCATTTTATTGGTGTATATTTGCTTGTAGTAGTCTCTTATGATCCTTCATATTTCTTTGGTGTCAGTTTTAAATTCTCATTTTTCATTTCTGAATTTAGTGTTTTGGGCCCTCTCCCTTCTTTTCTTGATGCATCTGGCTAAAGGTTTATCAATTACATTTATCTTTTCAAAGAACCAGCTTTTAGTTTCATTGATCTTTTCTATTATTTTATTAGTTTCTATTTCATTTATTTCTATTCTCATCTTTATGATTTCTTTCCTTCTACTGACTTTGGGTTTGGTTTGTTCTTCTTTCTCTCTAGTTGCTTTAGGTGTAAGATTAGGTTGCTTTTTGGATTTTTTGTTTCCTGTGGCAATCTTGTATTGCTATAAACTTCCCTCTTAGAACTGCTTTTGCTGCATCCCATAGGTTTTGGATCATTTGTGTTTTCATTTCCATTTGTCTCTAGGTATTTTTTTTTCCTGTTTGGTTTCTTCAGTGATCCTTTGTTCAGTAGCATATATTGTTTAGCCTCCACGTGTTTGTTTGGGTTTTTTGCAGTTTTTTTTCTTGTAGTTGATTTCTAGCCTCATAGCATTGTGGAAGGAAAAGATGCTTGATATAATTTCAGTTTTCTTAAATTTGCCACGGCTTACTTTGTGGCCCAGCATGTAATCTATCCTAGAGAATATTCCACATGCACACAAAAAAAATGTATTCTGCTGCTTTCAGATTGAATGCTCTATAAATATCAATTAAGTACATCTGGTCTAATGGTCATTTAAGACCTGTATTTCCTTATTGATTTTTTGTCTGAATGATCTGTCCATTGATAAAAGTGAGGTGTTAAAGTCCCCCAATAATATTGTGTTACTGTCAATTTCTCCTTTTATGTCTATTAATGTTTGCCTTATATATTGAAGTGCTCCTGTATTGGGTACATATACATTTACAATTGTTATATCTTCTTCTTGGATTGAGCTCTTGATCATTATATAGTGTCCTTCTTTGTCTCTTGTCACAGTCTTTATTTTAAAGTCTGTATTGTCTGTCCTATGAGTATTGCTACTCCAGCTTTCTTTTGATTTCCATTTGCATGGAATAACTTTTTCCATCCCCTCACTTTCAGTTTGTACATGTCCCTAGATATGAAGTGAGTCCTTGTAGACAGCATATATATGGGTCTTGTTTTTGTATCCATTCAGCCAGTCTGTCTTATTTTCTCCCTTGGGGGGGAGTGATTTGATTTTATTTAAGAAAAAAATTTTAAATTGAAGTATAGTTGATTTACAGTGTTGTATTAATTTTTGCTGTACAGCAAAGTGATTCAGTTACATATATATATTCTTTTTTATATTCTTTTTCATTATGTTTTATCACAAGGTATTGACTATAGTTCCCTAT
Source organism: Phocoena phocoena (assembly GCF_963924675.1). NCBI lineage: Eukaryota > Metazoa > Chordata > Mammalia > Artiodactyla > Phocoenidae > Phocoena > Phocoena phocoena. The sequence goes on from NC_089229.1 coordinate 85,857,321, forward strand.
ACAGTAGGAACTTTTTTGTTTATCCATTCAATCTATGTCTTTTGGGTGGAGCATTTAATCTGTTTAAGGTAATTATCGATATGTATGTTTTTATTCCCATTTTTAAAATTGTTTCAGATTCGTTTCTGTAGGTCTTTTTTTCCCTTTCCTCTTTTGTTCTCATTTCTTGTGATTTGTTGACTATGTTTAATGTTGTGTTTGTATTCCTTTTTTGTGTGTATATCTGTTTTAGATTTTGGTTTGCTGTTACCATGAGGTTTTTATATAGCAGTCCATATGTATATGTATATGTATACACACACATTATTGTTTGAAGTTGCTGATCTTTTAATTTCAAATGCATTTTAAATACCCTGCATTAGTACTCTCCTCTTCTCACAATAACTGATTTTGATATCATATTTTACATCTCATTGTTTTGCATATCCCTTAACTGCTTATTGAGTATACAGATGATTTCATTACTTTTGTCTTTTAATCTTCCTATTAGTTTTGTGTGGATGATTTCCTACCTTTATGTTTGTCTTTACTGGTGAGCTTTCCTCTTTTGTAATATTCTTGTTTCTAGTTGTGACCTTTTCTCTTCCTCCTAGAGAAGTTCCTTTAACATTTTTTGTAAAGCTGGTTTGGTGGTTGAAATCTTTAAGCTTTTGCTTATCTGTAAGGCTTTTGATTTCTCCATCAAATCCGAATGCATGCCTTGCTGGGCAGAACATTCTTGGTTGTAGGTTTTTCCTTTTCATCACTTTAAATATATTGTGCCACTCCCTCCTGGCCTGCAGAGTTTCTGCTGAAAAATCGGTAGATAGCCTTATGGGAGTTCCCATGTATGTTATTTGTTGCTTTTCCCTTGTTGCTTTTAATATTTTCTCTTTACCTTTAATTTTTGTCAACTTGATTACTATTTGTCTTGACATGTTCCTCTTTGGGTTAATCCTGTATGGGACTCTACACTTCCTTGATATGGGTGACTCTTTCCTTTCCCATGTTAGGGAGATTTGGGGCTATTATCTCTTCAAATATTTTCTCAGGCCCTTTTCTCTCTCTTCTCCTTCTGGGACCCCTATTATGCAAATGTTAGTGTGTTTGATGTTGTCCCAGAGGTCTCTCAAACTGTCCACATTTCTTTTCATTCTTTTTTCTGTTCTGCAGTACTGATTTCCACCAATCCGCCTTCCAGCTCACTGATACATTCTTTTGCCTCATTTATTCTGCTGTTTATTCCTTCTAGTGTATTTTTCATTTCAGTTATTGTATTGTTCAACTCTGGTTGTTCTTTGTATTTTCTGACTCTTTGTTAAAGATTTCTTGTAATTTCTCGCTCTGTGCATCCATTGTTTTCCAGAGTTCTTGAATCCTCTTTGTGTTCATTACTCTGAAATCTTTCTTGGGAGTACTGCCTATCTCCACTTCATTTAGTTGTTCTTTTGGGGGTTTTATCTTGTTCCTTTTCTGGAACTTACGCCTCTGCCATTTCATTTTGTCTAAATTTCTATTTGTATTTTTATGTATGTGGTAGGTTAGTCATTTTCTCGACCTTGGAGAAGTGGTCCTCTGTAGGGGATGTCCTATATACCCCAGAATTATACTCCCCTCTCATCACTCAAGGGCCAGGGACCAGCTGGTCCCAGGGTAGGTTCTGACCTGTGTTCGCAGACTCAGTTCTGCAGGCTGCTTAATCATAGTTTTCTTGCTTCTGTTTCTGCCGCCCTAGTGGATGAGGCTGTTCTAGAGCCTTGTGCAAGCTTCCTGGTGGGAGGGGCCTATGTTTTCCCACTACTGTGTGGAACTGGGTCTTGACCCTCTGGTGGGCAGGGCTGGGTCAAGAGGCTTGTCTAGAGGCAGCCATGGGTTCAAGAAGTCTTTAGGCAGCCTGTCTGGTGATGAGCTGTGCTGTGTTCCCACCCTGATGGTTGTTTGGCCTCTCAGCACTGGAGCCTACAGGCTGTTGGTGGGGCCAAGTCTTGGTGCTAGTGACACAAGCAAGATATCAGCCCCCAGTGAGAGTCCATGCGGATGAACATTCCCCTATACCTCTGCCACCAGTGTCCATGTCCCCAGGGTGAGTCACAGCTGCCCCCTCCTTCCCAAGAGACCATCCAAGACCAGCATGTAGGTCTGGCCCAGTTCCTATAAAGTCACTGCTTTTGCTCTAAGTCTCAGTGTGTGTGAGACCTTGTGTGCGCCCTCCAAGAGTGGAGTCTCTGTTTCCCCCAGTCCTGTGGAGTTCCTGCAGTCAAGCCCCACTGGCCTTCAAAGCCAAATGCTCTGGGAGTACTTCCTTCCCATGCCAGACACCCAGACTATGGAGCCTGATGTAAGGCTCAGAACTCTCACCCCTGTGGAAGAACTTCTGGGATGTATCGGGTAGGCCAAAAGGTTCATTCGGTCTTTTCCGTAAGATGGATTTAGCAGCACTTAGTTGTCTTTAACTTCATTCGAAACAATTTTTTTAGATTGTATGTGACAGCTGTCATACAAGCATGCATTTTAAAAAAGACTTATCAAAATTGGCATATTTTTTGGGATTCCCTGGTGGTGCAGTGGTTGAGAGTCCGCCTGCCGATGCAAGAGATACGGGTTCGTGCCCCGGTCTGGGAAGATCCCACATGCTGCGGAGCGGCTGGGCCCATGAGCCATGGCCGCTGAGCCTGCGCGTCCAGAGCCTGTGCTCCACAACAGGAGAGGCCGCAACAGTGAGAGGCCCGTGCACCAAAACGAAAAACAAACAAACAAAAATTGGTGTATTTTTGTGTAGCCATTTTAATATTGAAGATAGAAGGAAAAAAGCAACATTTTTGGCATACTATGCTTTATTATTTTAAGACAGGTAAAACGTAATTGAAACACACAAAAAGATTTGTGCAGTGTATGGAGAAGATCAAACTTGTCAAAAGTGGTTTGCGAAGTTTCGTGCCAGGGATTTCTTGCTGGATGTTGCTCCATGATCTGGTAGACCAATTGAAGTTGATAGTGATCAAATCAAAACAATAATTGAGAACGATCAACGTTATACCACGTGGGAGATAGCCAATATACTCAAAATATACAAATCAAGTGTTGAAAATCATTTACACCAGCATGGTTATGTGAATCGCTTTGATGTTTGGGTTCCACATAAGTTAAGCCAAAAAAACCTTCTTGACCATATTTCCGCATGCAATTCTCTACTGAAACATAATGAAATACTCCGTTTTTAAATCAAATCGTGAAGGGCGATAAAAAGTGGATATTGTACGACAATGGGAACGGAAGAGATCATGCGGCAAGCAAAATGAACCATGACCAACCACACCAAAGGCCAGTCTTCATCCAAAGAAGTTGATGTTGTGTATATGGTGGGATTGGAAGGGAGTCCGCTATTATGAGCTACTTCCGGAAAACCAAACAATTAATTCCAACAAGTACTGCTCCCAGTTAGACCAACTGAAAGTTGTACTTAACGAAAAGCGTCCAGAAATAGTCAACAGGAAACGCACAATCTTCCATCAGGATAATGCAAGACCGCACGTTTCTTTGATGACCAGGCAAAAACTGTTCCAGCTTGGCTGGGAAGTGCTGATTCATCTACTGTATTCACCAGACATTGCATCCTTGGATCTCCATTTATTTCAGTCTTCACAAAATTCTCTTAATGGAAAAAATTTCAATTCCCTGGAAGACTATAAAAGGCACCTGGAGCAGTTCTTTTCTCAAAAAGATAAAAAGTTTTGGGAAGATGGAATTATGAAGTTGCCTGAAAAATGGCAGAAGGTAGTGGAACAAAAGGGTGAATACATTGTTCAAAAAGGTCTTGGTGGTAATAAAAATGTCTTTTATTTTTACTTAAAAAAACCAAAGGCACTTTATGGCCCACCCAATAATAATTCTCCAGTTCCTGGATCGCCCACTTTGGGAGGGGGGATGGATTTGATTATATCATGAGTGTTCCCCCCCCGCAACGGTCTCATTGTGGTTTCTTCTTTATGCCTTTGGATGTAGAATATCTTTTTTGGTAAGTTCCATTTTTTTTTTTTATCATTGACTGTTCAGCAGTTAGTTGTGTTTTTGGTGTGCTTGTAAAAGGAAGTGAGCTCAAGGTCCTTCTGCTTCACCATCTAGTCTCCGATCTCTACTTGTAAACTTTTAGATGATAGCCATTCTGATCAATGTGAGGTGATATCACATTGTTGTTTTGCATTTCTCTAATAAATAGTGATATGGAGCATCTTTTCATGTGCTTATTAGCCACCTGTATGTCTTCTTTGGAAAAATGTCTATTCAGGTCTTCCGCCCATTTATTGATTGAGTTGTTTGGCTTTTTTTTTTTTTATATTGAGTTGTATGAGCTGTTTATACATTTCATATATTAACCCCTTGTCAGCCATATCACTTGTAAATAGTTTCTCCCATTCTGTAGGTGTTGTTTTTTCATTTTGTTGATGGTTTTCTTTGCTGTACAAACATTTTTAAGTTTAAGTCCCACTTGCTTTTTCTTTTTTCTTTTCTTTTGTTTCCACTGCCTAAGGAGACAGATCCAAAAAAAAGATTGCTACAATTTATGTCAAAGCGTGTTCTGCCTATGTTCTCTTCTAGGAGTTTTGTGGTTTCTGGTCTTATGGTTAAGTCTTTAATTCATCTTGAGTTTATTTTTTTGTATGGTGTGGGGAAATGTTCTAATCTCACCTTTTCACATGTAGCTGTCCAGTTTTCCCAGCACGAGGTTTTGAAGAGACTGTTTTCCCTCCATTGTATATTCTTGCCTCCTTTGTCATAGATTAATTAATCATAGGCATGTGGGTTTATTTCTGTTCTCTCTATTCTGTTCCATCAATCTATGTGTCTTTTTTTTTGTGGTAGTACCATGCTAATTTGATTGTAACTTTGTAGTATATTTTGATGTCTGGGAGGGTGATATCTCCAGTTTTATTCTTTTTCTCAAGACTGCTTTGGCAAGTCAGGATCTTTTGTGGTTCCATATGAATTTTAGGATGATTTGTTCTAGTTTTGTGAAAAATGTTATTGTTTCTTAAAATAGAATTGCATTAAATCTGTAGGTTGCTTTAGATAGTACGGAAATTTTAACAATATTAATTCTTCCAAGCCAAGAGCACAGGGTATCTTTCCATTTCTTTGTATCATCTTCAATTTCCTTTGCCAGTATTTTATAGTTTTCAGAGTAGAGGTCTTTCACCTACCTGGTTAAGTTTATTTCTAGGTATTTTATTCATTTTGATGCAGTTTTAAATGGGATGTGTTTTTTTTACTTTCTCTTTCTGATAGTTCATTATTAGTATATAGAAAAGCAACAGATTTCTCTATATTCGTCTTGTATCCTGCAACTTTACTGAATTCATTTCTTAGTTCTAGTAGTTTTGGGGTGGAGACTTAAGTGTTTTCTATATAAAATATCATGTCATATGCCAAAAGTGACAGTTTTACTACTTCCATTCTATTTTGGATGACTTATTTGTTTTTCTTGCCTGATAATTGTGGTAGGACTTCCAATACTATGGTAAACAGATATATGTTAAACAGACATGGCAAGACTGGGCATTCTTGTCTGGTTCCTAATTTTAGAGGAAAGACTTTCTGTTTTTCACTGTTCAGTATGATGTTAGCTGTTGGTTTGTCATAAATGGCCTTTAGTCTATTGAGATATGTTACCTCTATACCCACTTTGATGGGAGCTTTGATCATAAATGGGTGCTGAATTTTGTCAAATGCTGTTTCTTCATCTGTTGAGATGATCCTGTGATTTTTAAATTTTATAATTTTATATTTTTTAATTAAAAACTTTTTTCTTATAGAAATTTTAAATGTTACTTTTCATTTACAGCTATCAAAAAATATTTGTTATAGTCCCTGTTTTGTACAGTACATCCTTGAGCCTATCTTACACCCAATAATTTGTACCTCCTACTCCCACATTCCTATATTGCCACCCCAGCCTTCACACTGGTAACTACTAGTTTGTTCTCTACATGTGTGAATCTGCTTCTTTTTTGTTATATTCACTAGTTTGTTCTACTTTTTAGATTCCACATATAGGTGATATCATACAGCATTTGTCTTTCTTTATCTGACGTATTTCACTTAGCATAAGGCCCTCCAAGTTAGTATTTTCATCATATATTTAGGTGTTCCTGTGTTGGGTGAATTTGTGTTAACAAGTGTAATATCCTCTTTTGTACTGATCTCTTTATCATTATATAATACTCTTCTTTGTCTTTTGTTATAGCTTTTCTTTTAATGACTATTTTGACGTGAGTATTGCTATTCCCACTTTCTTGTCATTTCCATTTGCATGGAATATCTTTTCCATACCCTCACTTTCAGTGTGCATCTTTAGCTCTGAAGTGAATCTCTTGTAGGCAGTGTATAGATAGTTCTTGTTTGTTTGTTTGTTTTTCATTTTGTTTTGTTTTATCCAATCACCTTATGTCTTTTGATTGTAGCTTTTAGTCCATTGACATTTAAGGTAATTATTGATAATTATGTACTTATTGTCATGTTATTACTTGTTTTCCAGTTGTTTTTGTAGTTCTTCTCTGTTCATTTTTTCTTCATTTTGTTTCTTCTCTTGTGGTTTGATGATTTTCTTTAGTTGTGTGCTTCTGTTCCCTTCTTTCCAGTTTTTGTGTATCTGTTGTAGGTTTTTGATTTGTGGTTACCATGGGGTTCATATATTTTGACCTATAACTATATCTGTTTGTTTTAAACTGGTAGTCAAGTTCAAGTACATTCTAAAGATCTACAGTTTTTAGTCCCCACCACCTCATAGTGTGTTTTTGATGTTACATTTTACATCTTCATGTTTATTCATTAATTGTTTATTGTAATTACAATTGTTTTACAATTTTTTGTTTTACTCTTCATACTGGCTTATTTAAGTGGTTGATTCTCAGTCTTTACTATATATTTGCTCTCCTAGTTGGATTTTCCCTTTTCTATAAATTCTTCTTTTTCACTTAGAGAAGATCCCTTAATATGTCTTTTAGGGTAGGTTTAGTATTGATGAACCCTTTTAATTTTTGCTTGTCTGAGAAGTCCTTTATCTCTCCTTCTATTCTAAATGATAATCTTGCTGTGTAGGGTATCCTACATTTCAGGTTTTTCCCTTTTAGCACTTTGAATATATCATGTTACTCCCTTCTGGCCTGCAATGTTTCTACAGAGAAATGGGCTGATAGCTTATGGGAATTCCCTTGTATAAGACTCTGTTTTTCTCTTGTCACCTTTAGAATAATCTTTTTATCTTTAACTTTTGCCATTTTAATTATGATATATCTTGGTGTGGGTCTGTTTGGGGGACATAATGTTTTGGATCCTCTGTGCTTCCTGTACCCAGATATTTGTTTTTCAAATACATTTTAGATCCCTCCCCCCTTCTCAGTCTGGGACCTCTACAATGCCGATATTTGTACACTTAATATTATCCCATAGATCTCTTAACTTTCTTCCATTAAAAGAATTTTTTTTGCTGTTCTGTTTGGATGATTTCCATTATTCTATCTTCCAGATCACTTATGTGTTCTTTTGCATCACTTAGTCTGCTATTCATTCCTTCTAGGGTGTTTTTTTTACTTTAATTAAAAATTTTTTAATTGAAGTATAGTTGACTTGCAGTATTAGTTTCAGGTGTACAACACAGTGATTCAATATTTTTGTACATTACACACAAAGTTATAAAACATTGACTGTATTCCCTATGATGTACATTACATCCCTGGGACTTATTTATTTTATAACTGCTAGTTTGTACCTCTTAATTCCCTTCACCCTTCTCCCTCTGGCAGCCACTACGTTGTTCTCTTTACCTGTGAGTCTGTTTCTGCTTTGTTATATTTTTTCGTTTGTTTTGTTTTATAGGTTTCACATATAAGTGAGAACATACAGTATTTGTCTTTCTCTGTCTGACTTAACTTCACTTAGCATAATACCGTCCAGGTCCATCCATGTTATTGCAAATGGCAAGATTTCATTCTTTTTCTATGGCTGACTAATATTCCAGTGTGTGTGTGTGTGTGTGTGTGTGTGTGTGTGTTTATCTGTATCCATTCATCTGTTGGTGGGCACTTAGGTCGCTTCTGTATCTTGGCTATTGTAAATAATGCTGCTATGAATATCAGGGTCCATATATATTTTCATTTTCTTCAGATAAATACCCAGGGGGTGGAATTTCAGAACTGTATGGTAGTTCAATTGTTAATTTTTTGAGTAACCTCCATATTGTTTTCCATAGTGGCTGCACCAGTTTACATTCTCATGAACAGTGCACGAGAGCCCCCTTTTCTTCACATCCTTGCCAACACTTATTTCTTCTCCTTTTGATCATGGCCATTCAGACAGGTGTGAGGTGATATCTCATTGTGGTTTTGATTTGCATTTCTCTGATGGTTAATGATGTTGAGCATTTTTTCTATGCTTTTTGGCCATCTGTATGTCTTCTTTGAAAAATGCCTATTTGGGGCCTCTGCCCATTTCTTTCTTTCTTTCTTTCTTTCTTTCTTTCCTTCTTTTTTATTGAAGTATAGTTGATTTACAATGTTGTGCTAATTTCTGTCATATAGCAAAGTGACTCAGTTTTACACATATATATTGGTACATTCTTTTCTTATATTCTTTTCTATTATGGTTTATCCCAGGAGATTGGATATACTTGCCTGTGCTATATAGTAGGACCTTGTTGTTTATCCATTCTAAATGCAATAATTTCTATCTACTAACCCCAAACTCCCAGTACATCCATCTCCCTCCTCTCCTCCCCCTTGGTAACCACAAGTCTGTTCCCTATATCTGTGAGTCTGTTTCTGTTTTGTAGATAGGTTCATCTGTGCCATGTTTTAGTTAGATTCCACATATAAGTGATATCCTATGGTATTTGTCTTTCTCTTTCTGACTTACTTCACTTAGTATGATAATCTCTGGGTCCATTTATGTTGCTGCAAATGGCATTGTTTTATCCTTTTTTATGACTGAGTAGTATCCCATTGTATATATGTACCACATCTTCTTTATCCGTTCATCTGTCAATGGGCATTTAGATTGTTTCCATATCTTGGCTATTGTGAATAGTGTTACTATGAACATGGGGGGGTGCATGTATCTTTTTGAATTAGAGTTTGGTCCATGTATACACCAGGAGTGGGATTGCTGGATCATATGGTAGTTCTACTTTTAGTTTTCTGACAAACCTCAATACTGTTTTCCATAGTGGCTAAATCAACTTACATTCCCACCAAGAGTGTAGGAAGGTTCCCATTTCTCCACACCCTCTCCAGCATTTGTTATTTGTAGACTTTTTAATGATGGCCATTCAGACCCATGTGAGGTGGTACCGCATTGTCGTTTTGATTTGCATTTCTCTAATAATTAGTGACGTTGAGCATCTTTTCATGTGCCTGCTGGCCATCTGTATGTCTTCTTTCGAGAAATGTCTATTAAGTTCTTCTGCCCATTTTTTTATTGTTTTTTTTGTTTTTTTGTTGTTGAGTTGTATGTGCTGTTGTATGTTTTAGAGATTAAGCCCTTGTTGGTCGCATCATTTGCAAATATTTTCTTCCAGTCTGTACTTTGCCTTTTCATTTTGTTTATGGTTTCCTTTGCTGTACAGAAGCTTGTAAGTTTGATTAGGTTCCATTTGTTTATTTCTGCTTTTATTTCCCCTGCCTTGGGAGACTGACCTAAGAAAACATTGGTATGATTTATGTCAGAAAATGTTTTGCCTATGCTCTCTTGTAAGTTTTACAGTATCATGTCTTATGTTTAAGTCTTTAAGCAATTTTAACTTTATTTTTTGTGCATTGTGTCAGGGTGTGTTCTAACTTCATTGATTTATATGCAGCTGTCCAACTTTCCCAGCACCACTTGCTGAACAGACTGTCTTATTCCCATTTTATATTCTTGCCTCTGTTGTCGAAGATTAATTGACTGTAGGTGTGTGGGTTTATTTCTGGGCTTTCTATTCTGTTCCATTAATCCATATGTCTGCTTTTGTACCAATTCCATACTGTTTTGATTACTGTAGCTTTGTAGTATTTTCTGAGGTTTTGGGAGAGTCATGCCTCCTGCTTTGTCTTTTTCCTCAGGTTGCCTTGGCAATTCTGGATCTTTTATGGTTCCTTATAAATTTTTGGATTATTTGTTCTAGTTCTGTGAAAAATATCGTGGGTAATTTGATAGGGATCACATTAAATCTGTAGATTGCTTTGGGTAGTATTGCAATTTTAACAGTATTAATTCTTTCAATCCAAGAACATGGGATATCTTTCCATTTCTTTGAATCCTCTTTAATTTCCTTATTAATGTTTTATAGTTCTAATGTTTCCTTTATTAATGTTTTATAGTTTTATTAATGTTTCATCTTCTTGGTCAGGTTTACTCCTAGGTTGTTTTTTTCTTTTATTTATTTTTTTGGTGCAATTAAAATTTTTTTTTTCTTACATTCCCTTTCTGATATTTCATTGTACGTTTAAAGAAATGCAATCGATTTCTGAATATTAATCTTGTATCCTGCTACTTTGCTGAATTCATTTATTAGATCTAGTAGTTTTTGTGTGGAGTCCTTAGGGTTTCCTTGATATAGTATTATGGTTATCTGCATATAGTGACAGTTTTAACTCTTCCCTTCCAATTTAGATACATTTTATTTCTTTTTCTTGTCTGGTTGCTGTTACTGTCAATACTATGTTGAATAGAAGTGGTGAGAGTGGGCATCCTTGTCTTTCCACATTTTAGCAGAAAGGCTTTCAGCTTTTCACTGTTAAGTATTATGACTGTGTGTTTATTATAAATGGCTTTTATTATGTTGAGATATGTTCCCTCTATACCCACTTTGGTAAGAGTTTCTTTCATGAATAGATGTTAAATCTTGTCAAATGCTAAATCTATTGAGATGATCATGTGCTTTTTTACCTTTCTTTTGTTAATGTAGTGTATTACATTGATTGATTTGCATATGTTGAACCACCCTTGTGAACTTGGGATGAATCCCACTTGATCGTCACGTGTGATCTTTTTTATGTTTTGTTGGATTTGGTTTGCTAATATTTTGTTGAGAATTTTTGCATCTATATTTATCAAAGATATTGGCCTGTAATTTTCTTTTTTGGTGGTATCTTTGTCTGGTTTTGATATCAGGTTGATGGTGGCTTCATAGAATGTCCTTTGGAGTGCTCCCTCCTCTTCAATCTTTTGGAAGAGTTTGAGAAGAATCAGTATAAGTTCTTCTTTTTATGTTTGGTAGAATTCACTTGTGAAGCCATCTAGTCTTGGATTTTGTTTGTAGGGAGTTTTGGGGGTTTTATTTTTGTTGTTGTTTGGGTTTTTTTTTTTTTTTTCCAGATTCTATTTCACTTCTAGTGATTAGTGTGTTCAAATAATCTATTTCTCCTTGATTCAATTTTGTTGGGTGATATGTTTCTAGAAAATTGTCCATTTCTTCTAGGTTGTCAAATTTGTTGGCATATAGTTGTTCATAGTATTCTCTTATGGTTTTTTATTTCTGCAGTATCTATTGAGATTTCTCCTTTTTCATTTCTTTTTTTTTTTAACATCTTTATTGGGGTATAATTGCTTTACAATGGTGTGTTAGTTTCTGCTCTATAACAAAGTGAATCAGTTATACATATACATATGTTCCCATATCTCTTCCCTCTTGCGTCTCCCTCCCTCCCACCCTCCCTATCCCACCCCTCCAGGCGGTCACAAAGCACCCTGTGCTATGCGGCTGCTTCCCACTAGCTATCTACCTTACGTTTGGTAGTGTATATATGTCCATGCCTCTCTCTCACTTTGTCACAGCTCACCCTTCCCCTCCCCATATCCTCAAGTCCGTTCTCTAGTAGGTCTGTGTCTTTATTCCTGTCTTACCCCTAGGTTCTTCATGACATTTTTTTCCCTTAAATTCCATGTATATGTGTTAGCATATGGTATTTGTCTTTCTCTTTCTGACTTACTTCACTCTGTATGACAGACTCTAGGTCTATCCACCTCATTCTCATTTTTCATTTCTTATTTTGTTTATTTGGGCCCTCTCTCTTTTCTTCTTGGTAAGCCTGGCCAGAAGTTTGTCAATTTTGTTTACACTTTCAAAGAACCAGCTCTTGGTTTTATCGATTTTTTTCTTTTTTTTTAATCTCTATTTTATTTATTTTCTCCCTGATCTTTATTAGTTCCTACCTTCTGTTGATTTTAGGTATCATTTGTTCTTTTTCTAATTCTTTTAGGTGGTAGGTTGGGTTGTTTATTTGAGATTTTTCTTGTTTTTTTTTTTTTCTTTTTTTGAGGAAGGCCTGTATTGTTATGAACTTCCCTCTAAGAACTGCTTTTGCTGCATACCATAGATTTTGTATGGTTGTGTTTTCAGTGTTGTTTGTCTCAAGGTATGTTTTAATTTGGTCTTTGATTCCCTTGTTGGTTTTGTTAGTAGCATGTTGTTTAGTCTCCATGTAATCATTTTTTTCTCATCTCTTTTCCTGTGGTTGATTTCTAGTTTCATGACATTACAGTCAGAGAAGGTGCTTGAAATAATTTCTATACTCTTAAATTTGTTGAGGTTAGTTTTGTGGTCTAGTATGTGGTCAGTCCTAGAGAATGTTCCATGTGCACCAGAAAAGAATATGTATTCTGTTTATTTGTTTTGTTTTGTTTTTTACATGTAATGTCCTGAAAATATAAGTTAAGTTGAACTGTTCTATATTGTATGATTTAGGATCTCTGTTGCCTCATTGATTTTCTGTCTAGAAGATCTGTCCATTGATGTGATTGGGGTGTTAAAGTCTCCTACTGTCATTTTATTCCTTTATATCTTTTAGTATTTGTTTTATGTATTTGGATGCTCCTATATTGGGTGCATATATGTTGGTAGGTATAATATCCTCTTATTGTATTAATCCTTTTATCATTATACAGTGTCCTTCTTTATCTTTCCTTATGGCCTTTGTTTTAAAGTCTGTTTTGTCTGATATGAGTATTGCAACTCCCGCTTTCTTGTCATTTCTGTTTGCATGAAATATCTTTTTCTATCCCCTCACTTTCAATCTATTGTGTCATTTGCCCTAAGGTAGGTTTCTTGTAGGCAGCATATTGTAGGCTCTTGCTTTTTTTATCCAGCCTGCCAGCCTGTATCTTCTGATTGGAGCACTCAGTCCATTGACATTTAAGGTAATTATTGATACATATGTATTTGTTGCCATTTTAAACCTTATTTTCCAGTTGATTCTATGTTTCTTCTTTGTTTTTTTTTCTTTTTGTGGTTTGATGATTTCCATTTATTTTATGCTTGTGTTCTCTCTTTTTGGTTTTTGTGAATTTACTGTATGTTTTTAATTTGTGGTTGCACTGTTTTTCAAGTACGTTAACTCCTTCTTATATCTGCTTGCTTTAGACTGATAATCATATAGGCTCAAACGCATTCTTTTTTTTTTTTTCAAATGCATTCTTAAAAAAAAAAAGAATCTACATTTTCTTACTCTCCTTCCCCACATTTTATGGTTTTGGTATCCTATTTTACATCCTCATGTTTATCCTTTTGCTGTTCCTTTTGTTTATCATTGCTTTCACAAACAGTTTTTTCTTTTCTTCTTTTTGATCTGTATCCTGGCTTATTTATGTGATTTATTTTCCAGTTGTCGTTTACTCTTTCCTATAGATTTGTGCTTCTTTTCTATTTAGAGAAGTCCTTTCAATACTTCTTTTAGGATGGGTTTAGTATTGCTGTATTCTTTTAGTTTTTGCTTGTCTGAGAAATTCTTTCTCTCTCTTTCTATTCTAAATGATAATCTTGCTGGGTAGAATATCCTAGTTTGCAAATTTTTCCCTCTCAGAATTTTGACTATATCACTCCCTTCTGGCCTGCAACATTTCTGTAGAGGAATCAGCTGATAGCCTTATAGGGCTTTAACAGTAATTAACTATTTGTTTTCTCTTGCTGCCTTTGAATCCTCCCTTTGTTCTTAACTTTTACCATTTTAATTATAATACATAAGTCTGTTTGGGTTCATCTTGTTTGGAACCCATTGTGCTTCCTGTACCTGGATGTCTGTTTCCTTCTTTAGGTTTGGGAAGTTTTCAGCAATAATTTCTTCAAATACATTTTTTACCCCCTTTTCTCTTGTTCTTCTGGAACCCCTATGATGCTCAGATCAGCATGCTTTATATTATCCCATAGGTCTCTTATATTGCTTTCATTTTTTTCATTTAGCTTTCTGTCTGCTGTTTGGATTGGGTAATTTCCATTATTCTGTCTTCCAGATAACTTATTCCTACCTCTGCATTATTCATCTGCTGTTCATTGCCTTTAGCTCAGCTTTCAACTTGGCAAATGAACTTTCTAAGTTTTCTTGGCTCCTCCTTATAATTTCTATTCTCTTCTTCCAGTAATCTGCGTTTCTGTCTGTAGCCTTTCTTAATTCCATCTGTATTTTCATTACCTCCTTTTAGAACTTGGTGTCTTCTAGACTGAAGAGGTCTGTTTCATTGTTTATTCCTTCATGAGAATACCCTTGGTTTTTTAACTGGGAATGATCCTCTGCTTCATCATTTTGCTTATATTTCTCTTACTCTGTGAGTTTAGGAGAAACGATTATCTGCTGTAGTCTTAGAGGGCTATTTATACACAGGATTGTTCCTGCATAACTTGTGTGGGTTTAATATTTTTTTGGCGTGAGAGCTGTTTCTGGCTTGGATGCTTGCAGTCTCTTAACTCAGCGTAGGTGCATGGCCCATGCATGTCCCCAGGAAGGCAGGGGGAGCAGTTGGCACCCGGTCACGGGACCCTCGGCGGTGGCGGCAGCACTAGGCCCCATGTACTTTCAGGGAGCTGGGGGCGGTGGTTGGTGCCCAGTCGTGGGACCTGTGGTAATGGGGGCCGCAGACCATGCACACTTCTAGGAAGTTGGCAGCAGTGACTGGCGCCTGGTTGTGGGACCGTTGGCAGTGGCAGCTGTTCCTAGTCCAAGAAGGCAGTGGCAGCTTGTGTTCACCCCTGGAGTTCAGGTAGGAAGTGCCCTGCCACCTGAGAGCACACATGGAGAAAGAAGCTCCTATGGTGATCCCGCCCCTCTCCTTGCTTGCTCCCAACAATGGCACCTTGCCTCCCTGGCAGGCCCAGGCTTCTTCCCATACTTCCTCAGTTATGGTGCACCACACCCTAGCCCCCTCAAGCTGTCTCCACACAGCCAACCCCAGTCCTCTCCCCAGCGTCTGACCTCTGAAGCCTGAGCCTCAGCACCCAGCCCCTGCCCACTCCAGCAGATGAGCATCTCAGGCTGGGGAGTGCTGAGTAGTGGCACTGACCATCTGTGCAGGTCTCTCTATGATTTGCCCTCTACATATGCTTTTTGTGTCTCCTCTGAGGCTCTGAAACTCCCCCTCTGCCTAGCTGATCTCCCCACCAGTGGGGGACTTCCCAGTGTGTGGAAACCTTTCCTCTTTCACATCTTCCTCCCAGGGGCACAGGTCCCATCCTGATTTCTTTCTCTCTCTCTCTCTCTCTCTTTTTTCTTTTTTCTCTTGTCCTACCCAGTTATGTGGACATTTTCTTGTCCTTTTGGAACCCTGATGTTCATTAGATGTTCTGTGAGACTCATTACACATGTAGAAGTATTTCTGATGTATTTGTGGGAGAAGGTGAGCTCCATATCCTATTCATCTGCCTTCTGATCCAGTCTCCTTTCTAGTGTGTTTTATATTTCATCTGTTGAATTCTTCATTTCTTATTGGACCTTTTTTATATTTTCTAGTTCCCTGTTAAAATGGTCAGTGTGGTGGAGCAGCTGCAGCCAGAGATCTGGACTGCTTCTGGGGTGCTACAGAGTAAGCACCAACAGTAGCCACCACCCAGTTCCCCCGGGTTCCACCCTGGGTAGGCGCTGTGTCCCACAGTCAACTCTTTTCCCTGGGCCTGACTACCCCAGATCCAGTGCCGCCCTGTGATGTCTTTTCCTTGGGCTTGATGACCCCAGATACAGTGCCACCCTGCGATGTAAAGTGAGCAGAGCCAGAACGTTTACTTGGCTCAGGTTGGGGCACGAGGCAAGGTGATTGTGGGAAACCCAGCAGCCACTAGAGCGGAACTGTCTCTGCCATGTGGTCTAGCTAGCATGCATGTGCTCTTCATGAGCATAGTCCAGGCATTACACAGTCCTTCTGTTTGTCTCAGTGGTCCTCCAACCAGCCAAGGGGACTTATCTCCCTCGTGTAGAATCCCAGGACTGTGGTGCCCAATCTGTGGCTCTATCTACTCACTCCCCAGGGTGGTTGTCTGCCTATGTAATCTCCTTTTTTATCTGAGTTCCCTCCCAGGGGCACAGGTCCTGACCTGATTGCTTTTCTTCCCTTCCTATCCAATTACGTGTGTATCTTTCTTACAGTCTTGGTTGTACAGGAGTCCTTCTGCCAGTTTCCAGTTAGTTTTCAGTGAGAATTGTTCCACCTGTCGATGTATTTTTTAATGTGTTCATGGGGGGAGATGAGCTCCATATCCTCTTATGCTGCCACCTTGATCCCACCTCCAAACATAATACCTTTTAATAACCCAATCACTTGTTTTCCTGAATGACTTCTCTTCTCAAACTTTCAATATTTCTTTCCCAACTTTCATTGTCAGCTGACCTTGACTAGGGAAGTCACTGATGAAACAGAAAAAAATCAGGAGAGAAATATTGCACCCTGCCTCACCACATTTACTCTCCACCTATATTTGTATTCATATTATCTGTCTTCCCTTCTGTTCCTATGGATGCTCCATGTTTCTAAGACCAAGCCTTCATCTATACTCCTCCTTTAATTCCTCTTCTCTAATTCTTTTCCCACCAACTCAAATTAGTTTTTTTTGCTTTCACCATTCCACCACAACTGCTTTCATCAATAACATCAAATGCTTCACATGAATAAATCCAGTGATCAATTTCCAGACCTCATTTTAATTGATCACTTAGCAGAATTGTATACTATTGATTGTGCCCTTCTCTTTGATCCATTTTCTTCACATGGTTTTCAGAACACCACACTCCCTTAGTTTTCCTCCTGCCTCAGTGGTCCTTTCCTCTTAGTCTTCACTGCTGGAGTACCCCACAGTTCAGTCCTTGAAATACCTTCCCTGCTGTATCTACATTTACCCCTTTAGTAACTTCATGCAGCCTCATGGCTTAAAGTACCATGTATAATATAAGATAAATGAAGTTAAGAAAAACTTTATTGCCCTAAATTTCAGTTAGGAGTTTTCAGCCTGAAAAATATATATATATCGTAGCTCTGGACAGAAAATATCTAGAAGCAATGATCAACAAAGTAGCAATAAGTACAACTAGCTCTGAATTGGGGTCTATAAATACCACAAAAAAAGGAACCATGGTTTTTTGATATGTGACTGTTACTAAGTCTGGGGACATAAGGTGGACCCAGAATATCTTGTCATACTGAAAAGCAAGGAGACCTTGGAGACTAGATTGTGCCCAAAGGACTCGGGAGCCAATGTGAACAAGCTCCTGCTAGTCAAATATAGGAAAATTTGAGTATCCGTAAGATAATAAGTGTAAGAGTTGAATTATATAGGTTGTTTAAATTAATGAATTCATAACAACACTACAAAAAAGTCACATGGATGCTTGTAAGGCACCACTTTAATACATTTAAAACTGGTACTTAGGGGGAAAATTGCATTGATCCTGCCTTTCCTATTCAATATGTTTATTAGAATTATTAAAGTATAAAGACAAATCTCTCTATAGAAGCATTCCAAATAATAAACAAAAAAGGGGGATGAGAGAATTATAATTTTCAAACCCTAAGGAATTAATGAATGGTCATAAGTGATGAATAATATTGCAAAAAAGAAGCAGCTATTTTGAACATCTTTACGAAAGTTAGAAACTTGAAATATCACCTTTGAAAGAGCCCTCCTCCCTAATTCCAAGCAAAACTAATCTTATCAAGTATCAGTTTAGACCTAAATACCACTTCATAAGAAATACAGAGAAGAGAATAACATGTGAAATTACACTATGAAAATACAGTCAGCAAAATCCAAAATGGAGAATCTCAGTAGGACAAACAACTCATTTTTTTCACATCCAAAAGGTGCAAGGGAGAATGGAGATGGGCCTGATTTAAAAATGGGCCAAAGACCTTAACAGACACCTCACCAAAGGAGATACATGGATGGCAAATAAGCCTATGAAAAGATGCTCCACATGATTTATCGTCAAGGAAATGCAAGTTAAAATGACAATAATATACCACTACACACTTATTAGAATGGCCCAAACGCAGAACACTGACAACAACTAATGTGGACAAGGATGCGGAGGCACAGGGACTCACATTCATTGCTGGTAGGAATGCAAAATGATACAGACACTTTGGAAGAGAGTTTGATGATCTCTTATAAAACTAAAGATACTCGTCCCACATGGCCCAGCAATCACACTTCTTGGTATTTGTCCAAAGGAGCTGAAAAACTTAGTGTCCACTCAAAACCTGCACACAGATGTTTATAGTAGCTTTATTCATAATTGCCAAAACTTGGAAGCAATCATGATGTTCTTCAGTAGGAAAATGGGTAACCTGTTGTCCATCCAGACAGTGGAATATTATTTAGTGTTAAAAAGACATAGAAGAATTTTAAATGCATATTACTAAGTGAAAGAAACCAATTCAAAAAGGCTACATACTATATGATTCCCACTATGTGACATTCTGGATAAGTCAAAAATATGATGACAGTAAAAAGATTAGTGGTTGCTAAGGGTTAGGGGTGGAGGGGAAGGATGAATAGGCAGAGCACAGATTATTTTTAAGATACTGAAAATACTGATACCATAATGATGGATACATGTCATATATCATATATGTGAGGTTTTTTGCTAATGATATGACCCAAAACTTCAGTCCTGAAGGGTCAGTGTTCTTCATGGTCCTGCCTTTATTGGGTTGCTCTAGTTTTCTACTACATTTACTGTTTGACGCAGAAGTACTAAAAGTCTCCATGGAGAATCCTTTAGGCTCCAAATACAAACTTGCCGCTACTTTGTAGCAGAAATCTTATTTCAACTTAATAAATTGGGATCAATCAGTTCCTCTCCTGTTGACTCAGTGAGAGAACAAAATGGCCATGTGGTAGCATCAATTCCAGGTAATGGAAATATCATGTCCTCTGGTCAGAGTATCCCTCATTTGGAAACTACTTCCTCTCAACAAGCAAAACCAAAATTTTAAGACATGGGGAGAAAAATAAGTTGGTTATTGGGTATAATAAGGAGGTAATTCCTGCTTCCACCTTTTAATTCAAATACCTATGTATTCTGGCTATAGGATAAACAGCAGCATATACTGTTAGATGGTCAAGAGCATATACTGCATTATATCATACCACATCCCAACAGCTTATTTTCTTTCTTTTTTAAAATTTATTTTCTTGAAGTATAATTGATTGACAATGTTGTGTTAATTTCTGCTGTACAGCAAAATGATTCAGTTATACATATATGTATACGTTCTTTTTCACATTCTTTTCCATTATGGTTTATCATAGGATATTGAATATAGTTCCCTGTGCTATATAGTAGGACCTTGTTGTTTATCAGTTCTGTATATAATAGTTTGCATCTGCTAATCCCAAACTCCCAATCCATCCCTCCACCTATGCCCACCCCCTTGGCAATGACAAGTGTCTTCTTTATGTCTGTGAGTCTGTTTCTGTTTCATAGATCACTTTATATGTATCGTATTTTAGATTCCACATATAAGTGATATCATATGGTATTTGCCTTTTTCTTTCTGACTTACTTCACTAGGTATGATAATCTCTAGGTCCAACCATGTTGCTGGAAATGGCATTATTTCATTATTTTTTATGGCTGAGAAATATTCCATTGTATATACGTACCACACCTTCTTTATCCATTCCTCTGTCGATGGGCATTTAGGTTGTTTCCATGTCTTGGCTACTGTGAATAGTGCTGCTGTGAACATAGGGGTGCATGTTTATTTTTAAATTATAGCTTTGTCTGGATATATGCTCAGGAGTGGGATTGCCAGATCATAGGCAACTCTGTTTTTAGTTTTTGAAGGAACCTCCATATTGTTCCATAGTGGCTGCACCAATTTACATTCCCACCAACAGTGTAGGAGGCTTCCTGTTTCTCCACACCCTCTCCAGCATTTGTTATTTGTGGACTTTTTAATGATGGCAATTTGGACCCCTGTGAGGTGGTACCTCATTGTAGTTTTGATTTGCATTTCTCTAATAATCAGTGATGTTGAGCATCTTTTCATGTGCTTACTGGCCATCTGTATGTCTTCTTTGGAGAAATGTCTATTAAGTTCTTCTGACTATTTTTCGATTGGGTTGTTTGTTTTATTGTTCTTGAGTTGTATGTGCTGTTTGTATTTTGGAGATTCAGCCCTTGTCGGTCACATCATTTGCAAATATTTTCTCCCATTCTGGTTGTCTTTTCATTTTGCTTATGGTCTCCTTTGCTGTGCAAAACTTTTGAGTTTAATTTGGTCCCATTTGTTTATTTTTGTTTTTGTTTCTCTTGCCTTGGGAGACTGACCTAAGAAAACATTGGTATGGTTTATGTCAGAGAATGTTTTGCCTATGTTCTTCTCTTCTAGGAGTTTTATGGTGTCATGCCTTATTATTTAAGTCTTTAAGCCATTTTGAGTTTATTTTTGTGTATGGTGTGAGGGTGTGTTCTAACTTTATTGATTTACATGAAGCTGTCCAACTTTCCCAGCACCGCTTGCTGAAGAGACTGTCATTTCTCCATTGTATGTTCTTGCCTGCTTTGTTGAAGATTAATTGACTGTAGGTGTGTGGGTTTATTTCTGGAGTCTCTTTTCTGTTCCATTGATCTGTATGCCTGTTTTTGTGCCAATACCACACTGTTTTGATTACTTTAGCTTTGTAGTTCTGTCTAAAGTTTGGGAGGGTTATGCCTCTTGCCTTGTTCTTTTTCCTTAGGATTGCTTTGGCAATTCTGGATCTTTTATGGTTCCATGTAAATTTTTGGATTATTTGTTCTAGTGCTGTGAAAAATTTGATAGGGATCACATTAAATCTGTACATTGCTTTGGGTAGAATGGCCATTTTAACAATATTAATTCTTCCAGTCCAAGAGCATGGGATATCTTTCCATTTCTTTGAATTAACATCAATTTCCTTTATTAATGTTTTATAGTTCTCAGCATATAAGTCTTACATCTCCTTGGTCAAGTGTATTCCTAAGTATTTTATTGATTTTGATGTGATCTTAAAAGGAATATTTTTATACTCCCTTTCTGATATTTCATTGTTAGTATAAAGAAATGCAAGCTATTTCTGTATGTTAATCTTGTATCCTGCTACCTTGCTGAATTCGTTTATCAGTTCTAGCAATATTTGTGTGGAGTCTTTAGGGTTTTCTATATATAGTATCGTGTCATCGTCATATAATGACAATTTTACCTTTTCTCTTCCAATTTGGATAATTTTTATTTTTTCTAGTCTGATTGCTCTGGCTAGGACTGTCAATTCTATGTTGAATATAAGTGGTGAGAGTGGGCATCATTGCCTTGTTCCTGATTTTAGTAAGAAGGCTTTCAGCCTTTCACTGTTGAGTACTACATTGGCTGTGGGTTTGTCATAAATAGCTTTTATTATATTGAGATATGTTCCCTCAATACCCACTTTGGGAAGAGTTTTTATCATGAAGGGAGGTTGAATTTTATCAAATCCTTTTTCTGAATCTATTGAGACGATCATGTGGTTTTTTCTTTTGTTGTTTTGGTGTATGACATTGATTGATTTGTGTATGTTGAACCATCTTTCTGACCCTGGGGTGAATCCAACTTGGTCATCGTGTATGATCTTTTTCATGTGTTGTTGGATTTGGTTTGCTCATATTTTGTTGAGAATATTTGCATCTATATTCATCAAACATATTGGCCTGTAATTTTCTCTTTTTTTGTGGTATCTTTGTCTGGTTTTGGTATCAGGGTGATGGTGGCTTCATAGAATGTCTTTTGGTGTGCTCCCTCTGCTTCAGTCTTTTGGAAGAGTTTGAGAAGAATTGGTATAAGTTCTTTGTATGGTTTGTAGAATTCACCTGTGAAGCCAAAAGTCCTGGACTTTTTTTTAGGGAGTGTTTTTATTCCAGATTCTATTTCATTTCTGGTGATTGGTCTGTTCAAGTTATCTGTTTCTTCTTGATTCAGTTTTGGTGGACTGTATGTTTCTAGAAACTTGTCCATTTCTTCTAAGTTGTTGAATTTGTTGGCATATAATTGTTCATAGAATTCTCTTAAGGTGTTTTGTATTTCCACACTATTATTTCTCCTTTTTCATTTCTTATTTTGTTTATTTGGGTCCTCTCTCTTTTTTTCTGGGTGAGCCTGGCTAGAGGTTTTTCAGTTTTGTTGACACTTTCAAAGAACTAGTTCTTGGTTTTATTGATTTTTTCTATTGTTTATCTCTATACTATTTATTTCCTCTCTGATATTTATTATTTCCTTCCTTCTGCTGACTTTAGGTTTTGTTCTTCTTTTTCTAATTCTTTTAGGTAGTAGATTAGGTTGTTTATTTGAGGTTTTTCTTTCTGTTTCTTTTTCTTTTTTTTTGAGGAAGGCCTGTATTGTTATGAACTTCCCTCTAAGAACTGCTTTTGATGCATCCCATAGATTTTGTATTCTCATTTCATTTGTCTCAAGGTATGTTTTAATTTCCTCTTTGATTTCATCATTGACCCATTGTTTTTTTTAGTAGCATATTGTTTACTCTCCATGTATTCATGTTTTTCTCATTTCTTTTTCTGTGGCTGCCTGCTAGTTTCATGCCACTGTGGTCAGAAAAGATGCTTGAAATAATTTCTATACTCTTAAATTTGTTAAGGCTTATTTTGTGCCCCAGTGTATGGTCAGTCCTGGAGAGTGTTCCATGTGCACTTGAAAAGAATGTTTATTCTGGTTTTTTTGGATGTAGTGTCTTGAAAATGTCAGTTAAGTCTAACTGTCCTATTGTATCATTTAGGATCTCTGTTGCCTTACTGATATTCTGTCTAGGAGATCTGTCCATTAGTGTGAGTAGGGTGTTAAAGTCTCCTACTATTATTGTATTCCCTTCAATTTCTCCCTTTATATCTGTTGTTTTATGTATTTGAGTGCTCCTATATTGGGTGTAATATCCTCTTCTTGTATTGATCCTTTTATCATTATATAGTGTCCTTTATCTTTCTTTATGGCCTTTGTTTTAAAGTATACTTTGATATGAGTACTGCGAGCTGCTTTCCTTTCATTTCCATTTGCATGAAATATCATTTTTCATACCATCACTTTCAAGCTATATGTGTCCTTTGCCCTAAAGTGGGTCTCTTGTAGGCAGCATATTGTAGGTGCTTGTTTTTATATCAAATCTGGCACTCTTTTTTTTATATATATACAGCAGGTTCTTATTAGTTATCTATTTTAAACATATTAGGGTATATATGTCAATCCCAGTCTCCCAATTCATCCCACCACCCCCTGCTGCTTTCCCGCCGTGGTGTCCATTCATTTGTTCTCTACACCTGTGTCTCTATTTTTGCCCTGAAAACCAGTTCATCTGTACCATTTTTCTAGATTCCACGTATATGCGTTAATATACAATATTTGTTTTTCTTTTTCTGACTTACTTCACTCTGTATGACAGTCTCTATGTCCATCCACGTCTCTACAAATATTCCAATTTTGTTCCTTTTTATGGCTGAGTAATATTCCATTGTATATATGTGCATCATCCATTCATCTGTCGATGGGCATTTAGGTTGCTTCCATGACCTGGCTATTGTAAATAGTGCTGCAATGAACATTGGGGTGCATGTGTCTTTTTGAATTATGGTTTTCTCTGGGTATATGCCCAGTAGTGGGATTGCTGGGTCATATGGTAATTGTATTTGAGGTTTTTAAGGAACCTCCATACTGTTCTCCATAGTGGCTGTATCAATTTACATTCCCACCAACAGTGCAAGAGGGTTCCCTTTTCTCCACACCCTCTCCATCATTTGTTGTTTGTAGATTTTCTGATGATGCCCATTCTAACTGGTGTGAGGTGATACCTCATTGTAGTTTTGATTTGCATTTCTCTAATAATTAGTGATGTTGAGCAGCTTTTCTTGTACTTCTTGGCCATCTGTATGTCTTCTTTGGAGAAATGTCTATTTAGGTCTTCTGCCCGTTTTTGGATTGGGTTGTTTGTTTTCTTAATATTGAGCCTCATGAGCTGTTTATATATTTTGGAGATTAATTCTTTGTCCATTGATTCATTTGCAAATATTTTCTCCCATTCTGAGGGTTGTCTTTTTGTCTTGTTTATGGTTTCCTTTGCTGTGAATAAGCTTTGAAGTTTCAATAGGTCACTTTTGTTTATTTTTGTTTTTATTTCCATTACTCTAGGAGGTGGATCAAAAAAGATCTTGCTGTGATTTATGTCACAGAGTGTTCTTCCTATGCTTTCTTCTAAGACTTTTATAGTGTCCGGTCTTACATTTAGGTCTCTAATCCATTCTGAGTTTATTTTTGTGTATGGTGTTAGGGAGTGTACTAATTTCATTCTTTTACATGTAGCTGTCCAGTTTTCCCAGCACCACTTATTGAACAGACTGTCTTTTCTCTATGGTATATCCTTGCCTCCTTTGTCATAGATTAGTTGACCATAGGTGTGTGGGTTTATCTCTGGTCTTTCTGTCTTGTTCCATTGATCCGTGTTTCTGTTTTTGTGCCAGTACCATATTGTCTTGATTACTGTAGCTTTGTAGTATAGTGTGAAGTCAGGGAGTCTGATTCCTCCAGCTCTGTTTTTTTCCCTCAAGACTGCTTTGGCTATTCGGGGTCTTTTGTGTCTCCATACAAATTTCAACATTTTTAGTTCTAGTACTGTAAAAAATGCCATTGGTAATTTGATAGGGATTGCATCGAATCTGCAGGTTGCTTTAGGTAGTATAGTTATTTTCACAATATTGATTCTTCCAATCCAAGAACATGGAATATCTCTCCATCTGTTGGTATCATCTTTAATTTCTTTCATCAGTGTCTTATAGTTTTCTGCATACAGGTCTTTAGTCTCTGTAGGTAGGTTTATTCCCAGGTATTTTATTCTTTTTGTTGCAATGGTAAATGGGAGTGTTTCCTTAATTTCTCTTTCAGATTTTTCATCATTAGTGTATAGGAATGCAAGAGATTTCTGTGCATTAATTTTGTATTCTTCAACTTTACCAAATTCATTTATTAGCTCTAGTAGTTTTCTGGTGGCATCTTTAGGATTCTCTATGTATAGTATCATGTCATCTGCAAACAGTGACAGTTTTACTTCTTCTTTTCCAATTTTTATTTCTTTTTCTTCTCTGATTGCCATGGCTACGACTTCCAAAACTATGTTGAATAATAGTGGTGAGAGTGGACATCCTTGTCTTGTACCTGATCTTAGAGGAAATGCTTTCAGTTTTTCTCCATTGAGAATGATGTTTGCTGTGGATTTGTCATATATGGCCTTTATTATGTTGAGGTAGGGTCCCTCTATGCCCACTTTCTGTAGACTTTTTATCATAAATGGGTGTTGAATTTTGTCAAAAGCTTTTTCTGCATCTATTGAGATGATCATATGGTCTTTATTCTTCAGTTTGTTAATATGGTGTATCACATTTATTGATTTGCATATATTGAAGAATCCTTGCATCCCTGGGATAAATCCCACTTGATCATGGTGTATGATCCTTTTAATGTGTTGTTGGATTCTGTTTGCTAGTATTTTGTTGAGGATTTTTGCGTGTATATGCATCAGTGATATTGGTCTGTAATTTTCTTTTTTTGTAGTATCTCTGTCTGGTTTTGGTATCAGGGTGATGGTGGCCTCATAGAATGAGTTTGGGAGTGTTCCTTCCTCTGCAGTATTTTGGAAGAGTTTGAGAAGGATGGGTGTTAGCTCTTCTCTAAATGTTTGGTAGAATTCACCTGTGAAGCCATCTGGTCCTGGACTTTTGTTTGTTGGAAGATTTTTAATCACAGTTTCAATTTCATTACTTGTGATTGGTCTGTTCATGTTTTCTATTTCTTCCTGGTTCAGTCTTGGAGGGTTATACCTTTCTAAGAATTTGTCCATTTCTTCCAGGTTGTCCATTTTATTGGCATAGAGTTGTTTGTAGTAGTCTCTTAGGGTGCTTTGTATTTCTGTGGTGTCTGTTGTAACTTCTCCTTTTTCATTTCTAATTTTATTGATTTGAGTCCTCTCCCTCTTTTTCTTGATGAGTCTGGCTAATGGTTTATCAATTTTATCTCCTCAAAGAACCAGCTTTTAGTTTTATTGATCTTTGCTTTTGTTTTCTTTGTCTCTATTTCATTTATATCTGCTCTTAACTTTATGATTTCTTTCCTTCTGCTAACTTTGGGTTTTGTTTGTTCTTTCTCTAGTTCCTTTAGGTGTAATGTTAGATTGTTTATTTGAGATTTTTCTTGTTTCTTGAGGTACGATTGTATTGCTATAAACTTCCCTCTTAGAACTGCTTTTGATGCATCCCATAGGTTTTGGATCGTCTTGTTTTTGTTGTCATTTGTCTCTAGGTATTTTTTGATTTCCTCTTTGATCTTTAGTGATCTCTTGGTTATTTAGTAATGTATTATTTAGCCTCCATGTGTTTGTATTTTTTATATTTTTTTCCCTGTAATTCATTTCTAATCTCATAGCGTTTTGGTCAGAAAAGATGCTTGATTTGATTTCAATTTTCTTAAATTTACTGAGGCTCGATTTGTGACCCAAGGTGTGATCTATATCCTAGAGAATGTTCCGTGCACACTTGAGAAGTGTAATCTGCCCTTTTTGGATGGAATGTCCTATAAATATCAGTTAAATCTGTCTGGTCTATTGTGTCATTTAAAGCTTGTTTCCTTATTTATTTTCATTTTGGATGGTCTGTCCATTGGTGTAAGTGAGGTGTTAAAGCCCCCCACTATTATTGTGTTACTGTCGATTTTCTCTTTTATAGCTGTTAGCAGTTGCCTTATGTATTGAGATGCTCCTATGTTGGGTGCATATATATATATTTATAATTGTTATATCTTTTTCTTGGATTGATCCTCTGATCATTATGTAGTGTCCTTCCTTGTCTCTTGTAACATTCTTTATTTTAAAGTCTATTTTATCTGATATGAGTATTGCTACTCCAACTTTCTTTTGATTTCCATTTGCATGGAATATCTTTTTCCATCGCCTCACTTTCAGTCTATGTGTGTCCCTAGGTCTGAAGTGGGTCTCTTGTAGACAGCATATATATGGGTCTTGTTTTTGTATCCATTCAGCAAATCTATATCTTTTGGTTGGAGCATTTAATCCATTCACGTTTAAGGTAATTATCGATATGTATGTTCCTATGAGCATTTTCTTGTTTGTTTTTGTAGGTCCTTTTCTTCTCTTGTGTTTCCCACTTAGAGAAGTTCCTTTAGCATTTGTTGTAGAGCTGCTTTGGTGGTGCTGACTTCTCTTAGCTTTTGTTTGTCTGTAAAGCTTTTCATTTCTCCATCAAATCTGAATGAGATCCTTGCCAGGTAGAGTAATCTTGGCTGTAGTGTCTTCTCTTTCATCACTTTAAGTATATCATGCCACTTCCTTCTGGCTTGTAGAGTTTCTGCTGATAAATCACCTGTTAATCTTATGGGAGTTTCCTTGTATGTTATTTTTCATTTTTCCCTTGCTGCTTTCAATAATTTTTCTTTGTCTTTAATTTTTGCCAGTTTGATTACCATGTGTCTCAGTGTGTTTATCCTTGGTTTTATCCTGTATGGGACTCTCTGTGCTTTCTGGACTTGGGTGGCTATTTCCTTTCCCATGTTAGGGAAGTTTTCTACTATAATGTCTTCAGATGTTTTCTCGGGTCCTTTCTCTCTCTCTTCTCCTTCTGGGACCCCTATAATGCGAATGTTGTTGCCTTTAATGTTGTCCCAGAGGTCTCTTGGCTGTCTTCATTTCTTTTCATTCTTTTTTCTTTATTCTGTTCTGCAGCAGTGAATTCCACCATTCTGTCTTGCAGGTCACTTATCCATTCTTCTGCCTCAGTTATTCTGCTGTTGATTCCTCCTAGTGTAGTTTTCATTTCAGTTATTGTATTGTTTATCTCTGTTTGCTTGTTCTTTAATTCTTCTAGGTCTTTGTTAAACATTTCTTGCATCTTCTCCATCTTTGCCTCCATTCTTTTTCCGAGGTCCTGGATCATCTTCACTATCATTATTCTGAATTCTTTTTCTGGAAGGTTGCCTATCTCCACTTCATTTAGTTGTTTTTATGCAGTTTTATCTTGTTCCTTCATCTGGTACATAGCCCTCTGCCTTTTCATCTTGTCTGTATTTCTGTGAATGTGGCTTTTGTTCCACAGGCTTCAGGACTGTAGTTCTTCTTGCTTCTGCTGTCTGCCCTCTGGTGGATGAGGCTAGCTAAGGGCTTGTGCAAGTTTCCTGATGGGGCAGACTGGTGGTAGGTAGAGCTGACTGTTGCTCTGGTGGGCAGAGCTCAGTAAAACTTTATTCCGCTTGCCTGCTGATGGGTGGGGCTGGGTTCCCTCCCTGTTGGTTGTTTGACCTGAGGCAACCCAACACTGGAGCCTACCTAGGCTCTTTGGTGGTGCTAATTGCAGACTCTGGGAGGGCTCATGCCAAGGAGCACTTCCCAGAACCTCTGCTGCCAGCATCCTTGTCCCCATGGTGAGCCACAACCCCCCCCCCACCTCTGCAGGAGACCCTCCAACACTAGCAGGTAGGTCTGGTTCAGTCTCCCCTGGGGTCACTGCTCCTTCCCCTGGGTCCCAATGTGCACACTACTTTGTGTGTGCCCTCCAAGAGTGGAGTCTCTGTTTCCCCCAGTCCTGTCGAAGTCCTGCAATCAAATCCCACTAGCCTTCAAATTCTGATTCTCTAGGAATTGCTCCTCCCGTTGCCAGACCCCCAGGTTGGGAAGCCTGACATGGGGCTCAGAACCTTCACTCCAGTGAGTGGACTTCTGTGATATAGGTGTTCTCCAGTGTGTGAATCACCCACCCAGCAGTTACGGGATTTGATTTTACTGTGATTGCACCTGTCTTACCATCTCATTGTGGCTTCTCCTTTGTCTTTGGATGTGGGGTATCTTTTTTGGTGAGTTCCAGTGTCTTCCTGTCAATGAATGTCCAGCAGCTAGTTGTGATTCTGGTGTTCTCACAAGAGGGAGTGAGAGCACGTCCTTCTACTCTGCCATCTTGGTTCAGGGCCCTGTATACTTGCTTATTTAGATGATTTACTTCCCAATTGTCATTACTTATTCCTATAGATTTTTGCTTCTTTTCTGTTTAGAAAAAGTCCTTTCAGTATTTCTTTTAGGATAAGTTTAGTATTGCTGTGTTCTTTTAGTTTTTGCTTGTCTGGGAAACTCTTTATCTCTCTTTCTATTCTAAGTGACAATCTTGTTGGGTAGAATATCCTGGGTTGCAAATTTTTCCCTTTCAGAACTTTGAATATATCTTGCTACTCCCTTCCAGCCTGCAATGTTTCTGTAGAGTAATCAGCTGATACCCTTATAGTGGTTCACTCATAGTTAACTCTTTGTTTTTCTCTTGCTGCCTTTGAATCCTCACTTTGTCTTTAACTTTTGCCATTTTAATTATAATATGTCTTGGTGTAGGTCTGTTTGGGTTCATCTTGTTTGGGACCTTCTGTGCTTCCTGTACCTGGATAGCTCTTTCCTTCTTTAGATTTGGTTTCAGCAATAATTTCTTCAAATGCATTTTTGATCCCCTTTTCTCTTTCTTGTCCTTTGGGAACCCCTATGATGCTCAGATCGGCATGCTTTATATTATCCCATAGGTCTCTTATATTGCTTTCATTTTTTTCATTTGGCTTTCTGTCTGCTCTTCTGCTTGGGTGATTTCCATTATCCTGTCTTCCAGACCACTTATTCATTTTTCTGCCTTATTCAGTCTGCTTTTTATTACCTTTAGCTCAGCTTTCATCTCAGTAAATGAATTTTCTAATTTTTCTTGGCCTCTCTTTATAGTTTCTTGTTCCTATTTACAGTAATCTGCATTTTAATCGATATCCTTTCTTAATTCCTTAAGTATTTTCATTATCTCCTTTTTGAACCTGGTATCTATTAGACTGAAGTGTTCTGTTTTATTGTTTGCTTTTTCAGGGGAATTCACTTAATCTTTAAATTTGGAGTGGTTTCTCTGCTTCTTCATTTTACTTATATTTCTCTTGCTCTATATATTTAGGAGAAAAAAATTATCTACTGTGTTCTTGGAGGGCTATTTTTATGTGGAAGCATCCCTGTGTAGACTGTGTGGGTTTAATATCTTTGGTGCAAGGGCTGTTTTTAGTGTGGATGCCTTCCACCTCTTTTCTCCATGTGTGCTGGCCATTATCCCCTTGATAGGGGGTGTGACTTGTGTTGTGGTGATCAGAGCCTGCACTGGCTGTTGTGCAAGAACTCCTCTTTGCTCTGTGATTGTCACAGCCCTTTTGAGGGCAGATCTCCTCCTTTGTTGCTGGAGTAGAAGTCTCCAGATCCATTTCTGAACTGCGGTGTGAGGTAGGCGAGATATTGGAGCACTCCCACTGGGAGAGGAGCCACTGAGTATTCCTCCACCAGAGCTGTCCAGCAGGATATGAGCTCTGTGGTGTCTCTCTCTCACTCATTGTGTGGGCTCACAAAGTTTACTGTTTTGGGCACCACCTTCAGCCCCGCCTCAACCATGGGAAGGCTGGCAATCGGCCCAATATGCCTGAGGCACTTTTTTCACAAAGCCACCAGCATACATCCATAGGCTCAGATCCGCTGAAGTCAGCTACCAGGAGCACAGATGTCATACACCTGGACCTGCTGTGGGAGCAACGGAGGCAGCCTAGACCCTGGCCCAGCCCAGCCTCCACCCTGGCCCAGCCCAGCCTCCATGTGCACATACCCATAGAGCCCATCCCAGCCAGGGAACACCCGTTGTTCACTCGGGTGTCCTGCAGGTGCTGAGTTTACAAAGCCATCTGGTGGTGGCACAAATCCACATATCTCACAGCCACAGGGAGAGGGCTCATATTTCAGCCCTGCTTCCTGAGTTGCTTGGCTCCTGGTGATCAGCTCTGATTTTAGCCCTGCCTCTGCATGTGGTCAACCCATTGGCGCCTTTGCACTCT
Organism: Phocoena phocoena; assembly: GCF_963924675.1. NCBI lineage: Eukaryota > Metazoa > Chordata > Mammalia > Artiodactyla > Phocoenidae > Phocoena > Phocoena phocoena. The sequence goes on from NC_089229.1 coordinate 85,888,461, forward strand.
CAGAACTCGTAGAAGTGGTGCTGAGCCAGATGAAAGTGCTTGGCAAAAGGGGCTGCTGTGGCGGGCCCTGCCCTCCCTTTTGCTTGCATGTGCATTAAGAATGGGGTTTCAGTGGTGGCACCGTGCCCACTATGAGGATGCAAAGAGTTAGACTGCAATACTGGGCCCTACCCCTCCCTTTGCACACTCCTTAACCATGGCGCTTAGCTTCTATGGCAGGCTCAGGCTTCTTCTGTGTACCCCCCCGGTTGCGGTGGTACTACACTCTAGCCCCTTCAGGCTGTCTCTGCACAGCCAACCCCAGTCCTGTCCCTGGGTCTTTCCTCTAAGGCCTGAATTTCAGCATCCAGCCCCTGCCCATACCAGTGGATGCACTGGCTTGGGAGTGCAGGGTGGTGACACGGACTGTCTGTGCAGGTCTCTCTCTGTTCTGCCTGCCACAAACCAGTTGATGTGCTCTCCTCTGAGCCTGTGAGGCTCCCTTTCTTTCCCAGCTGATCTCCACACCTGTGAGGGGGCTTCTAAGAGTGCAGGAACCTTTCCTCTTTCACAGCTCCCTCCCAGGGGTGCAGGTCCTGCTTCCTTTTTTTTCCCCTTTCGTCCTACCCAGTTACGTGGAGATCTTTCTTGCACTTTTAGGCGTCTGAGATCTTCTGCCAGCCTTCAGTAGGTATTCTGTGAGAATTGTCCCACATGTAGATGTATTGTTGATGTATTTGTGGGAGGAGGTCAGCTCCAGGTCCTTCTATCCCACCATCTTGATTGGAACACCCAACAGCTTATTTTCAATAGGCTGTTGCAACATTCTCAAGACTGGGCCTTTCCTGCTTTCCCCATTGCCACTGCTAACTTTTTAAAACTGACCTGCCTGTTTCATTGTGGACATGAGTTTTCTTGATGTGGAACAGCTGTGTAGTCCATATTGCCTTCATTATCTTTACTGTGTTCCTCATTCTTTTCATGATTTGTGGAAGGTTAAATTATAGCCACCAAAGTTGTCTACCCCCTAATCCCCAAGAAACCGTAAATATGTTAAATTACATGGCAAAAGAGACTTTTCAGATGTAGTTCATGTTAAAGACCTTAATACAGGGAGAGAATCTTGGATCATTTGGGTCCAGTATAATCACATGAGTCCTTAAAAGCAGAGAACTTTCCAAAGCTAGAGACAGAGAGGATGCAGCGGCAGCTGAAGTTAGAAAGTCTCAGGGTGTAAGAATGAATCACATGCCATCGCTGGTTTGAAGGTGGGGTGGGGGCTGGGTGAGAGGAGAAATGCCTGGAGGAGTGAGGTGACCTTAAGAAGCATTCAGCCAGCAAAGGAATGGGACGTTAGCTCTGTCGTTGGAAGGAACTGGATTCTGCCAACAAGCTGAATGATTCTAGAGACTTCAGAAAAGAGGTCAGGCTGGCAAACACTTGATTTCAGTCTTGTGAGAGACCCAAAGCAGAGAGCCCAGCCAAGCCCATCTGGACTTCTGACTGACAGAGTTGTGAGCTAATAAATTTGCCTTATTTTAAGTTACCAAGGTTGTGGTAACTTATTCTGGCAGAAATAGAAAACTAATGCATAATCTTTATCTGCCTTGAAGTCCCTGAAGGCCAGAGCCCAAGCCTTCAATGAATTCACCTTTGGCATCTGGTGGGGAAGAGCCAGTCAGTTTGACAATGGAGGAAGGAGCAACCCCATTTCCTGAGTATAACTACAAAGTATGAAGCAATACGCCCCTCCCCCATCCAGTTCTGTCTGGTCCCAGTAGCCCAGAGGATCCCAGACAGCACAGGCCACTCAACAACTCTTCACATCTGTCAGATTTCAGCAGAAGTGGACCCGGGTTTCCTCTCTTAAGCCAGCAATGATGTAAGAAAGAATGATCTGGACATGGAGTGGTTCCAGGACTAAAAGAAGCAAGACTGTTGCTTAAAACTATCCTGACAGGCAGAAAGTGCTCTAATCATTTAAGAACTGATTACATTTTTCTTTTTCATTGGTCAGGGTGTGGTACCCATTTCCTAAGCTCCACCTCATGTGGTTCAGTGGGCGTAGGGGTGATCTGTAGGGTTGGACCAAGTATGGATTAGTGTGACCAAGGACACGCTAATCTGATCTCTGAGGCTATTTCAGACAATGGCCTTGGCCATCCCTTTCCTCTGGCCTGGATCTCAGGCTCCATTAGAGCTTACCAATCATCACCTCTTACCCCATCATGTAAATTAACTTTTCCTTACCTAAGGCCAGTTTGACAGTACCTAAACACAGGAAGGAGATGAAAGTTCAGACTGGACCTAGTTATGGTCTCCCTTCCACTGAGGACCAGAGCATCACCATAAGAGGAAAGCCCTGGGAGAGGGATAGAATCCAGAACTCAAAAAGACGTAGTCAATCTTGCTCTGTTGTGCTGCGTGTAGTTGGAAGAATTTGTGTATGCACAAAGGGAGAAAGAAAATGTATTTATAGAGTGTGAAAATCCCCTACTAATTTGATTTGCCTAAGATATAGAAATATAAATGATTAATGGCTGGTTCCTTTGATGGGGACATGGTTTGAGGCCTGAGTGAAGGGAACTTTGAATAGAACAGGCTTAGACATTAGTATTTTGTTTCATATGTAATCGGGAAATCAATGTGTGTAGACTGAAGAATTGACTCCTTGGGAACTTTGGGTAGAAATTGCATTTTGCTTTTGTTTGCTTCAGAGAACTATATTTGAGTGTTTTCAAACCATTCAAAATTTTGTAAAGCTTTTTATATACGTAGACCAAAAACAATTCTGAGTCTGTACAATCAAATATCCTGTATATTGGGCATTCATAGACAAACTTGATAGGATAAATTGTAGCATTCATAGTATAAATGGCAGCACTGTGTATTTCACAGGCCCCTGAAGCTGACTATTAGAAATCTGGTTATCTTGGTTTTGGTGCTAACTATTCTATTAGAGAAAGGGCACAGCTTAGCTGCAGAAAGTTAGATGAAGATTAATGCAGCTAAGAATTCATCAGAGACAGGGAGAGGGATGTGACCATGGGAATAGAAGTCTCCAGGAGTTCTTGGAAATTGTAGGAGGGTCAATGGATGTGTCATTACAGTGTAGGCTGGATACAGGCTACTGCATTTGGATATGAGAAGAAAGGATGCCTTCAAAAGTGGATGGAGGACTTGGGTTGTACAAATGACTACATCAAACATGATACCACAGAATTATATTTATGTTATACATTGTCTTCACATTGTAACATCCACATTGATCATATGTGACACAATTCTACTAACTTTGAGTATATATTTACTATAACATATATATATATATATATATATATATATATATATATATATATATATATATATATATATATATATAAAACCAAGAGGCACTTCCAGTAATTCTGGCCAAAAAGGAGCATCATTTATAGTGTCTAAGCTAAAAAATAATAAAAATAAATACAACTTATCTAATATTTTTCTGTACAGATTCTACTTTATACAAAATATTTATCAGCCATTAACTGAGTCACAACAAATACTTGTGATAGGATGATACAAAGTATTGCTACATATATTAAGTGCAAGATACAGGTGAGAGGACAAGATTTATTTCAACTGCGAAATGATCACTTAAGTCCAACGCCTCACTCTTTTGTTTCTAAAAGTTGATAAATTTGGAAAGTTATTAACAAACATATTCAGGTTTGTTGAGAGTGATGAGAATTACATTGTTAAAAATTACCATGTACAAATGACATCCCTTACACTGTTACTTTGGTTGGCAGTTACTTGAAAATATTGCTTTATAGGAATACTAAATTAATCCAGTACTCTCTGGTTTACAAATAATACAGAGACAAATATTTGGGATATGCTAATCTGAACTTTCCAACGAAAGTTTTTGTCAGGAGGAGGTAATGACTGATCAGAACAACTGCCCCATCAGGAATCAGAACACATTTTAACACCAAAAACCAAATCAAATTAACCAAACCATCCAAAACCTCAAACACTCTGAATTCAAATTAAAGTTCTTTCAGTTGCATATCCTAATATTATTATAGGAAGCCAGGGAGAGTCTCGTTTTCATTATTTTGCATTGAGAGTTTCAGAATGTCTATAAAAGCACCAATTTTCATTTTGTGATTCGTATGATAAAAAAATCTATAGGAAGAAAATCAGGGGGTAGTTGGATTCAGTGATATTTATTTCCAGTGCCTGTCAACTAACAAACTGTTCTTGTTGAAACAAAAATGGTGTGCGTTCTTCTGTGAGAATGTATTAGGAATGAACTGATATTCACAAATGGAAAAAAACCCCACCATTTAAGCAAATATAATATGGCAAAAATCCTATGCACATGTTTTACAGAGTATTAAATAGTGATTTTTTTAAACTAATAAACAAATTTATACTTAAAGTCAAGCCATTGAAACACACTGACAGGTTATATATATATATATATATATATATATATATATATATATCAGGGTTGTTATTTAAAGATAGCAATACTATAGTAGTGGATTATGCTTATACATAGCTAAAATGAAATATCTGGTATAATATGGGTTTTTGAGTCATAAAAATAATCAGTTAATTTAAAAAAGAAATGTGAGGGAAATTCTATCAACCAACAGCTGATATACACAAAGAAAACATCTTTAAACAATTACTTTTAATTTCACATTAAACCATCTGAATAATTTGCTAGTATATAGAAAGTAAAATTACTAGAATAAAAAAAAAAAAAAGCCTTCCCTTCAAAATGTATTCAAGCAGCAGTTTCCAAGCGCTAGGGGCTAGTTCACATTCCAAAATGTGTAAGTGCTGATTCTAATGACGGAAGTCAAGATTGAAATATGGATCCATTAAGTCCCTTTACTCGAGAATAACTGAGAACTAAATTCGTTTGCCACAGAAAAGAGGTGTCCTGGGATGATCCTTTAAGTTTTATGCAGTGTTCACTCCCAATCCACAGCTCTGCTTTTTTTTTTTGCTTTTTAGTACCATGGGCTGCACAATGAAACTAGGTGTGGTGAGTTAAAACTTGAGGTGAAAGGCATCTTGCTCCTTATTATAACAGAAGAGAATTTGTGATGATTTTTCCTTTACTAATTTTGAGTTAGAGAAGGAAAATTGGAGATAAGTCACACTTTTCTCCTGTAAGTTTGACTTTTTCTTTTTGTTTTGTTTTAAAGAGGAAAGAATTCCCTGCTATAGTGTCTGTTTCACTTGAGATAGGTGAAATACTATTTACTTTTCTATTTGTGAATCTCAAATTCCAGCCTACCATTCGATCAGTCTTAGCATTTTCTGTTTTGTTTTAAAGAGGAAAGAATTCCCTGCTATAGTGTCTGTTTCACTTGAGATAGGTGAAATACTATTTTTTCTATTTGTGAATCTCAAATTCCAGCCTACCATTCGATCAGTCTTAGCATTTTCTGTTTTGTTTTAAAGAGGAAAGAATTCCCTGCTATAGTGTCTGTTTCACTTGAGATAGGTGAAATACTATTCACTTTTCTATTTGTGAATCTCAAATTCCAGCCTACCATTCGATCAGTCTTAGCATTTTCTGTTTTGTTTTAAAGAGGACAGAATTCCCTGCTATAGTGTCTGTTCCACTTGAGATAGGTGAAATACTATTCACTTTTCTATTTGTGAGTCTCAAATTCCAGCCTACCATTCGATCAGTCTTAGCAGACGAATGTAGTGCATGTGGTCTATTGATGGGTCAGTGCTTCCTTTGTGAAAGTCAAGATTAATAAGATTTAAGTTTTCTTAGTAATGAAAGTATTTGGGTTCTTAACTGTGTTAGAGTTTAGTAAAATATAATCTTCATTAGTAAACCATTTATTTTAAAACAACCTAAACCGTGACAAATCGCTGGATTTCTCATTCCTCTTTCTTGGGATAATTCACTCTAATTTATACCCTAAATCTAATTAAATTATGGGGACTAAATTTATTTTTATCTATTTCATGTATTATTGGACTCTTCATAAAATATTTTCCTCCCTGAAGCATGCAGAGAATTAGATAAATAATTAAATATTACTTTTTACAGTTTTCTGTTACATAATAGTTCTGATTATATCAAAATGTTTAGCATCTCTATACCACGAAACATCATTTTGTGGGTTTCAGTTGATTAAAAAATTTTAAGAAATAATCAAATTCATTTGATTATTTTTTTTTGCTTTGCTTCAAATAATCAAATTTAATATTCTTGGTAGTACTTACATATGATGGTTTAATATTATTCTTTTTGAAGCATTTTTGTTTGAATTATTTGCGTGATTGAAGAATCACTTCTTGATGTAAAAGAATGAGGAAATCTGTCTGAACATGAACATGTTCAGTGTTTCTTATCAATAAGAGGAAGGCTTGCCTTCTCTTCTTTGCTCCACAACTCCTCAAGGAAGCAGAAATCCATGATACCAATGCCTGTCAATGTAATCAACCTTAAAAGTATGATATGGAGGAAAAACTAGCTGCCTTTAGATGGGGAATTTGGATTCATAAGAGCCTTAGGCACATGTCAAAAGCTAGTTTTGTTTTCCATCTATACACCATTCCTTATAGTTTATAGTCTTATCTGTACTAAAACAATCTATACCAGATCAGTATTTTTGAATCCGGATATTGAGTTCCACCAACTAAATAATGGCTTGATCTTCAGTTTTGTATCTTCAAACATATTTAGCAACAAAATGCTCAATTATTTTTTGTCACTATTGTTAACCTGCTATTAGAATGATTTTGTAGTGTGAACGTAAAGACCATAGTACCTAAAACTGGTACATTTTCCTCTGATTAGAAAAGCTAAGCATAGTTTAATTCTGGAATGTTCTTTACCTAAAATGGTGACTTGGTCTCCTAATCTTAAAGTTCCATTTTGTTGGACAGATTAGAAGAATGGACTGACAGACAGTATCATCAAGGTCATCGTTTTACTTCATAGAGAAATCACAAGAGAAATGAATTACTTAGAACTGGTTATAAAGTATTTTGCTGCTTGATAGGAGAGAAGGCAATTGAAAGGAACTCAGTTTGGTTTCAGAGTATATAGATATTTTAGTGCTCAAATACCTGGAGTTGAGCTATTAGCGTTTGAAAATTTGTTGATTTTTTCCACACCCATTAGCTGATAATTATATGGAGAATCCGATTTACTGTAGATTATGAAAGTTTACAGAACTCTGTTTTACTGGAGCCTTCTGCCCGTTTGAAAAGGCAGTTTATTTCCAAAATTGCATATAAACCAGGAAAAGTATTAAGTGGGAATCAGACTTAGGATGGAAGAGAAGGACAATAAGACCCTTATTGTGGCTTTCAGTATTATTTTAGAAAAACTGAATGACAGGGACAGTGGAGATCCCCATACTGATATGGAAGCACCAAAAATACCTACTAAAGCAGAATAGAAATGATAATTTGATTCTTTACTTCTCATTAGTTAGGAGCTGTTCATCACACAAATAGTTCACTTTTGTAAAGCAGTCGTTTCAAACTTTAGACTTTATTTACAATGATAATTTTCATATCTTTATTACTTAGAAAATAATTTATGTTTTTCCATCATTTAAACAAAAATTAGGCCTGAGTCTCATGCCTTTTGCACAGCTTTTACCTTCAAAGAAAGTTCTCTGGGAAAGTGACAGGGGACATCAGGACATTGCAAATCAAGAGAGGCAGGGGTGTGAGGAAATTGCAATACGTATTATACATGTAATATGAAGTCCGCTTGACATACCGTCGTCTTTAGTTTTACTGAGATTGCAATGGTTAGGATTTGTTCTGGAATTCCATCAAAACGGAACAGACATAATTTCGTGTTCTGTGTTTAGAAAGTGGGTATTTTCTTAAACATAATATGAGGAAATTCCTTCACTTCTCAGGTGAAAACCGATGTAGATAAATCCCTGTACAGAGCTACTGTCTTCATCTTTGACTAAGAGCAAAACCAGGTCTTATATAAATGACAAAAATAACTTACAGTTTTAAAATATGCCAAAGTGGTGTTTTCACCAAGGAAACAATATTCTCAAGGTTGGCTTAGATCGATAACCAGAAAGACGTTCTATCAGCATGCTGGAAATGCCATCGATGACATTCTTAGTATACCTGGTCTTTTCCTTAACAGAAAGCAACCACTAGCATCAAGGCCACCAAATTTCAACTTTTCCTACCATTAGCGTCATGGCTGTCCATACAATTCTTTTCCCTAAATGGGCTAGACATTCCTTCATTTGAAAGACCTGAGTTTATCTAATGGCACCTATAATTAGGCTCATATAAAAATGTAGTGAATTGCAACAAATACACTGGCACCACAGGAAGCAAGCTCTGGTGTTGGAAGTGAACACAGTAATACTGCTGACCAAGGACGGGGAGACCACCACTAGCAGAAAACATCTTTTCATGTCCCTTGGCATCCTGTGGGATGTACTGGGTGTGTATGAAAGTCAAGCACTTGAAGAATCGCTATTCCTTTTCTTGAACTGACTTTAGCTTTAATACACTGTCAATTTATCTTTCTTTGAAGAAAAAAAATGATTAATCTGCCTAGACTGGTGAGCACAGTTCTGGAATGAAGAGGTTCTTACTGCTTTGGCCATGATTCTTTCATGTACTTGAAAACAGAACAAAACAAAAACCAGCTAGTGTGCTTAGACCTCTACTCTGGCAGCCAGGCGGGCCCCTACTTGGGGTCATGGAGCGTTGAGGAAGCCACCAATATACGGTTATGAATGTATAACTACTCTGTCGCCATTTAACTTGCTCCATACCTAGATTTTTCCTGGACTTACATTTATTTTAGAGACATGTGGCATTTGGAGCAGGGGAAAAGATTAGTTTTGTTAAGTAATTAGATACAAGAGGTATGTGAGTATAAATGCTTTTTCTCCCCCCTTCTGTTATTTGCCATGGAAGGAAAATAAATTCACTGGGGAAATGTATTTGACTCACAGTAAGTTTTGCAAACATAGAGACACACAGGCAATACTAAAAAAATGGAAAACAACTCAGTAAGTCCTAAATAATGAAGACCTGATGTTAACTCAAAAAAAAAATTATTCTCATTATTTAGGTAGAATCTGCATCTATTTGATCCTTTTCATATTTTCCTACTTTTTGGGAAATTTGTCTTGAAACTATGTTTATTTTGGATTGTATTATCTTTGCCTTATATAAAAAATGCCATGGATTATTGTATAATCATTGCTTTGGAAGGGAAGGATATCCGTTTATGAGAAATGAAGGCATTTTTAATGTAAACACTCTTTTCTATGATTTGAGAGGAAATAAAAAGTAGAAATCACAAGCAAGATTTACTTGAAGCTAAGGTTGTTTAGATGATGAGCAGGCCAGGATATAGTATCAAAGGAAATGTTAGAAGCAAAAAGTGTTGGGAAGAAAGGGACACCAATTATAAACATTTCTCATTGTTTAAGAAAGTCTTTCGCTTGGGAGATGTGGATCCAGAAGTTACCCAAAAGTTAGCCAGAGTTGCTAGTGAAAAAACATTCTTTGCAGCATCCTCATTTAATTGGCATAAAATAACTGTATCCGGTTATCATTTAAATTAGAACAGGTAGATGAGTGGGTGTTCACCGACCTCCATGCAAATGAACCATCCATCTCTTACTGGGCTTGGAGAGAGCTACAATGTATAAAAATGGTGATTAAAATAGAACTTTATAAAAATGTTTCCCTTTTCCCTTAAAAAAAAAGAGTTGACTATCTACAGAAACAAAAACAAATCTTTATATTTACATCAAGATAACTATTCATGACAAATATAATAATATGAAATAAAATATTGAAAGTGAGTATCAACTTTTTAAATAGAGGTTTGGCTCACAGCATAAACAAGTGTAGATAAACAAACCAAAAAAAAAAAAAAAGACTGTCAGTGATAGGCCCAGTCCCCCCAAATCCCTCAAGTCTTCCCTGCCAAAAAAAAACATGACAATGGGCCAGATTACAGCTAGAAGTCACCCCATCACACCGTGAGTGCAACAGTACAATAGGGTTGTCCGTGCAACCTTTGCCACCCAAAAGCCAATCTTCACCAGTTGCCAAGAATCAGGCTTTCACTACGTCAATAAACACCAAACCCTAGGTTGAAACTTTCCCCTCCATCTCTCACTCACTAGCTATCCCAGAGTGGGTTTCTGCTTGCCTTCCTTTCTTTTTTTTTCTTTTTCTACCGCACATTTTGCAGCAAATTAAGACATAGGCGATCCCCATTACGAGCCATTTCTCAGGCCTTCTCTGGCGACCTTTTAGAACTGTAACCTGATGAAAAGACCTGACTTCAGCTCCTTCTGAGGTGTTTCTGTTTAAAGAATTCCATCCCCTTCCGTGGTGATTTGATTTTAGGTGAGTGACAGACAGACAGACAGACAAAGAGCTCCTATACATTCATTCAGCGACTAGACTGGAAAATGTCTCAGTCTTCCCGCTTTAAGGCTGGTGACAGAGAGCCTCGAAGGGATGCACAGGCCCGTGGCCCTGTCCCCCAGCCTGCCAATCCCCTCCTTCTGCAGAGGGACTTATACTGAAGCCAAGTAGAGGCAGGCGTTTGGGATGGCTGCCTCTTAAAGACTCTCCAGAGCGAACTTCATCCTGTTTGTTCACATGTGCTGAGTCGTCTGCTGCAGCAATGCTATGAACAGCTAAACCCACAAACATCTCTCTTTACATACACACAAATGTACGTACACATGAGCCTCCTTTCCATCTCTCTCTCTCTCATACACACGCACACGCACACAATGTTGGCAGGATGTATAAGAATTCAAACAATGCTCTGGAACTTTCATCCCTCAGGACTAAGAGCAAAAGCTTCTTAGTCGTAACCTACATTTGCTACACTGCTTCCCGGCTAAAGCTTCACCATCTCCTTTGGAATTTCTTTTCCTTTAGTTTTTCCTTTATGATTTATTATATCACAGTGACCACTATATATCTTAACATGAATGTTACTAAATCGTGGAGCCAGGAATCCCGGCTTTTCGGTGTGTCTGTGTGTCTGCGTGTGTGTCTGTGAATATGTTTTACATGGATCTATGTGAGAGCTTATATACACACACACACATATATACTTCTTCCTTTAAAAAAATCCTTAGAAGCTGGTGTTGTTATAATGTGAAAGCTTCTCTGAGTGAGAGTTTTTTAAACCATGTACCTCACTGTAAAAATAAACACATAAAATGCAAAGAATCCCAAAATGCCATAGCCGTTTGCCCATCTTCTCATATTTCTACAGTGTTGTGTCTAAGTGTTGTGCTGGCTTGAAAAGAGTCTGTGACAAGTCACTCTGTTTCGAAACATAGCTCATTTATCCATTGTCACTGGTTTGGCTTTGGGGTTGGGGTTTCGTCTCCTCTCGGCTTCCCCTTTTCCTCATCTTCTTCCTTGATGGCCTGGATCTGGTCTGAGGGATGCTGCTGGGGGGACTGGTCCAGGGACTGATCCTCTATGCCCGCCAACCTCTGTTCCTCCTCAATGACTTTCTTCCACATCTTGTGGTTCTGCAGAAGGTGCTGAGTTATTTGGCAGTAGACTTTTCTCCTTTTGAAAGTTTTCTTTCCTGAGAAAACACCAAATTAGACTACTTATTTGTGTGTTGAGTACAGGACAGTTTTTTCTTCCTATTCATAGGGGTCAAGTACCAAATGGATACATATATCTATCACTTGATGTGTATATTGTAATAATCATTTTTGAGAGTGGGGAAATAAGAGGAAGATGGCATGAACCATTAACATATCATTGAGACGTACTATGAACAGTATTTAATATCTGGTAACAATACAAGGTTTTGTCTGTTTCTTGGAGTTATTACTCACTCCATTCAGACTCTCAAGATTTTCCACCTAGATTATTGGAATAATTCCTTGTTACGTGTTCCTCTGCTTTGTCAACCAATTCAACCCACAGAAGTCTACAATATTGATTTTTTAAGAAAGACAGTTTTGATAGTACTGTTCTGTTTCCTGTGGACTAAAAAATTAATTTCAAACTCCTCTAGCAGGGAGCTTTGACTCTAGTGGGAAAATAGAGAGTAAACAAGTAAGGACAATTACACTGAGTTGTACAAAGTCTTTGAAAGGTGGCAGAAAGAGAGGGGGAAATGACTTAGCTGGGAGGATGCTGCCTGATGATGGTGGCTTGGACTAGGATGGGGACAATGGAAACGAAGATGAGTAGATAAATGTGAGATACATTTGTGAGGTATAGTCAACAGCACTTGGCAACTGATTAAATGTAAGGAAAAAAGAAGGGAGGAATCAAAGACAGCCCTGAGCTTTCTGACGTGAACAGCTGAGTGGCAAGATGTACTGAGAAAGGGCACATTAGATGAGCAGACTTGAGGCGTAAGTTGAACATGAAGTGTCTGGGAGACCTCCAAGTGGAGAAGTAGGCAGCTATTCTTTTCTCAGCACAGAATATAACGTACCTTCATTCAAGTGACCATTTTAGACATAGGCCGAGAATTTGGAAGTTAGTTAGGCAGATTCTCACATTGGATTATAAACTTCTCTATGGACAGAAGTTTTTCCCCCTTTTGCATATATATCTGCAAAGCTCCAGACTTTAGTTAGTATTCAGTAAGAGTTTACTAAATGAATTATGTCCTCTCTAATTTCTGTTCCACAATTCCAAGTACATGGTGAAGTGTTGACAAGTGATTGATGATAAAAATAATAAAAGTATGAAAATGTGGTCCACAGGAAATTCTGATCTGAGACTGCATTAAAGAGTTAACAGTACAAGTTACCAGGATGATCTGCAAGGAAATTTGAATTTATTTAATGAAGTAGTAATGATTTACCATGTAAAATCTGGAAGGAAAAAAAAACAAAAGAAAAAAAATAGTAACGATAACAAAAAAAAAAGAAGGAAAAAGAAAGCCGATTGCTATGAGATGTGCCATCCACCAGAATTTTTGTGGAAGTGCTAATGATTCCTTCAACAGTTTTATTATTAAAAAAATTTCTTGTACCTTAAAAGATGATAAGATCAATTTTTAAAACATAGTTCAGAAAAAGGACATCAAATTATTTTGAATTACTTTTGAACCATACAGACACATAAGGAAATTATTAAGTTGGATGAATGCCAGGGTGGGGGGGAAAATGGATACAGGCAGACTCATAAGCAAGAATTTAAAAAAAAATATTTACTATATTCGTTATCTTATTCATGAGATGGACCCATCAATCAGCTTATATTGACCACCTACTAACTGACAAGCATTTTTCTGGATGCTATGGAAACAAAGACCAATGAGTCTCAGAGTTTGCCTTAAAGGAGCTTACCATCTATAGGAGAGAGGGCCCAGAAGAAGATCAGAACTGAAATACACATGCTATGTTTTATGATGGACCTAGATAAGTGACCAAGATGGCCTTAATGTTCCCCTCATCTTCACTAAACTTCAGATAGGTTTCTTCCAGACAGACACTAGGACCCTGATCTAAAACTTGTAATTGCAAATTCTTTCTCTGCCCCTTGGTAATGTAGATAAATCTCCCAGCCTCTAGCCAGTTTGACAACCCAGGAAACATCTTTCTCAAGGACCTGGGAGCCAGCCCTTTGAAATGCAATTATTAAGAAAGATAGGACCAAAAGACAACCCTCAGAATGGGAGAAGATATTTGCAAATGAAGCAACTGACAAGGGATTAATCTCCAAAATTTATAAGCAGCTCATGCAGCTCAATAACCAAAAAACAACCCAATCCAAAAACAGGCAGAAGACCTAAATAGACATTTCTCCAAAGAAGATATACAGACAGGCAACAAACACATGAAAGAATGCTCAACATCACTAATCATTAGAGAAATGCAAATCAAAACTACAATGAGGTATCACCTCACACCAGTCAGAATGGCCATCATCAAAAAATCTAAAAACAACAAATGCTGGAGAGGGTGTGGAGAAAAGGGAACCCTCTTGCACTGCTGGTGGGAATGTGAATTGGTACAGCCACTATGGAGAACAGTATGGCGGTTCCTTAAGAAACTACAAATAGAACTACCATACGACCCAGCAATCCCACTACTGGGCATATACCCTGAGAAAACCATACTTCAAAAAGAGTCACGTACGAAAATGTTCATTGCAGCTCTATTTACAATAGCCCAGAGATGGAAACAACCTAAGTGTCCATCATCAGATGAATGGATAAAGAAGATGTGGCACATATATGCAATGGAATATTACTCAGCCATAAAAAGAAACGAAATTGAGCTATTTGTAATGAGGTGGATAGACCTAGAGTCTGGCGTATAGAGTGAAGTAAGTCAGAAAGAGAAAGACAAATACCGTATGCTAACACATATATATGGAATTTAAGGAAAAAAATGTCATGAAGAACCTAGGGGTAAGACAGGAATAAAAACACAGACCTACTAGAGAAGGAATAAAAACACAGACCTACTAGAGAATGGACTTGAGCATATGGGGAGGGGGAAGGGTAAGCTGTAACAAAGCGAGAGAGAGGCATGGACATATATACACTACCAAACGTAAGGTAGATAGCTAGTGGGAAGCAGCCACGTAGCACAGGGAGATCAGCTCGGTGCTTTGTGACCACCTAGAGGGGTGGGATAGGGAGGGTGGGAGGGAGGGAGACGCAAGAGGGAAGAGATAGGGGAACATATGTTTATGCATAACTGATTCACTTTGTTATAGAGCAGAACCAATTTTAACACACCATTGTAAAGCAATTATACTCCAATAAAGATGTAAAAAAATAAAATGGGTAAAAGACAAAAAAAAAAAGATAGGGTCCCTATCACTGATCTGTGTGGGTAGGAAGGAGCCTAACTTCAATAAGCACCAATTAGCAAACAAAAATGGCCTAATCACATTGACCAACTCCCCTTTAAGGTCCTCAGTACTTTTTCCTTAGCTCATTCCAGCGTGTAAAAACTCTCCTGCCTTTGTTTTCAATGGAGTTGAGTCCAATGTCTCTCTCCTATTTTAATAGTCTTGAAGAAAGTCTTCCTTACCATTTTTAACAAGTATGCAGTGCAATTTCTCTCTGACACATCAAAGTATGGCAACATCAGGTACTCAACCTGTGAGGGAGTAGATAAGACTTTTTCCAAAGGACATGACATTTGAGCTGAGCGGTAAATTATGAGAATTAAATACACTGGGTGGAGAACGGGCTGGCAGCATGCTAGGTTTGTGAGGGGCATGTGTACAGGCAGAGGGCACGGGGCCCTGGAGCATAACACCAATTTCTTCAATTATAAGATTCTTAACAAGGGCAATATATACATAAAATAAAATTGAAAAAAATCTGCATTCTTTCTATAGAAATCAATAAAATATATTAATCCATTCAATCTTTAAGAGCAAACCTTTAAAATTACTTTTCTATCAAAGCTATCTACTTGTCTGTTTCTACATTGTTTTTATTGTAGTTAAGTTCAATCTTTACATGTTAATATACTTTTTAACCTAATCCTTTGAGTCAAGCGAGTTACAGATGATCACTGGGTGAAGGATGGACTTGAATCAGTCACAGCACGTGCTCTACTGCTCAAGGTGATTATTCCATCCAAAGGTTATACAGGTTCATGGTAGTGCATTCACAGGGAAGAAGCTAACAAAAGCTCAACTTTTCTCTTTTTCCTTTCGGGGCAGCCCCCATGAGAGCAGCTGTTCTCTTATTAATGCTGCTAAACCTCTCTGGAATTAAACTGAATAAGGTGACGTAGAAGAAAGTTTGTACCAAATAAATTTGCGTAGATTAGAGTCTGCAGGTGGTCTAAAACATGCCTGTATTGAGAGCCAAATTGTTCAGCACTGAAACCTTTTGAAATGAGAACAAAGATCCTTTCATTGCTCAAACTCTAAATGCAGCTTAGTACTTCATTAGAAACCTCTTAGTTTGCTGTAGGAATCTTTCAAATTTAATTATGAGGTGGGGAAAAATGCCTTCTTTACCCAGGATACCATACTGAAATATCTTATTCTGTGCTTCCTGAGAGATCTCCAAGTTTTGCAAATTGCTGAAATTATCAGTGCATATTTAATTTACATTTTTTTTCTGAAATCTGAGTTTCAGGTTAAATCAAGTTAACCATCTCAGTCAATATGAATCCTGAAATTAAAATTACTAAGAGTCAGTAACACTGGAGTTAAAACAAGGAGACCTGGGTTTCCTTTCTGGTTCTGCGGAATCCGTCTACACCTTGGGTTGTCAGACTTCTGAGCCTCAGTCTCGACTTTTGTAAAATGAGGCAGCTGACCTGGATGATCACTGATTCCCCTTCCATTTCTAGAATTCTGTTATTCCACGTGGCCAATTTTTACTAGATACTAACACTGCCCAATATTTATCATTTTCTTGGCTATAAAGGCATAGTTCAAATATAATCTTTCAAAAGCTATGGTTATCAAATCATTGTTGATGATGTTTTAAATTTTTTTTTATAAATTTATTTATTCATTTATTTATCTTTGGCTGTGTTGGGTCTTCGTTTCTGTGCGAGGGCTTTCTCTAGTTGCGGCGAGCGGGGGCCACTCTTCGTTGCGGTGCGCAGGCCTCTCACTATCGTGGCCTGTCGTTGCGGAGCACAGGCTCCAGACGCGCAGGCCCAGCGGCCATGGCTCACGGGCCCAGTTGCTCCGCGGCATGTGGGATCCTCCCAGACCAGGGCTCGAACCCCTGTCCCCTGCATTGGCAGGCGGACTCTCAACCACTGCGCCACCAGGGAAGCCCGATGTTTTAAATTTTAACGTAAAGGTGACCAGTTGACTTTTAGAAGCTATTAGTAAACAGAATCCACCGAGTTCTCATTCCTGCTTTAGTGAGCTTGATTAAAAATGGGAAGGTCGGTAGAGTAACACACCAGAATCTGAGAGTCAGTATGGCCACCCAACCCTACGGAACAGAGACAAATCGAATATTTGGTTGTTGTATTTGCTGCTAAAGCCAACGCTGACGAGTTGAGCCTGTTAAATCTCCTAACCTAGGTTCTTCAATTCTTGATGCCTAGATTATGTATGTGTTGCTTCAATGTATTTGAGTTCAGATAGCAATCAAGTAGGGCCCACGGGAACAAAGCTTTCCCAGAGGCTAAGCTGACCACACTTTCCAGTAACATTCAGTGGAAAAACGGTCCAGTCCTTAGTCGGACAGCAAATTTCCTGGCTCTTTGAATGAAAAAAATGTAAAATTCATGCATGTTTATTAAATGAGAAAATGAATAATCCATGAATCCTATCTTGGCTCCTACCTCTGAATCCCAAGATCAGCACAAAAGTTTTAATAGACGTCTTTTGATAAACATCAGAGGAATAAAATAAAATTACTTTGATAATAGAATATTGAAGGAAAACTTTTGATTTTCCTCCCATTCTGTATAAAAGTTAATATACGGGTTAGACCTTAAGCAAAAGTCTGACCTAAAGCCAAACTTGCCCCGTCTCACCAGTCTGTGGTCAGTAGTGAGTTCTTTATCTCTGTTTATGTGAGCTTACGACAGGGCACTTATATGAGGGCAAAATAGGTTAATACACACGTTAGAATATCTCTTTACCTAGATGGCCAAAGGAACTAAGTCATGCATTTCCCTGACTGTGCTTAAAAAAAAAGGAAAAAATGATCATAATGTCTTTCATTGGTAATATTTTTGGTAAGGGCCTTGAAAAATATCAATATCAAGACAACTTCCTTTATGAAGGTAGATAGGAACCACGTACTATACTCCCACGAACACAGGAACAGTATTCGTGCAATGTCACTATAAGGGTTATTGGTTTTCCTAATTATGCTATTAGGGCTTCCTCCCTATGGCAGGAGAAACAGTGGAGAATAATAATCTTGATTTTATAGACAATTAAGTTGAACAGATTAGAACGGCTACATGATGCACTCCAAATCAATGACGAGATGTGACCACTTCTCACCGTCACTATTGCCACTACCCTGGTCCAAAGCCACAGTCATCTCTCACTTGGATAATTTCAATAGCCTCTTAAGACACTGCCCTGCTTACACCCTTGCTCTTACCCCAAACTCGAGAATATTCTCAATGCAGCAGCTGAAGCAATCCAGTTAAAACATAAGTTGAATCAACTAAGTCTTCTGCTCAAAACCTCTGATGGCTTCCCATCTTACTCAGAGTTAAAAGCCAGACTCCATACTGTGACCTGCAGAGCCCTACCTTCTAACCCTCCATCATCTCAGTCCCCGCTTCGCAGCCCCCTTCCTCTGCTTCAGCCTCCCAGCTCTCCGGATGCTCCTTGAACACCCAGCCAGTGTCCACTTCAGGACCTTTACACGGTTTGCTTTCCTCTCTCCTTGAAATGCTTTGTCCACATCTATTTCCATGGATCACTCCTTCCCTTGCTTCTTTCAGGTTTAAAAAAAAAAAAAAAATCTCTTATTTAGACCGTCCGTGGCTATCCTATCTATCTAAGATTTTAATCTTTCTGCGCAATATTTCATATCCTTATTTTTCATTTTTATTTTTAAACTCTAGCATTTATCGGTACCTAACATATTACAGATTTACTGATTTGTCTTTCTTAGTGTCTGCTGACCCCACTGGAATATAAGTCTAAAAGGGCAAGGATTGATCGATTTTTCTTTTTTTTTGTCCCATGTGTTCATGGCTCTGTCTTTACAGCCTAGAAGAATGCCTGGCACGGAGTAGGTGCTTACTAAATATTTGATGAATGAATGAGTGACTACTACCTCTTACCACTTTAGCACCTCCCCCGAAGCAAGCCAGGAAGAGCCTATGGTAGTCTCAATAGTACCTGAGATTCCTAAATCATTCAGATACTCTGAAAAATAGGCTTTGATTACTTAATTGTCTTACTTCATAACAGAGAACATACCTTTTTATG
The DNA here is from genome assembly GCF_963924675.1 of Phocoena phocoena. Taxonomy (NCBI): domain Eukaryota; kingdom Metazoa; phylum Chordata; class Mammalia; order Artiodactyla; family Phocoenidae; genus Phocoena; species Phocoena phocoena. The sequence goes on from NC_089229.1 coordinate 85,907,337, forward strand.
AACATGGTCTTATAATAGATTCCACAGTCTGTAATTTCCATTATCATGATATTGGGGAAGGGGGAGTAGCCATAATCACTGCAGCAGGTGCTACTTGGACTCAGCTATGAAATTCACGAGAAGCATCAAACTTATTGTGAACCTAAGTAAGAAAACAATCCTGGGAGAAGCACAGTCGAGAGAGATTCTATAACTTACTTGGAGATTCACTATTTTTACAGGTTTCCTCTTCGTTTGGTGCTTCCTCCTCCTCTTCTTCTGGGTCATCGGTGTCTCCTGACTCATCACTGTCTTCCACCCATTTCCCTGGCATCAGTCCTGCTGAATCATAGGAGTTGCAGAGAGGACCCACAATGTGCGAGATGAAGGATTCCTGAAGGTTGGCCAACTGAGGAGCAGAACGGTCCATGAAAGGGCTTATTGGCAACCCGAGGCTGGCCTCTTCATCACCCTAGAAATAGGAATGCAGCAGGAACAGTTAACTAGAAAGGCAAATGACAAGGAAAGTGTAAAATACAAATACAGTCACCATTCCCTTGGCATCTAAAATTTGCAAATATGCAAGAACCCAGGCGTACGTGTGAACTCTTTCTTTCCTGGACTGCTAAGAGATTTTCCCCACATTACTAAGATTCCTGTCGGACTGCTTTGCTGCCATTTACCACTTTGGTAATCTTGAGGGTTTGGTTTTTGATCAAGGGGAAATACAAGAAATGGTTTAATGTCTAAGTAGATGACCTTTCTCATCACACTAGTCATTGTTCCTTATGTTAGAGTATAAGTTAGAATATAGATGCATCTTAAAAGGCAATGCTGGATATAAACATCCAACAAATAGATAATCTATCATGTTTTCCTTTTGCTTTGCCTTGGCTGCCAGGAATTTTAAAGTAACTCATTCCTCAATTAAAGTTGCTACCTCAACCCGGCTTTGGGTTGAATTATGTCTTCTGTGATTATATAGTTTCTGATATTCTTATTTATCTATGTTTAACAGTATTACTGTATAAGTGTTTACTTTGAACTGATTCATTTCTGGAAAAAAAATATCAGATGATTGTAAATCAGAAGTTACCTAGCAGCATTAATGAAGGAATTATACCAAAATATCAACAATGGTTATGCCTATGTAGTGGAATTATTATAACTGGATTTTCTCTTTCCTTTACATTTTTTCTGTATTCAGTATTTCAGGATTGATTATGAATTTATTCCGAGGAAAGGCAATACCTTATTTTCTAGAAAGCACATTTATTTTAAATATAAGTCCTATCTATAATGCTCAAAAAAGTTCTTTCTAATCTTTCTTTAAAAGTGTCCAGGGAAAGGCGATTTATTACTTAATACTTGCAAATAACTTTATCTTAGAGTTTTTACGCTTACAGTTTAGTCCAATTTTTGTCATTTTTTAATCTCTGATTAAAACTGGCCAGTGCCTTTTCTGATGGCAGCATGAATATGAAATAGACTCATCACGCTTTTACAGCTTTTGGAAGCTTTAGGGAATTTATGAGCAGCCTCAATATGGATTAAGAGAAATAGTTTAGTTACCTGTTCATAAAATTCATTGACGATACCCTCTGTCCACTGAAGATGGAGCTCTTTAAACTTAGCTGGCCCATTGATATCAGCCAACTTTATACACATTTGACAAACCAGCAGACGATCATTTTCATTGGTCCAATCTATTCCAACTTCATCGTTCACCTGTTTGAGGGACAAAGTTAAAATGGGTTCTGACGCAATGAAAGCAAAAGTTGAACAGGAGAATAAACAACAGAATATTGATTGTCTTCCTACCATGTGCAGGTTAGAATGCCAAGTAATGAGAAACATCTCAGCTGTTTCAAATAATGTTATTGGCTTGCATAAATAGTAAACTAGCTCACCAAAAAAAAATAACGAATGATGGATAATTATTAATTATTCAATTAATTATTGAAAAGAAATGCTATTTAATATTAACATAGGTTTTAAATTACTATTAAAATAATGTGGCTACAAATAAGACATTTTGAGTTAATATTTGGGCATTTATGTTTGATGTATGAAATTCTGCTTCAGGTTTTTGACCTTTACTACTGCCAGGTAATTTCTGTTAGCATTCCACGGAGATGAGAGCAAATTAAATCAAACAAAAACACAACGATAGTTAGAATTCTATTATTTCTCTGTAGGGCAAAGTATAATCTATACAGACAGCACCTCAGCGTATCAGGTTTCCAGGTTGGGACCAATGCCTAAATATCCGCTTCCGGTTAAACATCTCATTGCCTCTCATTTTCACATTTGACACATATGAGGTGACAGCAGTGATTCCATGACTTCTTTCAATGTGGTCAGAAAATGAAGACTGGTACAAATCTAGTTACCTTGGCATTAAATTTGGCTACGAAGTCAAAGTGTTTCTTCAGGTCAGTGGCCAAAATTGCTTCAATGACAAGGAAACGGAAATGCTTAAATTCCACATGGTCAAGGTTAACTAAGAAGTTATATTCCGGCCGGGACATGAAAAGATTCCACGCAGCAGCTGCATGATGATTCTCCAAAACTGAACGATCGTTATAGAGCACCGCCTAGGCGAAGACGAGAGGGAAGAGTTCAACTTTTTAAATTAAAAAACAAAAATAAATGAGAATATGCAAAGCTTTTGGAATCCGCTTTTATCAGGGAACACAGGAATGTAATCTTGTGACAGCTAGTTATTAAGAATCACTTATTGCTGTACATTGTTTACTTTTCTTGGTTAAATTTCCTTTTTTGCAAGATAAAGTTCATTTCCTTGAAACGTTATTTCATTTCCTTGAAACGTTATTTCAAATTCTTGCAATTGAAGGGCTTAGAGTTAGCTTTTATCAGATTATTATTATTTTGCAGGGCACAGGAATTTAACCATTAAAATATGCAAATATACTAAGATGCCTAAGAAGTAACTCAGTTACTTCCCACATCTAGAATGAGTGACTTCCTTTTAGTTAAATACATATAACTAATACAGAGGAATGGAATCCCTGAGAAACCCATAATTCAAAAGATTCTTACCCCACAATCAGCCATAGGAAATATCACCCCCTGTCTACTAATTGAAAGTATATAGTAAATATCTACTTGTTTGAAATTCTCTAGTAATGCTGAGGGACGCTGCAAAGGAAAAGGAAGTTGCCTAAAAAATGCTTGGAGACTAGTGTGGTAGATTTAGATGGAGGGGGAAAAAAGGTATAAGGACAAAAAAGACCAAGGACATGAAAATTGATATTTTATGAATATTAATAAATATTAATTTATCATTGCTTGCTGATCCGTAATCATTAATCACAGTTGAGAGGCTGGGAATAGGTTGTGTCGTGAGATACCAAGTGAGGCAACTGAAAATGCATGCGTGTGTAGGAAAATTGAATGGTATATGGTGTTGGCAAAAGGATTTGCTTATCTTTAGGGAAAATATACGCTGGTGTATGAACGGCACAGTGAAAGAAATTAAAGTAAGCAGTGAGGAAAAAAAATCAGGATATTTGTATTGTATACAGATTGGAAGAAAATTCTAGACTAGTCTATAAGAGAGGGTGTGGAAATGGAGGAGAATGGGGAAAAAGACAAAAAGCAAACGTGACCAAAAAAAAAAAAAAAAAAAAAATACTGGACCAGATTGGCCTCTAGATCCTCTAGAAAGAAAAACAAGATCTTGGGATCTTTAGTAACATGGGTCCAGCTGATTAAATCAAGGAGAAGCTTATAAAATTTAATTATATATAGATGGAGATGCCTAAATACTTAGTGCTTAATATTGGACTTATTTAAGTACATGCCAAGATGAACTTCTTTAAAGTTAATGTTCAGGTGAAAAATTTCCCTTAAGTGAATGAAATAAATTGATTTTTAATTCTTCCTAACCAATAAAAATGCCATAAGAATAGTAATTGTTATAATGAATATATCTCAAAGGAATGGTGGGATTTATATCCAGAGGAGCCTTACATTCTTAATAGTCTTAAATTTATATCCAAAGAAACCTTTAATTCTTAAATTAGAGAACCAAGAAAGATTTGGTTCTCTAATCTTTTCAGAAAGAAACTTTTGTATAGGTCAGATTTTCTTTGTTGGGGAAGTTCATTAACATGAATTCAAGCGGTTTTTCTTCCTAAGAAAATTGAGAAGGGATCCCCATGGGTGATAGCGTCGCATATGCACCATTGATGGCTTAGAACAGACCATGGTATCTTTTCATAATGAGCGTGGTCTCTAAGAATTTTATCTCAGGGCGAAATATAAACAGGCACCAAGTGAATATGAGCTAAAGTGAAAGTCAGATTTATAAAATTAATTTTCTTCAGAGAAATCTCAAAATTGAATTATTTCCCCTGATCACAATTGAAAGATTTACCTGAGGGGCACTAGTTGCAACGAGGAAAGCATTAGTCCTTCCTGGGTGATCAAAATCATGCATGGCTGCAGCCACATACAGGGCCATCAACTCCAAGGCAGGGATATTGCCAGACAAACATCCGTATTTATCATCTGGCACGTTACACATTTTTGAGAATACGTATCCCATATGTCCATGTGTAAACCCACTGTCAGAATCTGAGAAGAGACAATGAAGATAATAGAGCTTTTAAGAAAGTATTAAACTGATATCATTTGTCTTGATTTCCTTTTTAAAAAACCACTCTTCTGTTCCCATAATTTACAAGGGAGCACACAGAGGGACTTCATACGTACCTGAATCGCTTGCTGATCCGTGATCGTTAATCACAGTTGAGAGGCCGGGAATAGGTTGTGTTGTGAGATACCAAACAGCGTGTAAGACATCGGTGGCATGGATTCTGTTATGGTCTGTAACCAATGCAAAGGAACAGTCATTCATCTGTGAACGCCGGGGTCCGAGGACCAAGAGTGCCACCTACTGGATAAAGAGTTTAGTCCTCCCATTTTAATACCCCAGTGAAAGACAGCCAAATATTCTAGGACAAATACTCTGTGATTACTCTTCCATCCCTCGGTAACATCGAGAGTAACAAGAAAAAAATACAGCAATAACATTCATTACACATAAAGATGTTTGAAATGAAAAAAATCTGTCTAGAGTCCACCAGAAACCTAACGTATGTAGGAAACTCACTCTCTGAATCCACTGTGATGTTTACCCTTGTTCTTATTCCCATGTTCCTGTATAAAACTACACAGAGGACTGGAATAAAAGACCCATGATATAGTTAACCTAGATCAGACCAATGGTCTATACCACCCAGTATTTCATCTCCGATAAATAGCATCTAAATATAACTTGTGAACTGAACATAGTATTTTTCTTCTGTATCAAACATAAAACACTGTAATAAAATGAATAACACATCTTTTATATGTATACCAAATCCACAATGCAAAAGCAAAAGCAAAATCGATAATGTTCTCTGATCTAGAAATTCTAACTTGGGAATAAAGTTCTAGGAAATACCTAAAGAGGAAAAATTAAAACCTCTTTGTATAATAGTGTAGGGAGTTGAGCCATTCCGAAGAGTAAAAGCTAAGGGGGAACCAAATCTCCTAGTTATAATGTCATTACCATGGGAAGGGGGTCCTATTTCCACATGTGTAGTTCAGCTTCTAGGGAACCATGACCAAAGGCCCACTGTGCTCTTGGCTCACCTTTCTCTGTGCAATTTTCCCATGTTTTTCTCTTGTTTATCTGGCCTTTCAAAATACTTCATTGATTGCTATGCTTTACCCTAAATATGCTGTCTTTACACATTTTATTCCTAATGACCAACCATGATACAATTTCCTTCTCTAATGTAATAGATTACATCTCTGAATAATACTCAACAGATGAGAAGCAAAAACAGAAGAGAACAAGCAGAATGATAGTGGGAATTTGAGAGAAACACCTGTTCCCTGGTCGGGGAAGAATGAAGAAACTATGACATCTGTGGTGTTGGTGGCACACAGGAGAACGTGGGAAGACGATGCCTATGTTCCTACATTTCTGGAACTATTAGGAGTCAGTCTTTAAGCTAAATCTTGGGTGAACACTCCAGGAACTCACTGAGGGGCTGTGAGGTCTTTAGAGGATGTCTTCAGAAGAGCTTTGAGAAGCAGACCTCCTAGGCTCCCAAGGGGTCAACAGCAAAACCTGTTCACAGTCATTGCCAGAGGTGAATGCAGATATTACCTAGTTTCCAAAGAACAATTTTATTCAAACTGGAGTCTCTATTTCTGTATATGGACTATCTCAAGTGATTTAAGACAATTACATTTTATGTCTATACCTGTGCCATGTACGAAGTTGATCACGGTAGAAGTTTCTCGATCTACGACAGATCTTTGTCTCTGCTCTGACATTTACTACCTGTGTTACTGAGTGAGTGACTTAAAACTTTAAGTCTCATTTCCTTATCTTAAAAATAGGGAGACAAAAATAGGGAGACAATAATAGGGACTATTTCATAGTCCAATTGTGAGAATTACAGAAGGGAACCTATTTTAAAGTGGCTGGTATATAGTAAGCTTGCCATTGATGTAAATATCATTCACATAAAATACATGATTGCTCTTAAAACAAGATGACAGATTAGCACAGATGACCTGTTTTCTTTCAAAATCAATGCTGGGTTTGTAAGAATAGAATTGAAGAGCTAAAATAAAAACGATGCTAAGCCCTGGGCGAGGGAGAAGGCAGTGATGACCTGGTAGAGGAAGAATATGCAGCCTGGTCAGAGAGTGTCTGGGGCTATGCTGGGAGGGAGCTCCTGGGTTAAGTTCTTTTCCCTTGTGGCAAGCTGGGACGATTACTGTGTGGATGTAATTACCATTACCATTGCAAGTCAGGGAAACCTGCGCTTGTGCCCAGTATCACAAGGGTGGGTGTGTGTTAGTATCAGGGTGCTGGCCGAGCCTCTTTGGGGTGAGAAATAGACAATACCACGTACAGGTGAACTTGTTGCTCTGAGTTATCCTGCTTCCTGCCCTGTTCCTCACTCCAAGGTCCAGGTCCAGAAGGTTTGATAGGTAAGTTTTATAAACTTGCAATGAACAATTGAAATGATTTAGTGCTGAAAATGTACAAACAAGAAAGTGGCCAAACACATTTTATACGTCTAGTATCATCTTATAAAACTTTTTTTCTTTAAACATTTTTGGTGTTTTAGAGATGAGTATCATCTTGATTAAAAAACTAGGGAAAGACAGTATACAGGAAAGAGAAATTCCTCCTTTTACTTTTGAGTATAGGTTCAAAAGTACTAAATAAAACAGTAGCTAACGAAGCCTAACTCTATTTAAATCCATACATATATTTATAGATAGATAGAGATACAGTTTGGCAGGTGTAGCTCTAAAATAATTATGTTGTCACTATCACTTAAGTAGGATGGAAAAACCATCTGTCTTTAAGTAGTCATTAACATGTTTGTTCAACAGATATTTACTTCGCACGTACTATGGGCAAATACTGTGTCAAGTGCTGGTATCACTGTTGCTCTTGCCGTTAATTCTCTGGGGACCAGCTCAGGAGCAAAGACACCCAGGAAAGATGCTAGCTAGGTCAACACAGGATTGACGAGTTTCTGTAGGACATACGAATATGCTCAGAGTGCTCTTTTTCTGGCCCTGGAAGGCAACTGACAGGGCTAAGAAATGATATCAGAGCTCTTCTTATTTTATCATCATTATTCTCGTCCTCTTCCTTCATCTCTGCATTTTGGACAAATCCCTTAATAATTCTCTCACCCACCAGGCAACCTCCCCTGCCTTTTTGACAACACGTAAACACACGTGCATGCACTAACACATCACCCGCCCTACGCTTTCCCAGAGCCTGCCCATCCCCTCTGCTGTCTTGATACACTTGTTTTCTCAGTTTTTCCTTATGCCTCAAGCAGTGGGTTGAAGCGAGCTGGTATGGAAGGCTGGGGTTGTATGTAAAAGTTATAGATTTTTTAGACCTAAATTTATAGATTTTCCATTGAAAATTCTCTATGCGCCTATTCACCAAAGGGTGAGGGAAAAGTCTTAATACTAAAGGACAGAAATGAGACTTGAAATACTTTTTTTTCTTTGGAATGTAGCTAACACTGTGATAATTCTGCCCTTCTAGCTTGTTCCATGTCAACTCAGTATCTAGCTTTAAAACTGGTCGGCACATCACATATAGCTTAATCGAACTGAACTAAACTAAGTTGAGACAAGACTATTCTCATGGCTGCCATTAAACAGTACATGGTGGTGGGATGAATTGGGAGATTGGGATTGACGTATATACACTAATATGTATAAAATGGATAACTAATAAGAACCTGCTGTATAAAAAAAATAAATAAAATAAAATGTAAAAATTCAAAAAAAAATTTTTTTAATAAATAGATAGTACATGATCAGAGGTATTTCTGAAGCATTATCTCCACTTCTCAAACTTGACTAATGAGAATGATAGGTGCTAGGAAGAATATATTTTAGAGATGAAAGTCTTTGTAAATAGAAAATGCTCTCTTAAGAGTAACTTTGAATCCACGAATGAATATGACCTAACAATTTATCACCTTTACTAGCCAAAAATGCCCAACTGAAAGGGACTACGAAAAATATGAAACATTATTTTCTCTCTGTGCGATTGAATATAAACTATAATTTATCCTAATCTTTTCTGAACAAATATATTTTTGGTATCACATTTCTATCAGTGAGTTGTCTATATTTATAATTTTACCCACAGCTGCTCCATGAAATTATCTATTTATCTATCTATTGAATCTATCTCATTTTTAAATCTATTAATAGATTTTTCAAATTTTAGTAAGCGTTCTGGGTACAAACTTAAAAGCTTTCATACCTTCCCTCTTCTCTTGGAAACTGTTAAACTTGGAACTGTAATAAAAATTTAGTTTCTAATATTTTAGCTCACTATCATAGTAAAGCTAATCTAACCCCACTTTGGTTTCCCTTTGGCTTTTTTCATTTAGTTGTGTGGGTTTATACAGAGATATTAGAAATATAGTTCTCTAGGAGCAGATGTTAAATTAGTAGACATACAACACATTTTTGCACATGCTAATTTTAAATAATGATAAACAAAGCTCTTAATAAATGTCCATACTAGTCTAAATTTACAACCCTACAACATGCAAGGTATTATTATTTAAAAGTGATCATCAATTAAAACTTTTTTCTCTGAGAAGATATAAATAAATTCTCTTTATGGGAAGTGTCTGGGACTTCTAACAGAACAAGTAAAGTTACTATAACAATTCTTTTCACCTGGAATGAAGAACCTGATATTTCAGGAAAAAGATCTGTTTACTTGTAACATATAAATATGTAATAAGACAATATAAAAATGAATAATAAAATTTGGAACCTGAAAACTTCTTTTTACAATTAAATAAGTACTGGTCAAATTTCTCTCTGAGTTAATGGTATACTATCTAGAGAAAAGTTAGTAGTTATATCAATTTGAACTCAATGGAACTTGGTGATAGCTGATTATATCACTAAAATATATTTTGAAATATATTAACTTGTAGATTTATTCTGATACTAGCTGTTCTTTAGTGTTTGCAGTGGCTTCCTTTCTTGTAAAAGCTTATTTATGCAATTCCTTAACCTTTGAGAAATCACTAACACTTAGCTCAATCCCTGGCATCCAACCAGGGTGGGCCCTGGGAATGTGGTATTAAGAAATCAAGGCTTATCTTGAAATCCTTTCAAACTACCCCTTTTTCAAATTTCTTTCTCCACTTCCATGGCCCCATCGGCCAGACTTTCCCACGACACCCCGCGCTCTTAAGTTCCTCTCTCTACTCCCGCTGTCCTATTTTGTCTGCATTTGGTTCCATATTCTCCAACAAATCTCACTTGTAGATTTAGTTCTTCATTCTCCTTTTCTATCACACAATTTGTAGATTCAGTAACTCATTCCTCATTTCTAACTCCTCATTCATAACTCATTCCTATCACACAACATCAACTGTGCATTTTCATCTTAATGTAGCATGTGGATGGCATTTTGAAAATCAACATCTTAATAATGGATCACTTGGTTAATGCACTACCCTACCCCTTTCTGAAAACACTTGTGTTCTAGTCTCCATATAATTTTTATTTAACTTCAGCTCCTTGCAACTACAAACAGACATGGGAGTCTAAAGTCCAAGGTATATAGAAGCAAATTTAAAACTTAAAGGTTAAAACACAATTTAAGTAACACACACTCCAGGCAATATATTGATTTTATTTATTTATTTATTTTTTGCGGTACACGGGCCTCTCACTGTTGTGGCCTCTCCCGTTGCGGAGCACAGGCTCTGGACGCGTAGGCTCAGCGGCCATAGCTCACGGGCCCAGCCGCTCCACAGCATGTGGGATCTTCCCGGACCGGGGCATGAACCCGTGTCCCCTGCATCGGCAGGCAGACTCTCAACCACTGCGCCACCAGGGAAGCCCCTATTGATACTGTTTTGACTAGTTTTCTTTCTGTGCATTTATTTCCTAAAAGAGCTACATGATTTTGGTACATTTTTTATTGGATTTACGGACATTTTCTCCAGTTCCATTTATTTTGTAGCATGTAGGACAATGCTACTTACATGTTCTGATGATAATCTGAAATGCTACATACTGAAAATTTAATATCTCTTCTGCGTTCCAATTCCTCATGATTATAAACGACAAACTTATTCTCACAATATTCAAAGTTCAGAAGTTTGAACCCTGGTTGTGTCCTTTCTTTGGTCTTCACATTTATCTTGATTTTTAAAATGTTCCTAGTAATTTCTCTACAACCACTTCCAGATGTCTCTCCTATTTTATTAATTAGACCATCATCTTCCTGCCCCTCTGCTCCCAGCCAGGTTTATCTTATACTGAAAAACTTTAATAGTTAGTGATTTCACTCTGTGGATGCCAGAATAAAGGTTGAGAATTCACCCAATGAGGGAGGTATATTATAAAATGAGCAATAAATTTAACATTTATTTATTTAGCACACAATTAAATTGGAGTTACTATGGGCAAGGTACTGTTATAACCCCTTCAGAATTATTACATCATTTTATCCTCATAACAATCCTATGAAGCAGCCATTATGATCCTCATTTTACAGATCAAGACATGAGGCAAGGGCTTCCCTGGTGGCACAATGATTGAGAGTCCGCCTGCCAATGCAGGGGACACGGGTTCGCGCCCCAGTCCAGGAAGATCCCACATGACGTGGAGAGGCTGGGCCCGTGAGCCGTGGCCGCTGAGCCTGTGCGTCCAGAGCCTGTGCTCCGCAACGGGAGAGGCCACAACAGTGAGAGGCCCGCGTACCGAAAAAAAAAAAAAGAAATGAGGCACATTGTGATTAAGTAAAACCAAAACCCAGGGTCTCCAACAGCTGATATGTAAAGGGATCAGAATTCTAACATAAACTATTATCTCCTAATCACTATACCATGTGGCCATACAGGGTATTTTCAATGTGTAATTCTGTGCTAGTAGCTAATAATTCAATATCCCATTACCCATAACAAATTCAATGGATTTTAAAAGTATTAATTCTTATACTTACAAGGAATTTCCCTGTAGCCAATCTCCAAAGCATGAAAATAATTCATAAATTCCCTAACTGGAATTTTAAAAGCTTCAAAGAGGCCCATGTCTTCAAAAAGTCTGTATGATACCTGTCAAAGAAAAAGACAAAGCCTTACAAAACATCCCTCAATGTGTATTAGATGTAAAGAGAAAAATGGAGAAAAATGTATACATTCCATCAACCATATTAATGTACTGCCCGTAGAGAGACTTACTGGGAACAATAAATAGATATTGAAGACCTCCATGTCCTAGCCCTTGTAGTCCCTGATAAGGGGTATATAATCTATTTTTAAAGGTAGAGACATAAAACCCAAGAAACAGCCAACCAAAAAATCCAGTATACACTCTAGAAACATATCAAGGTACTAAACTGCATGTGGTATCAGTAATAAGAGAATAATACTGAGTAAACTGCTAATTGTATAATATATAAGTGCTAAATAAAGAATGAGAGAAAGCTTTAATTCGGACTAATTTTATAAATTAAAGAAAAAAAGCTTTCTAGAGGATAAAGGATTCAGAGTTGTGCCTTAGTGAAGAACAAGAGGACAGAATTATGAGAGAGAAAAGGTTGGCTTGGTTGAAATACATAGAGAAGAAAGATTTCTAATCCACTATGAATAAAAATGTTTAAACTACTTTTCCTCAATTGTCTTCTTTCTCCTTTGAATATCTATTCTCCTTCCAATTACTTTCATAGCTCCGGAGATTCAAATCAAGTAAATAGCTCTGGATGTAATTGGCATATTTGATATGCAAATGAGGGAGAAAGAAAAACATGAAAAAGGCACAGAAGAAGGTAATGGGGAGAGAAACGGTTATTCACGTGGCAGAATGGAGTAGAGCACCATTTAAAGTGGCCTCACTTTATGTCACAAAGGCACAGTACTGGTTATAATTCAGGAGACTCTAAGAAAGAATTATTCATCCTTTTCGTTATTTGCATTCCTTCTTAAAATTCTCTAGAAATATTTCTTCTAAATCTTTGATATAATACTTCACGGTTACTTTACTATTTTTTGTTATTGACTTTAAATCTGTTCAAATTCACTAATATTTTTAAATTAGATACTTAATGTTCATCAGTTACGTATAATGTGTGTATTTGTGTACATATATACACAGGTATATATAACTAAAAAAGTGGTTTATTCATTCAGCATATGTCTTTTGAGTGCCTACTCTAAGACAATTTTCCGTCTACAAGGCATATATATAGATGAACAAAACAACGAAGTTTTCCTTAAAAGAGCTTATGGTCTAGCAGGGTAGGGCAAGTAAACCATAGACATAATTAGTAAGGTATACACTGTGACTGAAAGTGATGTTATATGAAAAGAGAAAAAGGGAAGCAGGGATGGAGGTTCAGAGTGCAAGGGAGGACATGGCAATTGCTGTTTTAAATATGGTGGTTAGAAGAGGCACATTCAGGTGACTTTGAGCAAATAATTGAAGGAGATGCAGAGTGAGGTACAGGGATATCTGAGGAAAGAGTTTTCTAAGCAGAGGAAAAAGACAGAGCAAAAGCCCCGAGGTATGTTTGCTATACTCAAGAAACAGCAAGAAGGCCAACATGGCTAAAACAGGGTGAATGAGGACAGGAGTAAAATTTAAGTTAGTAACTGTAGGGTGGTACTGTGTGGGTTGCGATCTTGCTGTTTGACAGCCAGATTGATCATTATGAGGACTTTTACACTGAGTGAAGTATGGAGCCTTTGAAGAGATTGGAGCAGGGAAGTGTCTTAATTTATTTAACTTAAGTTCTAAAAGGAGCACTGTGGCTGCCCATTGGGAACAGAGTATGTATAGTATACGTGCTTTTTTCACTCTGAATGGCAAGTATATTTAATTTTTCCCCTTTTTCTGTGTTACATAAAATCTCCACCTCCTCTCTTTAAAAATGTAACAGAAAGTTAAGTTTGTGGTTTCTGTCATATTTCAAGCTAGTTCTTCTTTTAGTTATCTTCTGCATACTATTGCTTTAAACTATATTTGAGTTCTTGTTTATAAATACCCAGTGGATTTAACTATGCATGTTACTTCAATAAAAATTATTTATAACAATAACAGCAGCTGCAGCTGTTGACATATATGTGTGTGTGTATATATATATGGCATTAATATGTGTGATGCCTGCTCTGAGTAGTTTACATATGTTAATTATTTATATTAATTCATCCAAAGCGCATCTTAGGAGATAGATACTGTTAATTACTAACATTTGAAATCAGAAGACACTAAGGCACAGAGAAGTCGAATGACTTGTAAAAGATCACACAGTTGACACATTATCAGACCAGAATTCAAGCGGTGTGCTCTTAACTGCTCCAAATTCTACCACCATTATTTGAAAAGCAATACTGTTAGGATTGCAAATGACTAAAGTTTCCTATTATTCTCTTAAAACATTTGAAAGATGAATTGAAAAACTAAGATATTTTAGAGTATGATTTTAAAATAGGAGAATTTTCACCAAGAAGCTGTTAAAAATCAACGGCCAATGATCCAAACTCGTGAATAAAGAAAAGTCACTGTTAACTGGGTAAATACTGGTAATCAAAAAAGGTAAATACTCTTCCAAAATCTGAATGATGTCCTTTTAAGTTTGTTAAAATAAACATGATAATCATCAAAAAGGTAGGCAGTATGTTAAGGCTGGGAAATCATTTCCATTGCACTTATGTCTCTTTAAAAGTCTTTTGAAGTGAGACTTTTTCTGTGTAGTCTCAGCCAAAAGGTGATTTCTTGGAATGTTCAAGTTAATTCATTTCAGCTGTCCTGAAGTCTCACTAAAGTACAAAAAAATATGCCTTTACACCGTGAAAATTTCATGTTTTTTGTGCTTATAAACTCAAATCAAAGAAAAAAAAACCCACAGCAAGGCAAATAAAGTTGTCTTTTCTCAAAGTTCAGTGTTTTGTATTTTGGAAAAATAAACAGTGACATAGTAAGGACCGTACAGTTATGTATTTAGTTTTGAAAGATAGCTGGAAAAAAAGATACAAAAATCTAATTGTTAATTATATCTAATCTTTCTATTGTCTACTTGTATTCACAACTTTTAGAACACATTTTGTGGCAAAACTGGTTAAGTTGCACTCTCCCGCCCCACCATCCCCATTCACAGAACTCCAAGGGGGTTAGGTACCTGCAATGTTATTTGGTACAGTCACTTGTCCTGTAAAACCAACTGCTATAATAACCACTTTCTACTTTCTCAGACTCTCCATTCTGAGAGTTTGAAAATATAATAAATAAATGCATTTTATGAGGGGCTGAAAAGGATTTGAAATGAAGGTAAAAAGCCTGAACTTCTGATATACAGATATATCAAATCCTGTGTCCAATATGACTTTAGATGAACAGTATATTTTAAGTCTCAGTATTTTCTTCTATCAACTAGAGATTTAAAGAAATACCTGCATCCAAGTTACTCTGAAGATTAAGTTGTAAAGTTTTGGGAAGTCTGTGACACATACATCAAATACAAAACAATGTGAGATTTTTCTCTCCACCCCAGGGAACACACTCTCCAGTAGAAGAGAAAGAAGACTTCCTGGCCCGCTGCCACATCTCCTTGTGGCACCATTACAGGCATATTTCCAGGTAAAAGCACTCCCTCAGAGTTCTGGTATGCAATGAGTTTCAGAGAGTAGGATACAAAACCTCCCTGGAAAAGCCCCAAGGCGTGAGGCAGAGGTGGACTGGATAAAACAGCTACCCTTAAACATGCCCTCAAGATCAGCGAGCATAAAAGATGCTGAAGATGCTGCTCAGCATTGAGGAGAAAGAAAGAGAAGAAAAATGGGACTATTAATTTTCAAAAACATACATGGACCTTGAGGATATTTTGCCAAGTGAAATAAGTCAGAAAGAGAAAGACAAATACCATAAAATGATTTTACTTATATGTGGAATATCACAAACAAACAAAATGAATGAACAAACCACAAAAAAACAAACATGTCGACATAGAGAACAGAGTAGTGATGGGAGAGGGCAAAAAGGTAAAGGGGGTCAACTGTGCGGTGACAGATGGAAGCTACATTGTTGGTGGTGAGCACATGGTAGGATCTACCGAAGAAGAAATACAATGTGCACGTGAAACTTGTATAATATCATAAACCAATGTTACATTAATAAAAAAATGTTTTAACAAAAAAAAGAAAGGGGTAGTATCTCTTAGTCAAAGTGCAAGGGCTGCCACTCTGGTTCTCAACGTGTTCATGGTGAGAACAGAGTCCAGTAGAGGCAACAACCACATGTTATGGAAACTGTAATTATTTTGAGCTTCACAAGCCATCTGTCATGTGAGCATACTTCTTCTGTAGGTAGCAAGTCATTATTTTGACACGTATCTAATTTCCCTGTTGGAACGGGAGTTCCTTTAAGGCAGGGACACATTTCTCTTCTTGGAGACTAGCCTAGCACTTCATGTTTGAGGAACTGAAGAGCAAGGGAAAAGCCTGCTCTATCTTCTTCCTTCAAACCTTCACGGATCAGGAACCCTCACCCCAAAGTTCTACACTCATACTTGCTCCGAGGTCTGAAGAAAGCCTGTCTTCGTTGCATGGAGTAGAAATCAGTCCAACAAGTGATTTCTTTTCTAGTGTTTTGCAGGGAAGGGTTAGAGGCTCCAGTAAATGTGGGTCCTGAGTTCTCACCTAAATCTGATATTAACAAACCTGATAGTCTTTAGTATCTTTGCTGTGATATTTCTTCAATCTGTAAGAACTCACCTAAAATATTTTAAGATAAGCTGATAAATATTATTGCATCATCCCCATTAATTAAGAGTTTTGATAGGGGCTCAATAATAGAGCAAATCCATTTCGTTTCGTTTTATTTATTGAGAACAAACGTGTTCAAATTCTTAATTTCTGTATGTTTTCTTTCTCCTTCAGAGAAACAAAACGTTTCTTTATTTGGGAAACCTTGAAAGTAGCTGAGCTTAAGGAAAAAATACTTAAGGAAAAAAAAGGCTCGTTATGCAGTAATAGTTCGTATTCTATATTTCTTGTGATACCTAAAGGTGTTTTCCGTATTAAAATACAAAGAACTCTAGTGTGTTTCTCACAGCACTGGAGGAAACATACTACTGCATAATATCTTATTTTTGATAAGGCGTAAGCACTATACTTTTCAAAAGTTAAAAAAAATAGTCATTGGAAATAATCACAGACAATAAGTTAGTGTTTATAAATCGGCAGCTTTCTTCTTGTGAGGGCTTGGGTCAGCTTTTCTTTTGCTGAATTCTATGAATTTAGATCACTTCTCTATCTTGCTTGCGTATCCCCGCCCCCTCCATTTTGTCTTAGCAAATACATAATATTTTAATTGCAGAACATGATATTCTACTCACTTGAAGTTCTAATTTTTTTTTTTTCATCCCACCAGCAAGGAATCTACAGAATGTTGGGTACTGAAATTTCCTTTCTCCACCTAATATTCACCACTGATGTTAAGTAGGTACAGAGATTTAAACAAACAAGGAATTTTTTTTTTACACTTATAGTCATATGTATGAATGCATTTCTTACCTGACTAAGAATACGGCCACATTTTCTTCCTATTTTCTCCACCAAATCAAAAATTGGAAAATTCCAAGTATTTAGCTGCTCCATAATTGAGTCCAAGTTATCCATGACAAGAGGTTCAGGAGCAAGAATTGGTTTGTCCTGTAATGAAGATAAAAATATTTTAACAGCGTGCAGTTTTTCTACAAAGCAATTTGCTCCTTCTTTGGTAAATTCAATTCAACAATGGAGCTTACTTGAAATAAATGACTTTAGGGTGAATGAGTGGTCTTCAAAAAAAAAAAAATCAAAATGAACAAAACATCGACCCCCAAGGTAAGGAGAAAAGGTCTTAATGCTGTTTCAGACCATGAATTTTACATTATTAAGTGCCTGCCTATTCCTGGTTCATACACGCTATTGAAAAATCAGATGTTTCTTTCATAAAGTAACATAACTGCTTTTTAGTCTTCTGTGGAGCTCTTGAATAAAGATTCAAGTACTTCAGAACACTGAGATTGTATGCAAACTTAGCTCTATATTTTTATGTAAATTTTTCTGAGATGAGGATTCCTGGCTTATATTGAACTCTCAAAAGAAACATGAGGGGCTTCCCTGGTGGCGCAGTGGTTGAGAATCTGCCTGCTAATGCAGGGAACACGGGTTCGAGCCCCGGTCTGGGTTGATCCCACATGCCGCGGAGCAACTAGGCCCGTGAGCCACAACTACTGAGCCTGCGCATCTGGAGCCTGTGCTCCGCAACAAGAGAGGCCGCGATAGTGAGAGGCCCGCGCACCGCAATGAAGAGTGGGCCCCGCTCGCCACAACTAGGGAAAGCCCTGGCACAGAAATGAAGACGCAACACAGCAAAGATAAGTAAATAAATTTAAAAAAAAAGAAGAAACACGAGTGGGGAGGGGGAGTAAATCACCCCTACTCTAATTAGTCCAATTTATATTACTGCTTCAAAATCAGCATTAATCCTGTAGAGTTACAATTACTACAATTTTCAGGGATTTTAATTTAATTCATGTGATCCATGGTTTCCAAAAAGCACACACTGTATATATGAGAAAACATTTTTGTAACTGGTCCCAAATGAAGACATTCTTAAGAGTTTATTTGCCAAAAAAATAGAAAATAATGAGGATAAGGAGACATATACGTTATTTTATTTATTTATTTATTTATTTTTTCGGTACGTGGGCCTCTCACTGTTGTGGCCTCTCCCGTCGCGGAGCACAGGCTCCGGACGCGCAGGCTCAGCGGCCATGGCTCACGGGCCCAGCCGCTCCGCGGCATGTGGGACCTTCCCGGACCGGGGCACGAACCCGTGTCCCCTGCATCGGCAGGCGGACTCTCAACCACTGCGCCACCAGGGAAGCCCCATATACGTTATTTTACTGAGAATCTCTTTGATTTAAAAGTATAAATGGTAAATCAGGTAAAAGAAAAATGATAAGAGCAGCAATTGATAATCACATGACAGTCAACTATTTTCTACCATTGCTGACTCAAATGTATGCTTTTATCCTCTTTAAGTGGATCTTTTTAAACACACAAAATACATCATCATTAAAAGGTGTTTTAATGGGTAGCAAGTGTCAATGTAAACCTGGTTTAATTTAACAAGGAAAATAAATATTGGCTCACTTTCTAAATCAAGGAGGTACTAGAGAAGAACCAACAGAAGCCCTACGATAACTAATATATTTCATTTTGATTGCTTGATATTTATAAAATATTATTTTACTGATTGAAATAATTCATTTTCCTATGCACATTTACATTTTTAGATTGGGTTAGGAAATATCTGTAATCAGTTGTGGAGATGAATACTTCTGTTTTTAATCACTAAATAATAGGACCGTTAAGATACCAGTAAGACTTGGATAGACAAAAATTGTGTTGATACATATAGGGAGGGCTATAATACATGTATAACCCAAGTGACACAGATCTTCAAACCTAATGATTCAGGGATCTATTTCTAAGCCAATTCCTGTCACAGAAACCAATTTCTCAAGTAAATGAACGAGTTAAGTGATGGGGGGCTACCAGGAATATCATGGCCTCAGGAGTGTAGGTGCTGCAAGCTGATGTCTTCCTCAGAGGCTCTCTGGGGCATTCAGTCTCATCTTCGTTCTGTACAATATCACTGCTGTCACTGTTGTTATTGGTTTCATAATCAGAGGTAACTTGAGTGATGTCATCTGCAATTAAAAGAGAACAGCCTATTATGAAAGTTGCAAAGGCAAAAGGGGCCCATTTAAGTGAATATTCCTAGAATGCACACGATCGATAAAGTGTTTATGGAAATACTGCTTTCATGAGCTCACACACCAAGAATATGGGATTATAGGGCGGGAAAAAGCACACATTTTTTAAACCCTGTAAAATAGATGGAGTTATGATCTGTGATTTATAGGACATTCGATACTTCCTCAATAATAACGCTCAGATCAGTAGTTACGACCTTTTAAAAATCCTTTGACTTTCAAGTTACACCTTTTTTTTAAATTGAAGTATCGTTGATTTATAATGCTGTGTTAGTTTCTGGTGTACAGCAAAGTGATTTGGTTAGAAGTGTAGACATTTTCTTTTTCAAATTCTTTTCCATTATGGTTTATTCCAGGATATTGAATATAGTTCCCCGTGCTATACAGTAAAACCTTGTTGTTTATCCATCTTATATATAGTAGTTTATATCTGCTAATCCTAAACTCCTAATTTATCCCTCCCCACTTTGGTAACTTATGGTTCCCCCTTTGGTAACCATAAGTTTGTTTTCTATATCTGTGAGTCTGTTTTGTAAATGACTTCATGTGTATCATATAAAATCCTATGACTTCATATTTCTTTTTCCTTTATCCATGCCCCGACACACTAAACCACCTAGTAGCTGACTAGAACCTTACCTCGAGAATGGGCACACGGGTGGGAGAAATTGAGTTGACACCCAAGAACAAAGTGGTCTGTAGAACATACCAGCCATAGTATGTGCTAAAGAGCATGGCAGGTCCTATGTATCCAATCTCGATTCCTAGGGATCTGTGCTCTCTTCCGTCTCTGCCCTTCTCCACGCATCTTCCACTGCACTCAACACTGAACTGTGCTAACCAAAGGGTCAATCAGGTAAATATCAAGTGTCTGAAGAACATGCTTCTGGGGTAAAGACCTCAGGAAGCTTCTCTTAGCTGAATAAAGCGCCTGAATGAAGTTTATGGAGTGCTTGCTATGCGCCAGATACTACGGAAAGCACTCTATTTGCACTAACACGTTGAATCCTCTTAACAATCCTGAGGCAGGCTTCATTGTGTTACTATTATCCTCCCTCTGCAGACAGGAAACTGAGGCACAGAAAGGCTAAGTAAATTACCCAGGAGCACACAGCTGGTAAATTCTGTCACCAGAATCGAACTCATGAAGTCTGACCTGAGTTCCTATACTCCTCATGAAGCCTAGCTTTTTTTTTCTCTCCTGTTTATTGCTTTCCATGGCCTACAAAATCTTTGCCTTTCCCTAAATCACAAAGATATCTGCCTGTGTTTTTTTTCAGAGGTTTTATTGCTTTAGTTCTTACAGTTAGGTCTGTGCTCTATCTCAGAATAATGTTTCATATGGTGTGAAGTAGGGAGTGAGATTCATTTTTTTCCAACCCTACTAGATTGGAAAATTGGATCTTTGTTGGAAGTTCAGTGACTGTGTAGGTGTGGGTCTAATGTGGGGCTTTCTACTCTATTCCATTTGATTCTATTTGCCAGCACTACACTTATGCCAGCACTATAATTTGTCCATTACTGTGGTTTAAGTCTTGAGGTCAGGAGACATATATCCTCTAACTTTGTTCTCCTTCTTCAAGATTGCTTTGGATAGTCTAGGTCTGTCATATGTCCTCATATTGCTGGTGAATAATGGCTTTTGTTATGTAGCCTGTTCCAATCAGGAGTATTTTGTAAGACATTTCCAAGGACCCATCTTTCTCCCATCTTTCTCATGCAACAGCTTTCTAGGTTAGAATCAGACACAGTCTGAAAGTGTTAACTGACAAGTTTCAATCCCAGAATTTGCAGCAAAATGAAGAAGCACGCTCAAAGGCCACAGCTCTGCAGGAGACCAAAGGTGATAAGGAAACACTCCCCTTATTCTATCAGCCTCAATAGAGTGAGAGATGAGGGACATAGAGAAGGGAATATTCTCACTTCAGAGAGCTACAATATCAGATAAGTCTACAACATCAGGTAACTCTCAGAACACAGAACTCTCTTTTTGATTTTTCCTTGCCTATGTCCCTGGACCTTTGTCCATTGCCACAGCACACCATTCTCGTGGGCAAATAATTAATATTTATTGAGTACCTATCAAGAAATTCTGGAGCAGATAATTAAGAAACATTCTTAGGTCACTCTATTATCCTAAAGTCTAAAGTTCATGAAAGCCATTTTTTTCTACCTTGCAAGCTTTCAGCAAACTTGGTTTTGATAGCAAGTCCCTAGGATTGCATCAATAAAAATAAAATAATAATTATTACAGTAATTATGGCAGCAAACACTACTTACAGTGACCCAGATACTATAATAAGTGCTTTAGTAATTTAATTCTCACAATAATCCTGTTTGGTAGGTACCATTTTTATGTCCATTCTACAGATGAAGGAACCGAGAAACAGAGATTACAGGTGAGTCAGAAGTTGAATCAGGATATAAACCAGGCTCCAATGCCTATTTTTCTGAACCTCTGTGTAATACTGCCTCAAGGAAAAAGTATGTTTTCTTCCCTAAGTTTACGGTGATCTAAGCAGGGTCATTTCTCAGGGTGTGCGATGGAGATCTCCACAGAGTACCCTAAAATAGATGACCCTCCAATGTCCAAGATAAAACAACATTTCTGTAGAGTTCTATACATTATATTAAAAGGCCTCTCATTTCAAAACTATAGTCATTTGTGTGTAGATGTATAGAAACATTTTGGACAGCTTTGCATCAAAATTTAACCTATGATTAACTCTAGGTAGTAGGATTATGGACGATTTTGATTTCCTTCATTGTCTTTTTAAATTTGTAATCTAAAAAATCAAAAACATATGTTACCTTTTTGATCAGAAAAAAAATCAAGTAAAGCAATTTCCCATTTGAGGAACAGAATCCAATAAAGAATTACCAGTTCTGTTTGGTGTCCGAATGGCTGCCCCACTCCTCTCCAGGGGCCCATCAGCAGGAGTCCCTTGGGAATATGGTCTGCCACAGCTAAGAAATAATGGAACAGCTGTAAGTAGGTCCTTTCTTTTCAGAAAATCGTAGACACACCATGTACGCATACGTTTAGATAAGTAACAATAATCAAATATTTCTACATTCTACTTATTCGTTTGATGGAAAGAAGTCATTTTGTTTTATACATGGATGTTGATATGTAGGATGCTGGTTTTTTTGTGTGTGGGGGGAGGAGAGTGTGCTGTGTCAATACAGAGGATCAAAAACCTTGTTCAACTCTCATGCTCCTCCGTGGTCTAGACCATACCTGAGGTGAAACTACTGGCAATATTTTGTTTTACATTATTTAGAGAATCCTGGAATAGTCTGCTACCTATTTACAGTAGTGATTTTGGAGGTGCCGATGTGTATTTGGTCAAAAATATC
The DNA here is from genome assembly GCF_963924675.1 of Phocoena phocoena. Lineage (NCBI taxonomy): Eukaryota > Metazoa > Chordata > Mammalia > Artiodactyla > Phocoenidae > Phocoena > Phocoena phocoena. The sequence continues at coordinate 85,930,057 of NC_089229.1, forward strand.
TTTCCCAATGGAATCCCTTTGTGTCTGCTTAAAAGCCTCCTCCTTTATTAGATTTATTTCTATGGCTTACGAGATTTTATGTCCAAAGAGCCCTTTAAGACTAGATTGCATACATGAAAATAGAATAATGGTAGATTAATTTTATTTTTGCCACAAAATAAAAATTATTTTTTCAGATTGATCAGTTCCCCTGTTAAGGCTCTAAGGAAATGAATAAAGTAGACGTACATTTTGATGAAGAGTGGATATAAAACTGACCACAAAGGTTGCTAGTTGAGAAAAACAGGCCAAGGGAGTGCCCTGTGGGTAATGGAGAAAAATGAAGGTACTAGAGAAGTGGGCAGGGTTCTTTAACAGAGGAGGCTGGAGGATGTAGGATACTTTTCCTTTCTCAACAGTTTTGACTGTTTAATAAATTACAAAGTAACCCCACGAATGGCCTGGCAAGTTTCCTCTCTCACTTATTTAGAGACTTTATGATTAGATTTTAATTCTGTTTTTCGCTTCTGGGTTCTTTCATTCTGCCTAATATTAGAAAGGGTCTCAGAGAGTTTTTGTTTATTTGTTATTCAGCCACAGGTAAAAGGAAAAGAGCCACTGTAAAAGGAAAAGAGAAGAGTGATATGTTATAATTTAATATATTAAATGTCTCATCACCTTTTTCCCCTGAATTGTGTTTATATATGTAGTAGAGATAAGCCTTTCCCGGTTAGAGCATTTTCATCCAAAGCAAATTTATTTTTCAAGCCTTGAATGTAAGCAGAAAGCATCACACACAAAATATTTCTAATTATGACATCCTATCAGCCTGATTTAGGGACTCAAGAGAAAATGACAGAACCCAAGGAAAAAGCCCATAGTTGTAAATGATGGGCTTACATGTTTGGATGAAACTTGGTAAAAGTAGAGTTTATTAGTTTGAAGATTTTTCTTTGCAAGATAATACTTAAAAGGAACGTTTAAATGAGTAGTTCAAATAGACTACCTCTTTTGCCAAAAAAACCAGCTTGTTGCATAGACATTACAGCAGCCAAGAGACTGGGATTCAATGCCAAATCCTTCAAGTTCAGTGGGGGAAACCATAATAATTAGTCATGTGTTTCTGGAGCTCTCTGTGCCTACATGGGTGGCTGCCTTGAAGGCAATAATAAAACATGGTTTGAATTATAGATTTATAAAGCCCAAACAAATAAAACACACACTACTGGAATTATAAACATTACTGAACAAGTAGACAATGAAATTCCCTTGTTTTTCTCCAAAACCTCTTTTATAAAAATCCTATTACATTCTTTTTGCTAAGAATACAAAAAAAATAGACTGTGGTGAGAAAAGCTAAGTGAGCGGTACATCTTTTCTGAACCTCTCTGTTCTTTTTTTAGGCGATTTATTTCTCACAAGTCTGGAGCTCACAGCGGGAGAGTCTCCCTAGAAACAAAGTGCTGGAAGCAGATGTCCTTGATGCCGGTGACTCCCTGAGGCTTCATCTTGGCTCGGGAGGCACACCACAAAAAAAGTGTTTCTTGAGGGTGTTCCACCAAACACTAGCTCTAGGGGCAATTATTGGGTGTTAACCTGAAGAAATTGGTTCTGTGGTCAAATAAAGTCAGAAATCACCAGATGAAACAAAACTCAAGAGGTTTTCCTTTTGCAGGACTTCTCAGAGCTTTAAATAAAGTGAGGTGTGTTGTGAATCACTAAGAGGAAAATATGATAGGCCTGTTTTACCACAGAGCATACTTTTTTTTTGGGGGGGGATAAAAGATGGGATTAACATCCCGCAGAAATTATTTTATTAAAAATGCTATTATATAGAAGGCAGCAGAATAACTTTTGGATGGTGGAATAACTTTTCACTCTGGTCCTGGCCAAACAAACATAAGTGATTTTCCCTTTGAAACTATTTGTAAAGAGAAAGGAAGGAAAAATAAAGATTATAAGAAGAAATAATCATTTAACATAGAATTTATGAACAAACGATCAGAAAATGAAATTTGTGAGGCTTAAACCTGAATTCATTGATCAAGTCTGGGTCTGTGACCCAACATTTGATATTAGAAGACTAACATGTAACTAATTTATTCAAACAGTTATCCTCATTAACCTTAGGGGGAAAAATATCATTTTATTCAAGGCACTCTCACGATTATAACTTAGTTTTAAAACACTCAACTCTTCTCTACTTAAAAAAAAAGATTGTAATGCTTTAAGATCAGTTATTCAAGATAAAGCTATTACTGAAGGACAATAATATGTTAATCAGTAAGAGGAGGTATTTATTTCTTAGTGACCGTGTGAGCCTAGTCTCATCACGCTAGGCTCTTTTTTCTTATCCCCTGCAAGAGACAATACTCTGTCATTCAGTTTCAATAGGACAGAGCAGTGCAAGCAATTGCTTCAATGTATTCAGAGATCCATTTGAGTCCAGCCATAATGTGCCATGTGTTATCTGCATATTTTTAAAGCGTTAAAATGGGAATTGCAAACTTAAGATAAAAAGAAGTACCTTTAAAATCAATATAAAATCCTCCCTGGAGAACAAGTAAAAAATATCCCAACAAAATATCAAATTATACCAAATGACTTGATATGAGTTTTGAATTATATGTTTTATGCATCCTCCATCCGCAAGCAGACAAAACAACATTATTTTGTATCATCTCCAAAGATTAGCTGTAGGGACTATATGGACTCGCAAATTTCTGTTAATGGAAAAGCACTGAAAAGTTTCTCTGCCAGTCTATTCAACACAAATCACATCATTTGTACTTTCCTGTCAACTACTTTGGGCAACCTACACAGAGGTGCGTGGACTGGTGGTGAGTGTTCCTAAGAGGAAAACCAGTATTAGTTTTATTATTAAACTCCAGCTAACAATATGAATTCCTTACCTGCTACATATAACAGGTGGAGTCAGGATCTGAGGAGAAAGGTCAGGGGCACTCTGAGTGTAAGTTACGGCCCTGTGAGAACTTAGGCCTTGTTTGACAGTTGTATCGGCAGATTCTGGAAACTGCACTGCAGAAATTTTGCTGACTGGGCTGCTGGCAGGGGTCCCATGGAGAGGTGAGGAAGAGGGTGAGGAAAGAGGTGAAATTTTCACTAGGGAACCTAAGAAAGAAAGAGAGTTATTAAGTCCTAAATAAATGTCTTTGAAAGTCAAAATTGCAACATTTTTTTTTAAAACATCTTTATTGGAGTATAATTGCTTTACAATGTTGTGTTAGTTTCTGCTGTATAACAAAGTTAATCAGCTATATGTATACATATATCCCCACATCCCCTCCCTCTTGCGTCTCCCTCCCTCTCACCCTCCCTATCCCACCCCTCTAGGTGGTCACAGAGCACAGAGCTGATCTTCCCATGAGATGCAGCTGCTTCCCACTATCTATCTATTTTACATTTGGTAGTGTATATAAGTCCATGCCACTCTCTCACTTCACCCCAGCTAACTCTTCCCCCTCCCCTCAAGTCCATTCTCTACGTCTGTGTCTTTATTCCTGTCCTGACCCTAGGTTCTTCAGAACCAGTTTTTTTTTTTTTTTTTTTTTTAGATTCCATATATATGCGTTAGCATACAGTATTTGTTTTTCTCTTTCTCACCTCACTCTGAAAGACAGACTCTAGGTCCATCCATCTCACTACAAATAACTCAATTTCGTTTACTTTTATGGCTGAGTAATATTCCACTGTATATATGTGCCACATCTTTTTTATCCATTCTTCCTTCGATGGACACTTAGGTTGCTTCCATGTCCTGGCTACTGTAAACAGAGCTGCAATGAACACTGTGGTACATGACTCTTTTTGAATTATGGTTTCCTCAGGGTATATGCCCAGTACTGGGATTTCTGGCTTATATGACAGTTCTATTTTTAGTTTTTTAAGAAACTTCCATACTGTTCTCCATAGTGGCTGTATCAATCTACATTCCCACCAACAGTGCAAGAGGCTTCCCTTTTCTCCATACCCGCTCCAGCATTTATTGTTTGTAGATTTTTTTGATGATGGCCATTCTGACTGGTGTGAGGTGATACCTAATTGTAGTTTTGTTTGCATTTATCTAATGATTAGTGATGTTGAGCATCCTTTCATGTGTTTGTTGGCAATCTGTATCTCTTCTTTGGAGAAATGTCTCTTTAGGTCTTCTGCCCATTTTTGGATTGGGTTGTTTGTTTTTTTGATATTGAGCTGTGTGTAAATTTTGGAGATTAATCCTTTGTCAGTTGCTTCATTTGCAAATATTTTCTCCCATTCTGAACGTTGTCTTTTTCTCTTGTTTATGGCTTCCTTTGCTGTGCAAAAGCTTTTAAGTTTCAGTAGGTCCCATTTGTTTATTTCCATTTCTCCAGGAGGTGAGTCAAAAAGGATCTTGCTATGATTTATGTGATAGAGTGTTCTGCCTATGTTTTCCTCTAAGAGTTTTATAATGTGTGGCCTTAAGTTTAGGTCTTTAATCCGTTTTCTGTTTATTTTTGTGTATGGTGTTAGGGAGTGTTATAATTTCATTCTTTTCCATGTAGCTATCCAGTTTTCCCAGCACCACTTATTGAAGAGGCTGTCTTTTCTCCATTGTATATTCTTGCCTCCTTTATCAAAGATAAGGTGACCACGTGTGTGTGCGTTTATCTCTGGGCTCTCTATCCTGTTCCATTGATCTATATTTCTGTTTTTGTGCCAGTACCATATTGTCTTCTCTTGTCTTGTCTTGATTACTGTAGCTTTGTAGTATAGTCTGAAGTCATGGAGCCTGATTCCTCCGGCTCTGTTTTTCATTCTCCAGATTGCTTTGGCTATTTGGGGTCTTTTGTGTTTCCATATAAATTGTGAAATTTTTTGTTCTAGTTCTGTGAAAAATGCCATTGGTAGTTTGCTAGGGATTGTATTGAATCTGTAGATTGCTTTGGGTAGTATAGTCATTTTCACAATGTTGATTCTTCCGATCCAAGAACATGGTATATCTCTCCATCTGTTGGTATCATCTTTAATTTCTTTCATCAGTATCTTATAGTTTTCTGCATACAGGTCTTTTATCTCCTTAGGTAGGTTTATTGCTAGGTATTTTATTCTTTTTGTTGCAATGGTAAATGAGAGTGTTTCCTTAATTTCTCTTTCAGATTTTTCATCATTAGTATATAGGAAAGCAAGAGATTTCTGTGCATTAATTTTGTATCCTGCTACTTTACCAAATTCATTGATTAGTTCTAGTAGTTTTCTGGTAGCATCTTTAGGATTCTGTATGTAGAGTATCATGTCATCTGCAAACAGTGACAGCTTTACTTCTTCTTTTCCGATTTGGGTTCCTTTTACTTCTCTTTCTTCTCTGATTGCTGTGGCCTAAACTTCCAAAACTATGTTGAATAACAGTGGTGAGAGTGGACAACCTTGTCTTGTTCCTGATCTTAGGAGAAATGGTTTCAAATTTTCACCATTGAGAATGATGTTGGCTGTGGGTTTGTCATATATGGCCTTTATTATGTTGAGGAAAGTTCCCTCTATGCCTACTTTCTGGAGGGCTTTTATCATAAATGGGTGTTGAATTTTGTCAAAAGCTTTTTCTGCATCTATTGAGATGATCATATGGTTTTTCGCCTTCAATTTGTTAACATGCTTTATCACATTGATTGATTTGCGTATACTGAAAAATCCTTGCATTCCTGGGATAAACCCCACTTGATCATGGTGTATGATCCTTTTAATGTGCTGTTGGATTTTGTTTGCTAGTATTCTAGTTGAGGATTTTTGCATCTATGTTCATCAGTGATATTGGCCTGTAGTTTTATTTCTTTGTGACATCTTTGGTTTTGGTATCAGGGTGATGGTGGCCTCATAGAATGAGTTTGGGAGTATTCCTCCCTCTGCTATATTTTGGAAGACTTTGAGAAGGATAGGTGTTAGCTCTTCTCTAAATGTTTGATAGAATTCGCCTGTGAAGCCATCTGGTCCTGCGCTTTTGTTTGTTGGAGGATTTTTAATCACAGTCTCAATTTCAGTGCTTGTGATTAGTCTGTTTATATCTTCTATTTCTTCCTGGTTCAGTCTCGAAAGGTTGTACTTTTCTAAGAATTTGTCCATTTCTTCCAGGTTGTCCATTTTATTGGCATAGAGTTGCTTGTAGTAATCTCTCATGATCCTTTGTATTTCTGCAGTGTCAGTTGTTACTTCTCCTTTTTCATTTCTAATTCTGTTGATTTGAGTCTTCTCCCTTTTTTTTCTTAATGAGTCTGGCTAATGGTTTATCATTTTTGTTTATCTTCTCAAAGAACTAGCTTTTAGTTTTATTGATCTTTGCTATCGTTTCCTTCATTTCTTTTTCATTTATTTCTGATCTGATCTTTATGATTTCCTTCCTTCTGCTAACTTTGGTATTTTTTTGTTCTTCTTTCTCTAATTGCTTTAGGTGTAAGGTTAGGTTGTTTATTTGAGATGTTTCTTCTTTCTTGAGGTAGGAGTGTATTGCTATAAACTTCCCTCTTAGAACTGCTTTTGCTGCATCCCATAGGTTTTGGGTTGTCGTGTTTTCATTGTCATTTGTTTCCAGGTATTTTTTGATTTCCCCTTTGATTTCCTCAGGGATCTCTTGGTTATTTAGTAGTGTATTGTTTAGCCCTTCATGTGTTTGTATATTTTACAGATTTTTTCCTGTAATTGATATCTAGTCTCATAGCGTTGTGGTCGGAAAAGATACTTGATATGATTTCAATTTTCTTACATTTACCAAGGCTTGATTTGTGACCCAAGATATGATCTATCCTGGAGAATGTTCCATGAGCACTTGAGAAGAAAGTGTATTCTATTGTTTTTGGATGGAATGTCCTATAAATATCAGTTAAGTCCATCTTGTTTAATGTATCATTTAAAGCTTATGTTTCCTTATTTATTTTCATTTTGGGTGACTGTCCATTGGTCACAGTGGGGTGTTAAAGTCCCCTACTATGATTGTGTTACTGTCGATTTCCCCTTTTATGACTGCTAGTATTTGCCTTATGTATTGAGGGGCTCTTATGCTGGGTACATAAATATTTACAATCATTACATCTTCTTCTTGGATTGATCCCTTGATCATTATGTAGTATCCTTCTTTGTCTCTTGTAATAGTCTTTATTTTAAAGTCTATTTTGTCTGATATAAGAATTGCTACTCCAGCTTTCTTTTGATTTCCATTTGCATGGAATATCTTTTTCCATCCCCTCACTTTCAGTCTGTATGTGTCCCTAAGTCTGAAGTGGGTCTCTTGTACACAGCATATATATGGGTCTTGTTTTTGTATCTATTCAGCCAGTCTGTGTCTTCTGGTTGGAGCATTTAATCCATTTACACTTAAGGTAGTTATCGATATGTATGTTCCTATTCCCATTTTCTTAATTGTTTTGGGTTTGTTATTGTAGGTCTTTTCCTTCTCTTGTTTTTTCTGCCTAGAGAAGTTCCTTTAGCATTTGTTGTAAAGCTGGTTTTGTGGCGCTGAATTCTCTTAGCTTTTGCTTGTCTGTAAAGGTTTTAATTTCTCCATCAAATCTGAATGAGATCCTTGCTGGGTAATCTTGGTTATAGGTTGTTCCCTTTAATCAGTTTAAAGATGTCCTGCCACTCCCTTCTGGCTTGCAGAGTTTCTGCTGAAAGATCAGTTGTTAACCTTATGGAGATTCCCTTGTATGTTATTTTTCCCTTGTTTCTTTTTATATTTTTTCTTTGTATTTAATTTTTGATAGTTCGATTAATATGTGTCTTTGTGTGTTTCTCCTTGGATTTATCCTATATGGGACTCTCTGCACTTCCTGGACTTGATTGACTATTTCCTTTCCCATATTAGGGAAGTTTTCAACTATAATCTTTTCAGATATTTTGTCAGTCCCTTTTTCTCTTCTTCTTCTGGGACCCCTATAATTTGAATGTTGGTGCGTTTAATGTTGTCCCAGAGGTTTCTGAGACTGTCCTCAATTCTTTTCATTCTTTTTCTTTATTCTGCTCTGTGGTAGTTATTTCCACTATTTTATCTTCCAGGTCACTTATCTGTTCTTCTGCCTCAGTTATTCTGCTGTTGATTCCTTCTAGAGGATTTTAAATTTCATTTATTGTGTTGTTCATCATTATTTGTTTGCTCTTTAGTTCTTCTTGGTTCTTGTTAAACATTTCTTGTATTTTCTCCATTCTATTTCCAAGATTTTGGATAATCTTTACTATATTTATTCTGAATTCTTTTTCAGGTAGACTGCCTATTTCCTCTTCATTTGTTTGGTCTGGTGAGTTTTTACTTTGCTCCTTCATCTGCTGTGTGTTTCTCTGTCTTCTCATTTTGCTTAACTTACTGTTTGGGGTCTCCTTTTCACAGGCTGCAGGTTCGTAGTTCCCGCTGTTTTTGGTGTCTGCCCCCAGTGGCTAAGGTTGGTTCAGTGGGTTGTGTAGGCTTCCTCGTGGAGCAGAGTGGTGCCTGTGTTCTGGTGGATGAGGCTGGATCTTGTCTTTCTGGTGGGCCAGACAGCATCCGGTGGTGTGTTTTGGGGTGTCTTTGACCTGATTATGATTTTAGGCAGCCTCTCTGCTAATGAGTGGGGTTGTATTCCTGTCTTGCTAGTTGTTTGGCATAGGGTGTCCAGCACTGTCGCTTGCTGGTCATTAAGCGGAGATCTCTGGGAGAGCTTTCACCATTTCATATTACGTGGAGCCAGGAGGTCTCTGGTGGACCAATGTCCTGAACTCGGCTCTTCCACCTCAGAGGCACAGGCCTGAAACCCAGCTGGAGCACCAAGACCCTTTCAGTCACACGGCTCAGAAGAAAAGGTAGAAAAATAGAAAGAAAGAAAATAAATAAAGTTATTTAAAAATTTTTTAAATAATTATAAAGAAAAAAGTTAAAAAGAAAAAAAAAAGAAAGAAAGAAGAGAGCAACCAAACCAAAAAACAAGTCCACTAATGATAACAAGGGCTAAAAAGTATACTAAAAAAGAAAAACGAAAAAGACAATGGACAGAAAGACTCCTAGGGCAAATGGTAAAAGCAAAGCTATACAGACAAAATTACACAAAGAAGCGTACACATACAACTCACAAAAAGAGAAAAAGAAAATATATATATATCTATCTATATATATATAAAACGGAAGAGAGCAACCAAATCCACAAACAAATCTACCAATGATAATAACCTCTAAATACTAAACTAAGATAGACATAAAACCAGAAACAAATTAGGTGCAGAAAGCAAATCCCAAGTCTACAGTTGCTCCCAAAGTCCATCACCTCAATTTTGGGATGATTTTTTTGTCTATTCAGTTATTCCAGGGATGCAGGGTACATCAAGTTGATTGTGGAGATTTAATCCGCTGCTCCTGAGGCTGCTGGGAGAGACTTCCCTTTCTCTCCTTTGTTCGCAGAGCTCCAGGGGTTCAGATTTGGATTTTGCCCCACCTCTGCGTGTAGGTCGCCTGAGGGCGTCTGTTCTTTGCTCAGACAGGATGGGGTTAAAGGAGCAGCTGATTCAGGCACTCTGGCTCACTCAGGCCGGCTTGGGGGGGCGGGGGGGGGGAGGGAGGGGTACGGAAAGCAGGGCAAGCCTGAGGCAGCAGACACCAGCATGACGCCGCAATAGCCTGAGGCGCACCCAAAATTGAAACTCTTAAGCTTCACCTTGGACTCCTTTTAACTCAGTAAGGACCAGGAGAGTACTCAGGCCACTGGGCCAATCTCCTCTGTGTGCCACCATCTGAAGACAGGATGCACAGTGCGGGCATCTCCACAGCATGGAATACGAGGAATGAATCATCATGAAAAATCAGTGGCAATGTTGGCAAGTTCAGTTAAAGCCTTGGTGTCCTGGAGTAACTTCAAAACAGAAGGATATTATTATTTTTTTTAATCATTAGGGCTTCCCTGGTGATGCAGTGGTTAAGAATCTGCCTGCCAATGCAGGGGACAAGGGTTCGATCCCTGGCCCGGGAAGATCTCACATGCCATGGAGCAATAAAGTCTGTGCACCACAACTACTAAGCCTTAGCTCTAGAGCCCGAGAGCCACAACTACTGAGCCCACGTGCCTAGAGCCCATGTTCTGCAACAAAAGAAGCCACGACAGTGAGAAGCCCGTGCACCACAATGAAGAGTAGCCCTGGCTCGCCGCAACTAGAGAAGCCCACGCGCATCAACGAAGACCCAACATAGCCAAAAATAAAAACAAGTAAATATTTATTGGCATATAGTTGATTTACAATGCTGTGTTAACTTCAGGTGTAAAGTGAATCAGTTATACATATACATATATCCACTCTTTTTCTTTTTTTAGATTCTTTTCCCATATAGGCCATTACAGAGTATTGAGTTCCCTGTGCTAAACAGCAGGTTATTATTAATCTACATTATATATAGCAGTGTGTATATATCAGTCCCAATGTACCAATTTATCCCTCCCCCACTCACCCCTGGTAACCATAGTTTGTTTTCTACATCTGTGACTCTACTTCTGTTTTGTGAATAAGTTCATCTGTACCCTTTTATGTAAGATGCCACATAAAAGTGATATGATGTGATATTTGTCTTCTGCAGAAGGATATTATTTTCTCCTCCTATTTTTGTTTCTTCTTGGCATTCTGACCTGATGACATCAATAGTTAACAATTTCTCATGTGTTTGCCCTCTCTTGGGTTGTGAGGTTTTTAGCAGCAATAGGATCTGCCACTGCTTTCAACATTAATGTATCTGGAGCAGAGTTTTTTAGCAGGCGTTGGTTGCTTAAAATATGTTAAGGAAGAAGATGCATTTTTGAGAGGCAACTGGCTTTGTTAACCATCCATGTTTTCAGTGAAACTACTTTCTGTGCATCAAACAGTACTTTGATCAGCATCATTTCTGAAGGAAACATTTAACAATGGAATATGATCCATTTCAGATCAAACAATAGGCCTCAAGCTCAAATGATAAGTGTGGACATTTGTGCCAAACTGCATTTACTCTCGGTCGTGAACATTTTACAAAACGCTGGCTTTGATTGCCAAGTGCTGAGGTTTGAGGACGGGATGCTGTCTTTTGAAGTTACTCTCTCCAAACACAGAGAAGGCAGCCTGCACTAAAACTGAAGAAAAGAGAGAAAATACTTCTGAACAGCTACCTGCTTCCTAATTTTCATGATTGCCTGGATGAACAATCTACTGTTAAGCAAATGAAATGAAATCAGGCAATGAAATTGCTTTAGGCAATTCCTTAATTATTTTGGTAACTGACTGTGAGTTTGGGGATAGTTTTCTACCACTTCTTAAGACTAGTTGAAAGCCCGTGGGAACACCATCCATTTCTGTCTTGACACAATATATTTTCTGAAGGTAATTTACGAGAGGAGAGATTTTCTTCTTTGCTAATTTTTAATAGCTGTCAACTGATCCTCTCAGAGATGCGCAATTCACTCTGAAAACACAAATTGAAAAATCCGCTCGATGATTAGAGTTCTTGGAACTAATGGATTAACTAAACTTAAACAAATAAGCAGAACTTCAGACTCCGGACTCACGGCCTGGGACGAACTTTAAAATAAACCTTGTAACAGAGGAAAAGCGCTTTGCTTTTGCAGGGCCGTTAGGCTACATATTTTGAACGCTCCTAACAAGCAGGGGTCTTGGCAACACCGTGAAGAGCGGGGGTATTTTTATTCTGTAGGTGAGAAGATAAAGGTATAAACATATAAATTTCTTTTTTCTCAAGCCAAACTATTTCTCACAGTGTGCCTTATCATGGTTTACTTGAAGTTTTAAAAACAGAAAGGGTTAGGAATGCCGTAGGAAATGGCCATATATTTACATATATTAGTCTTCGAATAGATGGAGAGATATAAGTGCAGATAATAACCAAATACTCTTTCTAGAAAGGAGAGATTGCAAATAAAATTATTTCACAGGGACAGCATATTCTTGTAAGTCTTCAAAACCAATTATTCTCTAAGATTTTTTAAAGTATAATCATGTTTAAAGTTAGAGAGATGAAGTTTATGACCTTTGCAGTCTCACCCAACCTTCTGTTACACACACACATCTATACATTCATACACACACATACACACACACACACACACACACGTGAAGGAACTCTGATGAATACTCACACTCTCAAACATATTTATCTTCACTTTCTATTTGAATAATTTTAAGAGATTCCAGGAAAAAGACACGGCACATGAAATACAAACTTTTGGATGATTCAGACCACCCCAATGTGAAATACTTAAAATTAAAACATTTAAAAATTTAAAATAGGACTTTAAAAAGTTCTAAAGTACCAACTCCTTTGAGTAATTGCGTCTTTAACTCCATGCTCCTGAGAACAGGAGAAAATGTGTATCAAGACACAAGGAACGTTGGGCAATCAAAAGGAGATGATAAATAATACTGGAGGGAAATGATTTAAGTGAATCCATGTGTTTGTGTTGTAAAACTCAGTTTTAGTTGAACGAAAAAGGGACTAGTATGTCTGATAAATACATGCCTCTTTTCCACACCCACAGGAAAATAGACAGCCCTAATATTTTTCCAAAACAAAAAAGTATCTAAAGTATAGAGATAAAAAAAAAAGATCACAATGCCATAATTAAATTTCTCTCTCACTTCAAATTTTCCATAGGCAAAACTCAGTCTAACTTGTAGGTGTAGAGATATCTGTAATAGTTGTAATAGGATGATAAGAACCATAAAATTTATAGGAATCTGGAAAGGGACTACTCGCTGCAGATGTGAAAAGCATGAAATTAGGTTATAAAAGCAGAATGACAGAAAGGCATCTCGACATATTCAGTGACTCATAATAGAAAAGCAAGATTGAAAATGCAAATTATATTTAAATCTCCCATTTTTAGGCTTTAATCAAAGGATTCCTATGTGATTTCATCCATTTATTTTATATTAGTAACTGCATAATAATCGGTTGCATTTCAACCGTTTAAATGAATGTTGACTGATGGAGCCAGAGGACACACTGTTTACTTGATTTGCGCAAAGAACAGATTTCATTAGTCCTGTCTGGAAACAGGTCATTTATCTTCCAGTGTTTCTGTTCTTTCAGTTCGTGCTTGCATCCCCCTACCTCTTTTGCCTCCTGCTTCTTATTTTCCTCCTTAGATTCTCTGCACACTTTATTTAATTCCATTTCCTTAGACCCTTGCCACATAAAGGGGCTTTTCTCAGCCCCTTCCCACAGTTTTCTTGAAAACTGGGTGGCAACCACTCTCACTTACATCACACCTACTTAGGAAATCAACCCCACCTTGCCATCTATGCAGGGAAACGAGCTTTCAAACAGAAAGGCCCATCTGATCAGGGAGAAGTATGATTGAATTTCAGCTCTCTGATTCTTGCTGGATATTCTTCTCCCTTTTGGCAGGCTTTCAGGGATTTGTTTAGTTGAATTCAGCACACATAGGATATAGGTTATTTTATAAATATTTAGCTCTGCTGTGACAGCAGTCTAAAGATGGCACAATGCAAAATCCCTTGCAAAGTAATCTATGATGGAGATTTTTTAATGTACTTTAAGGCTCTTGCCATTCCCGTGGCTCTCATCTCTACCATCTGCCTTGGTGGTATCTTCCGTGGACATTCTTTTCCTTTCACACTTTGCCCTTCTTGAGTGCAGGCATATGAAGTCGGGGGCAGGACACAGAATATGAAGCTGTTCCTCACATCTGTCCCATCATTTTCTCCGGTTATTTCCAGTGAATATGCTAACCCTAAATTTCTATCTTCTTGACTTTACCACGTTGGTTATTTTAAGAATTTTAATTTTATTACCTAAATGAAGAAACTGAGAGACAGAAAACCAAACCCTTTCATTAGCTTGTCCTCAGCCAAGGAAAAGCCCCCAAAATCCTAATTTTAAATTATCTTAATTTGTCATCCTCAATTTTTTTTCTAGTAAGTCTTTAGGACAAAAGAAAGAACTCTGGACTAATTGTGTGGCCTTGGGCAAGTTACTCAATATTTCTGTGCCTCAGTTTCCTTATCTGAGCCTGTCTTCCGAGCTATACAAGAATGTAGAACACAAATTCATACATCATCTCTCGGGTTACATATTATTATTGTCTAATATTTTAATTCTTTCCATTAAAAATCTTTTAAAAATACCCACAGATCTGGAAATACTATTATTTACACATATAATGTTTGTCTGCATGGAATCATGGTTTTCAAATTTCTGTGTTCACCATTTTTATTAGATCTCAGACTTTTTCTCTGCAATTATATTTTTTTCTAGAATACATCCATCATACATTCCTTTAGTTAAGATCTGGTAGGTGGCAAGGTTTTGACTTACCTGAAGGTATCTTTAACTCATTCCTAGTCTTCTGAGATAGATTTTCCCCACACACAATTTTAGGTTGACTATTATATTCTCTCAGAACTTTGAAGAAAATATTTTCCTGTGCTCTGACACCCTTTATTTGTGACAGTTCAACTCTCAGACTGACTAAGAGGTAATGTATCTTTTCTCTGGCTAACTTTAAGATTTCTTTTCATCTTTGGTGTTCTGTGGTTTCACTGTTTTGTGTCTATGTGTGAATTTTTTTTACTCTTTCCTCTCCTTCTACTCAAATAGTTTATGTTCCCTATCCTCTACTAAAACTATGATCATGTATATTACACTTTCTAATTCCTTCTCCTATATCTCTTAAAGTCTTACATTTTCCAGTTTCTCATCTATGTTTCATTCCATGGAATTTCTTCACATTCTCTGCCTTCTAGTTTACTAATTCTCCCTTCAGTAGTCTTTTATGCCATTTAACCTATCATATTTCCCTGATTACATTTCCAAAAGACATTTAGCTGCCCTACAATTATGTCTTCTCTCATTGCTATTTTTTATGACCTCATGTTTTTCTTTAAACATTTGAGTATTTTTTTAGCACTTAAATATCTCAACCCTTTTAGAGCTCTGTACAGGTTTTTTTTTTTTTCTATTTTCTCTAACTCGTGGTGCTTTCTTGCATGTTTACAGTGATCTTGGTTGTAAGCTCCAATTTGTTTGAACTTGATATGTTGGGGTTGCATAGCCTGGTGATGCTTTCCTCCAAAAATTATCTGTACATATTTTTGTAGGGAGCCAAGGGGTCCTTCTGAATTAGAACCACTTCAGTGCCCCTTTAAAAGTCTCAGGTTTAATGTGGAATGCTCAAATTCAGTTCCTCCACTTTGCTGGGGTCCCAAATGAGTCTCTGCATTCCTGAGCTCATCTGCATTTGCCCTCAGTGCAATCCCAGTTTAAGTATTTGCCCACATTGTCCTGTTCCTGACCCTAGTGAAATCTCAATTCTAATCCTCAGGTCATGAATGACTTATAAGTTACAAAAAGTAATGAACATTTCTCACAAGCAGAGAGGACCAGATTAATTTTTGGAAAATCAGATTACCTTTCATGGTTTCTTTCAGTAATGCAATGTCAATAAAATGGTACTTTGTGGAGGAAGTGTCTTCCTACACTCAACAGTAGAGATTTAAGCCAAGTCAGTGCTTAAACGGTTTCAAGGAATAGTTACCAGTATAAAGTGGGTGATCAAAGGGGAAAGAAAGTACTAAATTTTCTTTTCGAGATGTATGAAACAACAACAGAAGTCCTTCCTTAAGTTAGTCCTTCCTTTTAAAATTAAGTTTATATTTCAAGGTGGTCTCTTGAAATATTAGTGGAATGTGAGTACTGGTTCTCTAACCCTTACAGAAACGCTGCCATTTCAGGGCTTCTGCTTCTGGCTATGATGCAGCAGTTTGCGGTAAATCCATGCTTCTTTGAGAACAAATAGAAAAGTTGAGTTAAAAATTTAAAAAGCGATCGAGGGGAGGCAAACCAATTCTGAGAGACTAGGTTTCCAAATAGAAGAGACCCTCAGAAGGGTGAGCCAAAACCCTGTGAACCGTTCTTCCATTCAGAGCGTTATTTACGGACCATTGGCATGGAACAAAAGGTTAAGAATCCAGGCAGAGGGATGCAGTTATTAGGAAGGCAAGCCAACAGAGCTTTTAGTAATGTCATGAGGCTGATGACACAAACATTGGAGTTTGGGGCTGCCATGGCAGCCAGAACTTGAATGTCTAACAGCCCAGTGGGAAGAGGGCAGCTTTCCCCTTGAGCCATTTGGTGAATTCTTGAGCTGCTTGAAGATTAAGAAGCTAAGCAGGGAGCTACTGAAAATCTCAGTCGAGTTTTCTGCAATACCGAGAGGTGAAAACTTGGAGTTAGAACATTCCAAGAAGGAGAGGTCAGAGTAGATACCCCAGACTCTCAACTGGGATTCAAGGCGGGGGCCAATTTACAGATGGAATCTGACAAAAACTGTACTTCAGTTTTGAGTCAGCAGAGATTCTGATTAAATGAGGTAATCTTCCCTCCAAATCATTTTACTTTCCTACCTGAAACTTCATTGATACCTAAACTCCTTACCACAGCTCCTGGGTCCCGTATGGCCTCTGTTCACAGACCTGCTTTCATCTCCCATTCTGCATTCAGGGCTCTCCCTTTCTTCTTGTTAGCTTTGCCAGCCATTTAGAATCTTAAGTTGCTGAGGCTTTCCCTCACCAAGTTGGGTCTTTATATCTCTTTTGTTATTTGAAATTTTTCCCTCACTTCCTTATCATAGCCTTTAACACACTACGTATATAGTAATAGCTGTCCATCTGTTTATAGTCCCCACTAGCATGTAAGTGAGAATTCTGTGAGAGGAGGAACAGGGTCTGGTTTAGTCACTGCCGCTTTCCTCAAATTAGTTCAGTGTCAGAGATAGTGAACACTCCACACGTACTTATTAAGTGATGCTTGAGGGAAGGGAGAAGCTAATGCTTAGAAGCACAAGGGGTGCACTGACACCATCGAGGAAAACCCCATGCAGATCCTAGATGGGAGAGATGACATCAAATTTCATTCTGTACCTGTTTGAAAGAGAAGGAAAACCTCCTACCCACGGTACTCTTGGGTCTTTTGGTTGCTGGCGTGTGAGCTTTTTCAAAGGGCTCGCAAAGGTTCTGAATTGTATTTTCTCCAAATTTAAATACCTCTCCTTTTCTGTATTTCTATGTTTGGGGGGAGGTGAGTGACACAGAGTAAGAATTTCTTTGAAAATTATAATACATATAGTAAATGAAACATTTCCTAGAACTTATAAATACCACACTTCTGGAAAATAATTTTCTTTTTCAACAGACACTAAAAATAAAATTGAAATTTGATAAGTACTTCATTAGCTTTTATATTATAAGGTGATGCTTCCAGAGATTATCCTTAACAGTGACACTGATTTCCTACTCATTCAATAAGTTCAAGATAGGGTATTTGGTACAGCTACCTTAAAAGAACCTGTATCATCATATAAAGTGGAAATTTAAGTTAACTATAGTTGGTTATTGAGGCTTTTGCTTTTTAGAAGAGTCAAACCAAGCACACCTGAGTGTTTCAACACTTGAAGCTTAGTTCATTCCACGACTGCACACGCAATGAGTATGAGCTCTTTCTCCAATAAGTTACTCACCTGGTCGATTTTGCTTTTTAGCCTTTACGTGGTTTGAGGCAGCAACAGCATAGGATGAAGTGAAGGATCTGCTTTTGGTGAGAGTCATCATCACTGAGTTTTTCCAAGAGTCTGGATTAATAGCACTATAAAGACAGGGTATAAAGAAAAATGAAGAAATTATTCATCAATTATTGGGGCGGACCTTACCAGAACCAACCATCATTTCCATAGTAGACTTTCTGAGTCATGGTCCAGGTTCAGTGACAGAACCACTTTACTTCCAGATGACAAACAAGGTTATCTAAATTCAATCTCTACTGCAGGGATACAGTACACACTCTTTAAGGATTCTGGGTTAACAAAAGACAAAAGATAGCTCTACAGTTTATCCAATTACTAGGTATCAATCACCTTCTCTTTCTACTTCTACAATCATGTTCCTCACAGATTTTCTAAAAACATGGCAAGTTAGCTAGTTAAGATGCAGGTGAACTTACATTAAATATGAATGGCATAATGCTTCCTTCTAATTTTAATTTATTATTAAATAAATTTTTAATTTATTATTAATTTATTAATTTTTAATTAGTAATTTAATTTATTTTTAATTTATTATTCTTAGTGTAACTAAATTAAAAAATCAAGTGCTTATAAAATCATTCAAAGATAATACTCTTTGCAGTATCGTGAAGGAAAAGGTTTAGTAAGAGGTCTTTTAACCTACCATTTCTTTTACTGATGATACCCTGGAAAGAAAGGGATGATGAGCCAAACCCCCTAGTAGACACTAATGACAGACCTGCTACTAAACATACTGATGCTGTTTACTAGAAGAAAGGTAATGACAGTGAGGCTTCACCTAGGGAATGCTTTTAGCCGGATATCCTTGGTCTGTCTAGGTTATTACTGTAAATAAATCTGGAATCAATAAATCTCTGGAAGGCTGGGATGGAGAACATTACAAAACACCATGTAATTAATGGGATATAAATTTTGGAGCTGTTCCAAACCAAAATTTATCTGCAGGCATTGCTCAAAACCTTACATGCTGAATCTGAAACAGAATCCATTGTAATTTGAGAGAGAAAAGAATTTGGGAAGTCACGTGGACAATCTTGGACCGCTGCAAAGGAAAAGTGTTTGGTTTGTGTTTGACTGACACCTGTGTGCTTTCAAGCATTAATAAATTTGGTACTGGGTAAAATCCATCATTTGCATGAGGATAATTGGACAATTTGACCTTCAGCCAATCTTAGATTGGCACTGTAAGCGGATGTACCTGGTCTTTCTGGGTGACTTGTAAATAAACCTGAAATGGATGGAATTAAAGGGTCATGAAAGCTGTATAATTAATGAGGTATAATTTGGAGGTGTTCTATAACCAAAGTGGCATCCTCTGTGCAAGCATCATTATGTGTGCCTTGCTTACAATCGTGCATATTAAGTCCAAACCAGAACACATGCTAACGTGGAGTAAAAGGACTTTTAGGGTGTTGTACTACCAGTTTGAGACCTCTCAAAGGGAAGGATGCTGAGCATTGGTTGGCTACTTCCTCTATCCCTTTATTATTAGTAAGTTTAGCAATGGGAGAGATCACTTTGTGTTGAGTCTGATTTGACATTCTGCCACTTGTTACCTCATTTCTTCTCTTTCTTTTTCTTTTTTCAGAGAGATTTTTCTTCAACTGTTGACCCAGGTATTTTAAAACTTCATCTTTTCTCCTTATTTTAAATAGCATTTGAAATGTGGAATAAACTCCAGCAATTATCAAATACAATTAAGGAAAGCCTACAAAATAATATTTGTTTCATATCCTTCTTAGAAATCTCATCCTAGGCTCTTCACAAATGCCTGGAATTTTGAAACAATAAACTCAAAGAAAACTGAATCTGAGATAGATAAGTACACCAATTATTTCCTTCTACCACTATTCTTTCAACTCCTTTTGCTGGATTGATTGACTTATAAGACTTAAAAAAAAAAAAAAGACTTACTGTGAAGAAATTTTATGTAATGTATATGTGGCCTAGATGTTTCCTTAGCACATTGTACAATAAACGGGTCGTGACTTTTCTATGTAGACTTTCAAAAGATAAGACCTTAACATTAACTGAATTTATTTTTTAATATCTTAAAAAGTTATATTATGAAAGCTAGCTCAAAAACTGCCTGCTACTGTCTTATACTTCTTTAATAAAAACATTTAAAATATGCTCATTTTGAGAAGTTTCATGAAGTGCAATAATGGAGCATCTTTAATGTATGGGAAGTTAATGAACTTCAAGATAAATAAAATTCCAGCTATATATCCTTTTTTAATATAATATTAATTTATTAAACAGATATTATTAATAAAATAACAAACCAATATATGTATAGGTGTGTGTGTATACGTGTGTGTTTGTATATACACACACGCACGCATACACACTCTGTAATTTACAGGCATTTTCAAATGCATTGCCTTGTGTGATCCTTGCAATAGTTTTCAGCTGCCTATTGAACTTCACCGTCTTGATTCCTGTTTAAATCTCATGAATATATAATGATTTGAATTCCAGAGAGGAAAATAGCTTGGAGAAACCTTTACTTGGTCTCCCCACACTAACACAGCAGGGGAAAACTATCTGTGTGTCTGTTGTAGCAGATCTCAACCCCCCTCCACAAAACTGGATTTTATAACCTTAGTGCTATCTATAAAAACTTCATCCTAGGTCCTAAAAGTCTTACCAGGTCCTAACAGTTTCTTTTACTGAGTTTACAGCGTTCTTTCTGCCTAATATACAGAGGCAGGGGTCAGTCAGTTCCAAGGGCAACGTGAAACGATTAGAGTATGATTTATTTCAGACTTTTTTATTTCTCTCAAGCCTATTTTTTTAAAAGCACCTACTGGCATTCTTCCACCTAATTTTACTCCAGTTGTGCCATTGTTCCCTTTTTTCCTAAGAATTCCTTCTGGTGAGTACCAAGGCTCTGGATACACATCTCTGAGTGACAGGGCCAAGATTCTGATTCTCAATCCAGTGTCTTTTCACTCAGCTGGATTTAAAACTACCCAGGAGTAAATCATCCAGCTCTGTACCTAAAAGAATATAAGCTGAGGACTGCTTCTACTTTTCACTTCCCACTCTTTGATCACTGCAGTCCTCAGAGAGCCTCAGTGAAAAGACAGACATGGAAAGGAAGAAATAAAAGGGCTGACAGGGAAGAGACTTCAAAGGCTAAAACTCAAATCAGTTTTGAAATGAGTCAGCAGGTTTAGGAATAGGTCTCCTAAGTGAAGAGGTTTTAAATTTGGTTTATCATCAGGGCTGGAGATGATCTGAGGCTGTCTTTTCACTATTTTCACGCACGGCAAAGGATGAGTCAACCAAAACCAGCTGTATTTAATGGTGGTACCATTGCTACTTACTTACACATGGTTTTCCCTTAAAGGGCTCAAATTCTCTTCAGAATGTATCTTATTTCTTTATAATGGTGAAAAGGTTGTACCATTCTCAGATTTTATATCAGGACTTTTAATAGGATAGTGAAATTAAGGAATAGTAAGTTAGACAGTGGAAAAAAGCATACCCAGGCAAGACATCTATTAGTATTTTTGGGACAAAGAGAATGAATGGGATTGTATGCTATTCCTTATCTATTTTGAAAATATTTGAGCATGAGTACTTATTTCATAAAGCAGAATGACAAAACCTTTAGGAGTTAAGCTCATAGAAGTTTTTGAAAGCTTCTTCCTCACGACGATTTCAGTGTTAGCCCCCAATCTCATTTAACTAAAGGAAGAGAGAAGTAGGAGAAAAGAAATTTGATGAGAAGTAACAAACAATAACACAAAGAAGGGTGGCATTTAAGAATGCTTGAATGGATTCTTGGTAGAGTCATTCTACGGAAAGTAAGTAAAGGAGCATTCTTGCCAAGGTGTGTTGGTAAAATAGATATACACTGAGAACACAAATTCATTTTCTTAAGCAACGAATATTTAACTATAATTCCCTACTACTTATCAGCATTTGCTGTAGTAGAAGTCGACAGTGGTCAATATTTTCATAGGAAAATATCCTCAATGACTTGTAATTTTAAACTTTAGGAAATGTTTATGAAACAGATTGGGTAACATCCTCCTGTGATGATGCTTAGAAGTTTTACAAACGTCCAGGTAATAAGACACAGTGGAATTATACTGATATGTGAAGAAAGAATCATTCAAAATTGCTTCTATTCTATAGATTTATTAGACTACCAATAATATATTAATATGGAAGAAACCAATTATGTTTTTAAACAACAAAGCAAGAGAAGTTAGCCGTCATTAAATTCTTAAGATTTGAAAGGTTTCCATTTCTTTGCCAGTCTCAGAATGGTGCTTTATTTATATTCAAAGCCAAGGTCAAGAGAAAATCACTTCTAATATTGCCACCATGTAGTTCAACAAAGATGTGGTAATTTTTCAGTCATTAGGTCATTAATAAAATTAATGCAAATGTTTCACAAACCTGAAATCATGTGGTAAATGTTCTCGTAACTATTATTCACATAAGGTATGGTACTTCTATTCTAAATAGAAAAGGACAAACATAGTAGCTCCCTCTGAAAGCACCTCTTTCATGATGATGTTTTCTTCAAAACTCTTTCTAGATCTTTGTATTATCTTTCCTTTAGCTTTGGTAACTCTGACTTTTCAGTCACTTTGTAAAATTATCACTAATATACTAAATAAAGTTTATTCTATTTTTATTGAGGTACAATTGACATGTAACATTATACTTGTTGCAGGCATATAACATAATGATTTGATATTTATCTATACTGTGAATGATCATCAGTAAGTCTAGTTAACATCCACTGACATGCAGAGTTGCAAAATTTTCTTTTCTTCTGATGAGGACTTTTAAGCTCTACTCTCTTAGCAACTTTCAAATATACAATACAATATCATTAACCACAGTCACCATGCTGTACGTTAAATCCCCATGACTCATTTATTTTATAATTGCGTTTGTACCTTTTTGAACCCCTTGACCCATTTCCTCTACCCCCGACCCCCCACCTCTGGTAACCACCAATCTGTTCACTATCTAAACAAAGCTTAAATTACCAGCTGTTTGCAGATATTTAGGTGCTCTTAGAATGATGATCTGATCTTCTGCCTTTGAAATAATGCTAGGAGAGCTGCCCTGGTGGGCTGGGGGAAATCTAACAATCATTTGCAAATGTCAGGTTGGATACCTTTGATTTAAAGATCCAATATGGATCTCAGTCTAGGTAAAACCTAGCCCACCTTTATTCTGGGCTCACCCTTTCCACCCAAAGTGACAGTGGCAGGCGTCACCTCAAGTCACTGTCCCCATTTATACTTAAGGCCATACAACACAATTTAAGCCTAATTATCTGATGTTAATCCCTACACTGCTCTGGATTTAAACCATACACCTTTTTCATTTTCAAAGCTGGCCTCCAGCCAACTGTAATTGGTTAAAAAAAAAAAAAAAAAAAAAAACAAAACTTCTCCAAGACATATGAAACCATCAGGAGCACTGCCTAACCTGGATGAAGGTGCTTCATGCAGTTTGATGCTGGCACTACGGTCCCTCCGTACTGGGGCAGGCTCCAAAGTGGGCAGACCCGTGGCTGAGGTGGTGGTTGTCCAAGTTGACGAAACTCGTCTCAGCAAACCAGGGGGCAAACTCCTCCTCAGGCGCTGGGAAGAAGGAGCGTTGATTTTGTTACCAAGCATATTTTCTATCACTAACTTCTATATAGTGAAACAAAATGGGTTTTTAATTGGCAGTGGATTTATTAAACTACCTTGGTTGAATATCATTTACCTAAAATTTGGGCGCTCAGAAATTCAATAAGAAACTCTGGCCAAAATCAATGAATATTATAAAAGTAACATTTTGGGGATCTTTATTTCAATGTTTACACAAATATGGGATTGTGGGAAATGAGAATCAATTACCTCTGTGATAATTTTATAGTTATATTAGTTCAATAGGGCTGATACACACATCATGTTAGTTAGTCATTATGACCAGTAGATTTTCCTCAAAAGACACTCGTGTGGGACATGGATTGATTTTTATCATCTAGCACAATAGTAGTCGCTATATCAAAGTGTTTATTGATTGATTTTTAATTTCTTGATTCACAAATGACAGGAGCTAAGGGTAAGAGTATAACTCACAAGAGGTACCACCTCTCTTGGGGTTAACATGACTTAAGACAGGCAAATGGGTAAAGTCTTTAGGACCAGCTCCTCTTAATAGAAGACTCTGCTGGTCGAGCTGTGACCCTGTCTTTGTTATTTCTTTTCCTACCATATCCTAAGTGGGATCTGTGGCACCACCAGCACTCAGGCATGGTTCTGAGTTCCGCAGCACGTGCACTGGCCCTCTAACGAGAGCCTTAATCTTAAAAATCAAAGGGAAGGCAATCTAACACAACTACAGCAATAGTTATAAGAGGCAGGAGCTCAATTCATTTTTTATTTGTGACCAGTTACTCCAAGGAGACCAATTGTGTAGGCAGAGTTTAACAAAGACTCAGTCTGCTCTTCCTGAAGATGGTAAAAACTCTGAGAAGTGAGGATATGGCACCTCAGGATTCAAGAAGACCTCTGATACTAAATAGTTTCCAAAATCTCTTAAAGATCTGGATATGCATCTTAGAAGTAATTCAATAGGAAGAGAAAAGGTCAAGCGCTGTAAATATCAGTATTGTCTGTAAATCTGTCACTGACTTCATGTCTATTTTGAGGCCCAAGGGAATCAGTTACTCTCTCCCCATTCCTTTATTGTTGTATCATGCTTAGCCGTATCTTTCTCAGAGAAGTAGATGTTGGAAGGAGGCTTAAATAACTTAATTGACAAAGCTGCGTGAAGGACACGCCCTGAATCAAGAGACTCACAATGGCAAGAACATAGGTGTTACTGACTGACCACCGGCTCCAGAGGACAGCTGCTTGTTTACCAAATAAATGAGTGTGCTGGATGTACCTGAGACCACTGAAATTCTGATTCTTTTTTTTTAGTCTTTAGCATGACTTGTTTTTAAGTAATACTGAGGTCTAAACTGGGTCCAGAACCCTATTCCCTAGAGCTTACTTTTGCAAAACTCTTATATGTTCTATGTAAGAAGAAGAAAATATATATGACTCACGAAGGCCATCTTTTACTTTAAATAATCTAAAATCAACTAGAGCTTTTCTAAGTTCAAAACTTGTTGGGTTTGGGAAAGACATGAGGATACTACGAAGGCTACCATACTAAGAAATCAAAGAGCAAAGGAATCTTGTGTTTCAGAAGGCAATGCATTTTAAACAGAATCCACAAGAGTGGGAGCAGGGATTTTTGCTGTTTTTTTTTAAATTTTTTATCACCACTATATACCAGAACAAATCCTGGTATAGAGAAGAAAAAAATTTCTTGAACGTCTGAGTAAAAAAAGGTAATGCAAAAAGGTAAATTTTTTTCATTACAGAAAGCTATCACGTGTAAGGATGGAAGTCTTTGCGTTTACATTAGCATTACTTTGGCCACCATGACTGACAGACACATCTTTGGGGAGTCACTGATATGAATCTCCATGTGGGTTTGGGGTGATAAGAAAGAGGCCCAGGAGACAGTGGGAAGAAACAGTTTCACCCTTTCAGGAGCATGTCATTCATACCTACCTTGGGAATAGCCAGCTTGTCTTTTTCAGAGCTTTCTTCAGAATCAGAGCAGGTATAGTTTTCACTGAAGGAAGCGACGGGGTTCACTCTGGGCTTGTGAATGGCCTGGATGGTGAGCTGCGTGCTGAGAAGGTTGCTCACTGCCCTCAGGGACGTGCACACGTTGGGGGGCAGAGAAGGGTCTGCCAGGAGGTCGGTGATGAGACCGTGCGCCTCGCCCATCACGGCAATATCCACAGTGATACTGGTTCCTGGAGACTGAGACACCAAACACAGGAGGTCGGGTGAGAAAGGCCTGAGGTTGGAGGCACAGGGAGGGAAAATGGGCTTTTTCTGAAACGTAGACTGAAGTGACACTAGGGTTGCAGTAAAGTAACATTCAAATCACATTTCTGTTTCAAATTTTGCCAACATTTGCCGTGGCTTTTGCCAGTTTTGTGTTCAGGGCACATTTTTACTGTTAGAACCTATGGAGGCACTTTGAAGAGATACAAAGATAAGCACCAGTTTTTAAAAAATAGAAAGTTTCAGGAAACAACAAAAAAATTCATATTGATCACTCCTAATGAAGAGCTCAACATTTTAATGTATATTATTTAGAAAGTGTCCATTGATAGATGAATGGAAAAAGATGTTTTTTATATACACACAAACACACACACACACATATACACCCAAAATGGAATACTACTCAGCCATAAAAAAGAAATTTCATTTTGAAAAGCAACACTAATATAGTATAAAATTTTAACTTTAGTAATATTCTAGTGTGATATTTGAGCTGGGTGTGTGATAATTATTCAACTAATATTAGAGATAAGCACAAAAAGCAACTCAACTTGTTGTTCAGATTCACAAATTGTCCCTCTTCTTGTGGTTGGTAAGAACAGAAATTTCAGTTCTGGAATTCCGTGGCACATCTGGCGTATTCTGCCAAACTGCCTATCAGATTCAGAGTTACTCCTCTATATTTGCTAAAGAAATGAAGAGCATTAGAAACAGAGGACAGGATCGTTCCTCACCCTGCTGGTCAGGCAGGAACGTAGGCGGGAAGATGTGGGAATAAGGGAGAGCATGGGCAGGGTCAAGGTTAAGAAAGTAGGTGAAGCTTAAAGACGGCAGGCCGATGACTGTTAATACTGGAATGCTACCACAGTATGAGGCACGAGGAACCCACGGAACTGTAAACTGAATAACACGGTGATTGGCGTGAGGTTCTGGAACTTGGCTACTTACATCCCAGTCATGAGTTCCTGACCCTACCACTTTCTAGCTGATTGATTTGGCAAGTTAGTAAGCTCTCGGTGCTGTGACTTCTCCATCTGTAAAATGGATGTAGTAGAGTACCAACCTCAGAAGGTAATGATAAGAAGTAAAAGGGAGATTATAGGTAAAGCACTTACTGTTGTGCTGTACGCGAACAATTATAAGTGTTCAATAATGATAATGATATAAATACTAGAAATAATAATTCTGGAGTTTTTCAATAAGAGGCTATTAGAGATTTGGCTATGTATTTGGGAGAAAATAAAGTTTAATCATTCTTTCACAACAGACTTAAAAATAAACTCCTGAGAGATGAAAAATTTTATAATCTTGGGATTAGGAAGACCGTTAAAAATAATATAAATGGCATAAACTGTCAAGAAAACATCTAACAGATCTGACTAAATGAAGACATAAACTTCTCATAAGCAAATATGCCATAAGCAAAGGTAAAAAACAAATAGTCCATGAGAAAATATCTGCCACCCAGAGAAGATAAAACATATGCAAATAAAAGGCCTTTAAAAAAAATCGATAAAAGATAAACTTGGGAAAAGGAAATGAATATACAATTCAAACAAAATTTAATAATCAAATATACAAAAGCTACTTGCCTCCTGAATATTTAAGACACAAACTAAAGTAATAAAAAAAAATGTTTACTGGGCTTCCCTGGTGGCACAGTGGTTGAGAGTCCGCCTGCCGATGCAGGGGACACGGGTTCGTGTCCCGGTCCGGGAAGATCCCGCATGCCGCGGAGCGGCTGGGCCTGTGAGCCATGGCCGCTGAGCCTGCGCGTCCGGAGCCTGTGCTCCGTAACGGGAGAGGCCACAACAGTGAGAGGCACGGGCACCGCAAAAAAAAAAAAAAAAAGTTTACTTATTAAATTGCAAAATAATAAAAGACTGCTAGCGCCGAGTATTAGTAATGGTTTGGGGAAATGAGCAGTGAGTAAAAACTAAGCCAATATTATTGCAAAGAAATTCTTGCTGAGTCTATCTATTTATAGTTTAAATGTATATATCCTATAATGTAGCAAGACAATGTAGACATCTAGTCCAAAGACAAACTACATATATACAAAAATATAAAGATAAGGTCACAAAGGATACTGCAATGCTCTGATAACAATCAAAGAATGTGGCCATAAATGCATCATCAACAGAGAAACTGTTTAAAAAAGTTATATTACAAATAGACTATAAAGTATAATGCACTTATTTAAAAGATTTGGATAGGTCTATAAATGTTTATTTGGAAGAATATTCATAAAATATTGTTTTATTTTTATAAAGTATGTCACAGAAAAAGTGAACATATATTTTTTGCAATCAGAAAAATATGACAATTATGAAAACACCCAACATCTGTGAAGGTATCTAGTCTTATAATAACTATAAGCAAGGATAAATTATTCTGTAAAGCTATCATATAGAAATTATGTCTTTTCATACTAGAATAATAAGAGTAGCAATTATAATAATGGTGGATAATAATGGTGACAGCTGGTATTTATTCAGCACAGTGTACAAGGTAGGTACTCTTATTACATTTATTTTTATTAGTCAGAAGTAACTTGCCAAGACTTCCCAGTGGCGCAGTGGTTAAGAATCCACCTGCCAATGCAAGGGACACAGATTCGAGCCCTGGTCCAGGAAGATCCCACATGCCACGTAGCAACTAAGCCCATGTGCCACAACTACTGAGCCTGTGCTCTAGAGCCCGCGAGCAACAACTACTGAGCCCGCGAGCCACAACTACTGAAGCCCACGTGCCTAGGGCCCGTGCTCCACAACAAGAGAAGCCACCGCAATGAGAAGCCCACGCCCCACAACGAAGAGCAGCCCCCGCTTGCCGCAAATAGAGAAAGCCCGCGCGCAGCAACGAAGACCCAACACAGCCAAAAAAATAAATTAATTAAAAAGAAAATAACTTGCCAAATAACTGAGTCAAAAATAACTCAGAATCAGATAGCTAGAGCATGGAAACGTCAGGCTGCAAACACAAATACATACGCTATTTCCACAGCTCAAGAGCTGAACTAGCAGGTTGAAATAAATACTGAATGTTTTCATTGTACGTTACTAAATATATCTGTAATTATTTAATGCTTTATTTAACCATTGTACCATGTTTTTCTCTCTTTGTAGGTTTAAATATCTTCCATGAACCAACATGAAAATTTAAGTGTAATATTAATAGCTTTAGGATATATAATTATGTGTATTTCACATTTTTATTTACATTGTTAACTTAAAAAATATTTGTGAGAAATGCCAGTCAATTAGGTTAACATTCCCTTTTAGAAACGTATTTTCAAGTGCATCTCTAATTATTATGCTTCTGAAAAACTCACCCAGTGTGATCTTATGAAATAGTAATATTTATTCCTACCCATGTTGTTCTAATAATCTTAAACTAGTACGTTACTGTACTATTTCCCTAAAAAAATAAATTTTAAGTCAAACTTCGTACCCAGGACATAAAATTTTAAGATTTTTGACAATAAAATTAACAGTTTATGTTCTAATAGTTAATAGATTTTCTCAAAATGGTCTCAGTACATAAAACTTACAAATCTGAAGAAAAAGTAGAACGTGCTCACTGACAATCATAATTACATTTTAAAATAAATTATTGGTGAGAAAACAAATGCATCTTATAATTCTCTAATTTTATGTCTTTTTTTTAAAGTAATGGATGTATTTCTTATACACTCAGAAAAAAACAAATAACTAAAAATTTAAAAGTAACTTTAAAATAGAAACAGAACTGAAAACTCATCCTTGTAAGCCAATGTTAGTGTTACATAAGAACTTAGAAAACAAGCACATTATGTAATCCAATGTTACTTATACTGTCTGTAGCTTTTGTGAAAGCGAAGGTCTTCAAGTGAAAAAAGAAAAGCAATACTCAGGTCAAGCTGATTTGCTTTGTAGTGCAACAGAAACTAACACGGTATTGTGAAGCAATTACACTCCAATAAAGATCTATTAAAAAAAAAGCATATTACCCATATTGGAATTGGCTAAGAAACCAAACACTTCAACTATTGGAAAAGTCTCCCTACCGTTATAAAGTCAGGTCTTTGTTTTATTAGTTTTACGATTTAAAAATTAAAATTGTGTAACAATTCAAAGTTGTATCACGCATAAGAAGTTATCATCAGTTTTTGACTCAAATAATGAAAGGCTTCAATGAGGCATGAAATCTAAAACCAACAATCAGATTTGTTTGCCACAAACTTGCCAAGGCTAACCACACACGAAATGATGAAAGACTGAAAGATAGATGGGCTGCTGTTTCAATAAACAGCAGGCAAATAATAAAGACCCAGGGAGTCACCATAAAGGAATTTCAGGGGAGAGGGGCTTAGGAATTTCGGTAGTGTTTTTTCATCACATGATACAAAATATGAAACAACACAGAGTGACTCACACAGAGGGTATTTCCACACCTAGTCAGCTTTCAAAATAATATAGTTCAATTTCTAGGTATACCAAATAACACTCGGAAAAAAATTTCATTTAACTGGTGAAGTCTTAGCTAGTGATAATAAACACTAAAGGTTAAGTTTATATTAAAGCTACTTTAAAGGAAAGTCTTAAGCTAACAGCCTGAAATCATCTTTGAGTGCAATAACCAACTCTACTGAGCATAAAACCACAGTTGAGTCTTTTTACGGTGCATATAATCAAACGAATCTTTTCCTTGAAAAGCAATAAAAAACATTTTACTTTGCAGGCTCTCCTTATAATGGAAATACTTATATTTAGCATTTAGGAAAATGCAAGTATAATTTCCTGGGCACTATTTAAATGACACCCAAATGTGGATTGCCACCTCTAAACTGAAAATCTGGAATTTAAGTATGATAAACAGTGGAATAAAGTGCAGTTTTATATATCAAGCCCAAAATAACTGATTCTTTTGGTAAATCCACCACTTTGCAAAGCAACCCGTTCTTTCAGCATCTTCCTTTCCCCCCTTTATCTTCTTCCAGTCTACTTCACCATCTCCAGGATGTCCTATGCAATGCTGGTTGCTATGGTAACAATCTAGCTTGCTTCCAAGTTACTTTACTCAACATAAACGGAGGGCCAAGAAAATCTGGAGTCAGAGATAAGTTAAGGAAACAATAACAAATACACTTAGAAACAACATTAGATGTAACTCCTAGACTGGGCATGTATCAATTCAATTATAGAAATTTTGTTTTTACTGTCACTACTTCTGTGGTAAAACTTTGAAATTACAGTTGTGGTATGATAAAGGGGGAAAGATTTGCAAATGTGTAGGGGTCAGAAAAAACTTGCACTCTATAAAGGGCATCTAAATTTCTAAACCACCATAAGCTGCAAATTATGAAAAATTTAGCAAATAAATCTATGTGGTCAAACGACTACTAAGAATGTAAAACAAAATTATATATCTTTAAGGAACGTGACAGATTATTTACTGTGGCACTGTGTTTGGGTTTCTATCAACATATTGTTCAGAAATGGAGAATTTCTAAAAGAAAAATGTCATTAAGAAGTCTTACGAAATAACTACTGGAACAAGGTAAATGAAAACAAAGAAGCAAACAAACATCATTTCACTCCAAGAAAGTGAAAGTGCCCAAGTGGGAAATCAGAAAGGGTTTGGGAAAGTTGATGTCAACAGCAATTACCGATTCAAAATGATTACGGAGATTATCTGGTATAGAGGGTGGGGTGAAGATAAGGCATGCAATTCTTGACAACTTTTTTGGGGGGACAGCACCAGTATAGTCACGTTCTAGCTCTTCTCCCTATGCATTTTGAAGCAAGGATTAAACTGATAACTTAATGAAATAGGTTAAATACATCCCTGCCCACGGGCAGAAGATGTAATAATTCTCAAGTCTTCCGACTTAGTGAATCATTTGATGTGTCACTTGCTTTGGACATTAATTTATTCTAACTGGAGGAAAAGAATTGGAAGCAGCACAAAAGCCTCTCTTCATAATTCTACATGAAACTCAAAGATAGGTTATAAACGCAAAAGCGCTAGAACTGATATAATTATCTCCATAACCTAGTTGAGGTGGTTTATCCCACAAATTAGGCCACTTTTTTTTGTTGTTCAGTATTTTAAGTTTTATGATGGTTTCCAAAACCAACCATGGCTTTTCTCTAGGCGATACTGTATCTGTTGGAGCCCTCGGGCCCCGCCCCTGCAAAATCAGAGAACTCGCCTTTATCTTTCTAAGATCCCTCCCAATTCTGTAAGCCTAAAGCATTTCTTTACATAACATACATACACACACAAACATCAAAGAAGAATCAAATAATTTTAAAACTTATTTCTTGGCTCATTAAGAATTTTAAATTTTTAAAAAAGATTTCGATTTATTTACTTTTAAATTTTATTTTACTGAAGTGTAGTTGACCTATAACGTTGCATTAATTTCTGCTGTACAGCAAAGTGATTCAGAGATATATATAAACTCTTTTTCATATTCTTTTCCATTATGGTTTATAATAGGATATTGAATGTAGTTCCCTGTGCTATACAGACATAAAAAACCTTTTAAAATTATTATGTAGACTTCGAAAAGTCCTTGTTTCACCAATTGCTAATCTTACTCAAGCTTCACCTTCTAACTTATTATTGACTCACTGATGGCTGTTTCCCTCCTATGGTAAAATGTCTAATGTACACCAAGTACTTATGGGGAATAGACTATTTTCTAGAACTTCCACTCCCAACAGTTGAGTTGCACATTTGCCAAGTGTCAGTTTTGTTTGGTCCTAAATCTGTTTAGGCCAGTTGCAACTATCACTGTAACTTACATATGCTAATAAAATATCTATAAACCAGTGATATGTGAGTAAACAATGGAACAGTTTCTTTAAAAACTAAGTTGAATAATTTTAAAGACTTCATAAACAGACTCATAAAGATGAAGCCCCGACAATGATTTCTGTTAAATTAAGTAGGAGTGATATAACTGTAAAGATTCAAGAAGAAAATGATAAAGTGCCTGAAAGATTTTCAACTCAGAACGCTTCCAAATGGCTGTCATTTCTACTGTAAAACCAACCAACAAACAAACAAAAACAAAGCAAAACAAAACCAGCCCTGAAGCTCGTAGTCATATACCATGAAGTATGGGTGTGCTGCATGTAACATAACTTGGAACTCTAATCAATATAGTGAAAATATACCCAAAGAGAAACATTCTTGTCTCTTCATCACAAATGTGTGAAATCTACATATTCATATGTATCAAGTTAAAATATCAACATATTGCTAGAGCTACGGAAAATATGTTGTATTTTTATGATTCTCTGCTTTAAAAACTTTTAAAATTAACAGATCAACTACTGATTAAGAGGGCTCCATACTACTTTAAACCCAACACATTCTTTCACTTGAAATGAGACATAATATAATAGCTACATTAAAGCTATGCACTACCACTCCTGGAACAAGGGATAAGAAGTGAAGTTTGGTTTATGAACTAACACGTGGTGTACAAATAGGCACAAGTGTATATTTTCATCATGTATGTAATTTGGGAGGTCGTATGTGTGAGAAGTTGGAAGCGAAGGCATAACAAATTGGGATATAAGAGAGGAACTTTTATTCATTCATCAATATCAAATTTTTATTTTATGAGGTAGTACGTGGGGCCTTTAAGAACACAGGATCTAGAGCCAGACTGCCGGTGTTCAAATTTCAGATCTGGTGAGAACTGGGGAAAGTCACTTATCTCCTTAGCTCCTGTTTTCTCATCTCTAAAAAGAGGGCAATAATAATGCCTCCTGTATAGTATTATTAATGATTCAATGGGATCAGGCACATAAAGACCTCAGTAGAGTGCTTGGCCTCCAGTACATGTTTGAAAAATACTATATAGCACCACCATCATTATTATTATTGCATTGAAAAAGATTATGTGCAAAAAGGGCTGTATATGTATGTGTGTGTTTGTCTACTACATACACTGGGTCAGTAGTTTCTTTATAAATGAAGACAGCATAGAGATATCATTTCTCTACTGACAAAACAAACCAACAAATGCAAAAACTTAGTTTCACTTTTTATTCTAGGTAAATATAGTCATAAAGATTGTATCCCCTACTCCTATATACTCAGAGTAGTTCTGAGATTAATTTTAGGCTCTTAGAAAGTAATTGCACAGAAGTCCTGGTTTCAGTTAATATGGTTGACTGCACTGGTAGGATTTATAACACACTACGTGAAAGGAATTCTAAAAGCAGACATCTTAGCTCCATTGTTGGAAGTCTTTTCTTTTTCTTTCTTTCTATTTAGTCATCTTGGGAGACACCCTGGGAGGCAAACACGACATGGGAAGAACATTCTCAGGGTGAAAAGGGAATTGGGATAAGGGAGGAATAAACAGTGTAAGGGATGACACATAAAAGGAGTCACTGGGACTTTTCTTACCCAGCTTTGGTCCTAATGCTGGGAAAAGATGCATGATAGGCTTTGGGAAGCTGTGTCATCCTATTTCTCTAAAGCAGTTTTCCACCCCTTGCCCTCCAAATCTTTCTCTCTGATACCAGGAAGCAGTCTCTTAGTCTAAATTCATTTAGAAGATGAGCTGGATTCAATAAATGATCTTTGGTGCATTACTGGGTCTGACCTCAGAGCCAGCAGAATTGCATATGTGTTTATACTTTCATAGGACCCATTTATAATTTTAGACTTGAAGTTGGTTGGGAAATTTTTAAAAAATGAAATCATGTGAAAATTTTGCAGTAACTCATTGTAGGCTGAACCTTGGCTAAATGTCATCCTAAGGAAGCAGATGTTTGCTTATTTTAATTTTCTGGCAGGGAATATGAGTTGACCTTTGGATTTTCTCCTTAAGATAATATGTATGTACAGTAGGAGGAAAACATACAGGGCCCTTCATCAAACTGCTTTCTAAAAACATCTCAGTTGGTCGGGACTCATTTGAGATGTGAGACACAGCAAACTCCAGCAGTTACCAGAATTCTTAACCTCCTTCTCTTTTGATGGTCAGAGAACATTCCATGTCACCAAATAGGATGTAGTACATGGCCTTGTGTCCTTATATATTTCCCTACATTCTGTCTGCAAATAAGCCCCAAAGTGTTAAAATTGTCCCTCTGTTTATGTTTTCTAAGATCTTCCAGACACTAGCAAATTCACCCAACAACCTCAAAAATAACAACTATCACAGAATACTGTTTTATTATTTAGGAAATAAAACATACTTATGAAATCGCTTACTCAAGGAAGCACCCATATCTCTGAGAAGATAACCTTAGCTGCCTTTGACTTCCAGGCTGGTTCTCTCTGTTTCTTCTAATTATAAAAAGATGAGGTGGCTGGAAAAGCTAGGAGGAATTCAGGTAATACTGTTCCTGGGACTGCTCACGCAAATGAACTGGGAAGGCTTGGTTAAGTGTAAGTTGCTATGTAAATAAAAAGCATGATCATTTCTGTTAGTGGAAGAAACTGGATTCTCTGATTGAGCACAAGCTTGTAAATATTACAGAAAAAAATCAGAGTCTCTGAAATAAGTATGAACTCCTAAAGGTGATGAATTCTGATGGTCTTTTGTTTGTTGAATTTTAAGAATTGCTGTTAAACTTGAGCTTGAGGTTTCTGTTTGCTTAGCCTAGAAACAATTTCGGTGAACAACAGATGGCAGTATTCTGCCTTTAAAAAAGAACTCCAGTTGTCTGAACATCTTTTTGAATGAGTGCTCTTCCCTCATTAACAGACACAGTTTAGTTTCTTTTTTCATACAAAAAAAGAAAACACAAAAACTAAAACCAAAACAAAACACAAAAACCTTACATAAGACTATTGGTAGAAAGTAATAAAAAAATCTTAAATTGTGTTATATCTCTCAGGATCATTGTTAAAGTGAAACTGGAACTACATCCTTAATAATTTTTGTCTCAATTACAAACATTTTGGCTCTGTTACCTTTCTCCATTTTTATAAGCTACCCAAGGCAAACATGACCCATTTTCGTACACAATTTGATATAAATTTTTCCACGTGTAATTCTCTACTATGATTAAAAGATTCCTAAAACTAAACCATCAAAATGCACATTTAACGCAAGGGTCTTGTGAGGCTTCACTGGCATTTTCTTTATCTCCACTGTGTCATCACCAGATTCTTTGCCACCTCGTGTGCAGTGGGCACTTACTCGATGCTGCCGATTTGCTTCCACTACTGTTGACCTGGGAGATCTTCCCCTGTACTCTTGCAGTAGCACCCACTCTGGTTGCCATATGAATGCCTGTTGAGGCACTCCTGTACTTCATCCACTGGAAGCACCAAAACCAAAAACAGCCAGCTGAAAAACCCTGGGAGCTGTAACTTCCGAGAAACCTGCCATCCCTGAGCAGTTCTCACATGTAGTCAGAGAACCTCTCTCACTGTATCTCCGACAGTTTTCCGTTCAGCTTTTTGGGCACTCAGGGACATGAGGAATGAGTTAAGTCATAAGTAGCATTCTCCAAACCGCTCAAGATAAGTAAATTTCCTCTCTCCAGTTCTGTGTCTTAAAGAAATATAGCGACAAACAAATTATACTGTCCAAGGTATTTCCTTAAAACAAATAACTGAATTTTCTTGAAGCCATCCTAAAACATTTAACCTTCTGGTACAATGTCATGTTCTAATCTTAAAGTTAAATAAAATATCGAGAATTGTTAGACTGTAATACTGAAATCGTGAATAAAAATTATATTCAACAAACGGATTCTGGAATAACTACTATCCAGAAAATAATGAAACTGCTGAAGAGAAGTAATAGTACTGATCAAAAGAAGCAACTCTACATTTTTCTATAATCTGCCACATGTATGAAAAGAGTAAGTACAGGATCGAGGTATATGGATTAATATTTTCTGGAAAAGACAAAAAGCTTAAAAGGACTGGAGGGAGAAAGAGAATGGCCTTTTGGGGACCTGCAGTGAAGGTCAGAGTGCTTCGGGTTGAAAAGCACGTCGTCTGTGAACAGCATGCTGACTATCGTTAATAATACTGTATTGTATATTTGAAAGTTGCTAAGATAGTAGATCTTAAAAGTTTTCATCACAGGAAAATAAATTTGTTAACTACATATTGTGATGGATGTTAACTCCACTAGCTGTGGTGATCATTTAGCAACATACACAAATATCGAACGTTATACACCTGAAACTAATGTAATGTTATGTGTCGATTATATCTAAATTTATTTAAAAAAAGAAGAAAAGGGTGTGTCTGGAGAGATTTGAGGGAATATATCAAGACAGGAAGATGAGCCGAATTCAAGAGCTTTGATGAGCTACTAAAGGCCATGAGAAACCCTGCAGGGTGGTGATGTTATCGGTATGTATAAAGTAAGAAGTTACGCTGATTTTCAGGCTTTGGGCTTGGGCAGATGGGCAGCTAAGAATATTTCCCCAAGTTATTGGAGAAGAAAGAAGCTTTGGTGTGGATGTCGAGATACGCATCTTTGAGTAACTATGTGATGTTCACAGGACGATTCCAGTTGCACTTCAGGAGGGACACCTGAACTGGAAATACGCATTTGGGTATTGACGCCATAGACACGGCCATTTCCATAGCACTGCCGTGGGAGTGTATAAGGAGAAAGAGAAGTGGACCGAGGGCAGAGCCATAATCAATATCAACTTTTAAGGGCCGGGGGGGAGAGAAACCCACAAAGAAAAATGAGAAGGAACAACTGAAAACTAAGAGTGTAGGGTCAAACGGGCCAAGGGAATGCTTTTGTCAAGAGGGGAGGAGTGGTCAGCGGAGACCGATGAATTTGAGAGATTAATAAATTTTGGAAAATATCCATTAGTTTAGTGTCTGGAAAGTCACTCATGACATTGGAGAGAACAGTCTCAGTGAAGTACTGAGGTTACGAGTCACACTGCAATCAACTGAGCAAGGAAAGGAAGATATGAAAATGAAGACAATGTAGGCAACTCTTCAGTGAAAACCAGCTGCACAATGGAAGACAGAGATCTGTCTGCATCTAGAGGGAAAACAGGTTCTAAAGAGCTGGTGAGCAAGTGAGCAGGCAAAAATGTCGAAGCGGGGAGGGTCCCACTAGTGTGAGGGGTTTAAAATGCAGTAAAGACAATGGGATGATAAATGGATCAAGGTGCAAGAGAAGAAAGCAAAGGATGGGGGGACTAACCTTTCACCATAGGGCATCTTTCTCATGGTGACAGTGAGAGAGAAGAATGTTGGTAGACTTGCAGGTGAGAAGTTGGAGTTCTTACCCTTTGGCTTTTATTTACTCTGTAAATTAGTCCTGAGTCCCTGGTTGAGAAAGTAAATCAGGCAATGTTGAGGTCAGAGGTGCAAAAGAGAACGAAGAATGTTTTGAAAGAGGAATGAGAAGGAGCTGGCTAGATTCTCTGGCGATCCTGATGGTCCAGCTGAGTTTGGAGACCATGGATCCCAATATGTTTTCTGTGTACTTTCCAGGGTTGCTTGGCATGAAGTTTTATATGAAAAGGCGATGAACTGAAAACAGGAAGGGTCTGCCAGATGGGAAAGAAAGATTGGACAATCGGACTGGAGATCCTGGTGAGGTAGAAGAACAGGTGCAGGGTAGGTGAGAGAGCAGAAAAGCTTGAAGAAGCATCGCATCGGAACGTGGGGTGGTGTGTTTGCATGAGAAAGATGGATGCAGGATTCCATGAGCGCGCTAGTCTCTCAGGCAGGGAAGGTTTCTGCTTTCTATTAGCAGAAAATAAGGTTGAAAAGGAAAGATGAGGCTAGATTTCAGATGCTGATGAATGAAAAGCAAAGTTTTCTACTTCTGTCAGTTGGCAACTGAGTGATGAAAGACGTCTGAGAAGGAAAATGATGTAATCCAAGAGTGCACAGGGCTTGAGGAGGGTGAAGTTGTGGCACAGAGGGAGGCAGATTTGACCGAGGCTGCCACAATAACCACCGTGCAGAAACTGGGACACTTGCAGCATGCATAACCAGGAAGGGAAGGGTAAGTAAGAGTAACATCAAGGAGAATCAGTTGCCCTTGTAATGTGATTGGATACTGGGACCTGAAAAATTGCAATCTATTTGTTCCTGTAATAGTTGTCTTTACTCTGTCCACAATATTCTCTCAGTTCCTTCTTCCAGAAATTTCTTCAAGTGCCCCTGCCCTCACAAAACAAAATGTGGATAGTTCACTTGTGAATGTATAAGTCCATATTGGGTCTGACCAATTATCTTTTAAAAAGTTTGCTTTTGGATTTATTATGGTAGTAACCCTTCACAACATTAAACAACCAAGGGGGTGAGTGGATACTCTTAAGACCCCAAATTATTTTAATACAGCATTAAACACTTCATAAATGTATTTTAAAAACTCAATACATTTCAGTTTCTACAACTAATCAAAGATACCATCAATTAAGTAATAAGGCTTACAAAGTTATAAATAGATCAAATGTTAAAACACTTGTAAATCAAGTTTTTTGGAGCTTAGAATGCATTTTTCTAGAGAAATAATACTATTGTATAGACTAATCCTAGGTTAGCTCACCAAAGTTTATACAACCACTTAATAATAGATATGACAGCATTTTTTCTTTGTTCATTGCAAATGCACTCTCTTTCAATTACATTGTGATATTTTTAGAGACAAAATACATTTTATCAATGGTGTGATTCTACAAACAAATGCTGGAGAGGGTGTGCAGAAAAGGAATCCTTCTTGCACTGTTGGTGGGAATGTAAATTGATACAGCCACTATGGAGAACAGTATGGAGGTTCCTTAAAAAACTAGAAATAGAACTACCATATGACCCAGCAATCCCACTACTGGGCATATACCCAGAGAAAACCATAATTCAAAAAGACACATGCACCCCAATGTTCACTGCAGCACTATTTACAATAGCCAGGACATGGAAACAACCTAAACATCCATCAACAGAGGAATGGGTAATGAAGATGTTGTCCATATATACAATGGAATATTACTCAGCCATAAAAAGGAATGAAATTGGGTCATTCGTAGAGATATGGATGGACCTAGAGACCGTCATACAGAGTGAAGTAAATCACAAAGAGGAAAACAAGTATCGTATATTAATGCATACATGTGGAACCTGAAAAAATTGGTAATAGACGACTTATTTACAAAGCAGAAATAGAGACACAGACACAGAGAACAAACATATGGATACCAAGGGGGGAGGCGGAGGGTGGGATGAATTGGGAGATTGGGATTGACATATATACACTATTTTTTTTTTTCACGGAAATGTACATTCTTATTCTTTTATTTTTTAAAATATCTTTATTGGAGTATAATTGCCTTACAATGGTGTGTTAGTTTCTGCTTTATAACAAAGTGAATCAGCTATACATATACATATATCCCCATATCTCCTCCCTCTTGCGTCTCCCCCTCACCCTCCCTATCCCACCCCTCTAGGTGGTCACAAAGCACCGAGCTGATCTCCCTGTGCTATGTGGCTGCTTCCCACTAGCTATCTATTTTACATTTAATAGTGTATATATGTCCATGCCACTCTCTCACTTCACCCAGCTTACCCTTTCCCCTCCCTGTGTCCTCAAGTCCATTCTCTACGTCTGTGTCTTCATTCCTGTCCTGCCCCTGGGTTCTTCAGAACCTTTTTTTCTTTTTTTGGGGGGGGATTCCATATATATGTGTTAGCGTATGGTATTTGTTTTTCTCTTTCTGACTTACTTCATTCTGTATGACAGACTCAAAGTCCATCCACCTCACTACAAATAACTCAATTTCATTTCTTTTTATGGATATATATATTATTGATACTATGTGTAAGATAGATAACTAGTGAGAACCTACTGTTCTCACAGGGAACTCTACTCAATGCTCTGTGGTGACCTAAATGGGAAGGAAATCCAAAAAAGAGGGGATATATATATACAAATAGCTGATTCACTTTTCTGTACAGTAAAAACTAACAGAACATTGTAAAACAACTATACTCCAATAAAATTTTTTTTTTAAAAAAGGAGTATGGAGGCACCGGGATACAGGCATTTCTGCCTCATTTATTCAACAAATATTAATTGAACATCTACTGGGTACCTGATACTGTCCACACCCTAGGGCTACGGAGATGAATAGGTCTGGGCTGCTGCCCTCAAGCAACTTCCCGTCTAGTGGAAGATGTTCAGGGGGCTGAAAGGGATCAGAGGATAAAAGAGGAAACTGGGGGAACCCCGTGGATGTATCACCACTGCCTCTGGTTATTAGGAGAGTGAAAGAAGTTGTTTCTCAACATGCAAATAGGTCTCAAAACATCCGACCATGTGGCTTTTTCCATACAGACTTTGAAAATGGCTGCCCTGAACGGAGTCGCCATTCTCATCCATATCTCCCCCACAAGTAGGATTAAAAAAAATAAAGCAATTCTCCAGAGAAGACAAGCATGAGAGGGAAGAGGAACTGGTTACAAAGATACTCATCACTCAAATACAGAAACCACTGATTTCTGGGCATTTCCCTCAAAATCTTCAGACCTTGGAACTCTCATAGCTCCAGTACCCAAGTCTCAAGTAGGAAACATGGATTTCAGGCCTCATCAGCTTCCCATCCCCCAGTAAACAGTAGGAAACCTGAAGCCCCCTTGCCTCTTAGAGGACTTGAGGGTCTCTTCCTGCTAACTGGTTTTAAGGGGTGGGGTGAGCTGATCGGTGAATAATTTGGCATATAGAGAAGATTTGTGTAAACTATTACAAGCTTATAATATCACTTCTTGATTTTCCAGAAGGCAACTCACAACTCTAAAAATTACATTATTAAGGGAGTGACTTTCAAAAAGTTTGAAACTAGTGCACAAAAGGTTAAGTAACTTGCCCAAAGTTACACAGGTAGTAAGTGGCAGAGGTGGAATTCCAATCCAGGAAGTCTGAACCTATACTATTAATCAAATCGCTAAGCTGTCCATCAGTATTTTGGGTAACTGTTCCTACGTACGGCTATCTACTTTTGACGATACGAAAGTATCTTTGTCAATTTGCAACACACTGCTAGCTGTGCAAATTCTTCCTTCAATTAATTACCAACTTAGGTTCTCGTTATCAAGGGGAACTTATTAACGTCATCAGCAAACTCCAAGAATTCCTGGTATACTCCCTTCCTACACATCTTTTTTGAAAATCAAATGAGACTCTTCCCAGAACTAAGTCTTAGGGAAGACTCCACTATTAATAATTTTCCACCAAGAAAAATGCCATTTATTCTTTTTCCCCGTTTCTCCCACTTAAGCCAGATCTCTTATAATATTTGCTTCTGGAAGGAAAAACTAGTGGGCTTTTGTGGAGACTTCTCTCGCTAATAGAAAAGCATCTGTCTTCATTTTCCTTTTAGGTGGTAATGAAAATAAAATTTTGTAATGTATCTGTCTACAAGTCTGGGTTAATTACTTCAGTTTAAGAAACTGGTTTTAGTTATAATCTGATTATATTCAGAATGTTATGAGACATTCGGATAATAAATATGATTATCTTTGGGTCAGCAGATCCCAGTAGCTCACCAAGATATTTCACAGGCAGAGGTTGGGCAGGATTATAAAGATTTTCTATGAGAAGCGTTTCAAAACGATACCTTCTCCCTCACGTTTAGCAACAATGTGTTCCTGAGTCAAGGAGGAAATCAGGCAAGAAAATAAGGCATTTGGTCATAAGTTGAGTCACTCAGCATTTATGTCACAGATTTGTTTTCTTCCTTGTGGACATAATTGCGAGTTCAGTCAATGCTCCCATATGCCATGAGTATAGCAATAACAGCATACTTACGACGTACGAATGACTAACAATTTGTTGCGATTCAGGGCAGATTTTTTAAGACAGATCTATGCAAAGAAGACAGAATGACTGCAGGAATGATCTTTTAAGATTACAATCTTGTGAGACTAATAAAACTGCTGATTAAAAATGTGGGCTAACTTCTTTTTCTGGGGATCAAGAGGAAGGATCCAGGGAGAAGCTGCTAGTGAATTCCTCCTCTTTGGCTATCATTTCAGTTCATTTTAGTTTCACGTCATCTTAAAACAAGCAGATGAGAATGGAAGTATGGTACAAGAGCTCTAATTAGGATATCCCATAGAAACAAATAAGCAAAGTGTTATTAAAGCGAACACAGAACGGAAGCAATGAACACTTTCACATGCTGATTCTGATGGCAAACTGAAGACGAAAATTATTAATACAGAGTGAGGTCTAACTAAAAATAGCTTCAAACTGTCTTTCTTCTGGTTTCAATATTTCTAACGAAGAATTTTAACGTATTATAGTGTCTTTATCAACAGCCACACTCTAGAGAAGATTACAAGAGCTTCTCAGATGCCCATCAAGCAGGTCTTGTGACTGTTGAATCAATCAACAGACTTGCCAGCAACTCTAGGGACTCTTGTAGCACTTTGACATCAAGGAGGAGATGTCCAGAGACCTGAGAAATGCCTCAATTCTGAGCTCTCTTCCAACCACATGTGGTGGATGTTGCGACGACTCTCGACTCTCTGTACCATGGTGATTCCACCCCCGAAGGGCAGGAATTTGGTCAAGGATGGGTAGCCCTAAGTCGACGTGAGTCAATGAGACATGAGAGGAACTTTGCTTAGTGCTTCTGGGAAAGGAAATCCTGTCTCTCCAGAAGGAAGCATTGCTGCTGCCAGCAGCCATCTTTGGGTTGTAAGTGGAACCAGTCTGGGGATGGAGCCAATAGTATAACAGTAGCAAAGTGGAGAGAATTAGAAAACCTAGGTCCATCACACAACAGTATTAAGCCATGAATTCACTAATCCTGATCTGGCCTGCTTACTGCAAGAGACAATAATACTTCTTTATTACTACAGCTAGTCTGAATAAAGATTTCTTTTTTTTTTTTGCGGTACGCGGGCCTCTCACTGCTGTGGCCTCTTCCGTTGTGGAGCACAGGCTCCGGACGCACAGGCTCAGCGGCCATGGCTCACGGGCCCAGATGCTCCACGGCATGTGGGACCTTCCCAGACCGGGGCACGAACCCGTGTCCCCTGCATCGGCAGGCGGACCCTCAACGACTGCGCCACCATGGAAGCCCTGAATAAAGATTTCTTTTACCTATGGTTGGAAATAATTAACCCAGCATAAAATTTTACCACATGTATGTGTGACTACTAGATAAGTAGGTGGTAATGAAAATAAAATCTTACAATTCATCTGTCTACAAGTCAGAGTTAATCACTTTGGTTTAAGAAACTGGTTTTACTTATAATCTTATTATATTCAGAATGTTATGAGACAATAAAAAATATGATTATACTGGGTTCAGGAGAGCCTGGTAGCCCACTGAGAGCCGTGAGACTGAAGCAAGGGACACTTTCACTCTAGCCCAGGGCCTCCCTTCTTTTTTTTTTTTTAACTTTTTATTTTATATTAGAGTATAGTTGATTAACAATGTTGTATTCGTTTCAGGTGTACAGCAAAGTGATTCAGTTATACATAGTTAGGGAGTTTGGGATTGACATGTACACACTGCTATATTTAAAATGGATAACCAGGGCCTCACTTCTAACAACACCAGCACCCAGCACACTACCCACATCTGTGCCTTAACTGCAAATTGCCCCATGTCATGGACCTTATGTGATTTATAATAATTGAAGCGCCATTCATAAAATCCTCCTGTGCAAACATACTCTATTACGCGTGTGTGTGGCTCTCAGAGGTTCTTGAAGAGAAGAATCCTTTCATATTTATTTTCTTCTCCCACAGCGACTTTAACCAGACTCAGCCAAAAGGTGCCTCATTAACTTAAACATAAGAAAACATAACATTTCTCCAATCCTTTACTGGGAATTTTAATTTAGCTTTAAATAAATTTCTAAATATAAGTAGGATTTCATCATTCTTGATTTTTCTCCCTGTTGTTTCAGTGAAATATTCTTTTTTCTTTTTAATATCAGTTCCCTACCCCTGGGGACTTTTAATCTCATCCTCCTACCACGGACAACCCATTTCTTCTTTCAATTTGTGATTTTTTCATTTGATGTCTTTTTCCCTCTCCCTCCTTCCAACCTAAGAAATGCTTAGCATCTCCCCTGCTAATGAAATTTTTCTTCGACCCCATCTAAGGTGCTATTCATTCCTTTTCAATTCGAATCTATTAAACCCCTGGAAAGAGAGCTCTCTTCTCTCTCAACACCCTGTGTAAAGGTATTGAGTCTTCCACTCGTGGCAATCAGATTTCTGTCTCTTCCTGATAAAATAACCTTCTCTGTCCAATACAGACAATATCT
The DNA here is from genome assembly GCF_963924675.1 of Phocoena phocoena. Lineage (NCBI taxonomy): Eukaryota > Metazoa > Chordata > Mammalia > Artiodactyla > Phocoenidae > Phocoena > Phocoena phocoena. The sequence continues at coordinate 85,974,731 of NC_089229.1, forward strand.
TAATTACAATATCTCATGACAATATTCCTGGCCTTGTCTTCCTTTGCCTGGCACTGCGTTCTCTTTCTCCCACCTTGGCTCTGCCGTGGCCTGGCTTTCTACAGGCCCTCTGACAAGGGACTCTCAGCCTGCTTTGCTGGTTCTTCTTCCCTCCCTAATGGTTGCTCCTTTTTATTGTTTTTTTCTCATGCTAATCTAAGCCCTTCCCTTCCAGCTCTCACCCTATGTTATAATGAATACCCACCAACCTGGACCTCCAACGCCGACCATTTTTCTGGACCTCAGGCCTGGGTTCCTATCTAGACAGGCCCACTCAAAATGTCTCCTGATTATTTCAGACTCGACTTTTCCAAATAGAAGACTTCCTCTCTTTCTTCCAAAACTCTTCTTTTCCTTCATTTCCTATCTTGGCTATCAACAAAAGCACTCACCAAAACTGGACGCCTTGACTTTTTTTTTTTAACCGATTTTTTTCTCTCTCATCCCCAGCATCAAACTGGTCACTGCACCTGGCAATGTCTACTAAAGAGTGTCTGTCGACTACTTTTTTCTTTAAACTCCCTTCATCCTTGCGTTAAGTCATTTCTCATTACTTACATGAGGGTGGCTGCAGTTTTTTTCTTCCACTTTTTTCCTGCCACAAACTCATTTTTTTCCCAATACAGAGACATGAATACGTTGCTCTCTTATTTTCTGTGATGGTTTTCCAAAGTTATAGAACAGGATTCAACCCCTTGGTATGGCTTTAAGTGTCTTCAAATTCAACCTTTAACCCCCTTTTCACAGTTACATTTCCATATACCCGACTAATGTCTTTCCTCCCCAATAATCCTGAGTTATCTCAAATATGCTACTGCCACCCCATGCCTTTGCTATGGTGTTACTTCTGCTGGGAACTCCATGTCTCCAGTACATCGATATTAATGATCAAGATCCAAACTTTAAAACACGAAAACATTTTACCTTCATTCTCAAACTGACGTCACGTTAATCACTTCCACCTCAAACCCTTCGTAGTACTTTGTTCCAACGTCTATTTTCATCAACTGCTATTGCTAATTGTTTGCGACCAAATTCCTTGCCAGATTGTGAATTTGAGGGCAAGAATGATTTCTTTATTCATTTTTTATATAATCTTAGTACTCAGCAGACTATAAGAGCTGAAAAAAACCGAATTATTAAATGAGTGAGTTCTGCCTTCTAACACAATATGCTGTTCTTACAAATGGTTCTCAATAGACGGCTAGTGGGAAGCAGCCGCACAGCACAGGGAGATCGGCTCGGTGCTCTGTGACCGCCTGGAGGGGTGGGATAGGGAGGGTGGGAGGGAGGGAGACGCAAGACGGGAGAGATAGGGGAACATATGTATATGTATAACTGATTCACTCTGTTATAAAGCAGAAACTAACACACCATTGTAAAGCAATTATACTCCAATAAAGATGTAAAAAAAAAAAAAAAGTTTGGAGACTGGATCACGCAAATCATTCTGAAGAGTGTGCTGTCACCTGGTCCTTAGACTCAAACAAGACCCCCTTCAAGTCCTCACCACCTCCTACTGAATGTCCTGTTACTCGAGGCTACTGCCTGCCTGCGATAAACGCACCCGATTGACAGGCAAACACAGACTCCTATGAGCAATGAACAAAAAGGGAGTGCTGAAGAAAAGAGAAGCAGCCTGGACTAATTTCCTTCCGATGTTCTCCCTGATTTCCATTAGTCCTTGACTACGTGGCTCACTGCTTATTTTCAGGGCTCCTTTTATGATTAGTACTGAAGCATAGATACACTCTTGATACTAAATGGCTTGCTTTGTAGTAAGGCCACATTTACATCATGGGAAAATACTAAGATAGAAGGAAAAAAATAAGACTGAACAGGTTTTGACTCATTACTAAAATAATAGTTTGATACAGTATACGATTGCATACAATACTTAAATTCCTTTTATTTAGTGCAGGCTGATCATTTATACCTTTAAGGAAAGGTAATTCTGGAGGTCTAGAGTCAATCCTTCTGCTTCCTTAAAAAAAAATTATCATCTTTTCAGCTTTCCACTATAGTCAGCACATAAGCATGCCAGATGCTCTTTGAAGACAATATTGTTTCTTCCTTCAGATTTGGGGAAAAAATTTTTTTAAATTTTAAAAAAGCCTCTTCAGTCTTTGAGTAGATAAGATTCACCACCTTTCTACAATATAACCCAGCTAAGATTGTGAATAATTGCCTTTGTTTTTGGGAGATATGTCGGTATCCATGCTGGGACGTTAGGCATAAACTGAAGATGCTATGTTGAGAATTATGTTTGTCGCGAAGCATTTATTGTAGTAAATCTTTTTGTAAATATTAGTAATGATAAGGAATATTACAAGGGAGCAGCTGGAAAGGAAGAGCTTGTTTCAGTGCAACTCAAATGCTCCTAACTGGCTAGCTTGAGTTTTCAAAAGAAGCTGGCAGATAAAGCCCTGACACTGACAAGGACACAGTAAGCTAAGGGCAAGATGACCGTAACCATTAAGATCATTTGTGTCTCTTTCCTCTGAAATTACACTACCCAGCTGCAATCTTCTGATACCAGGGTCCTCTCCTCAGCCTATAAATCTACCCAGGTTCCATCTTTTAGACACACTCCAGTCTCTCCTTTGTGAGGACATCTCCCATTCTTCTTTAATCCCATATTCTTCCCCCAGTCTCCACTCCCCTGTCAACTACCACCCAATCTTTCTACCAATTTTTTTGAAAGAACAAGTAGTACCCGGTGTCTTTATTTTCTCGTCTTCTGTTCATATGCCAATCCACTGAGCCAGGCTTCTAGAACAAAGACTATAATCGCTCTTGCTATTACAGTGGATTTTAATTGCCAAATTCAAAGGACATTTTTCAGTCTCCGCATTACTGGACTTCTTCATAGACGTTTTTGGGGTTGGTGATGCTCATTTTCTGAAAATCTCTCTTCCTTCAGCTCCCATGCCATCATGACCTTCTAGCTCTTTTCCTGTCTTCTGAACAGTCTTCTTCTGTCTCTTGAATTTCTCCCTCACTTCCCATCCCTCTCAACATTTTAAATGCCAAGTCCCCACATTTCACCTCGCAGCCCATCTCTCTTCTAACGCTCTAGACTCTCTCTAAATGTGTTCATGCACTTTCGTGACAGCCATACCACCTCTTCTAGATAATAACTCCTAAACCATCTCCGGCCCCCAACCTCTGCCCAGAGCCTTATTCTGCTAATGGACTACTTGGCGACGTGCACTGTGGATCCTCAAACCTCGCTTTACCTGACTCTCCCAATCTGCTTATCTGACTGGAGAATCTCAGTCAGTGCCGGCAACATCCACCGAATCATTCACACAAGGAACCTTATCTCCTTCCTCACTTCCTTCATTTCGTTCATCAGAGTCCTGTCATTTTAACCTCCTATATAGCTTCCCACTCTTTTTTTCACAACTACTACTCGAAGAGTACTTAGTTACTTATGTTTTCCACATGCTAAGCTTTAATCATACATATCTTGACAAATGTAGTTACTTCTGCTATTTCCCTGCCCTACACTCCTCACCACCACCTTCATTTAGTTTATCCCTACAACTCCATTACTGTTTAATTCTTCCAAAAACACTTTTTCTGATTCCCCACTCTGCCCCTAGCTGGGGTAAGGTATACATCACCTGTACTCCTATAACACCCTAATTATATATCAACTGTTGCATTTAAGTTGAAATGATTTGTTCGCATATCTTTCTTCACTACTAAACTGTGTATTTTATTTAACTCTTTTTCGCCAGTGCTTATCACATTGCATGGTACCCACTAGGTGCATAAAAACATTTACTGAATTAATAAACAGTTATTTATTCACTGATGTGTTTGCCCACGTAGACTCTCCTACCCTGAAAACAAAATGCTGAATATCCAATGTGAGCGTTATAATCTGTTTGGCTGTGATATTTCTCAAGAAAAATGATTACACTAACACTGTGGTTTATTCATCGGCCTCTCATGTTAAAATGCTTAAGTTCTTTGAAACCTGAACTCTCTGCGTGAAGTCAGTATGTAGTTTTTGAGTCGGAGGGGGGAGAAAATAACACCTCTACCAGCCCCTCAGCTAGACTCATGGGCCTCAGCCCAGAACAGCCTGACATTCTGGCTCCCCGACGATCTCTAACGAGGCACACATCTTGGCCAGTGGCTGTAGGCGTGGGAAGGTTATGTCTGTGTGTCAGGATGAAGACGCTCCTGTGGTTTCTCCCTTGTAAAATGTAATTGTGTTTTGGATCTCGGCATGAGCACTGAGACACCAGGCCCTGAAAAGTTATACACTAACTGCTTCTCGTTGAAAAATGGTGTTGGTGTCATTAAAGTAAAATTGGATGGTGGTTTGACCGTAAGGTAGCTTGACGATTGATTATTCAGTTCTTTTTCCTGACACTGCATTAAAAATTGAGTGAAACTGATATATCGTTTTTTTACTGTCTTTAAGCTGTAGCACTGCCCAATGTATGTAATATATTACTGAGCAATCAAAAATTAATTTCACGATTAAGGGAGATAAATTAACGGAACATTACTCTTTGATAGAGGAGACATAAATGAATCATGGCCTTGCTGTTTCAGGACTTTGGGGGGACAAGTGTAATACGGCCAAAATGACTATCACCTAGAGTTATGTTCAGGGACATACTGTTTTAATTCTGGCAATGTTTGGGCAAACCTTAACGTGTTAGATAAGGGATGATGAATAATGACCATTGTTTTATCAACAATGGCAATACTTATGCCTGGTACAAGTGCTCTGTACTTTCAGAGTGGATAGGGAGCTAGGACATGCAAAGTAGGACACTGCTATTAACACTATAGCTTTTCATAAGGTTGATTCTTGGGGAAACGTGAACCTGACGTATAACAGACCTAACATGATTTGCATAATCCTGAGATTTAGGCCCAAGTATACCCCGTGTGAAATATGTGTTTTGTGAATATGTTTCTAATCTAAACTCTATCTGAAAAACACCTCGGTGCTGCCTAGGGTGGAAGTCGGTGACTTATATTTCCACCCCTCCCTTTTTAATTCCCAACAGCCTTCCCATTTGGATTGTGTTTCTTGACACCTCCTTTTTTTCCTAAGAGTTATTCTTTGATGTTGGTTTCATATTCTTTGTTTCTAACCTCATGTCACCTCACAGAGCTGGGTCTGCTCATGGATACATACAAGATATTCATCACATGCTTCTCCAGTGTGCCCCTACCTCCTACAGGTGGGAGGGAAAGGGGATCAGAGCAAGCTGAAAGGGGCTGCTTAAACTTCCATAATCTTCACCATCACCTCCCAAATCTTCCTAAACCCTGAACCAGAAACTGAAATTAAAATGAGATGAACACATTCCCCAGCAACTCTGCTCGTACTGTTTATATTTGGAAACTATTCCATGGCCGAGCCTGTACATGCGTTTGGAGCAGGGAATGGGAAGAGCAACTGTATTTGTTTCATTTGCAACATAACAGGGCACATGGAAAACTGCTTTAGGCTTGTCCCCCACTTGACCCAGTGGTCTTAACATCCATGCCCCCTGTTGCCACTGACAAGATGTCAGGAGATATTTCACTAAACTAAGATGATCAGTCCCATTGTAAGTACCCTATTATCACTGCCAGTGTGGGTGTAAGACTGAGACTAGGTAACATGTATAGCTAATTTTTAAGCCTTTCTAGTTTCCAGCCTCCAATTCCCTTGGTATACTAGATGCTTCTCTTTTCAACCCAACACAAACCTACCACCATCAAAACTTCTACTTCTGAAATGTATCATATCTTGACTTCAGGTAAGCGTTAGGAAGAAAGTGACCTGGGTAACACAGCTCAGAACAATCTTAAAATACCACGTCACGTACCATGAGTAATATGAGTGACAGCCACAATCACGAAAACTTCCGCTGGTATAAGAACTTTATCCTTTTTTTCATTCTTAAATTGGCTGTAGAAATCAATTCATCCAATTAACTGTTATAGAAATAGGTACATTATAAAAAAAATATACTTGCTAACCCAGTGAATGAAACGTTTGAGCAATGCCAGACCTTAAAACAAAGTAAAACCTGACAACTTCTGGCAGTGGGAAGGGCTGATGATGAAGAGGACAGGTCAGCCTGGCCCAAAAGAGTGGCCCTGGGTCAGTTTCTGAGAGCAGATCCTGGCATTTCAAACCTCCTTTCTTTCTTCTATATATGGACCCACAGGTTTTCTACAAATTCCTTTTTGTCTGTCCCTCCAAATGGTGTGGGGATAACAAGGCAGCCTGGGGCAAGATGGCGAGGACCAAGCTGTTTGTACATATACATAGGGCTGTTGTACGTTAGGTATTTCTCAGTCCTGGGATCAATTCACAGAAGCTTGGCTTTTGTTCTAGAGCCCATTGCTGCCATTTTAGACCCTTCAGGTGCTACTGAGTGTGTTTCTGAGGCTGTCAGGATCCACAGAAGACCTTCTGCAGAGAAGATTTTTTTGAATGATCACATTATAGTCCTAATTGAAGCTGAGTAGTTCACGGGTCCTCTGAAGCTGACAGTGAAACATGCCATTCTCCGAGCATGTGTCCCTTATCAGAGCCACTTAAGGTAACAACATCCTACAAAAGGCCCCCTGGGGGTCTCTGAAGGCACAGAGACCTCATTACTCTTACAGTTAGGAAAAGCTTTAGACCACTTCTGGGAATGCAAATGAATGAAACCCCATGTGACAGCTCTAATAAAAGGCTCCTGTCTTTTTGCAAAACATTCAGACGCCATCTGGCAACTTCGTTGACGTCAGCAGGCACAGAAAAACAACTGCCCCACTGCCTTCTTCATTATTGCCTCCCACCCCCAACCTTCCTCTCCCCTCCTCCCTGGCAAAAAGCTCCAACTTGGAATTACGGAGACAGACAGGAGCAGAGTAGCCTTTTAAACAGATTTTCTCTAGTTTTGGTCAACTCCATTTTCAGAAACAGCTTCAGCATCACAGGAGCGGTGGTATTTAGCTCCCAGCTCTCCAAATGCCAGTTAGAGGGTGTATAGATCCTTACATTAAAAGGAAATTTTAAAGCCTTTTCTATTTGTGTTTTTGGACTCGAAGGACCTTTATTCCGAGACTAGAGGTGTTAAAGAAAACTATTCATCTGACTTCTGATTCAACACAGGTTCTCTTTGATCATTATAAATAAACATCAAGTGTTACACCGAGAACAAGTTTGCAGCCGTAGGGTGCAGACACTTGCTTGAGAACTCACACATCATACATACATCTTTCAACAGTTCACTAGAAGCTTAGATGGACAGATTTTTTTTTTAATGTTTAAATCATATGATATAGTTATCAAGCTATTTTGTCTTAGACACGCTCCAGGAAAAATAGACTTTTCTAAATTGTTGAAGAAAAAGAAAATAGGTCAATGGAATGTTTGTATCCCCTGTCAAAGAAACATAGAATTATAGAAGGAACTCCACTGAACACGTATCCTTTCCGGAAGTCCTAATTAGAAAGGAAACCCCACCCTAGCATTTGCACACAGTATTGAAGGACATAGAAATTTTAAGTTACTATTGCCTGTTATGGCTTTTTTTTCTTAATTTACAAGGGAGAAGTTGAATACTCACAATACCTAGTCTGTTCCTGGAAATGAGCAGGCACTATTAACAGTAAAGAGTAAAATGGCCTCATTAAAGGAGCCAATTAATCAGCCCCCTTTCCGCCTCCAAACTGTTTTACTTCTCAAGGTAAGCGAATACGCGTTTGAATGAGATCCTATCATTTTATCCACGTCGCTGGTACCTATTACTTACACGTGGTCAGACCATTATCAGATGAAAAAGATTTTTGAAAAACAATTTTACATAGTAAATTAAGGATACGTCTATTAGGTAAGATGAACCACTCTTGGTATCGCTTAGATACATTGCTATAGACCTAATTTTTTGTCTTTCCTAAAAGTTTTGCTTTTTCACTTTAAGAAAAGTCTTAAGCATTCTAATATTGAAAAGTTATAATTTTTCATAAAAATCCATTCATCACATAAGGTAGGCAAGTGATGATAAAGTACAGACATGACCACGTTGCTTCTAGGTTACGGTCTGGTGCGATCGCTCCCTCTTATCCATTAAACTCTTTATTCTGCTGCAGTTCACTTGAGGAATATGACACAGTCCCATTAGCAGAAAGAGCAGAGTTAGTAAGGGACACCTGGGCTTTGGGGTTCAGTGGGAAGAAATAACGGGAGGGCTTTATAATTTGAAAATTTGTTCCCACTAACTTTAAAGAGGAGAGCGGCCCCCGCAAACCAAGGCCTTGTAGGACTACCTCTCCTCTCCCCACCACGTTCACCTCGACTCCTGCCATTCTTTTTCTTTGTATGAAATTTTTGTGGTTTCTTTCCCTCAAAAGGCTGTGGCTTGCCTTCTCCTCCTCCTTTAAGACTTTGCTCAGCAATTCCTCTCCTCCAGGAGGCTTTTGCTGACCCACGTCTCCTCTGCTTTGCAAACACCCTGTGCACATACCCTCATTTCAATTCCTCCACGTGCATGTCCATTTCCTCATAAAACTGTGAACTCCATCAGGGTAGGGAGGGAATTCTTCATCTTTGTATCCTCAGTGCCTAGCGTGGGCATGGTATTAAGTGTTCACCAGACAATGATGGAAGGAATAAAAGAAAGAAGAAACCGTCAGATAAGCAAAGAAATAGGAAGAAAAGGTGTCAACCCAAGTGAAAACTGAAATGCCATTACTAAAGAAAGCAGAAGAAAAAAAAAATTCAAGAGATAATTTATTATGGCTGAAGGAAAACAGCTAGGACGTATTGAATATTGATTACTTGCCTAGCAGCAAGCTAAGCATTTTCACACGTGACCCCATTTAACAGTCAAGGAAAACCTGAGACATGGGAACTGTTATTACCATCTACATATGAGGAATCAGACTCAGAGAGATTTTGTGAATTCCTAAAAGCCCCTCATCTGGCAAACGGAGGTGGCAGAATGGAACACAGGTACGTGGACACTGTAACTTTCCAAGATATTTAATATCTCACGCTGTTTTGCTTAAGGCAGAAGGGAGAATGGGAAAAGAAAGGAAGGAAATGAAGAAACCTATTGTTGAAGTTGAGGTGAATCTTGAACAGTCTAAGAATAAATCCATTAGGCCATAAGCTAAAAACTCAACAAGGTACATTTGGAAAATACCAACTCGAGGTTAAGCCTGAACTGCATTTCAGTTCCAAGACTTCACCTGGATTTCTAACAGCTCCCTCGAACAAAAGGTCATCAGTAGCTGCTGATTTAGAGGCAACATCTTCACTGAACATATAAACTAAGCGAGTTTTTCAAAAACACCTGTCACTTGGTAACTCCTGTTTTTATGAGCTGTGTGTATCAGTTTAAGGATGGAAAATAAGAAATCCAGAAGGCCCTGGAAGAATCAGGCAACGGAAAATGTCAATTTAGCAAATGGGGAAAGAATGAGATCAAGGAACTATTAGGAGACTTGTACTTTCAAGCTTTTAATAATGGGCAGAAAGGTCTAACGCACTTTCTAGAAAGTATTAAATAAAACATAGAAGCAAAGAATGCTCTGAGTGCCTTACCTAACCATAACTGCTTTTTAGGGAATACTGTTTTTCTTATAACAGGAAAATCAAGAGAATAGACTCTAAAACTGTCCAGAAAGCAGTTTTTAGAGGAAGGAAAGCAAGGACGCAAAAGATGAAAATCACCAGAAAAAGAAGATATTCAGAATTTTAGTGCCAGAACAGGTCTTATCTTGTCTAAGAACTACCTTGAGTTTGAGTCAATGTAAAACAGCGCATATTCATAGTCATGTTTTGGGGAGTTATTCCTAGGGCTGTAATGTAATAAAGGACAACAGAATTTATACAGCAGTCTAGTAGTCAGTCTAAAGAAAAGGATATTTCAATCCAGTGTCTGGCATTCTACGTCAAATTAGGAAGACCGGATGCTACCAAGGGACAATCAATATGTGTAAAGTCTGTTAATGTGTAGAAGGGGGTTCTGATTTGGGGGAATAATGCTGCTAAACCTTACATAGATGGAAACATTCTAGAGATATAAGAAACTTAAGAATAGCACGTTCACATTGAAATAATCTTATGTTCTACTCCCTCCGAGGGATTCTGAGTTGTGTCATGCATTACTTGGTGAAATTTCCTGGGCAACTGACCAGAAGTCTAAAATACCCTCACAAAACTATCACGCAGTTTTGAGTTGATAACATTTTATCCCACTCGTAGTCTCTAATGAGTGAGTATTTCAGAGGTTGATTTCTAGGCTACCTCCCAAAAATGAATTTCTGGAACTGCAAAATGGAGGGTGATACTTTTGACAAAACTGTCCATCTGTGTGGCCGTGCTAGACAAGAGTGACCAGTCTTTCTCTGGATTCCCTTCTTCATGCTACTTGAGAGCATCAAGGACTTCACCTCTTCACAAAGCAGTCCCTTGTCATACTGTAAGGCTGTGGTCCTTAGAGGACTTTTCTGAAGCTGAGCTGAGACCAACCTTCAGTTCTCGTTTTGTCCTCATCAGTCAAACCTCTCTTGTACTTCACAGTTTTTCGCAGAAATTAAGCTGCTCTCCGGTTCTATATTATACTAGAATTAATACATATCTCACACCATTTGTGTTTTTTCCTACTCTTTGCAGACTATAGAAATGAAAGCTGTTTTTGTAGGAACATTAGCAGCTTCTTAAAATAATTTCCACTCGTCAATTTAAAAAGGCAAACAGAAATAATGGTAGGAAACTGAATAAAAATTAGCACTTATTGAGGAATTATCTTAGGCCAGGGACTAGTCTAAGTACTTTATATACATTATGCCATTTAGTCCTCATATCACTCTGGCAAATAAGGTACTAACATTCTACATATTTTACAGATGAGCTCATAGTTTAAATAACTTGCCCAAGGTCACATATGTAGTAAGTGATGCGGTCATGATGTGATCCCAGGTGGTCTCTGACTCTACCATCTCCACTCTGTTAATCGTTATCCTCTATACTGTCTCCTTACTGAAATCCAACTTAGAGAGATTCTTATCAATCCTCTCATTCCAAATGAAATCACCCGTAGGAATTAAAGTAGGGCAAATAAAGCAACTCCTTGACGATAGTCTAGAAATCACTGGAAAAATTATATACCTATACTTCATGACCTCCTAATTTACAACCATTTATTGAAACCACAGAAAACATGGGTTATTAATATATATATAGTTTCTATAATCACGAATTTACACCCTGAATGAAGCAAGGTAGGGGTAAGGGGAGTATTTCAGAATCTTGAGCTCTTTTGGGAGGTGCCATAGGAAGGGGGGCGGTAATCTCAGCCTTCTGGCAGGGCTTGACCCAGTAGAATATGGATATGTTACAAGCAAAAACCAGTTTTCGGACAATGAGGGGGGAGGGAAAAATGGAAGGATCAAGGAATAAGTCTGCAATTTTAAAACTTTTCTGCAGAGCTCAAGAGTTCCTTAGGGGGTAGTTTCTCAAGAAGAGTTTAGTTTTAGCGATTACTAAAATTATCTTTGTTCCCATCAGCATATTAAGACTGTGGGAGAATATTATTTTAAAATGTAATTCCTTTTATTCTTTCACCTCCATGTTCCACCATGAGCTTCACTTTGTCACAGTGCACTTGTTTTCAAGTGCAATCAAGGATCACAGCAGAATAAATATTTCCACTTAGAGACAGACGAGAGCAAACACAAAAATGAAAAAAGCTACAGTCCCCCAAATATTGCTATAAATGTCAATATGTACATCTCCAATGACTATTGTTTCAAGTTCTAGTTTGTACCCTGGAACAATGGTGACAAACCATTCTCAGTTAAATAATTTACTATGTAAGTGTACATATTTGTATCACTATAATTTTATTACTTCAGTATTCTGGAATATTTAAAAATATAATTTAACAACAATAATAATAATATCCCAGAATGTGGGGCTTCCCTGGTGGCGCAGTGGTTGAGAATCCACCTGCCGATGCAGGGGACATGGGTTCGTGCCCCGGTCCAGGAAGATCCCACATGCCGCGGAGCGGCTGGGCCCATGAGCCATGGCCGCTGGGCCTGCGCGTCCGGAGTCTGTGTTCCTCAACGGGAGAGGCCACAACAGTGAGAGGCCCGCGTACCACAAAAAAAAAAAAAAAAAAAAAAAAAAAAAAAAAAAAAAATATATATATATATATATATATATATATATATATATATATATCCCAGAATGTGCTATTTACAAAATGACTCTAATTCTTTCCATGAAAATAATTTTCTTATATATCCATTTTTTTTTTCATATCCATTTTGAAAGCAACAGATCACAGAAGGATAGTTCCATTACATCTTAATTTGGAGGGCAAAGTCTTTTTATAAAAATGTGTCTTCAGACGTCTCCGACTCAGAGAATAGAGACTCGGTAAGAGGATGAAAAATTTTAAAATTCCCCAAACTAAATAATCCAAATACACACCTGTAGAATGCAGAATTAAATCTCTGAAAGGAGCTTCTCTTCTTTATCCTATTAGTCAATGAAGCTGTGCTCAATTTTAAAACTCTGGTGTTTCACAATTTCTCTATGGATTTTACATTTAGAAACACGCATGTACAAATGTATATACTACATGCTCAATTCCAAAGGAAGAAAAAATCGCAAGCTCTGTTATGCTCTCTATTTGCAATGTCTATAGATGTGTGTATTTAACTGATTTAGCAACAAATTCTAACATGAAGGAAAAGGCGTTGAGGTGGTAGGAGACACATTTGGCTCCAAGCTATGAAGCGTGTTGTCCTGAGTTACTTGTAACTGTATCGATATTAAAGAGTCACTTGTTGCTTGATAATCCTTCAGCAAAACAAAACAAAAACTAGAATGTTACCTCAAAATAATAAGAGTCTGAAAATACTGGGCAGTAATAAGCATTCCATTTGCTATGAAATTTTTACCTGCTCTTCGCAGTTAAATTTGTTTGTCATGGTGATAAACTATTTCTAATTTGCCTTTATTCTGCTGGTGATGAAGTCCAATATTTGGAGCGCCTTTCATAATTTTAAAAGGAAATTTTAAAAGAACAGTCTTCTGCTCTTTTTTCCCAAGCCCAAATTAGTTCATTGTAAGGAAGGTTGTTTGAAAATCTCTGTAATAAACAAACCCAGAGGCTGTGATTTTCTTGACATTGGAACCCTCCATTTGCTTCTGAAAGCTGTAGGAGGGCATGTCATTCTTCTTTCCATTTATTAGTCATAATTCACCACTATCTTTTATGTGCTACTGTAGTTTTGAAAATGACCAAAGCAGATTCAGGAGGTTAATTTATACCATTAGCTGTCACTTTTAGGAAATGCTTTCACATTGGCATGTTTGTCAGGGAAGCCACGTGTATTGAGTGTGTGGAGAAGGGTGGAGGAACATTACTTTAATGCCAGGCTGTGCGTTTATTCCTCTGACTTAGCACACACTATTGCTCTTGCTGTCACAAAAAATAAATAGCAAAATATAATTTGCAGTCATTTTTCCAGCTCCACGATCAACAGAAATAGAAACAGAAAAGAATCAGAAAGCCTTTGCCTGTCAAAATGCACACTAGTTCCTTGATTGCTATGATCATAGAGTTAAAATGACTAAATCCTTTTGGACCTTAGAATATTTTGAATGTTACCAGGGTGGTGACGGAGTTGAATTTTCAAACGACCCTTTCTTCTCTCTCACCCCCATCATCTTTTATTCATCCTTCAAAGTCATCAGCTTCTATGAAATTAGCCCTGAAGACTTCAGCCTAGACTGAGTTTTCTCTTCAACTTCCACCCACTATAGTCAACATTAGACTATCAAAATATTATATTCTGTTTTCCTGGGCTTCCCTGGTGGCGCAGTGGTTGAGAGTCCGCCTGCCGATGCAGGGGACACGGGTTTGTGCCCCGGTCTGGGAAGATCTCACATGCCGCGGAGCGTGCGGGCCCATGAGCCATGGCCGCTGAGCCTGCGTGTCCAGAGCCTGTGCTCCGCAACAGGAGAGGCCACAACAGTGAGAGGCCCGCGTACAGCCAAAAAAAAAAAAAAAAAAAAAAAAATATATATATATATATATATATACATATATATTATATTCTGTTTTCTTAACTCTTATGTGTGCCTTATTTTTTTTATCCAAATTTTAAGTTTTGAAAAAAGGCGCTCCTCATATCTTTGCTACTTCCCCACAACTCCCCGTCCCCAAGTCATGGGTTCCTTACAACTGGCACAGAAGCCCCCAAGAGCTGGCTTATTACACAGTAAATATAACATGAGTGTGGTGATTTTAATTTGATTGAGCAGATACTTCTTTAGTGCTAACTACCCAGTTTTAATTGGTCATACTTTTATATGACTAAATTGTTATCTAATAAGCACAGTCTCATTTCTCCATCCCAAATAGTGAGGCGTTTCTTAAAGATCTTGCGATTTCCCTTGTGAATGAATCAACTCTAAGCCAACCTTTTAAGTAGGTCTTTTGCTTCCTGTCAAAGATGCCTTTGCCCCCTTCATTTCTACTTGGCACTTCAACTGCTTTCTCTGCACTATAGATTGAGTCTAAAATCCTGACTTTGATGTTTAACAAAGCATTACCTAAGGTGCGATGCAGAATCACTGTATATTACTAAAAGCCATTCAAAAATTAGCACACAGAAGTGGAATGTTGCTGTAAAAAGTCACGAGGGTATGAAGCAAAGGGTTAGTGACCTGATAGCAGATGGCGAGGAGCTTGCCATTAGAGCCTGGAGGGAGGTGGTCCCTGTGATGCCGAAGAGGATCACATGGTAACACTGTAGCCTCCAGGATCTCAGAAGGTAGACATTGAACCTAAGGAACTTGTAGCTCTAGCAGAGAGGTTGGAAAACAGGATATGGATAGCCTTACCTGATTGCTGTGAGCTGTATTTTGACAAGATAGGACAAGACACAGATGACCTCAGAAAAAACTGGTATCATTTGCAAGGAAGAAGAAAAAGGAAGAGAAAGGGCCAAGAACAAAGAAGAGGCAACTGCTTCCCATTCTCAGATGGCAAAAGAGCAAACTGAGAAGGACACAGAACTAAAATTGCCTGTTGGGTTTCCCTGGTGGCGCAGTGGCTGGGAGTCTGCCTGCCGATGCAGGGGACACGGGTTTGTGCGGCGGTCCGGGAGGATCCCACATGCCGCGGAGCGGCTGGGCCCGTGAGCCATGGCCGCTGAGCCTGCGCTCTGCAACGGGAGAGGCCACAACAGTGAGAGGCCCGCATACCGCAAATAAATAAATAAATAAAATTGCCTGTTATGACTCAGCTTTGGTAAGAATTAATCAAGAATATGGTCATCACACCCATTGTTCAAACCTCTGAATGAAGATGTCTGAGAGCAAAATCAAATTAAGGTGGTAGTACACAATCCTTTCAGTGGGATAAAGTAACTCAGAGAAAAGAGACTAAAGATGCTTTTCTCATGAAAAAGCTGCTAGGGTCTCCCAACAAAGCCTGATAGGCTCACACTGTCAGCATCTAAGTTGGGAAGGAGAAGGACAGAGAGAGAGAAAATCTAAGACGTGTATCCAGAAAAACAAAACAAAACAAAACAAACCTATAGATGTAGTGATTGGTACATGAAGCCAAATAGAATCTATTTTAAAAGGAGCTATGTTTTTGAGAGGGTTATACTACCAACACAACCCTTTAATTCCTAATGCTTTATGGGTAGTAAGTGATCAAATAGAGGCACTCAGCCCCCAAAGAGGGCAATGCTTCCCAATACCCAGTTTAAAGGTGGTCCCCAAGGATAATCAGATTAGGAGAACTTACGATGTTGGAGTGGGGCCGGGAGGTGGGAGAGAGAACGATGGGCAGGAGCCTTCTGCCAGGAAGCAGAACCAAGGTCTAATAAAAAATGTATCTCATCCCAGAATATGGAACCTCAAAATTGCTTCCCAATGAGGTTTTGGAATAGCTTCAGATCAAGAATGCCGTGTGACTTCCTTTCTTCCCTTTCCAAATGATCTTGTTTATTGTGCTGATCTTGTCCATTTTCCATCTGTGAGTGTGTGAGTATTCGTTGGGGGAGGGTGGGAAGGCTGATAACCTGTCTTTTACACCCAGAGATCTCTGGATCGATAGGAACCACATCCAAATTTGATTTAGAAATGATTGCACAACACTCCCTGTTATGGGTTAAACTGTGTTCCCCCCAAAACTCATATGTTGAAGTACTAACCCCCAGTACCCCAGAATGTGACATTATTTGGAGACGAGGTCTTTAGGGTGGTCCTAATCCAATGTGACTGCTGTCCTTACAAACGGGAATTTGGAGACAGACACAGGCACACAGAGAGAATGCCAGGTGAAGCTGAAGCAGATATTGGGGTGATGCTTATACATGCCAAGTAATACCAAAGATTGCCAGCAAACCACCAGAAACCAGGTAAGAGGCATGAAATAAATTCTCTCTCACAGTCGTCAGAAGGAACCAACCCTGTGGATATCTTGATCTTGGAGTTATAGCTTTCAGAACTGTGAGACAACACATTTCTGTTGTTTAAGCCACACAGTTTCTGGTATTTTGTCATGGCAGCTGGAAAATTAATACATTCCCTAATGAGGAAACTATTATGCGCTATGTGGACCCTGGCTAGATGGAACTTTCAGGTTGTCTCCCTTGAGAAGGACATAAGTGCATTTTTCTTACCCTGGGGAGAATATTCTTCTTACCCAGTGATGACTAGCAAGGCAAACTAAGGTGGTATGCGTCAACTATTTCTAACCCCTCTCTCCTGGATACATGGAGGGATTCAGACTGTCTGGTTCCTCTGTGGTTAGGTGAGGCCAGGCCACTAGTTATGGCCAATGAGTTACGAGGAAAAGTGATGTGTACTACCCTCAGGGTGTGGCTCTTAACTGTCAAAGTGAGACCCTCCTTCCCTCTGCCACTGTGACCGGCAACGCCTGACCAGCGGTCCCCGACCTCTTTGGCACCAGGGACCGGCTTCGTGGAAGACACTTTTTCCACGGACCGGGGTTGGGGGGATAGTTCAGGCGGTAACGCGAGCGATGGGGGCGATGGGGAGCGGCAGATGAAGCTTCACTCGCTCTCCCGCTGCTCGCCTCCTGCCGTGCAGCCCGGTTCCTAACAGGCCACGGACCGGTACCGGTCCACGGTCCCAGGGGACCCCTATCTTACACCATAGCTGCTCCACCATCTCTATCCTGAAGTGAGGACAACACAGAACAGACCCGCGAGCCAAAGCATGATGGGCAACACATGGCAGAGAAAGAAATGACCCTCATGATTTTGAGAGCTGAGGTCTGTTTATCACTGCAGTACCAGCTTGTCTATCCTGACCGATCCTGCCCATGCATTAAAAATAAAAATGATAAGGGAAACAGCTTATTTATGGAGGCTTCCTTGGGGAGCATACTGAGACGAATAATCGGCCTCGTGCTACTTTGGAGTAGTGTAAAACTCCCAGAGGAAGTGAAATCTGGTGCACAAGTAATCTTTAAGAATTCCTCTAACCCCATGAATCCTCAGTTGTCCAGTTTCTCCCTGGAACAAGCAATGAAATGAGTGGAATTCTCATAGAACAGCTCCTCTCCCACTCTGATAAATGTTCCAAGCCCACATTTGTTAGTAGTTTGTTTCCGATTCCACATATCTACTTTTGTCCCATCTTTTGAAAACTGCTGCTTCTGATATCTTTATATGTTCACCAAATTTTCTTAATTATAAATGGAACCAAAGACTTTCCCCCCTTGTTTATGGTAAATAAAATGACTGCACATTTCCACTATATGTCAAATCCCATTTCCATAGCACATAATACAGCCACAAAACTTTAAAGCAAGAAGGGACATTAGCGGTAATCCAGCCAAATTCGTTATTTTTTAAATTAATTAAGCTGGAACATAAAGAAGTTATTTAACTCATCCACTAGAGATTATCATTTAAATGAAGTAAGTCAGACAGAGAAAGACAAATATCATATGATATCGCTTATTTATGGAATCTAAAAAAATGATACAAATTTTCTCTTTACAAAACAGAAATAGAGTCACAGACATAGAAAACAAATTTATGGTTACCAAAGGGGAAACGAGGGGGAGAGATAAATTAGAGTTTAGGATTAACATATACACACTACTATATATGAAATAAACAACAAGGACCTACTATATAGCACAGGGAACTATATTCAATATCTTGTAATACGGTATAATGGAAAAGGATCTGAAAATGAATTTGAAAAAATATATATATATATCTGAATCAGTTTGCTGTATACCTGAAACTAACACAGCACTGTAAGTCAACTATACTTCAATTAAAAAAAATAAATCAATAAAGGGGAAAAAAAGGAAGGTATTTAACTGGTCCAAAATCATGCTGTTAGTTAGGAGCTAAGCCAGTCAGTATCCAAGTTCAGGTCCTGATTCTCAGTTTTGTGGAAGTAATACAAAAACACACATGAACCCTAACGTGCACTGATCCAAAAATACAGAGTTCAGTAACAGGGTGGGAGAAGGAGGGACTTAATATAGGAAACCTTCCTTCCTTACCATCCTCCAATGACCTATATTACCTACTGGTTGAATTCTAAACTCCTCAGCAGGACAAACAAGGAGTGTCACACTGGCCCCTATCTAACCCACTGGTTCATCGCTTTCCAACACTCTTGCCCAAGGATTACTTGCTCTGAAGGGCTGCTCTACCCTCTGCTCTGACCTTTCACTGGGCTCCCAAAGCACGGCAGCTCATGCCTACTCATGTAGCTTCGCTCTAACGAGCTCTTCTTCTGTGATTCCTTGTTTCGGTAGTTCTTGGGTAATCTGGGGAGTGCTTGTTCCAGTTGCTACTTGATATCACGGGAAGGTTTAATACCTTCCTCCTCTAAAATACTTCTGATACAATGTTAATGTATTTACCGCAGGCTGTGCTCTATTGCAGGGTGCCACCTCCTATTCCCCTACTTTATTTGGGCAAACTCATCTGGTTTAGTTCATGAATTTCCAAATCTCTATCTCTGGTCTGGCCCTTCCTCAAGAATTTCACAATCATATGTGCAACTGCCTCTTAAATGGTGATAAATTGAATCCATATCCCCAAAATCCCCACCAAAATTTTCTCCTCCTCCTGGATTTCCTAGCTCAATGATTGGTTGAATTACACCATACACCTAGTTGCCTCAATTTGAAAAACAGGGTATCCTTTGCCTGTTCTTTAATGTATGGATAAATATTTATCAAGCACCAACTATGTGCCAAATATTTTGCTAGGCATTGGGAATACAACTGTGAACAAAAGTATATATGGGTTCAGCCCATTTACAGGTTATAGTCTAGTAGTGAGATAAATGGGTGGATCAAAAATTATTCCAAATTATGGTAAATATTATAAAGGAAACAGAAGGCTGTGGTAGTACATAATGGTGAGGTATGGGGAGGGGAGTAGTACCTAATTTAATTTAGAGGAGATTGTAAAAGGCGGCCTTGAGGAGGGCATGACATGACCTTCCTCTGAATTTCTACACTTGGTCCAGCCTGTATGTTATCTGTATTACTGTCATAGAGTCTTAATTTGTCTCCTGCCTCAAGTCTCTTATTTTCAACTCATCTATTACCTGAGTGCTACAAGAGTGACTTTTAAAAGTGCTGAACAAATGATCTTCTACCTATGTTGCTACTGTAATAATCTTTCTAAATTTGGATCTAATTATATTAGTTCCCAATCCAAGGTCCTTAAAAAGCTCTAGAAAAGTATCATCTAAAAATACAGGGACCTGTAAGATGTGAACTCCCTCAGTCTCAAGCCACTTCCTGCCTGGAAGTCTTTCCCCTGTTTTACTGAACAAGGATTCGGCGAAATTTTACACACCTGGCCTTTGCCTGCAAAGTCCTCCACACCCCTTCCCTAATCTGGCCCCTAATCAACTGTCAAGACAACTCAAACGTAACCTCCTTTCTACCAGGGATCCCCTGACCATTTACATCTTTCTTATAGGCTTCTATCATTCTCAGAGCCTGCTGCCAGCAGAGTTCCAATCACAATTCACTCTATGTTTCATCCATTAGACTAAGAACAGGGCAGCTTCATTTCTGTGTTCCTATTCCTAATGCCTTGCACAGTGTCTGCCATGCAGAAGAGACACAATGTTGAATAAATGACTTAATGAAATGAGGAATGATGATGTGTATCTGTTTTTATTTTCAGGTGTGCAAGAATCATGCTTAATCTTGTATTTATAGCACTTAACACAAAATACTCAAAGACTGTATTCTGAATGAACACTCACAGGAACACTGTATAGATGTGTGCTATAATGGTAACGTAAAGATAAGCGTAACAAAAATTACAATAACTAATTGTAAACTCATGTGTGGCTCTGAAATTCAACAATCTAAAAGTAGAAACTGGAAAGCATCCATTCATTCCATTTTTATCAACTTATCCCTTCTTGTATTCCTTTGTATAACTCTGTGTTACTCTTTCTGGGTTGCTGAATCTTGTATTCTAACAACTGGACACACTCCATTTGAAAAATGAGCAATTCCACCTGTGCCTATAGTAACACGTGGCTAAGAAAGAATATATAATATTTTCATTATCACTGTCTTTAGGTAACTGACAAGAAAATTGTTTTCTGCTAGACAAATTATATTTTTGTGAATTTCCATGAATCGAGCCTACTTAAAAAGAAGACTATCTGTCTAATCTCATTTCCACTGGTAAATGACTTCTTAATACTCAAAGAGTCAGTTCCTCTTTTCTGTTTATTGCTAGTAGAGGATTTAGTCCTTCCACATTATGTAAGACCAAGGCAATCTTTATTTCCTGTTTTCCAGATATCTTAATGCTTCTGCCAAGCTACTCATCCCTCTGTTTTTAATCAGTTTGTATATAGTACTGTCTTTATTTCAGGATGTTTACATGTTAATTTTAGTCAATTTTGCTATTTCCTGCTAATCTAACATCCAGTAGGCAATGTAAAAATTATAATACATGAAATAGTGCTCACAATTCAATTAATATGTACGACTAATCTTATTCTCAAATTCCTTGCTTCAAAGTGATAGACACTATTTTACTCCAAACCACATTTTAAAAACTTAAAGATCAGTAATGCTGAAATTTCAGCAATTCAATAACATTCATTTGATGGATTCATATAATAAAAAGCTCAAATTAAGATGTGGCATTAGTGGCTAGGTGTGAATTCTTAGATTTGCGAATATATACAAGTGTTGACCTAATTTCTATCATTCTTTTAATGCATATGAGTTTAGCTGTACATTTAAAAAAAAACCTTCTCATCAATCATCAGGCGTGTAAGAAACGAAATGAAACTGTCAGATTAGAATTCGTAATTAGAGCTCATTTGTCAGGTCAAATCCAGTACTTTGGGCTTGAAAAAGATAGGAGGGTGAAAGAGAGGAACAGCTTCTCAGTGAAAATTGTATAAACTGCTAATTTTTACAGAAATTGTGACATGATGTCACTCAGAATAAAGTAGAAAAAGAATGCTTTTCGCATGGATGGACGTCTGTAAATCACTCCAAACAACCTCAGAGGTTAGTATGTTATATATTAAATTATACAATAAATTATATATCTAAAATATATAAAAAGGATTCCCACTCACCATCTATGAGGCAACATTATTACCAGTAAACAGCATCAGGTGATTTTTGAAGTTGCCTTTCTTTATTTAAAGTTTATACTTTGGTAATTGTTTATTTAATCAGAGCTTTACTTTCCTCTCTTGATTTTAATAGGAGCTTTTTTTTTTACAGCTTAATCTGAATTAATTTTATAGCTTAATTTTTGATACATTAGCCCTAATGAAATGGTTAGATAACTATTAAGGAAGCTGAAATTTACTTAACGTAAGTTCACTTTTGTTTGATGCCAAGTAAAAAGGATGTCAAGTTATGAAGTCAAAATTCACTTTTAGCAAGGACAACTCAGTCTTCACTTGTTTTGCAAACGTAGGACGTGCGAGAGTAGTATTCTCATTGACAATACCTGAGAAGTATTTTATGGATGATATTATATTCATTCTCATAAAGTATTTGAGAAGTAGGCATTCCAAGTGAGACAAATAATTTATTTTACCTATGTAATCAGAGGTGACTCAATAAATAATACATTAAATGACATTTATAGAAGCTTGGAAGGAGGAGATTTCCATTTTGGAGCTGGGTTATTATGCTATTTCTCGTCTATCAAAGAGATCTGTGTAATGGTAAACTCAAGCTAATCATCTCTTCAGTGGAATAGTTCATAAAGTAGCATCATCTCTCTTTGCCAAAAGATGATCGAGAGATATCTTTCTCTCATTGGGAAAGGACAAGGAAAGAAAATGCTACCAATTAATGCAATCGGAATATTTCAACACAGGTGACTGTGTAAGTTGTTTCCCAAGGGAAAATGAGTAGTCCGTATTCTAGGGGATCAGGTGAGAGAGAAGGCCTGGCTCCTTCATGCCGCGTAGAGTGATTAACAGGTGGTGGAGGTGGAGGTGGAGGTAGTGATGGTAGCAAATGATGATAATGGTGTTTTAAGCTGCCATTTAAATAAGCATATTTATTCCAGATACTCTTTTGAGTCAACGCCTTTACAATGTATTGTATCCACAGAACAACCCTACAAATTAGATATCATCTCATTTTCCAGATTAGAAAATCATGACTGCTCATGGTTAAATATCACATTACAGCATCATGTGTTTCATGGCGGCACTGGGATCTTTATGATGTCAAAGATCACTCTAGTAACCACCACATCAACCTGTCCATCATTCCAGTTAGGGTGGAATTCTGCAGGACTACACTCTGAAGTTTGTAGTTCCATGAAATTCCAAGCAAATTGAATTATAACCTTTTGCTTTGACAGATGGGCAGCTTTCAGAAGACGAGGTATACACCTCCGTGGGCTGCTGTTGGTTAAATCAGAGGTTGTAGCCCTTATAGAGGTCTTCCAGAGTTCATATTCAGAAGTAGTTTCTACTCCATCGTAAATAAACTAACCTCCTTAACAATCCTGCTGCACACAAGGTAAAGTGGAAAGGTGCGAGCATTGTACAGGTTTGGAGTATTACTTCGTGCACTGTACAAAATAAATCTAACTAACGGGAGGCAGGTTTGGCAGCCGAAAATGCCGTGGTATATTTCAGTTGGCTGAAACCACCATTTTTTGTCAGAAAAGCAATTCTGAAATGCTCATTTCCTGCACATTTATAAGGCTGTTTGGAAAACCCACCACTCAAAGGTTGACCTTTCCATTATTTAAATATTTCTGAGACTCTAAATTTATAACGTCCATCACAGTACAGCGCTTATGGTTCTAATGACAATTCAGGTTTCGTAATTCCTTAAATAAAAATGAGTTTATCTGTTTTAAATGATGGTAACTAGTATTGGTATAAAAAGAACTCACTTTCTACCTTACCTGGTAGTGTTTTGATGGTCTCATGACAAATCGGATCTTAAATATATCTCGGTGAGGGGTAATGTAGCACAGTAGAGTCAAAAGTAGCCCTTTAGAGCCACACAGATGTGGGATGAAATACAACCTTGCCTCTTTCTAGCTCTGACATTTGGCAAATCATATACACTGTTTTGTCCATCTCATCATTTAGAAATGTGCAATGTGATCCAGAACCCTAGAATACGAGCTTCCTGAGGGGCAAAATACACCCAGGGAACAGCCTCACCACTAGCACGGTAGCCACACAGAGCAGGTGCTCAAAACCTGAGCTGAATAATTATCATTGGCCTTCTCGAATCGTTTTGGAGATTAAAATAAATTATGTGGATAAAGTACCTAGCACAAGATGTGGCAAAAAGATACACTCAATGAATGTTAGATTCTTTTTTCCATGGTTAACTCAAGATATGTTTTAAATATGTTATTTCAAATCTTTTATCTTTTGTAACAGCAAGCAATGAGAAATTACTTATCGCATAGGGAAAAATTACCAACAAAGTCATTGAAAAGAAAAGGCACGAGGAATCTCCAGCTCAGCACATTAGCCTAAGATGAACCGAAACCCAAGTTTGGAAGAGATGCAGGATCACCGTTTTGACTGGTAATGACTGATTAGTACCAATAAATATAACATCAGGGGTGAGGGGGAGATATTAAATATTGACATTTCTGAATTTTGTATTTCACGCATTTTACAAAGATAACTTCTAAGTAAAGCACGAATACACGCTTAAACTACAGAATTGGAGTTTAGCAGCCATGGTGGTAAATAGTTTTGTCTGAAACACTAAAATCACTTGCATATCTTATATATAAATGACTTGTCTGCTCAAGTAGTTACTCTTTCAAAAGATATTTATTATTCCGTGCTATGTGATAGGGTATTATATATTTCTATGTTCCTCCATAAATTTTAACAAAGAGCCTTAAGAACTCCAAGTATGCAATCAATGCAGAAGGAAAAAAGGGGAAAATGCAGAAAGAAGGACATTATTAATCTTTAGATAAATGTAGATTTAGTACTAGATAAAGATAAAGTTTCACAACACTTGAATCGTTTATTTTTGGGTGGAAAGATTGGGTTTTATTTGGGAGTTTAGTGCAATGTTCTAAGCTAAAAAATATGTTGTTTAACTTTCTAAGATAGTTTTGTAACTCCATAAAAATCATTCTAGAACTTTGCCTGTAAAGTTTTTCTCGTCCCAGGTCATATTTTTGTTCAAAATTAACATTAAAATTAACCTAAGAAAATGCTTAAGAAGTTAAACAAGTTTATCATAGACTCGATTTCCATTACTTTCTAGGTTTCTTGTTTTTAAAGGCATTTCAATTCTCCTTCTCTAATATAACTCCTGTTGAAAATCTTTATAGAACAAAAAGGTTATTCAGACCTTGTTACAGTAGTAGCGCTACAATTTGGTAAATCTCATCACCAGGCATAATCAGTAATAAGATATCTTTTTAAAGTTCAGCCTCTGTTAGAACAATTCCCATTTCTTCAAAAATACGCTCTCCTGAATACTGATTGGAACTCCAGTTATCCCCAGATTAAAGCAAGGCCACACCACAGCCAGACTTTGAAGTAGGTTAAATGAAAGTTCTGTGTGCTCCGATTTTACACCGTACACCTCATTCACTCATTCACTGATTCAGCATTTCTTAAACAACTTCTGAGTGGCAGTCACTGTGGAAGATTCAAACAAGGTATAGTTCCTGAATATCAGAAGTTTGAGTCTGGCGGGAAATTCTGCACAGTTTTCTAAGTTCTATGATAAATACATGACGAATGAAAATGTATTATGGGAGCATAGTTAATACTTAAGTAAGGGTTGGTACTCAATGTTTCAACTGTATTGAAGAGGGATTTAACAAGATTAAGAAAAGGTATTTAAATTACAGGCAGAGAAAACATGCTTGTAAAAGTACAGAAAGGTGGAATAACATGACGCCATCCAAGGTACAGGAAATGTGATCTATTTTGGAGAGAGAAGGAAGATGTTAGGAGAGAGCTAGAAGTCAAAAAATAACAGACTTTGTGGCCTTTTCCTGAGAGTTAATCAGGTGACACAATCAAGTTTAGGTCTTAGAATAATCATTCTGTGATGAGTGTAGAAGTAGATTTAAAGGGCTAAATAGGGTCACGTGTGCAGTTGTACATGTTGTACACTGCACACCCCCAGGGGGCATCACTCAGGTAGACTGCACTGTGAATGACTCTCCTGTGGTTGTGTAACTTACTGCCCTGATGCCAGAAGAGAAACCAGTACCAATCCTCAGTATTATCTCCCTGTCTTTCAACTCCAGTACCATCATTTCTTTCCCCTTATAATCTCATCAAACATTCTTCTCATACCAATAAATGACCAATATCAATTAAAAAAATGTAAGCTCCCACAATCTGTAGATGAACAAGCAAGGAGTAGCAGAGAAATCTAGCTCTAATTCTCAAATTTCAGGCAGGCGTGAGACAAAGGAGATTATTTTAGGCACTGAAATCCAATCACCATTCATTCCAACTCCTTTATGTCAATGGTATAATAATATGGGCACCCTTCATATCACCTGAGAAACTTCCTAAGAGGAAGATTTCCTAGGTTCATCTAAAACTTGTCAAACAGAATCTCTCACAAACTCTCTAGGTGATACTGAATGGATATTACTAATCCAAGGGAGAAACTGCTTTAAAATTGTGACCACCTAGAGCCGTGGGATACGGAGGGTGGGAGGGGGGGAGACGCAAGAGGGAAGAGATATGGGAACATATGTATATGTACAACTGATTCACTTCGTTATAAAGCAGAAACTAACACACCATTGTAAAGCAATTATACTCCAATAAATATGTTAAAAAAATAAAAAATAAATGAAAAATAAAAAAATTTCTCCCCCAAGTGGAAGTGACGACTCGACTCTGTAGAATACAGTCCAGACCTGAGCTTAAAACTTATGGTATGGCGTAGGTTTGGAAATTTCCATCTAATGAAGAGCATAATTATAGGATTCTTTCCTGAGGCACACTAATTTAGGAGACTGAGATTTCAGCATCTCTGGACTATTCATCACTGCTCAGAAACAAACAGGAAACCCACCATATGAAGTGAGTTCATCTACTCTAATAGAAACTGTTCTATGTAACAGTTATTTAAACGACTTCATATTCAGGAAAACAATTACCTTATTTCTAAATCAATTTGAATTGCCTGAAATTTGTATTTCTTTCTTGTATTCAATCAAAATCTTGATTCAAACAAAATCGCTTGTGCTCTATCCATTTGTTCAAATAGTATCTTATAGGACTAAGAAGAGAAGAAAAAAAAAAAACTCACACTTCCTTCTATATCCATCACTTTTGGTGATTTGAGAAAATACACCTCTTCTCCCACACTGTTTCTAAATATTCTGATCTTCTGTGTGAGTGCATCAGCTTTCAATACCCCTCTTGAGATCCGGCATTGAGAATTGAAAGCAACACTGCAGGTGTCATCTGGCCAGTATGGATTTTGTTGAATTAATCCTTCTGCTCTGTCTGCCAAAACTACCGTTGCCCGTTGCTAATGAAGCCCAAGGTTGCACTTGCTGTTAGAAAAGCCTTACAATGTTGGGCTTGAAGTCAACCCAAACCTTTAAGCCTTTTTCTTCGTTTGTTTATAAACAAATATGCAGGCACTTTCCATACTGGAATTTAATTAAAATTTTATGTGTAAAATTTCATTTCCTCCTCTTCAGTTTAATCTTATTAATTTAGTACTTCAACTGGAGTTTAATGAGAATACATTCTATACCCTTATTTTGTCATTCACACATTAGCTACATATCCCTTTTTTTTTTTTTAACATCTTTATTGGGATATAATTGCTTTACGATGGTGTGCCAGCTTCTGCCCTATAACAAAGTGAATCAGCTATATATATACATACGCTCCCACATCTCTTCCCTCCTGCGTCTCCCCCCCCACCATCCCACCCCCCCAGGCGGTCACAAAGCATCGAGCTGATACCCCTGTGCCACGCGGCTGCTTCCCACCAGCCATCTACCCCACGTTTGGTAGTGTATATATGTCCATGCCTCTCCCCCGCCCCTTCACAGCTTACCCCTCCCCCTCCCCATATCCCCAAGTCCGCCCTCTAGTAGGTCTGCGTCCCCATACCTGTTTTTTAACGCCAAAATGTAAATGCATCCTTTTGTCTATATTAATCGTTGAAAAAACTCTGAAGATAAGGTGTTGCCTTAGGAGGTTTTAAAGTTCTTATTTTATTCTTTGATTCTACTCTGTAAAAACTATTCTACTGTGTATGGAAATATGACAGCCCTTTTGTCATATATGAAAAAAAGAAAAGATGAATACACCATCTGTAACCCTAACTCCCACATAAATGATTAAACTTTTAAAATAAAAATATATACAACATCTTTACCTTTTAAGCTGCTAAAATAACCATTAAATATGTATATAAAATCTATAGAAAGTAACACTGTTAGAAGACGTTGTAGCAATAGAAAATAACATCAGTTTCCAATTTTATAGTTTTTGCATATGAAGTTAATTTTAAGAAGTTGATCTGGTGACCCATTACGGGGTGATTTTCTAAAACATGATTTTAAAAAATGTTAAGTGTGGTTAAGAAAGCAAATCTATTTGGAATAGAATATTTAATGTTCATAAAATTTCTTGTATTCTTTTCCTAATCTCTCCAAAGAGATAATGATTTTATTTTTAATACAGGGCATGCTTATGACTACACTTAGGTATTTATGCTAACATATTTCTGGATACATATTAAATTATATACTGGTCATATACCAGCTTGTTCCAAATGATATTAAAGTAGATACTACTTGGTTACATATTTATCAATGTACTCTGAAAAACAAACAAAATGCATCTTGCTTGCCTTCTTGAAAAACTAATCTTGCCCATATTTCTTTTCATATTCTCTAATTCTTTCCCATATCTAAACTAATTGTTTCCATATTCTGTAAATTCCCACATGGTCAAATACTATGAAGTGAATTTATCTAAACACGTATCTATTAATGAGAAAAAAACTGTATACATTATGAAAAAGTATAATAAAACTATTTCTAAGCAATCATCTATCAATTAGAATTTTTGAATCAAATATAGAGTTCAAGGCCAGTGTGGCTCCTCCCTCCCCTCCCTCTAGACTTTTTAAATGCAGCAGTGATCATGTCTCAGGCAGCACAGAGATCTGAAATTTATATAAGGACTTTAATAGAAACTTATGACACATGATACGACCAGGCTTTTCACTATTTTTTGCCATTTATTTGGCTTAAAACCAATGGAACAAACTGAACTTGGCATTTCTATTTCTGTTCAAAAAGAAGAAAAATATATAATTTTACTATTTCTTATGTTTTGGTTTTGGCACTGTGGCTTTTGTTTATGGAAAAAGACAGGAGAGGAAAATGCATCATTTTAACTTCACATGATAAATAATCATACCAAACTGAAATTTCCTTAAAAAGCATTTGTTCCTTTTTTTCTTTCTTATTATTACAATGCAGACTGTTACTAATTCAGTGCAAGCTTGAAAAAAGAAATAATATTAATGTCGTCTTTAAATTACATTATAGATTTAAATGCACGAGAATATGGTTTTTGCACACTGTTCACTGTACCTTGCTGCATGTTTGAAATAATTTATAATAAAAAAAGAGAGAAAGGCACCGACTGTTTGATAGTTAATGTAACACAGCATCTCATATGTTCTAACTAAGCACATGGTATGTATAAGACACTGTTCATTCTGGGAAAATTGTTCCCTTCCTGTATTGCACCTACCAATTAAAATTATCATGATCACCAGCACATAGATGGTGAAAACAGAATTTCCTTTAAACACTGGAAAGTCAGAGATATTACTCATATTCCTATTTTTCCTTATTAGTATTTGGCAGAAATTCACTCTAGCTAAAACCAGTTATCGTTTTAAAGTAGCTAAAAATATCCATAAAGCACTTATCAAGAAGAAAACAAAATTGTCCTAGGATTAGATTTCACAAGCGTACTTGGTACACTGGAATATTTATTTTAAAAAGTCATACAAAGGCCTAAAAATGCAATAAACATGCATCATACTGTCATGTTTTTCAAGAACCAGAGAACTGTCAACCTCCCAAATCATGATGTTCAAAATCGAAGGACTTTCATGTATGTTTCTGACCTTCTCAACACGGCTGCAACGTCACGTCCTTATCTCGCTTTATGAAATGGTCTTTGCTCTATTTATTAACCCTGTTTCCCTTGGGTCTCCTTGTATCATCTTTGATAGACAACTTCTTTCCATTTCTCTGCTCCCAATCCTTTGAGAACTAGAGCTTTTACAGCTGTTTGTACTTCTTTAACTTTCTGACTGATCACATTGGTTTATTTTTTTCCTTTTAATTTTATTTATTTATTTCGCATTGGTTTACTTTTGAAATTTCTACTCGTTTGTCTCACCCACAATCTCCTCTTTTTTTTTTTCTCTCCCCAACTTTTTTTCTAAGTGCTCTTTTAAGTGTGTATCACAGATACAGTGTAAACAACTATCTGTAGTTTGGGGGTTAAAAGGACTTGAAAAGAAAAGAACCCTGTTACAAAATTCTAAAATGGAAATAGTTGTAGAAATCCAAGTGTGAACTGTCACCAGAAGTATTTAACCATCATGCCACAAAATTCAGCAAGGAAATTATTTTGATTTCAAGTTTGATAACCTGCAGATTTCCAATAAGAACAAACTTGAACTTGTAACACTCAAGAGTTTTCCAGGAATTGGTCATTGTATAAGGCATCACCACAAAAGCAAAAACAAAATAAAACAAAACAAAAAACAAACAAAACCGCCCTCTATGATCTGGAAAATCAAACATGACAAGAAGCTTCTTTTTTGTGACTTTCGAGATAATTTCAGTTCACTAATATCTTTAATGTTGTTCCAGGATTTTGCTTTGTAATTATTACCACCAGTCCCATGGATTTACTTAATTATATAATGGGTGCCTTCTATACAAAATGCATCAACCATTTAATGCTGAGGACAGAACTACCATGCAATCTTCATTCTCCAATATAAAATTTTGTAAAAAATCAATAGTTTTGATGACATTATAAATTCATGTGAGGAATGCCGTTGAATAACCTTTTAGACTGTCCCTAGAATGGAAGCAAAGAAGAATTCCTATGTATAACTAAGACTGTTATGTGTTAGAAATATATATTTACATATAACTTGGATATGCACTACTAAGAAATTAAATGAAAACATTCATTCTCTATAAGTTTCTATACGTTGTACCAAGAAGATACTAAAAACCTGCATCTTGGTGATTTTTTGTTTGGATACCAAAACAGATGTCGATATTCACCTTAAAAGATCAACCATTTCCCACAACTATTTCCTATTTCTGTTGCCTTACTTCACCTTTTCTAGTTAACTGATCTTCCAACTGTCATAGGACCTTCCTCACCCTCACCTTACCTCACCTTCGCTTCCTGCTCTACCTGATGGTTTGCTTTAGTCAGATATAACCTCATCTTAGGTTTTTGTCTCCTATGAAAATCTAATGATATTCAGCACTATCTTTTTTCATCAGTTTGATCTAAGGAGTAGAGTAAAATTTTAAAAAGCCACCCCCTAAACTTCCCTTTTAAAGTATGTTTTCACAATTAATAAAGAATAAGATCTTACTCTACGTCAGAGATTGAATAAAATCCCCCAGCATGAAATAAAATTATTTCCCTCTGTCAGGTACTTCAATTCAAAGATAAAATGGACAGTTCTCAAGTTCGCATATCTTTCTTCTGTTATTCCAGCCAAGCGGAAGGCAAAACTTTAGAGCCTTAAGTTAATTTCCAAAAAGTCTGTATTTACTTTATAGGAGCTCACAAGCAAAAATACTTGCATTAATTAATGAATTTTCTAAATGTTTACACCAAGATATCTAAAAAAAAAAAAAAAACAGAACATAATAACAGCGGAAAATGCAAAAATGGTCAGAAACTATCTGTAGCTAAAGTGTTAGGTATTATTACACTTACTTCTTTCAAAGTGTGCTTTCATAATTCAGTAAATTTGATTGTTGCTTAAGCTGTTTACAGCTCCTGCAGATAAATAGCTGTCACCTACAGCTGCTTACTTCATTTCTTTGCTTTGTTTCATATAATGTAACAGAAGGTTCTGATTTGGCCAAAACAAGCATAAGGCAGTGCACATGTCAGATGAATGATGTCCACAGTTCCCAAGATAAGAGGGTCATTCAATAAGTATTAAACAACATGTCTACTAATCTATAAACATGGGAGGAAAAAGCATAAATGCCAGTGGCAATTTTCCCTTTTATTTCTGTGGACTTGTTTGATTCCTGTTCATTGATGTCCTTTTATAGAGACCAAGGCTTTAACAAAGAGTGACTTACTCAAGGTCATCCATCTGTTCACCAGAAACATACACTCTGCACAACCACTGCCTGGACAGAGCCACACCCTCTCAGGCTGCTCCCCTGACATTTGAATGCTTAAGTGTGGAAAGAGTGCATTTTTTCCCTCCTAGTCTTCTAGGACATGATTCTACTGTGAGTAATACTTCACAATGAAATGACTATGATTTTTAAAATTGCTATTTGTTAGACTTAAAGATGGAACCTGAGGAGGCTGGGATTAGCAGATGTAAGCTTTTGTATACAGAATGGATAAACAACAAGGTCCTACTGTCTAGCACAGAGGAGTATATTCAATATCCTATGATAAACCATAATGGAAAAGAATATTTTAAAAAGGATGTATATATATATATGTAACCGAATCACTTTGCTGTACAGCAGTAATTAACACCCCATTGTAAATCAACTATACTTTAATTTAAAAAAAGGAACCTGAAAGCTTGAAAGCATATATACTTGAAGAAGCATCTTCCCATTTTCCTATATGACATGTTGAAACTAATCAGTAAATATCTATTTATTCTCTTCGATATGCATGGTGAAGAGATTATGCCATAATCTCAATACTAGTTCCCAACCAGAAGCAATTTTGCCTCCCAAGGAACACCTGACAAGGTCTGGAAGCATTTTTCCTTATCACAACTGGAGGGCGGGGACTCTGCCACTGGCATCTACTGGGGAGAGACCAGAGATGCTGAAGAAGTAATAAACTACTGGGTTTACTAGTTAAAGAGAAACACCATTTTCCCTTCTCTGAACAAAAACAAAGAAAATGTCTCTGCATCCTTTTGACACCACGGATGTTGTGGACATTTCCAAAATTATCCCTACCAGGACAAACTCTCTAAGACTGTGCCTTGTAAAGTCTCTCAATGCAAATTAAAGACATAACACTAAACTCTAACTAGACCAAAGCAATTTCACAGAATGAAGGGGAGGGTAACTAAAGGGTAAAATTTAAAACATCTAGAGGAAGGTTTAATGGACGAGATGGGTGTGAAATACTCATCTTTGTTTTATTTCATATAATGTACCAGAAAGTTCTGATTTAACAGAAACAAGCATAACGCAGTTCACATGTCATGTGAACGATGTCCAGTCTTCAAGATAAGAGGGTCATTCAATAAGTATTAAACAAGCAGGTCCTTTCCTGCCACTAACGTATGTGATGATAAGGCCAGTCCTAACGTGTATAGGGCCCAGGCAAATATTTGGTGTGTGGCCCTGTCCACGTAAACAAAATTCAAACAAATTTCACAACACAACAATAAAAACAAAAAACTTTCCTTGGAGGGTTGCCAAAAAATGAAATTATTATTGGAACAATTTCTAAACCAGTGGGAACAGTTAGTAGATTAATATATGGAAAAGTGAAAAAGGAGAAGGAAATGCAAATTAAAAAACACTCTCTTTGCAGAAAAAGCAACATGGGCAGCCAGCTTCATCTAGGGCGTGAATTATCCTCGGTAACACATTAGGCATTTGGGTGACGTAATAATGAACTCCCAACCTGCTCACATTAATCCCCTGGAATAAATTATGGGGAAATCTGGATGACAGTCTTTCTAAAATGTATTACATGGAGTTAACTTTAATAAATTTACATAGCATTATTCCAGGTATGCCTGGAAGGCATTTAAATTACTCTCACACTCTCTTTTATCAAAAACAAATGATTTAACCTAGAAAGAATTGATCTATTACCAAATTAGAGCACTAGGAGGCAAATGTTTAGGTTCATGAACTTTAGTAGCTATTATTAACAGATCTATTCTCTTGAATACCCAAGTAGACAAGATACTGACTGATAATAACTTCCAATCGAAATTCATCCTCGAGACTTACTATAATCCTGCAAGAGCTAACTGATGTAGATAGATGCTGCTTATTCTAGAAGTTTTATAGTTTGGAGCTTCTAGCATGTGGTAGATAATTAAAGCCATGCTACTAAAGAGGACACAGATCATTTTTAATTTTTAAAATTATTTTTTTAAATTGTATTCGGGACTTCCCTGGCGGCACAGTGGTTAAGAATCCGCCTCCCAACGCAGGGACACGGGTTTGAGCACTGGTCTGGGAAGATCCCACATGCCGCGGAGCAACTAAGCCTGTGCACCACAACTACTGAGCCTGCGCTATAGAGCCCACAAGCCACAACTACTGAGCCCATGTGCCACAGCTACTGAAGCCTGCGCGCCTAGAGCCCATGCTCTGAAACAAGAGAAGCCACCACAATGAGAAGCCCGTGCACCGCAACCAAGAGTAGCCCCCGCTCACTGCAACTAGAGAAAGCCCACGCGCAGCAACAAAGACCCAACACAGCCCAAAATAAAATAAATAAATATTTTTTAAAATAGATTTAAAAATTGTATTCATTTAAACTAAAAAAACATAAAACAGTTCACCTATTTCTCACACTCCCCACCCCTTGCAGCCATCAGTCTGTTCTCTGTATCTATGAGCTTTTTATTTATTTTTTTTAGATTCCACATATAAGAGAGATCCATATGGTATTTGTCTTTCTATGCCTGCCTTATTTCACTTAGTGTAATGCCTTCAAGGTCCATCTAAGTTGTCACAAATGGCGACATTTCATTCTTTTTTATGGCTGAATAATATTCCATTGTGTATATATACCACATCTTCTTTATCCATTCATCCACTGATGGACACTTAGGTTGCTACCATATCTTGGCTATTGAAAACAATGCTGCAATGAACATGGGGGTGCATATATCTTTTTCAGTTAGTGTTTTCATTTTCTTTGAATAAATACCCGGAAGTGGAAATTGCTGGATCATATGGTGGTTCTATTTTTAATTTATGGAAAACCATTGTCTTCCATAGTGGTTGTACTAACTTACATTCCCACCAACAGTGCACAAGGGTTTCCTTTTTCCACATCCTCACCAACACTTGGTATTTGTTGTCTTTTTGATAAGTCATCCTAACAGGTACGACGAGATAACTCTTTGTGGTTTTGATTTGCATTTCCCTGATGATTAATGATGTTGAGCATCTTTTCATGTACCTGCTGGCCATCTGTCTGTCTTCTTTGGAAAAATGTCTATTCAGATCTTCTACCCATTTTTAAATCAAATTGTTTTTGTCTTGCTATTGAGTTGTATAAGCTCTTTATATATTTTGGATGCTAGCCCCTTATTAGATATGTGATTTGCAAATATCTTCCCCTATTCATCAGGTTGCCTTTTCATTTTGTTTTTGGTTTCCTTTGCTGTGGAGAAGTTTTTTCCTTTGATATAGTTCTGCTTGTTTATTTTTGCTTTTGTTGCTTTTGCTTTTGGTGACAGATTAAAAAAAATAATTACCACAACCTATGTCGAGAAGGTTACCATTTATCTTTTCCTCTAGAGTTTTATGGTTTCAGGTCTTACATTCAAGTCTTTAATCCACTTTGCGTTAATGTTTGTATATTGTGTAAGA
This sequence comes from Phocoena phocoena, assembly GCF_963924675.1. Classification (NCBI taxonomy): domain Eukaryota; kingdom Metazoa; phylum Chordata; class Mammalia; order Artiodactyla; family Phocoenidae; genus Phocoena; species Phocoena phocoena. Next base: position 86,010,137 of record NC_089229.1, read on the forward strand.
GAGTGGTCCAGTTTTATGTGCTTGCATGCTGTGGTCCAGTTTTTCCCAACACCATTTATTGAGGAGACTGTCCTGTCCTCTTTGTATATTCCTGGCTCCTTTGTCATAAATATATGTGTGGGTTTATTTCTGGGCTCTCTACTCTGTTCCATTGATCTATATGTCTGTTTTTATGATAATACCATAGTGTTTTGATTACTTTATCTTTGTAATATAGTTTGAAATCAGGGAGTGTGATGTCTCAAGCTTTATTCTTCTTTCTCAAGATTGCTTGGCTATTTGGAATCTCATAGTTCCATACAAATTTTAGGAATGTTTGTTCTATCCTTTGAAAAATACCATTGGAATTTTGGTAGGGATTGCACTGAATCTGTAGATTGCTTTTGGGTATTATGGACATTTTAACAATATTAATTCTTCCAATCCATGTGCACAGAATATCTTTCTATTTCTTTGTGACCTCTTCAATTTCTTTCATTAATGTCTTGTTATTTTTAATATTCAGTTCTTTCACCTCCTTGGTTAAATGTATTCTTAGGTATTTTATTCTTTTTGATGCAATTGTACGTGGGATTGTTTTCTTTATTTCTTTTTCTGACACTTCATTATTAGTGTAAAAAAACAACAAATTTTTGTGTACTGATTTTATATTCTGCACATTTAATGGATTTGTTTATTAGTTCTAACAGTTTTTTGATGGGGTCTTTAGGGCTTTCTATAACTGATACCGTGTCATCTGCAAATAGTGATAGTTTTACTTCTTACTTTCCAATTTAGATGCCTTTTTTTTCTTTTTTTTTTTTCTTGCCTAATTGTTCTGGCTAGAACTTTCAGTACTATGTTGAATAAAAGTGGAGAGGGTGGGCATCCTTGCCACGTTCCTGTTCTTAGAGGAAAAGCTGACACAGTACAATGTCCACTGTGAGCCTGTCATACATGGCCTTTAGTATGTTAAGACACGTTCCCTCTTTACCCATATTGTTGAGAGTTTTCATCATAAATGGATGTTGAATTTTGTCAAGTTCTTTTCTGCATTTATTGAGATGACCATAAGATTCCTATCCTTTATTTTGTTAATGTGGTGTGTCACACTGACTGATTTGCAGATTTGAACCATCCTTGCTTTTCTGGAATAAATCCCACTCGATCATGGTGTATGATCATTTTAATGTATTGTTGCATTCAGTTTACTAATATTCTGTTGAGGATTGTTGCACCTATGTTCATCAGGGATATTGACTTTTAACTTCCTTTTCTTGTAGTGTCCTTGCCTGGTTTTGGTATCAAGGTAATGGTGGCCTTATAAAATGAGTTCAGAAGTGTTCCTACCTTCTACAATTTTTGAAAGAGTCTGAGAAGGATTGGTGGTAATTAGTGCTAATATTTAGTAGAATTCACCAGTGAAACCTTCTGGTCCTGGTCTTTTCTTTGTTGGAAGGTTTTTAATTACATATTCAATCCCCTTACTTATTATTGATCTGTTCAGATTTTCTGTTTCTTCATGATTCAGTCTTGGTAGATTGTATGTTTCTCGGAATTTATCCACTTCTTTTAAGTTGCCCAATTTGTTGGCGTATAATTATTGATAGTAGTCTCTCATGATCCTTTGTGTTTCTAACATCTCCTGTTTGTAACATCTCCTGTTTCATTTCTGATTTTTATCAATTTGAGTCCTCTCTCTTTTTTTCTTGGTGAGCCTAGCTAAAGGTTTGTCAATTTTATCTTTTCAAAGAAGCAGATCTTAGTTTCATTGATCTTTTCTATTGCTTTTTTAGTCTCTATTTCATTTATTTCTGTCTATTCTTTATCATCTTTTCCTTCTACTAACTTGGGTCTTCGTTTTTTCTTCTTTTCCTAGTTCTTTGAGATGTAAAGTTAGATTATTTGAGACTTTTCCTGTTTCTTGAGGTAGGCATTTATCTCTATACACTTCCCTCTTAGAAGCGCTTTTGCTACATCCCATAAATTTTAACGTGTTACATTTTCAATTTCATTTCATTTTAAGCATACCAATAGCCTAGTGCCATCTATTACCTTTTTTCCCACCAGAATATTCAGTTAATTTCTTTTATTGTAATACAATACTCTAATGACTTAGAAACATACAAACAAGAATTTCATTGTCTAAAAAAATACCTAACTTATTTGAAGACTAGATAGATCACATGTAAGCTGTTTCTTCAATAAGTAGTCTTAAGTGTAATTGATAAAACTTGGCTGGTAGTATATAAACATTAATATATATGTTAATATACACACACACACACTAAATGACTACAGAATCTGCTAGTCTCTAGTGATAAATAGTTTAGTATATCAATAATATACTAAATACTAAAGAACTGGCTAGTCTCTAACTACTGATAAGTATGGGCCTGCTGGTTCCTAGCACAGTAAAGTGTTAGGAAGTTTGCAAATTCACAAATTCATCTTTTCTCACAGACCCTTAGCTAAGTGATAAGTAAATTATTGGCTCCTTCAATGCCCTTCTACCACTTTTAATCTTTCAAAGGAGAGCAATTTTCTATGGTTTCTCTTAACTTCCCACTGAAAAACTTTTCTTCAAGAATTTAGAAGAAAGAAAAAGCAAAAAACATAATTGCCTTCTGAGAATTTTATCCCCTGACTTCGTTTGGTATTACTGGAAATGCTGCCAGAGAAAAGAGTTCTGCCTGCTGCTGAAAGTTTATTTATCATTTAGCATCTTCCAAAATTTGGATGATCTACTATTTGAGACCACATACTTTAAAAATAAAAAGAAGAAAATACCAGTTTGAAAGCTGTGAGCTGACAAATGTCACAGAATTATTGAGTAAAGAGTAAATAAATCAATTTTAATTAAATTCTTACTGAGCTTGAAGAGTTACATGCAATTAAGTGTTGGAATTTACTTGAAGTAAGATATGTATTTTTCTATGTAAGTATTTGATATGAAAGGTACACCTTATCATCTGTGATAATGCACATATAATTCTGGGAGATGACATCAAATTTGAGAAAATCTTTTATTTAGCAAGCATGTAGGGGGAAAGCCAGGAGAAGTTTAACTCTATCCTGGTAATGACGAATGCCCTCAATATGAGCTGATCATTTTTATCCTCTGAGTTAAGGCTGCCTTTAGGCAAAACTATATACTTCCTTCCTGAAGGGCAAAGTCATTTAGTTCAATTTTTGACTCCTCGAAGGCTAAAAACAGTTCCTGACATATATTGGTGTTTTTTGCATTAAAGTAAAATACGTTAAAATTTGTCTTGCAGGCTACCCACTCACATCTGTCATAGCCCACTGCTTTCTACCAGGTATGTTCACACATCAAGTCAGTTCCATTTTTGGAAATCTAAAACAAATGTACTCCATATATTTTCTACCATTCAAGGCTTTCCACTATAATATCCCCAAGTTTATGTACCCTTTCTCTAGCAAGAAAACTGAAGTCATTAGGCTCAAAGTATTTCTTTCATTTTTGTGCTATCTGCCCCTATTTCTTCTCTCCTTTTCTGGTATAAATGTGCCTACTTTCTTTCCAAAACTTCTTCATTTGTGCTTTTTGGTGGATCTATCCAGTAGTTCATTTGAGAACATGGTCAGTTTTTCTGAACTAGGGTGAATGGCGGAGTCTAGGGTGGGAACTGGTGGAGTGTGAGAAAAACACATAAACAGGTGTCAAAGGGACCAGCCCAAAGGACCATACTGGGAGAAATTGCATTCCCTTCCCTGGATTACACTATTTTCTCAGTCCTTAAATAGGTCACTATTGAGAATTTTCTTCTCTCTACTGATTCTCTTTGTCATTAATAGTTATTAAGACATACATCCTACTTTAGCATAAAAATAAATTTTCCTCACTTCTGTTGCCACCTATTTCTCTTTCGTTTTATTGAAGCATAGTTGATTTACAATGTTGTGTTAATTTCTGCTGTACAGCAAAGTGATTCAGATATATATATATATATATATATATATATATATATATATATATATATATATACAAACACACACACATTCTTTTTTATATTCTTTTCTATTATGGTTTATCATAGAATACTGAATATAGTTCCCTGAGCTACACAGTAGGAAACTGTTTGTCACCTCCTTCTTAATTCTACTTTTCTTTTAAAACAAAACTCCTCCACTATCTCACACTAATTCTCTTCTTAATTTCTGTATTCTATTTTTCCACCTCTTCTTGACCAAAAGTGCATTCTCAGAGTTCACTAGTGCCCTGCTCATCACTACATCCAAAAGCATTTCCTACTTCTTTTGTTTTCTTGAAACTTTGGTTGTGGTCTCAGCCTTCTTCTGAGTGTAACTTGACAGTATACTCACTACTTCGGGTTCTGCATTACTTCTTCCTCTGGTCTCTAGTGAGCCCATGTACATGCTTTAACTCCCTCCCCAGGCTCCTCCCAGCCCTTACACGGAGTCTCCCTCAAGAATGAGCCTTTCTTCTGTTTTTCTCTTTTAATATCCTTCTTCTGGAATCCATTGCCTAATGTAGTTTGATTTTCACAAGAATGATTGGCATTCCCTAACTGACATCTTCTGCTTTCATCTGGCTACATAGCCCAGAACGGCACCCCAAGTATTTGTCTGAAATTCCCTTTTGGAATTGTCATCTTCACTTCTCTCTTAACACTTCTAACACTAAACTTAACATCTTCCCTGTGAACTGGCCTGTGTTACTGGGACTCATTCTTCTTTTTTTTTTCCAAAACAACTGATGTATATTTGACCTAAAATATCTTAATTTCAGGTGTAAAACATAGTGATTTGATATTTTTATAGATTATGCACTCTACAAAGTTATTATAATATCACTGACTACATTCCCTTGGCTGTGCATTACATCCCTATGACTTATTTTTTTTTACAACTGGTAGCTGGGATCTCTTAGTCCCCTTCACCTGTTTCTCCCATCTCTCTTCCACCCTCCCCTCTGGAGACCACTAATTTGTTTTCTGTATCTTTGAATTTGTTTCTGTTTTGTTATATATGTTCATTTGCTCTGTTTTTTAAATTCAACATATAAGTGAAAACATGCAGCATTTGTCTTTCTCTGGATTACAAATTCTTAACCCTCCTTACTTCCTCCTCGTACCTGCTCAATAAAGAATGACACTCCCTGGATCATTCTTTCACAGTAGTTCCTGCAACAGTCCCTAGGCAGGAAGGGTTTATAAAGTAAATTCACAGAAATCCAAACCCCACACTTTACCAGTTCAGACTTTTCCTCAAGCTTTTCCCTTTCCCTCTTTTCACTTCTGAAACCTTACTACCCAACCTTGAAGGCCCACCTCACATACCACCAAATTTCCCAGTTCTACTAGGCATAAATAAATACTCTGTCCCACCTAAACTCTTATCACACTTTGTTTATATACTTAATTTTACATCTACCACTCTGCCTTATATGCAAATTACCTACTCAAGTATTGCTCTATTTCCAACCATACCTTGTAAGCTCTTGCAATGCAGTAAACTTGTCACTCAGTTTTTCTTCAATGAGACCTACCACAGTGCTATCCACATAGTAAGTGCTTAAAAACCTGTCTTCAATTAAACTAAATTGAGATGGGATTTGAGTAAGGCCCTGTGGTAGTCGTAAAATACTTAAGAGATCTGTGTTCAAATGCAGTCTGTCTGAAATTCCTTTCAAATGGCCGAAAGACTTTAGACATATTGTCCAAGGAAATGGTAGCAAAATAAGAAGGGATCAATCATCTAAAACATAAATATACTGTCTTCCCCCCCCACCTCCCCACCCCCACCCCCCCCCCCACCCCCCCCCCCCCCGCCGCAGTGGAGAATCAGAATTAGATAAGAGGTTACTACTTTTGTGCTTAATTGACTAATCTGGAATTTCCAAACAATAAGGTATTCTGTTGTAATTGTTATCGGTTTTTTTTTTTTGGTGTGTGTTTTTGCTTTTGACATTGACAATTTTTTTTTAATCTGAGTTGAGGGTCAAGGGTGAGACAAAGGTATACCCCATTTCGAATGCTTATTTAGCTAGTTGAGAGGTTCACGAAAAACCTTGATGCTGATAACGGTAGTTCATGCAAGAACTTTCTAGTGCCTTGCTTTTCAGAATCATCTCAAGCTTCTAAATATAATCATACTTTATTTATGAAAATATTTTTCATGTATATGTGGAAATCTGAAGTTTTCTAGCTATGTGCAATAGCTGGAATTCTAAAAATTTTCATTCTGGGATTTTTTACGTTTAAAGTTAACATAAACGATGCTGGGCCTTTATGACATTATATTTCAATTTATAACGACAGAGTGACCAATCCAAACTTGAAGATAAATTATATCCAAATAGGTTATATGGCGAGTATATTATATATTTTTTCAACAAATTTTAAAAACACTACATTACTTTGAAAGGACATGCCCTCATCAAGTTGCTTGGTGTGTTCTGAGTCAAAATGTCTATGGTGGCAATAATCAGAAACCACAGAGTTTCTTACTGGTGCTCATCTTTACTTCTGATGGGTCTAGAATTACAAAGCGTCCACCATGCATTAATTTCATCATTTCATTGCCAATCTTGCCGAAAATTCTGATTTAAAATAATAAATGTGTACAGAGGGAGAGCTGCCAGAGAAAATGGAGACAAGGAAGTGACAGTGAGGGAGAATGAGGCATAAATCCTTTTGGATAATCCTAATTTAATTGGACTGGTTTATATTATCTACTAATCAAATTGATAATGGACAAAAATAAAACCACAGCTATTAAACTCTCCCCTAAAAACAACTGACTGACTTGGTTGTATTTCCCTAGTGACCGAAATGAAACTGTTGTCCGTGCAATCTTAATGACAGCACAGGTCATGTCAGCTTGGTAAAACACTTGGGAGACGCTGACATTTCACAATGATCTTTCATATACAGTATCGTACAGTAAACTCTCTCTTAACCATATTTTTTAGTGGCAAATAAAACATGTGAGCGGCAAAGATTAAAATGTTCCACCCACTTAATTTTTTATTTAGCACGTTTACAGTCAGGTAAGCACAGGCTGCTAAGAGAGAAATGATTTTTACATTTCTTCACAAAATACCCTAGGAGGAGAGGCAATTTTCTTAGTGTAAAACTCAGCCTTTATTCTGTCAGACAAAGTAATTACAGAAGCAAAACAAATTCACATTGTCTAATTAGGTCATTAAAAAGCATAAATGCGTCATGGAAGCTTTTCTCCTTGCCTAAGACATAAAGTAAGACAATGAGAACAGTCTGGTAATATAGAAAGTTTTATAATTTGTTTCTTTTCCAAAATAATAGGTCCTTTCATCTTTCTATTTCCCTAAGAAGAAGACAGTTCATTTAGAGACAAAACTCTGTAATTAGTTCAGGGTTTATTCTCATTATATTTCAAAATATTTAACCAAAACCAGGAAGGTAGAGAAAAGAAGAAAATACATAGAAAAATTTTCAAAGGAAGGGAATAAAATCAAGAGAGTAGGTTGCTGATCAAACTGTATTCTGCAGAGACAAGATGAATATAAAATCTACATTCATATAAACACAACCAGTCTGGGATAACGGAAAGCTCTTCAGAGGAATATACTGGCATCTGCCTTTGGGATTTGAAACCTGACTTTAATTACAGCTAACTTAAATAAAAACAAATGGCATGATTCTTTTGTCTCTTCCTCTCTCTCATTATTATTTCATGAGTTTTAGAAAACTCATGGCTCAAAGTGTTAAGACACAAAATGCAAAAAAGGAAAGGAAAAGAAACCTACCTGTGATCCTCTTGGCCCTCGTTTGTGGTCCCATTCTGAATGCCCCATGAGCTGTAAGATAATGTAATAATGACAGTAAGTTAAATGATACCTATTTTATTTTTATTTATTTATTTTTTGCGGTACGCGGGCCTCTCACTGTTGTGGCCTCTCCCGTTGCGGAGCACAGGCTCCGGACGCGCAGGCTCGGCGGCCATGGCTCACGGGCCCAGCCGCTCCGCGGCATGTGGGATCCTCCCGGACCGGGGCACGAACCCGTGTCCCCTGCATCGGCAGGCGGACTCTCAGCCACTGCGCCACCAGGGAAGCCCAATGATACCTATTTTACATGGCAACTATTTCTACTCTTTATTTTAAAGAATAATGAGGCTTTTGAAAACTATGTTTTAATAGTAGGGTATTATATTGACCTCATGAGTAAATTAACATACCTGAAGTAATACACTTCTGGTTTGATAGCTAATAGTTCAACTACTAGTTGTTTTGAAGATATTTTAATATCACTGTGTGACAAAATGAGTCTGTAATGTACAGCTTTACGGTTGTCAGGAACATTCTAGATCAATGTTAAACCACGTTAAGCTTTATTTTCATACCATTAAGCTTCTAGTTTATTAAGAAAATATGCTACAGAAATCTACTAGTGTAGCTTACTCTACTGTCAAGAATGACAAGAACCAGAAGGCCAAAATATTTCAATCATTTTAAATTCTGTTTCGATAATATCACAAAAATATGAGAGTTCGAAGGAGCAAAATTATTTAATGTGAAATATGCCCCCAAAGTCACAAAATGTAAATTTTCATAAAAACAGAGGCTACAAAACATTATCAAGTTATTCCCATAGTTGTAATAGTCCTGAGCTACTTTGCTTCAAAGAATAATATTTATTTATTGAAAATAACATTTAACTTGAAGAGCATTAAGAAAATGCAAGATACCAACTGAGAGGAATAAAATTCCATTTCTCTGTCCAGTATACTCACTAGTCACGTGTACCAATGGAAGAACTCCTTACCACTAAGAAGCTAGCATGCTAACAAGACATACTATAGAACATACTTCTATACATTAACTCTTCTGTACAACAACAGTGACTCTTCAGTAGCTATAACAAAGGAACTGATCACAATAGCAACAAAAAGGTAATATACTTTTGAACATTATCAAGAAATGTTTGATAACCATACACAGGAAATGGTAAAAGCTTACTGATAAACATACAGTGCTCCTGGTTAAGACAAGTGAATTCAATAAAATTATTGTGTTCATTTTCACCCAAATAAATTTACAGGTTTAACTCAATTTCAATCAAAAGCTGTTTGTATTTTTTTAAGAAAAAAATAGAAAAACACAAGCACCTAAATTTTATCTGAGAGAATGAACTTCTAAGAATCAAAATATTAGAAGAGATGAAAATGCCCTAGTGGTTACTGAAGTGTATTATAAAATTTAACTCAAATTATAGGATAATGATTTAAGACTCAAAATACAAATAAATGAAATGTGGTGGACAGTTCTGAAATAAATTCAAGTACATGTAGTAACAAAAGGTAAAAAATAAAATATAAAAATCAATGGGTATTTGATGAATTATTCAACAAATGAAAAAAGAAAAACTTGGAGCTGAACCTTACAATATATGTAACTTCTATATAGATAAAAAGAGTTAAATTTTTAAAAGATCAAACTATAAATATAAAATAGAATAAAATCAAGACAAATACTTAAACTGCTTTGGAATATATAAAGATTTTCCAAATTAAAAAAAAAACACAGATGAATTTATCAGGCTACATGAAATCTTCAAATGTCTGCGCAAATGTCAAATTGGCAAAATATCTGCAGTAAATGGTAGGTAATATCTTCAGGACACTAAGAACTCTACAAACTTGAAATAAACACAACTCTAGTAGATAACTGGAAGAAAGGATAAGGACAATTTACACAATAAATATCAAGTCAAGAGTTTTATGGGAAACAACTGACTTTGCTGGAAGTAAAAGAAATTCAGTATAGACAATAACAAAAAACTATTGTTGCCTATTTTTTAGCAAATTGATAATGTAGAATATTAGGTTAGGATTTAGGGAGATAAGTATACACATATAGCAAATATATATATTGATATATATATATATGCATACACATATAACACTTATAAATATAGACATGTACCATGTATGTCAACTTTAATACATATTACATACTACTAAAAATTCATACACTTTGACCAGTAAATAAAATTGTAAGAATCTAGTAGTTATAATGTGCTAATCACTGTGTTATCCAACAAAAGGGTAACTATTCAATAAATTATAGGATAGAAAAGAATATAATATAGCAATTAGAAATTGTGTCCACCTAGAGGGGTGGGAGAGGGAGGGTGGGAGGGAGGTGCAAGAGGGAGGGGATATGGGGATATATGTATACGTATAGCTGATTCACTGTGTTATACAGCAGAAACTAACACACCATTGTAAAGCAATTATATTCCAATAAAGATGTTAAAAAAAAAATTGACCTTCAGAGCCTTTTAAAAAATTACATGAGAAATGCTCATGGTATAATGAGTGAAAAATACAACTACGTCATTTTAAATTACTCATTTTTAATAAGACAGTCGATTATTGCAAGCCTTAGAAGTATTACAATGATTTAATTATTTGGCTAGCACGCAATTTTGGGTAAATTAGCCCAGATAATCATCATCACATAAAATTGAACTGCTTAGTAGATATTTCTTTAATTTTTAAAATTTGTAGATTTATTGGCAATACATCTGCTAGTAAATATTCATTAATACTAATTTAAAGTTAATTATAATAAGATTAAATACTAATCAACCAATGAAATAGTCTGATTCAGAAACATAAACTAAGGATATTTAAGTAATTATTCACTAGAACTAGCAAAACAATTCTTGACAATTTCAACCATTGTCCTATTGAGACTTTGGGAATATCTTTCATTAATAACAGGGAGGTGAGATGCTTGCGTTGGCAACCCTAAAGAAATAATAAACTTGAGTACTAGACTGATAAATGAAAATGATTTTTAAGCAGAAGGCTTACCTTCTCTCTCTCACTATTTTATCTAAATGTTCTCAAGAAAATAGGTTATGAAAGGCTGTTATGACTATTACCCTCTTGCTAGTGAATTTAAACGAACAGGGTAACTTGGTAAATTCTACCACGCATGAGTATCACAATTAAAAGAGGTAAATACATCAGAAACACGAACTGTCATCCACCTATATGAATTTAAGGGGGAATATCTGATGATGACAGATACTAAGTCAAGAATATAACATTTCTCCAAGATCAGAACTAAGGTAAGAAAACCATGGGATTCACTGCCCTCTGCCATTAACTATCTTAAAGACAATTTTTAGTCAAAGAACAAAAACAACCAAAATGCAGACTCATTTGGGTCATCACTTACTACAGAAGAGAATTTACAAACCAGAACTTATAAACCTCCAAAAGTTTCACTCTCCAAACTTTTATTTATTTATTTATTTATTTTGCGGTAGGCGGGCCTCTCACTGTTGTGGCCTCTCTCGTTGCGGAGCACAGGCTCCGGACGCACAGGCTCAGCGGCCATAGCTCACGGGCCCAGCCGCTCCGCAGCATGTGGGGTCTTCCCGGACCGGGGCACGAACCCGTGTCCCCTGCATCGGCAGGCAGACTCTCAACCACTGCACCACCAGGGAAGCCCTCTCCAACCTTTTATTTTAAGCTTTAAAATAGTAAATTTGTCAAATGTGTTACGTATCAGAGAGAGTTATTTCCTTGCAGTATACAATAGAGTAATGAGAGAGATTTAGGCTAAGGGAATTCTATTCCACTGTATCATTATATATTTATATTATCTATTTAATACCATTATTATAATATATTTGAAAGTCTGAGTTGACAAAGCATGTGGTAATATTTCAAAATGTATTTTAAAATAATACTGCTGCTACTTTTTTCTAGGTAATAAAAAGTTACATAAATCTACATGCTCTGTGAAATACCCAAAATATAAAAAAACTCTGAAATGAATAAGATACTGGAATGTTCTCTATCCAATAAGAAGAAAGGCAAAGGAAATCAACAAAGATTGTATTCCCTTTGGACTTGAGGAAATCACACAAGGGCTTTATCATTAAAAAAGTATCCGTTGATACTTTTCATTGAAAAAATCTGAGCCAAAATTTAACATTACTTCAGTGTTGAGTTATACAGGGTTTGTTACAGTATTTTCTCGCATTTGTTTTTTAAATGCAGGGAAAGGCGGGGAGGACTGGATAGGGTGTCAGGACTCTACTTCCTCCCATGATTATTGCATACCTGGCACAGAAAGGGGAGTGAGTATCAGCTTCATATTGGTACATGACAGCATTTGAATTTTTACCCTATCTACAGACACAGAATTTATTTTACTGTCATAAGAGCACTGTCCTCAGATCACAGATCCAGGACTAAAATAAGCATCATGATCCCTTTTAAAAAAACTATCCATAGTATGATAAACTGCCTGACTTATTCAATATTACAGATTATTTAAGTTAAAATGAAGCATTTGGCTGCTGGTAACTATTCCTATTAAAGCAGAACCATAGAGCTAAATGTTTTAGAAGTACAGAGATACCTCCCTAGCCCTACTCTCTTAACTAACGATTCGGACAAATGAAAAAAATTGGTCAGTTATAATAAATAGTAAAGAGGAGAGCTTGCATAATAAGTCAATGAATTACAGAATTAAGTGCAAACTGATGTTGATGTTATATCAGTGAGAAAGTTGAAACATCCTTTGAGTCCACAGGTAGGATTAGTGTTAAGTTGCAGATGTCCATTGACATGTCATGGGATTAGATAAAAGACAGAAATGGGTCATGGACGACGAACAGAAGTAGAATTTGTGGAATCATTTTTTTCTTTTTGCAGTTGAAGTCACTTGAATGGACTACACTTTCAAGATAAGTGAAGAGCAGCATGACACCTAGGCCATTCTGGGAAGAGAGACAAAAAGTTTATTAACCTGATATGATAATCTTTTTGGAGGAGGAATGCTTCTGCTTTTATGATCAATTGAAATGTAAAAGAGAAAGAGAAATTGAAACTAAAAAATGAATAATAAATAGGAAATTCAAATACATTCTGGTTGATAAAGAGTACATGGCTTAATTCAGGAAGAAAAAAATGTTTGTCTCTCACCTTCTATAAAAAATACCTTCTTGGTTATTTAACTATGATTACTCCTCTGGGTAATAACACTTTAATAAACATCTCACCAGAAGGTTTGAGGATATATAGGTCACCAAAGTGATGCCTACACACGGCAAAGAGAAGGAATTCTCCGTAAAACCGTCTATCTTTCCTTCTTTCTCAGCTCCCCTTAATCAGGATGGGCAAAATGAAGATGCTTCAATTTATTCCTAGGAAATTAAGATATACTTCCTTTCAGAGAAACACAATCTGCTATGTAAAGCATTTTGAAAATCCTAACTTCCCTGACACTAAGTCATTTTCATCCTTATGGAATAAATTCTTCTCTCTTTTATTTTTAATAATAAATTTCTACATCACAGCCTTCAGCTAACAGTATGTTACACAGTACTTAGTTCCAAGGAAAACAAAACTGCTGCCAAACACCGAATTTAAAAAGTTCACAGGAGAAACAAATGAGCAGTTAGCATGGAAACAAAATGGTTCTGTCCAAGCAGAGATATTGTTAATAATAGCATGAGAAATGCAGAGAGTTGAAAGTGTGTTTCTGTAGGTAAAACAGTTCCCTGTGCTATGTTCTATTGTTTTTTATTTGTTAATACAAACATGAATACCTTTTTAGGGACTTTTTTGGAAAAAAAAAACAAACCTCACCAGACCTATTACTGAAGGGATGTAAGCTGCAGGAAACCACAACTAGATGCAAAATTAAAAAAAAAAAAAAAACTTTGCATGTATTTAAAGAGGCGAGTGGTTTTAGATATGAAAAAATGTAATGATGGAGAGTAACAGTCGCACTGCTATCCTTAAGTTATTCTCAAGTAAACTATTCTCCTACTTCATTTGTTGAAAACTTACAGAATGGGAGAAAATATTTGCAAACAATACAACTGACAAGGGATTAATCTCTAAAATATACAAACAGATCATACAGCTCAATATCAAGAAAACAACCTAATCAAAAAATGGGCAGAAGATCTAAATAGACATTTCTCCAAAGAAGACATACAGATGGCCAACAGGCACATGAAAAGATGCTCAACGTCCCTAATCATTAGAGAAATGAAAATTAAAACTACAGTGAGGTATCACCTCACACCAGTCAGAATGGCCATCATCAAAAAGTCTACAAATAATAAATATTTGAGAGGATGTGGAGAAAAGGGCACCTTCCTACACTGTTGGTAGGAATTTAAATTGGTGCAGCCACTATGGAGAACAGTATGGAGGTTCCTTAAAAAACTAAAATAGAGGGCTTCCCTGGTGGCGCAGTGGTTGAGAGTACGCCTGCTGATACAGGGGACACGGGTTCGTGCCCCGGTCCGGGAAGATCCCACATGCTGCTGGGCCCGTGAGCCATGGCCGCTGAGCCTGCGCTCCGCAATGGGAGAGGCCACAATAGTGAGAGGCCGGCGTACCACAAAAAAAACAACAAAAAACAAAAAAAAACTAAAATAGAGCTATCATATGACCCAGCAATCCTAGTCCTGAGCATATATTCAGATAAAACCATAATGTAAAAAGATACATGCACCTCAATGTTCATTGCAGCACTATTTACAATAGCCAAGACATGGAAGCAACCTAAATGTCCATGACAGATGAATGGATAAAGAAGGTGTGGTGTATATATACAGTAGAATACTATTCAGCCATTAAAAAGAACGGAATAATGCTCTTTCCAGCGACATGGATGAGATTATCATACTAGGTGAAGTAAGTCAGACAGAGAAAGACAAATATATTACATCACTTATTTGTGGAACCTAAAAAAATGATACAAATGAACTTATTTACAAAACAGAAATAGACTCACAGATATAGAAAACAAACTTATGGTTACCAAAGGGAAAAGTGGGGGGAGGGATAAATTAGGAGTCAGGGGTTAACAGACACACACTACTGTATAGAAAATAGATAAACAAGTACCTACTGTATAGCACAGGGAACTATACTCAATACTTTGTAATAACCTATACAGGAAAAGAATCTGAAAAAGAAAAAATATATATACTCATATATATATATATGAATATATATATGAATCACTTTGCTGTACACCTGAAACTAATAGATTTTAAATCAACTATACTTCAATAAAAAATAAATTACAAAAAGAAAATTACTATAGTTTCGAAAACACAAAAATAATATATATACACTAAAATTTATATATTATATATATATGAATATATACTCTGTATAGTACATACATGGAAGTATAACATAAAACCCTCTTTTTATGTAATCATTTATTCATTAAGCAAATATTTACTGTGTGCCTATTATATGCAAGGAACTCTTCCAGACATAACCTATATACTAGTGAACAGACCAAGATGCATCTCTCTTCTCCTGGCTCTTAAAATTCTAATGAAAGGAGATAGAACATACACAAATAAACATAGACCAGATGATGATAAAGCTATAAAGATGCCTAGAGTAGCGTAAAGGATAGAGAATGAGAGGCAAATGGTGAGTCGGGGCTGGGAACAGAGCTAATTTTATTTAAGTAGATCAGGGAAGTCCTTTCTGAAAAAGTGACATTTATCAGAGACCTGTATAAAGCGGGAGAGCCAGACACACAGGTATCTAGGGGATGGGCACGCGAGACAGAAGATACAGAGGTGCAAAGGCCCTGAGATGGGAGTACAAGTGGTACAACTGAGGAGTAGCAGAGCATCCTTCACCTAAAATTTTAAAACAGTTGTATCTTTTAAATCTATATTTGGTATTTACTCCCTTTCCTCTGGTATGAAATTGTCCAGAAAAGTTAGTCATTAACTCCATTAATTAAAAATAACAAAGTAGGGCTTCCCTGGTGGCGCAGTAGTTGAGAGTCCGCCTGCCGATGCAGGGGACATGGGTTCGTGCCCCGGTCCGGGAAGATCCCACATGCCGCGGAGCGCCTGGGCCCGTGAGCCATGGCCGCTGAGCATGCGTACCGCGGAAAAAAAAAAAAAGAAAGAAAAACAAAGTATATTCTCTAGAGAAATACTCGTGGAGCAGGGATTCTCCCTTCCCGGATCTCTCACTCAGTTTTATTCAATACAACAAGAATTTATGAAGCACATACGATATGCCACAAAGGCACCGTTGTATTAGTCATAGTACAATTTTGTTGTCTCTTTACACATCGGTTTTGTTTTTCAAGAGTCATAAAATGCATAAGGGCAGGGGCTGCCTTTTAATTGCAGTTACTATGAGAAGCCTGGGACTTTCAAATTCATAAGGAAATTAAAGCTCTTATTTAACCTTGGCATGTTCCCTTTGGATTCTTCCCTTGGCATACTCTTTTCATAATCTCCTTAGTACTTATGTTTTCACTCTCTAGGATTCTATGTAGGAAGATGGGCCTGGACTGCCCGCTCCCCTGCCTGCAAGGGCCCACTAGACAGCAGTCCCCTGGCCTGGGACGATCTGTGATGGACAGTGTAGACCAGTGCAGCGCCCATCTAGTCCTTTTAGGGGAACTGCTCTTAATCCTCGATGTTTCTTTCCTTCGCCTCTTGTTATCAATGGGGGTCAAGGCTATATTGTGCTCTGCCGAAAAGGGAACTGAAAATCTGTATATTTAGTTATAAAGGAGGGTAGATCTTTTCCAATACCATCTCTATTGGGCCTTTTGAGGCCCCAAACCCCAAGAACCCTGGAGGGCTGGGTGACAATGTGGGGAGCCTCAGGGATTTTCTTAACTACTTTGGCCTATGGTCCAAATCAAACAAAGACTTCCTGGGAGACCCCATCAGCCTCCTTCGTGTAAACCAGATACCACCAGCAGCCTCAGTTCTCACCCAGAGCCTAGCTTCACTACCACCACTTCATCACATCCCCCCACATGCTAAATCCATTCCACTCTACAAGGCATTATCAAGTGATGGGGACATTATTGAAGAGCTAAGGGGAGACCGGACATGATTACACCACACAGAATACTGCAAAAAGCCACTCAAATATCCATCAGGTATCTCAGAGGGTGTCACAAAGCATTTCTGTTTATTTTTTTATAGCTGTTACTACCTCTTGCCCTTTACTCCTGGTGGGGGGCGGGGGGGGGTGGGAGGCATGGGGAGGGAAATGAGTCTTTTTCAGCTTAAAGGTCTCAACCTTTCATGCCTCAAGGATCCTCCCCCAGAGCTAAATCTCGTTTCTTTATCATTCCCCACTTTCTCCTATTCTCCCCATCTTGAATCTTCAGACAAATTAGCACGAGAAAAAGGATTCTTTAGAACTGACCCTCCTTAGAAAGCGCTGAGAGCCTGAAAACAGTAAAGCACTACACAGGACTGAAATCAAGGGGTTTTTTTTCCTTTCACAGTTGGTGATAACTACCTAAATTCCATTCACTTGGCAGAGAATAAATCCCTGATCCTAACTCAGCGTTCCAACCCAGCAGCCAGTATAAATTTCATAAACACAGGGGAATGAGAAAACTTCAAACAGAAAGAAATTCAAATATTCTGGAGTTCGAAATCCCAGCCTCTCTGCTGTTAAGTCCTGTATCTTTTTCTGATTAATGACGATAATGATGTTCCCACACTTCGGTTTAGAATGTTTTCATAATTCTATTTCTGTCCCTGTCATCACAATGACAGTCACTACCCTAAACCTATATGCGGCAATTGAGCTACAGGGCTTCCATTACTTTTACTTAATAGATCTTGACTATCTTGATTACATGGGATTTTTGTACTTTTTATCGCTGATTTGTATTTTGGGTACTATGCTACTAATAATGCAATCACCACGGCATTGTGCTCAAGCAGTGTTCCCCTATTAGATATTTTATAAAGAAATGACAATACAGTAAAACAAGCTTGTGAAATTCTGCATAACATAATTAGTACTTGGATACTCCCAATTCATATTAGCGTTATTAAAGTCTGGTGAAGTATTAAACAAAGGAACTCCATTTAAGTAATATTTTCAACACATTTGAACAGAACACTTTTGTTTCGAAAGAGATTAACAGCTTTCCATGGAACACATCCTGAGGATTTTTGTTTTACGGTTTTCTAAATGTTTTTCTTATACATTTTTTTTTTCATGATCAAAGAATAGAGGCATATCATTCTTACTTTATAAATATGCAAATGAGTAAAGAGAAGTGAACTTGAAACATAGCCACTAGCCCACCGGATGGATGAAAATTCAGTTCTGCTGACTACAAATCATATACTTTTTCTACTGTACAACCTTTAACAATAAATAATTATTGAGTTCAAACCAAGTATCAGGTCTTGCTCAACTAAGTATATTGGTAAGGAAAATGAAAAAGACATGGGATTTGATTTGTCTTCATGGAACTCATGGTGGTAGTTAATGTGATAGACTTATTTCTCCAAAATCCATTTTCCACTCCTAGTCACCACCTCCTTTAAAAACTGCGGAATATGAGAAAAATTTAATTTCTTGGGAAAGCCTCTGTAAATACTATAATCATATTTTTCAATGTTGGCTATGGAATTACTTCAAAATGTATAGTAAATTATATGTCAGAGCTTAAGTTATGCCAAATTCTCTAATAGCATATCTCAGTAGTACCTATTATTCATTCCTGCGTTCACTCACTCACTCATTCATACATCCTTTCAACAAATATTTATTGGGTGCCCACAATATCTAGCCCAGCGTTCTATGTAAACATAGCAAATGTTGCCATTCCCAACCCTGAGGCACCACAGGATCTTGAAGTACTTTCTGAATCATTAATAAACTCTAGCACAGTAGTCAAGCATGTGGGTTCTAGAGCCTGGATTTGTTGGTTCAAATCCCACATCCGACATGATATTCAATCTTACTAGATACATAATCTTGGACAATTTACTTAATGTTTCTGTGCCTCAGTTTCTGTATTTCTAACATTTAGATAATAATGGCATCTAACTCTAAATGAGTCATTACATAAAGAAGGCTTAGTATAGTATCTGGTACACAGTAAGTACACATTAAATCTTAGCTATTATTTTTATCATTTTTAATAATTACATGATTTTATTTAGGTGTTAATATATTCTAATTATTTAAGAAAAGTATAATTCAAATGACATATATGTGATTACTTTTTATTAAGCTAGAGTGGGAGAAACCCATTCCCTGACCATGGCAACATCCAATTTACAAAACTTGACCAAATTTATAAGTAAAACAAACTTCATGCATCATTTCTCAGAGTAATATGTAACACATGTAATGTGTCCATGAGGTCTACTGAGTCTACTGAATCAGATTCAGATTTATTTTCTGTGTAATAATTGGAAAATCCAAATTTTAACATCACTAGGTCCCCTTAGTGACAAGAGACATGGAGACATGAGATCTGGGGTGGCTTACTTTTCATGAGGCACATAGAATAGCAAAAGGCTCAGTGTCACAAATAAACATCTGGAAAGATCAGCTGAGGAAAAAGCTACTCGAGAGTCTGTTCAACACGGACAAGGCTTGTACCTTCAGGTGGATCTATTAATTGGAAACACAACGGAATTTCCAATGCAAGTGACAGGCCTGAAAAAACAAGCAAACAAAACTAAACAAGGAAACCCCTCAAATCCATGCAAATGTTTCTAAAATAACCACAATAAAACATTTTTAAGTTCTGAGCAGCAAAACAAAATGCAGTTTTTTTAGGAAATGTTAAACAAGGCATTGTGGCTATACTTTATTAACTCTATCAAACTTACTTCGGGTGAAACCCAAATCTCTGAGCAGCATTGAACACAGCTATAAATCTGCATTTTACAGTTTGTTAAACTACCGCTTGTATTATTTCTGCCAATTTGGGTAATTGAGCAGAAAGCACACATACAAAAAAGAGTTTCATTCATTATTTCTAGCTCTTCACCTGTGGTCTTTAGAATGGCTCTTGCTAATATTTCTCAGTTTCCCTATATACTCAGATCCCATTTATACAATGCCTTATTCAAGGCTCTTTTCCCCGGAAAGTTATTAAGACTCAGTCAAACCTCATGACATGACAGCAACTTCATGAGACTAACCTATAAGACTGATCTTTCTTTAGAAGAAAAATTTGGAAATCCTAGGGAAAAATAATGAAATTTAGATACAGCCTTGGTTGTGGCAAAAACCTTAACAAGATTCATGAGGTCTTGCATTTGGATAACTTTAAGGTTTTTTTTTCTTTTGCTTAATCAAACATTCTCATATATTGCATGTGGTATAAATAACATACAATTTCTTAAATAGTAGCATTAAAATTAATAATATGTGCTGGAAAATGGGAAAAGTACTTTGATCTCCAAAACACTTTTCTAGACCTATAAAAATATAGATATGTTACTACTTAGTTTTTAAGCTGTTATGTAGAGCAACAAAACTAACTAAATCAGAGAAAAATTTCCACTTAAACCATCTTTCTTAGAAATGGTCTTAAAAATCAATAGCGTGACTTTAAAAAATAAATCTCAATAATACACGACTTAAAAAATTAAACTCAATTTATGTCTGATAAATGACATAAAGTACTGAATTCATTTTCATATAATTTCCTCTTAATGTGAAAGTTATTTTTTTCCAAAAATGTTTCTTTGTAAAAAATATAAAGCCTTATTTTATCCAATGCTTAGCTACGTTTTTCATCAGTGCCAAAAAAACTTCAGCAAAATGACAAAATTCCACACATTTTCCATGCTACTTCTCTTCCCCAAACAGCCTCACTTTGGAGGGTTGTGGAGAAAAGGATAGATTGACTAAGTGAACAGTATATGCCAGCCCCATTATATGTCCCTTGGGTTTCTTCTTTTTCCACTTAACTTGATATTGCCAAAACTACTTTCGTTCCACTTCTACGATATGTAAGTTTTAATAAAACATGTGCATCTTGTCCTTAGCTCCCTAAATGCTGCTGGAAATAATTTATGATAAAGCCTGAAGACAGTTTCTCAGCTCAAGTTTAAGGCAGAGTATATCCACATCCCCAAATTTGATATAGCCCCTCAATTCTTCATGGCTCCAAGACTCATTTGATACATTGAAAGTAATTTCATGGGTTTGTTTATACCACAACCAATGTTCTTTTGCAGAAAGAAAAGGTTTCCTTGGAAATTTATTCCCTTTTGGGACATATTACACGGGTCCCTAGGGATGAAGAAAAAGAAACTCGAATATAAGATGATGTGGCGAGGAAAAGGGAAGGGGGGGAGAAAAAAAGGAAGATCAGAGCATGATGTAAAACTGTTTGTACTTTATGAACTGAGGGTGGGTAGAATTACAAGTTCAAAAAGGATTAATATGTTCTTCTCTACTTTGTTCTTTCAAGTACTAGAGCTGACTAATTCACTCTGTTTTTACCGTTTTCTTTTTTTTTTTTAAAGCAACTACTATGTACCAGAGCCTGTATTAAAGGCAAAACATAGGAAAGAAGAACTTAAAAAGTGAATATGGTGAGAAAAAAAAAACATGAGGAAAAAGACAAATAGCTACCTAACGATAATTATTTAAAAAAACATGATTCTGGGGAATTCCTTGGCAGTCCAGAGGTTAGGACTCAGTGCTCTCAGTGCCGGGGGTCTGGGTTCCATGCCTGGTCGGGGAACTAAGATTCCACAAGCTGTGCGGTATGGCCAAAAAAATCAACAGGGACTTCCCTGGTGGCGCAGTGGTTAAGAATCCGTCTGCCAATGCAGGGCACATGGGTTCGAGTCCTGGTCCAGGAAGATCCCACATGCTGCGGAGCAAATCAGCCCATGCACCACAACTACTGAGCTTGCGCTCTAGAGCCCGAGAGCCAAAACTACTGAAGCCCACACGCCTAGCGCCCATGCTGCACAGCAAGAGAAGACACCGCAATGAGAAGCCCGTGCACCGCAACAAAGGGTAATACCCGCTAGCCGCACCTAGAGAAAGCCCGCGCGCAGCAACGAAGACCCAACGCAGCCAAAAATAAAATAAGTAATTAATTAAAAACAACAACAACAACAAAAACATGATTCTGGGTTGCAGAAGAGGAAGGTTGATTAATGTATCGATTTACCACTAACTTTGTCAATTTGAATCAATAATATACAGTGGATTGTATTCCTGCTTTTTTGATTATTTATCTAAATTGAAAACTCAATTTCAATTGAGTTTTGAAATGTTTTTTGTGGGAAGGAAGTATACAATACTAAAGGAAGTATACAATAAAACATTTTTTTCTATTAAACACATTTTATTTGCCTCCAGCCATGACTGGAAGTATTAAATATTTCACCAAGACACGTGTTTCAACATAAATTGTTATCTAGAAATAGAGGGAGGGATGTAATTTGACAAATAAGATATTTGTACAGTTATTGCTGTGTCACAGCCAAAGTTTTTTAATGAAATTGCCACAGAAAATACTTTAGTTTCTCATCTTTTGTTGAGGAATTTAAGACAGAATTGTGGGATTCAAAAACGATCATAAAGTCACATTTGAAAATTGAGAATTATTGTCATTGATGGAAGTATTAGGGTGATTTTCCTGTTAGGCTACATTTCTTCTTTTTTGGAAGTGGTCATGGCTTTCCAAGAAAGCACTTTAAAAGGGGGAAAAACTTGGCTAGCTTGTCTCTTTTTGCCCTTCTCCCTTTCTATTCTTCCTGCCTGGAAGTGCTTTAGGATTCTGGAGATGAAGCAATGATCATCTGACCCAAAGTAACCAGGAGGAAGAGATAATCGCCTCTGCCCCAACATACTGAAGCCATGAAAATGTCATCATTGAAATCAATTTGAGCAGACATGTACAAATGCAAACACACACACACACGTGCGCACGCACGCACATACTCTTATGGACAAGCAGCAGTAATGCCAGGCAACCAGTATAGACCAGCAAAGGCCTTCGAAGAGAAACAGATCCACACATTTACTGAATTTGGATTCGTTCCAAAGCAAAATTATAACATTCTAACCATATGTTTGGTACACAGAGGAATCATTTATGTCACTAGTTTGATTCCCATTAGGTATGTGATACTTATATCAAATTCAGCCTTGTGAACTCAACAAAGATGGTAGAAATAATCTGTGGATATCTCAGTTCCCTTTGTTGCCATACCTCTGGTTCTTGAAAAAAAAGTGACCGTCACTGTTTTATTTATTTATTTATTTAAAAAGGACAAATGCCCAGAATGGTGAGAACCAGGTAAAACCAGTTTGGAAAACAGATTAAAACAATGTTTCTGGGGGGGAAAAAAAAAAAACCAATGTTTCTGAAGTATGTTTTATAGAACCTGGTTTAGTTGTTTTAGGGAAAAAATCATTAGTTGTTAGTAGTTGTTTGGGGGAAAATCATCTTAAAAGATTTTAGAGATATTGAGCTAGACACATGTTATTTTTAACACAGAACTTCATATGTCCTTTAATATTATGACCTCAGAGTGATAACTATAGCAAATGAATCTCTCAATAGCCTCAATTTCTCAAATATAGTTGATCTCAGAAACTGAACTCATTTCTCATAGAGCACCTGTGTACCACAGACCACAGTTTGGGAAATAATGAAGAATTTTGTTTTACAAAATGTTTCAATTCAAAAAACTCAGAATTTCAGAGAAGAACAATACAAAAATATATACTTCTAGATAAGTCAAGACAATGACCATTAACCTTAAAATCTAGCATTTAGAATAATTTGTCTGCTTTTTGTTTTAAAAATAAACATGACACACACAATAATTGCATCAGGAAAGTAAAAAGACAACCCAGAGGGTTGCAGAAAATATTTGCAAATCACAAATCTGTTAGGGGGCTTGTATATAGAATACTTGTACAAAGAACACAGAATCCTGAAATAATACAAAGAAATTAACCCAATTAAAAAGTGGGCCAGGGGCTTCCCTGGTGGCGCAGTGGTTGGGAGTCCGCCTGCTGATGCAGGGGACATGGGTTCGTGCCCCGGTCCGGGAAGATCCCACATGTCGTAAGCGGCTGGTCCCATGAGCCATGGCCGCTGAGCCTGCGCGTCCGGAGCCTGTGCTCCGCAATGGGAGAGGCCACAGCAGTGAGAGGCCCGCGTACTGCTAAAAAAAAAAAAAGCACACACACCTCTATATACACACCCATTCCACACTAAGGGACTCTTTAAGGAAAAATCATAAGCATTAGATCCATCTCTTCTGAAATTTGAGGAGTATTATTGAAAATATTGCGGAATAGAGAATTATAATTACTTCTTTAGGTGTAAGATATTTTACCTGTATTAAACAGTAAATTTAAGCATGACTCATTTCTAGTAGCAAGTGGTAAGCCTGTGCCTGCTATTCCTACTACTAGCTACTCTGGAATTATTTAGGAAACTTTCCACTTATACTGGTTCTACCTGCAGAATCTGAACCAAAGAGAGATTTCATAAATACTGACATCGTTTTTATTTCTAAATTGGCTCCAGGGGTAATTCTCCAGTAAAGAGATACAATATCTGACATTTGGGGATTTGTTATTTTAAACTGTGTTTCACACAGTTCCTTTCATTTCCTTTTCTCTGTGAGCAAAACGCCTCTCAAAATACTTGAGCGTCAATAACAGCATTAACATGGGTATTTAAAACTTATTTTAATAATCTTCTTGTAATAATAATTCTTCAAATAATTAACGTTTGGACCAGTATGTGACCTTCCATACATATTAACCTCAAAAACCACATGAGACGATATTGCATGTCAAGAGCTGTTGGATGCTTTACGTACAATGAAGGCAGAGACGGAATTCTGGCCTTCTCATTTTAGTAGAGGAGAAAGACACATAAGCAAATTAAAATAATATATGAGCACACATTTGTTTTTCCTACTAGTGGCTCAGTCTTCACTGTGTGCCTGACATGCATTAAATATTTTCTATGCATTATTTTGAAAATCCTCGAAATAAACCTCCTGGAGTAATATCATTTCCCCTCTTGTATAAATGACGGAACTGAGACATACAGAGAGCTCCTGACTATGTGGCATCTGCCAAAGGTCCCACATCAAGAATGCGTACAGCAAGGTGTGCCTGTCAAACACTAGCCCTTATCCTCTACATTTTACTCCCCACATATCATGAACGAATAACTTGCTAATGGAATCACAAATATGGAAGCAGTGAATTCTTCCTTGAGAGGTAGAGGCAATAGTGAGAGCTGAACTAAAGGCAGGATGCGATTGCTGTGATGGGTTTTTTAGTGTGTACAGGAAATTACCAAGGATTCTAGGTAGGCTGTGGTCAAGATACTCAGATCTTTGTAAATGAAGTTAAAGGGTTCAGAATATATTTTAAAGGCAAAAGGAGACAGCAGACACTTTAAAGTAGAAATTATATGAGCGTGCGTGTGCTTTAGAAAAAGCCAAGTTCTATAAATATAGTTGCAGATTGCTTGTGTGGTGGGGCAATTTGTGGGAAGGAGATTAATGGCAAGATCACTTAGAAGACCCCTACTAAACACAGAATTAAAATAACATTTTCAACTTAAAGTCCATTCCCATTTCTGTCTCATCCCCCAAGGAAATGTTCCTCCTGAAGATACATCTGAATTGGGATACAGCATCTCACCCTTTCACATTCAATGATGAAGACCATAAAACACCTCATCAGTGTTTTCACCTGAGGTTGCAATATTCTCAACAGGTATTATTAACCAAAGGAAATCAAAGCCTAATAAATTAGAAACCCAACAAAAGGAAATAGAGAACAAAAGGAAAAGGGGGAAGCTTGCTCTTTTCTTCCCTTAAATAGTTAATTTAAATCTCTACTGCAACTTGAACACCTTTAAAGGATCCTTGAGCCATAAATTGTGCCCAATGTCTAGAGTGGTTGACAAGCATTCAGATTTGCATGCTTTCAATTACACAGATTAGCGTAAGGGCTCTTCCCACTCAGAACATTGCACTTAAAGTGTGAATGTGAATATGGATGAGACGGTAGAAAAAATTAATCTCATGACACGCATTACCCATTAGAGGTAGATCATACTCTCCTCAACAATTGGATAGCTCTGGGAAGAGTAAAGGATGAATGCCTCCTAAAGCCCAAGATAGACATGTTTTGATGAAGAGACCTATACGACGTATGTATTATTCACTAACTCCACAATTATTAGGCACTAACTAACTACCAGATGCTGGGTTACAGAAGAGAAACAAAAACTAAATGAGTGTCCATCTCAAAGGAAATCTCATTCCCTAGTGGGAAAGAAAGATGTAAATAAAGAATTTAAATATGTTCTGGGTGAAATATGTCCTGGGTGAAAGTGCTACCTTGCTGTGTGAACTCTGACTTGATTTTCTAGAAATAATAAAAACATTATGAAAAAAAAGAATTAAAATATAATACTATAACCCTTAAAATATCTGTTCCTCAAACAAAGACTGCATAAACCATTTAATATGTGTTTTGAAGGTGTAAGAGGGTCTTGATAGAAAGAAATGGAGGGAGATCAAGGTGTCTGAAGGATCATCCCACGTGGATGGACCACCACTGGCAAATGCTCAGAATGGGACAGTACATGGGTTATTTGTTCAGGAAAAGAAGACTCGTCCACTGATGGCCTGTATTTAGGATGCACTAAAAAAGGTTTGGGGGCGGGGGACAGTCAAACTTTGAAGGGCCTGAAATGGCAGGCTAAGAACTTGGAATATTTAAACTATGGGTTTAAGACAGTCACTGCTTTGTTCAGATTTGTTCTTTTTTTCTTTTTCTTAACATCTTTATTGGAGTATAATTGCTTTACAATGTTGTGTTAGTTTCTGCTGTATAACAAAGTGAATCAGCTATACGTATACATATATCCCCATATCCCCTCCCTCTAGCATCTCCCTCCCACCCTCCCTATCCCACCCCTCTAGGTGGACACAAAGATTTGCTCTTGAGAAAGATCCCATCTAAGAAAGTGTATAACAGATTGGGGTCAGGTGAAGGTAGGAGCCTGCATGAAGACCAGTTAAGAAATAATCTTATAATCTGGGCAAGAGCTAAGGAGGATCTGAGCCAACAGGAATGGAGGAGACGGGGAAGAGGGAGAGAGCTTCATGAGGTAGAATTTGATTTACTTAAAGAACACGAATAAGGGCAGAGTTAGAAAAAGGGATATATTACAATCTACTCACTTTCCATACCGTGCTCAAAACATCTGTCTTAAAAACAATGCAAACTCCTTGATGGCACGCCTAACTGCCATCCACTGAGCCTAACACTGTGCCTGGCACCTAGGAGATGCTCCTAAACCAATAAATTAATTCATTACTTAAATGCTGAACTATCAAGGTAACACTAGAACACGGACAAAAGGGTAGCCATCTAGTGAAAACAGTGGTACAGTTTGAGTTCTAATATCTAGTGGATACTCTGATTGTGTTATGTTTGGAAGTTTCCTCAATACAGCATGGGACCCTTAACACAGTCTTACAGGTTGATTTGAGGAAGCTTCTATAAAGAAGGAACTAATACACGGAAACCTGACATCAATGTGCCTGTTCAACCCCAATGTTTGTCTCTCATGTCAGTACTGCTCATATTCACATGGAATGCTAGTCATTTGCCTGTCATTTCTAACCACATCAGTGTCGTCAATTTTAATTTGGAAACTCAAGAGATCAGAGACTTTGTCTAACTTGTTTTATACACAAAAATGCACTGTTAGCTCTTAATAAATGCTGCTGATTATAGCCATTTAAAATAACTTCCAAAATAAAATTCAAACATTCTCAAATCTCTGGGCTTCCCTGGTGGCGCAGTGGTTGAGAGTCCGCCTGCCGATGCAGGGGACACAGGTTCGTGCCCCGATCCGGGAAGATCCCACATGCCGCGGAGCGGCTGGGCCCGTGAGCCATGGCCGCTGAGCCTGCGCATCCGGAGCCTGTGCTCCGCAACAGGAGAGGCCACAACAGTGAGAGGCCCACGTACTGCAAAAAAAAAAATTCTCAAATCTCTATACAGCACATCTACTAACTACTCAGTGTTCAATGAGAATGTGAAAAATGCCTGACATTCATATCTGCACAGTCCTTATCACAGATTTTGCCAGAGTTTGCCTTCTTGTTCAAAGCATCTATCATTACTTTCACTTATAGCACTTCATATAACTGTTGATGACTCTAGATGAATAATTACGTTGTTATTCAGAGAATACATTAGCAAATAAACATAAACTAGTTAAAAATAAGGTTCCTTAAAGTTTTCAATGTATCTGCTTCGTACTGATATTTTGTTGTTTGCTACCTGTATCTATGATGAGGGCAGAGGCTGGAACTTTAAGATAAAAATCTAACCATTTAGCAATCACAGGATACAAATCTATCAGACTTGGGCATGGGACATCAAATATTTTTTAAATAAGCTCTTGTTTCAGAGTTTCTAAAACTGAATAAAAATAGAAACCTAAGACATAGAATAAACAAGTTAAAGATCACTCAAAATTTTCCATGCAAAACAAATCTTCTGATAATAGTCTCTCTGAGTGTTCAATTAACATCTTAGGTGTTTTAGAAAGTCCTATTCCTGTCAAAATAATGGTATCATTTACTTAATAATGGTCCAATATGATAACTGACAATAATTCCCTACTGAAGTTATACCATTCAAATTTCAAATAAATTGTTATAGTGGATTTTTTTTTTTCCAACAGGACAAATTTCACATTGTCCTTTAACTCTAAGCTTT